>NC_139002.1:31161866-32361866 GCF_964374135.1 Grampus griseus
TTTTCTTCCTCTTCTTCCTCCTCCACCACTTCCTCCTCAGCCTCCTTCACCGCCTCCTACTTCTTTTTCTTCCTCTTCTTTCTGCTCCACCACCTTCTCCTCCTCCTCCACCTCCTCCATCACCTCCTCCTTTTTCTTCCTCTTCTTCCTCCTCCACCACCTCCTCCTCCACCTCCTCCACCACCGCCTCCTTTTTCTTCCTCTACTTCCTCCTCCACCACCTCCTCCTCCTCCGCCTCCTCCACCACCTCCTCCATCTTTTTCTTCCTCTTCTTCCTCTTCCACCACCTCCTCCTCCGCCTCCTCCACCGCCTACTCCTTTTTCGTCCTCTTCTTCCTCCGCCACCACCTCCTCCTCCTCCTCCTCCGCCTCCTCCACCACATCCTCCTTGTTTTTATTCCTCTTCTTCCTCCTCCACCACCTCCTCCTCCTCCTCCTCCGCCTCCTTCACCACCTCCTCCTTCTTTTTATTCCTCATTTTCTTCCTCCGCCACCTCCTCCTCCTTCTCCGCCTCCTCCACCGCCTCCTCCTTCTTTTTCTTCCTCTTCTTCCTCCTCCACCACCTCCTCCTCCGCCTCCTCCACCGCCTCCCCCTTGTTTTTCTTCCTCTTCTTCCTCGTCCACCACCTCCTCCTCCTCCTCCTCCACCTCCTCCACCGCCTCCTTCTTTTTCTTCCTCTTCTTCCTCCTCCACCACCTCCTCCTCCGCCTCCTCCACCACCTCCTCCATGTTTTTCTTTCTCTTCTTCTTCCTCTACCACCTCCTCCTCCGCCTCCTCCACCGCCTCTTCCTTCTTTTTCTTTCTCTTCTTCCTCCTCCACCACCTCCTCCTCCTTTTTCTTCCTCTTCTTCCTCCTCCACCACCTCCTCCTCCACCTCCTCCTCCACCTCCTGCTTTTTCTTCCTCTTCTTTCTCCTCCACCACCTCCTCCTCCTCCTCCACCTCCTCCACCACCTTCTCCTTTTTCTTCCTCTTTTTCCTTCTCCACCACCTCATCCTCCTCCGCCTCCTCCACCGCCTCCTCCTTCATTTTCTTCCTCTTCTTCCTCCTCCACCACCTCCTCCTCCTCCGCCTCCTCCACCTCTTCCTCCTTCTTTTCTTCCTCTTCTTCCTCCTCCTCCACCTCCTCCTCCTCCTCCACATCCTCCACCACCTCCTCCTTCTTTTTCTTCCTCTTCTTCCTCCTCCACCACCTCCTCCTCCTCCGCCTCCTCCACCACCTCCTCCATCTCTTTCTTCTTCTTCCTCTTCCACCACCTCCTCCTCCGCCTCCTCCACCGCCTCCTCCTTCTTTTTCTTCCTCTTCTTCCTCCTCCACCACCTCCTCCTCCTTCTCCGCCTCCTCCACTGCCTCCTCCTTTTTCGTTCTCTTCATCCTCCTCCACCACCTCCTCCTCCTCCTCCACCTCCTCCACCACCTCCTCCTTCTTTTTTTTCCTCTTCTTCATCTTCCACCACCTCCTCCTCCTCCTCCACCTACTCCACCACCTCCTCCATCTTTTTCTAGCTCTTCTTCCTCCTCCACCACCTCCTCCTCCTTCTCCTCCACCGCCTCCTCCTTCTTTTTCTTCCTCTTCTTCCTCTTCCACAATCTCCTCCTCCTCCTCTTCCGCCTTCTCAATGAACTCCTCCATCTTTTTCTTCCTCTTCTTCCTCCTCCTCCACCTCCTCCACCACCTCCTCCTTTTTCTTCCTCCTCCTCCTCCTCCACCTCCTCCACCACCTCCTCCTTTTTCTTCCTCTTCTTCCTCCTCCACCACCTCCTCCTCCTCTGCCTCCTCCACCACCTCCTCCATTTTTTCTTCCTCTTCTTCCTCCTCCACCACCTCCTCCTCCGCCTCCTCCACCGCCTCCTCCTTCTTCGTCCTCTTCTTCCTCCGTCACCACCTCCTCCTCCTCCTCCTCCGCCTCCTTCACCACCTCCTCCTTCTTTTTCTTCCTCTTTTTCCTCCTCCACCACTTCCTCCTCCTCCTCCGCCTCCTCCACCATCTCCTCCATCTTTTTCTTCCTCTTCTTCCTCCTCCACCACCTCCTCCTTCTTTTTCTTCATCTTTTTCCTCCTCCACCACCTCTTCCTCCTCCGCCTCCTCCACCACCTCCTCCATCTTTTTCTTCCTCTTCTTCCTCCTCCACCACCTCCTACTCCGCCTCCTCCACCGCCTCCTCCTTCTTTTTCGTCCTCTTTTTCCTCCTCCACCACCTCCTCGTCCTCCTCCTCCTCCTATGCCTCTTTCTTCTCTTTCTTCCTCTTCGTCCTCTTCCACCACCTCCTCCTCCTCCTCCTCCATCTCTGCCTCGTTCCTCTTTTTCTTCCTCTTTTTCCTCCTCCACCACCTCCTCGTTTTTTTCTTCCTCCTCTTCCTCCTCTATCACCGCCTCCTCCGCCGCTTCCTCCACCACCTCCTCCTTCTTTTTCTTCCTCTTCTTCCTCCTCCACCACCTCAAACACAGTATGTTAAACAAAATGAGAAGACAGAGAAACACACAGCAGATGAAGGAGCAAGATTAAAACCCACCAGAGCTAACAATTGAAGAGGAAATAGGCCGTCTACCTGAAAAAGAATTCAGAATAATTATAGTAAGGTTGATCTAAAATCTTGTAAATAGAATGGAGAAAATACAAGAAACGTTTAACAATGGCCTAGAAGATCTAAATAATAAACAAACAGAGATGAACTACAGAATAAATGAAATTAAAAATTCTCTGGAATTGATCAATAGCAGAATAACTGAGGCAGAAGAACAGATAAGCGACCTGAAAGTAAAAGAGTGGAAATAACTACTGCAGAACAGAATAAAAAAAGAGAATGAAAAGAATTGAGGAGAGTCTCACAGACTTCTGGGACAACATTACACACACCAACATTTGAATTACAGGGGTCCCAGAAGAAGAAGAGAAAAAGAAAGGGACTGAGAAAATATTTGAAGCGATTATAGTTGAAAACTTCCCTAATATGGGAAAGGAAAAAGTTAATCAAGTCCAGGAAGCACAGAGAGTCCCATACAGGATAAATCCAAGGAGAAACACACCAAGACACATATTAATCAAACTATCAAAAATTAAATACAAAGAAAAAATATTAAAAGCAGCAAGGGAAAAACAATAAATAAAACACAAGGGAATCCCCATAAGGTTAACAGCTGATCGTTCAACAGAAACTCTGCAAGCCAGAACGGTGTGGCAGTACATATTTAAAGTGATGAAGGAGAAAAACCTACAAGCAAGATTACTCTACCCAGCAAGGATCTCATTCAGATTTGATGCAGAAATTAGAACCTTTACAGACAAGCAAATCTAAGAGAATTCAGCACCACCATACCAGGTTTACAACAAATGCTAAAGAAAGTTCTCTAGGAAGGAAACACAAGAGAAGGAAAACACCTACAATAACAAACCCAAAAGAATTATGAAAATGGTAACAGGAACATACATATTGATAATTACCTTAAATATAAATTGATTAAGTGCTCCAACCAAAAGACATAAACTAGCTGCATGGATACAAAAACAAGACCCATATATTTGCTGTCTACAAGAGGCCCACTTCAGACTGAAAGTGAGGGGATGGAAAAATATGTTCCATGCAAATGGAAATCAAAAGAAAGCTGGAGTAGCAATTCTCATGTCAGAAAAAATAGACTTTAAAATAAAAACTATTACAAGAGACAAAGAATGACACTACATAATAGTCAAGGGATCGATCCAAGAAGAAGATATAACAATTGTACATATTTATGCACCCAACATAGGAGCACCTCAATACATAAGGCAAATACTAACAACCATAAAAGGGGAAATCGACAGTAGCACAATCACAGTAGGGAATTTAACACCCCACTTTCACCAATGGATAGATCATCCAAACTGAAAATAAATGAGGAAACACAAGCTTTAAATGATACATTAAACAAGATGGACTTAATTGATATTTATAGGACATTCCATCCAAAAGCAACAGAATACACATTCTTCTCAAGTGCGCATGGAACATTCTCCAGGATAGATCATATCTTGTGTCACAAATCAAGCCTTGGTAAATTTAACAAAACTGAAATTGTATCAAGTATCTTTTCTGACCACAATGCTATGAGACTAGATATCAATTACAGGATAAAATCTGTAAAAATACAAACACATGGAGGCTAAACAATACACTACTTAATAACCAAGAGATCACTGAGGAAATCAAAGAAGAAATCAAAAAACCTAGAAACAAATGACAATGAAAACACTATGACCCAAAACATATGGGATGCAGCAAAAGCAGTTCTAAGAGGGAAGTTTATAGCAATAAAATCCTACCTTAAGAAACAAGAAACATCTCAAATAAACAACCTAATCTTACACCTAAAGCAATTAGAGAAAGAAGAACAAAAAACCCCCCAAAGTTAGCAGAAGGAAAGAAATCATAAAAATCATATCAGAAATAAATGAAAAAGAAATGAAGGAAATGATAGCAAAGATCAATAAAACTAAAAGCTGGTTATTTAAGAAGATAAACAAAATTGATAAACCATTAGCCAGCCTCATCAAGAAAAAAAAAGGGAGAAAGCTCAAATCAATAGAATTACAAATGAAAAAGGACAAGTAATAATTGACACTGCAGAAATACAAAGGATTATGAGAGATTACTACAAGCAACTCTATGCCAATTAAATGGATAACCTGGAAGAAATGGACAAATTCTTGGAAAGGCACAACCTTCTGAGACTGACCCAGGAAGAAATAGAAAATATGAACAGACCGATCACAAGCACTGAAATTGAAACTGTGATTAGAAATCTTCCAACAAACAAAAGCCCAGGACCAGATGGCCTCACTGGCGAATTCTATCAAACATTTAGAGAAGAGGTAACACCTATCCTTCTCAAACTCTTCCAAAATATAGCAGAGAGAGGAACACTCCCAAACTCATTCTATGAGGCCACCAACACTCTGATACCAAAACCAGACAAAGATGTCACCAAAAAAGGAAAACTACAGGCCAATATCACTGATGAACACAGATGCAGAAATCCTTGACAAAATACTAGCAAACAGAATCCAGCAGCACATTAGAAGGATCATACCCTCTGATCACATGGGATTTATCCCAGGAATGCAAAAATTCTTCAATATACGCAAATCAATCAACGTGATACACCAGATTAACAAATTGAAGGGAAAAAAAAGCATATGATCATCTCAATAGATGCAGAGAAAGATTTCGACAAAATTCAACAACCATTTTTGATAAAAAAAAAAAAACCTCCAGAAAATAGGCATAGAGGGAGATTTCTTCAACATAATAAAGGCCATATATGACAAACCCACAGCCAACATTGTCCTCAATGGTGAAAAGCTGAAACCATTTCCACTAAGATCAGGAACAAGACAAGGTTGCCCACTCTCACCACTATTATTTAACATAGTTTTGGAAGTTTTAGCCACAGCAATCAGAGAAGAAAAAGAAATAAAAGGAATCCAAATTGGAAAAGAAGAAGTAAAGCTGTCACTGTTTTCTGATGACATGATACTATACATAGAGAGTCCTAAAGATGCTACCAGAAAACTACTAGAGCTAATCAATGAATTTGGTAAAATAACAGGATACAAAATTAATGCCCGAAATCTCTAGCATTCCTGTACACTAATGATGAAAAATCTGAAAGTGAAATTAAGAAAACACTGCCATTTACCACTTCAGGAAAAAGAATAAAATATCTAGGAATAAACCTACCTAAGGAGACAAAAGACCTGTATGCAGAAAATTATAAGAAACTGATGAAAGAAATTAAAGATGATACAAATAGATGGAGAGATATACCATGTTCTTGGATTGGAAGAATCAACATTGTGAAAATGACTCTACTACCCAAAGCAATCTACAGATTCAATGCAATCCCTATCAAACTACCAATGGCATTTTTTACAGAACTAGAACAAATAATTTCACATTTGTACAGAAGCACAAAAGACCCTGAATAGCCAAAGCAATCTTGAGAAAGAAAAACTGAGCTGGAGGAATCAGACTCCCTGTCTTCAGACTATACTACAAAGGCTAAAGTAATCAAGACAGTATGGTACTGGCATAAAAACAGAAATATAGATCAATGGAACAGGATAGAAAGCCCAGAGGTAAACCCACTCACATATGGTTACACTATCTTTGATAATGGAGGCAAGAATATACGGTGGAGAAAAGACAGCCTCTTCAATAAGTGGTGCTGGGAAAACTGGACAGCTACATGTAGAAGAATGAAATTACAATGCTCCCTAAGACCATACACAAAAATAAACTCAAAATGGATTAAAGACTTAAATGTCGGCCAGAGACTATAAACCTCTTAGAGGTAACATCGGCAGAACACTCTTTGACATAAATCACAGCAAGATCGGTTTTGACCCACCTCCTAGAGATAGGGAAATAAAACCCAAAATATACAAACGGGACCTAATGAAACTTCAAAGCTTTTGCACAGCAAAGGAAACCATAAATAAGACAAAAAGACAACCCTCAGAATGGGAGAAAATATTTGCAAATGAAGCAACTGATAAAGGATTAATCTCCAAAATTTACAAGCAGCTCATGCCGCTCAATATCAGAAAAACAAACAACTCAATCCAAAAATGCAAATCAAAACAACAATGAGATATCATCTCACACCAGTCAGAATGGCTATCATCAAAAATTCTACAAACAGTAAATGCTGGAGAGGGTGTGGAGAAAAGGGAATCCTCTTGCACTGTTGGTGAGAATGTAAATTGATACAGCCACTATGGAGAACAGTATGGAGGTTCCTTAACAAACTAAAAATAGCACTACCATATGACCCAGCAATCCCACTACCGTGTGTATACCTTGAGAAAACCATAATTCAAAAATAATCATGTACCAAAATGTTCATTGCAGCTCTATTTACAATAGCCAGGATGTGGAAGCAACCTAAGTGTCCATCAACAGATGAATGGATAAAGAAGATGTGGCACATATATCCATTGGAATATACTCAGCCATAAAAGGAAACGAAATTCAGTTATTTGTAGTCAGGTCGATGGACCTAGAGTCTGTCATACAGAGTGAAGTAAGTCAGAAAGAGAAAAACAAATACTGTATGCTGACACATATATATGGAATCTAAAATAAATAAATAAATAAAAAAGGTCATGGAGAACATAGGGGCAACACGGGAATAAAGACACAGACCTACTAGAGAATGGACTTGAGGATACGGGGAGGGGGAAGGGTAAGCTGGGACAAAGTGAGAGAGTAGCATGGACATATATACACTACCAAACGTAAAATAGATAGCTAGTGGGAAGCAGCCGCATAGTACAGGGAGATCAGCTCGGTGCTTTGTGACCACCTGAGGGGTGGGATAGGGAGGGTGGGAGGGAAGGAGATGCAAGAGGGAGGAGATGTGGAGACATAGGTGTACATATAACTGATTCATTTTGTTATGAAGCAGACACTGACACACCATTTTAAAGCAATTATACTCCAATGAAGATGTTAAAAAAAAAGAGAGTACACGTTGTAAGATCCCATTCATAGAAAATTTTAGAAAATACAAACTAATGCATAGTGACAGAAAGCAAGCAGCTCAGAGGTTGCCTGAAGAAGGAGGGGCAGAGGGAACAGATTACAAAGGGTCACAGGGACACTTTTGGGGTGAAAGATATGTTAACTCTCTTAAATGTAGTGATGATGTCATGGGTATATGCTTATGTCAAAACTTATCAAAGTGTACACTTCAAGTAGGTGAGTCTACATGTCAGTAATAGCTCAATTAAAAAATAAATTTTAAGAAATAAATCAGAACGATGAATAGAAGAGAGAAAAAGAAAAAAACATAGTAGGAAAACTCAAATGCTTTCCCATGCCTCTAGTCTATTCATTCAGCGTTTTCCCTCCCTCCTCCTCACTCGAATCTCTGTCTGTTGTTACACTTGTTCCCCAGATTGCCAACCTTGACCGAGCCTGGCTGCAGAAACGTGAGCCTGGTACTGGAGAATGGGGATCCCATTTCAGAGATAGGCAGCTCATTTCTCCACAGTGAGATTTCATTAGGATAGGGATGAGGCTGACTGCAAGCAATGTGCTCGCATGGAACGGGCTCTCAATACCCCTCAGTTGGTGATTATAGAAACCTATTGAGGGGTAAGCTTCCGATCACGTGAATATAGATTGCAAGAACAAGGTACAGCAAAATCTGAGTTCTGTCGAAACTGGCATGTAAAACCTCACAGTGCAAACCTTACTGAGGAGTCTTATTTTCAGCAATATTTTCTTAGAGTGCCTTAAACCAAGTCAGACTTGTAATACTATACCAAACATTGTTTTCTAAGGAGTTAATTCCTGCCAGTGTTGGATGAAACAAAACTATAAAGAAGAAAACTTGATGAGCCCAGAGTGGATACATATTTACTCCCACTAAAACCCTCGTGAGGTGACAGAATCTGGTTTTCATTTAAACTAAAATCCTACAAAATAACAATAGTAACGGATCTAAGCACTCTGTATGATGTTTAATAATGCTCTGAGAATCTGTCCCCCAAATACTGGCAAGAACTATATACTCTTTTGAGGGAGCTGAAAATCCATTCAACTTTCTCTGCTATTAAATTATTGCTTAATAAGGAGTGCAGCTATTATAGACCCTGCATCTCTATCGTTTCAACACCCTGGAAACCGCAGTCAAGGAAAATCTCACAGTATGATTCTAGAGTGACAGCAACAACCAAGAGGAACAGTGATGTCCCCAGGTTCAGTGCCAAAATCCCATGGCCAGGAAGGATGAAGTTGGACTCACAATATGTACAATTAATCTCTCTTGGCCAAAATGCTCCAGTTTCTCCTCAACTGTGTGTATGGTGGTAAAAGGAAAAGAGGTGGTTAAGACTCTCTTCCACAGCATATTGCTCCAGATACTGACTTTTAAGAGAAAAATCATTATTCTGTGTATTCCGTATGTTACACATTTCATCATCCTATGATTACAAAATACTACAGCAGCCCTTTCTTCATCCTGAAATTATTACAACTTGAGTCTCAACTGGCCTGGTCAACTGGTGACAATTTGCAGGGAAATGCAAAATATCCCTGCATATTCACTAGAATGACTAAATAAAATTAATAATTAATAAGTTTAAAAAGAAAAAACTGTAAAATGCCAACAACACCAAGTATTTGCAAAGATATAGAGCAACTTGAATTCTCATACACTGCTAGTGGGATTTCAAAATAGTAAAACGACTTTGGAAAATAGTTTGACAGTTTCATATAACATTTCATAGATATTTACCATATGACTGAACAATCCCCCAGAATAAAAACATGTACACATAGGACTTGTATAGGAATAATCATACCAGCTTTATTCATAATCACAAACAATTGGAAACAACCCAAACATTCATCAACTGTTGAATTGCTGTATAATCATACAATAGAATACAGCTCAGCCATAGAAAGAAGTAAATTACTTATGCCCACAACAACATGGATAAATATCAAAAATATTATACTGAGGGGGCTTCCCTGGTGGCGCAGATGGTTGAGAGTCCGCCTGCCGATGCAGGGGACACGGGTTCGTGCCCCGGTCCGGGAAGATCCCACATGCCGCAGAGTGGCTGGGCCTGTGAGCCATGGCCGCTGAGCCTGCACGTCCAGAGCCTGTGCTCCACAACGGGAGAGGCCACAACAGTGAGAGGCCCGCGTACCGCAAAAAAAAAAAAAAATTAAAACAAATTAAAAAAAAAATATTGTACTGAGTGAGAGAAAAAAGATATAAAGTAGTTCATTCTGTATGACTTCACTTATGTGAAATTCTAAGAAAACCAGAACTAATGTATAGACAAAAAGCATATCAGTGATTGCCAGAGTCAAGGTAGGGAGGAGCTTGACTGCAAAGGGAATAACATAACTTTTGGGTGATGGGATTGCTGAGTGTGGTAGTAGTTATGGCTCTTCCTAGAGCCCATGAGGTCCCTTTTGCACTGCTTCTTGGTTCTATCCAACAACTGGACAAAAATGACCCCCTGCTCTTAGGAATGCCCTCATGTGTCGCTGTGGCTTAGAGTCCTGCCTAACTATCCAGCAGCCCAAAAGACAGAGGACATTTCTCCACTCATCCCACATCCCCTCTCCTGCTCTCATCCTCTCCTCTGTGCAAGAGTAGCTTCAAGATTAACATCCACCCTTGATCAGACAGAAGAGGAAAGATCATCCATTCTGTTCAAGAGAAAATGAACCTGCATGGTATTTGCTCTACACACTGAATCAGACCATCTTAATAGTTTATGTCCCAAAGACTAGGCTATTCAGTCTTAACAGATTCCATAGTGTGGTCCACCGGTCATGTTTCTCCAGCATAGTATGAAGTAAAGGACATCCACATCCATCCAGTAAACAAATATGTGTTCCTTATATAACATCCACACATGAAATGTGTGCACAGGAGGGTACATACACACACTCAAACACAATCTTCCCCCCAAGCAATAATATTCTCACATAGCAAAAGTTAACAAAACACAGGATAAAAGGAAGTTAAGTGCAAGGAGAAAGAGATAGAAAAGACCCACAGAGCCATAGATCCTGGGTGAGAAAATACATTAAAAGTTAAAGCTGAGAAATTTAGGTGATCCTTTGGCATCAGTGTGATCATGAACACGAATTCAGGTTACCTGAATGATCTAGGACATAAAGACGCACAGGAAGATGGATATAGATACACACACATATACATATTAATAGATGATAGATTATGATGATGTTGATGATGGTAGAAAGATAGATATAGATACAGATAGATACAATTTCAATATAGAATTTTAACTATTGTAAAGACTTCCTGACTCCCCACAAAATATGTCTACTGACTCTCCAGGGTAAATTCCAGTTTAAGTAACACTATTACAAGGACTCATTTTAAGCATGAGAAAAGAAGATCTCTGTCTCAGTAACATTAAAATGAAGCCATCAGGCATTTCCAACACAGAGGGTAATATAAGTTACACACTAACCTCTTCATGACAAAGCTGAAAGAGTCTCAGTTGAAAAGCTGGACATCATGAAGAATTTTAGAAATAGCCAGAACTAAGCAGTATCTCAGATAGAACATCAGAATTTTCCTTTCCTTTGTGGCAAAGGAACCAGGAGTTGGAAGAAAACTGACATTTGTGGCTCACCTACTAAATGCCAGGCATTTTGTATGTACATCACATATATTACCATATGAAATTTAATTTAGCAACCAAGAGGGGTAATTTGAAATTATCTTATGCTATTATGGAAGATACAGATGGGACTTAAAAATCTTGTGTGAAGATGTAAACCAGTGAACTCCCATAGTTCCTATATTTCCAGAAAAAGATTTATTTTTTGTGTTATATTTTTTACTAATGTCTGTGTTGCCCACTAGCCTATAAGCTCTATCAAGAATACTGGTCAGATCTGGATTTTACTCACGACTGGATCCCCAGTTCCTAGCACATGGACTATCATGTAGTAAAGATTCAATAAATCATTTGTAAATACCTGAACAAATTGCTGATTTTCCCCATATTGCTTGTATTTATGGGACACATTGATTTTCTCAATTTAAGGAAACAATCCTTAAACTCTTCTCTGTGGAAACAGGAGACAGAATATTAATGACAACACCTGAAAACTTAACTATGGAGTTATGAACAGGACCTAAAAATAGATTCCTCTGATAACAGCTTCACCCGACAAATGTTAGGCTCTGTAAAGCTTCCCTCTCGTAGACACAGGGCAAAGCAACACATTCACAGTTGTCAAGTAACACTCTTAGCTGAAACTTAAGCAGAACAAAACCTGACAGTGAGCCATGGTTGAATCTTAGTCCCGGCTACATAATATCTCCTAGGAAAGTGAGTGTTTTCCAGATTAACGTAAATGCCAAAGCTGGAGCTGTGAACATAATTATGGCTGACATTTTTGTTCACCCGCTTGACAGATAGTTAGCAAGAACTAATTGTCTTATGCAGAAAATGTTTCAATTTTTAGAAGAGATGAAGGGAAACGGCTTTTAGTATTGAAAGACAAAAATAGTACCATTTCTTGTTCCATTCCTGCTAACCTGTGGAGGTTGGAAAGAGGTTGGGGACTCTTTTCCTCCACCCACTGTCCCACAGGACAGAGACTCTACCACATGTGCAAAAAGCTGCAGCTCCAATAGCCATTGTTCCAGTTCCTTTTAGGGTAGAGGTCCCACAGCAGGAGAGGTGAGTCAAGAAGATCACAGATGATCGCCTCCACACAGAGACCAGCTCAGAGAGCTGGGATGTCATCCCGGGAGAAGCAGGCCACTGTCCCAGCCCCTAGCTCTGAAGAAGTGGCTCAGACACTTTGCTGAAGGGGAGAGAGAGACAGGCCAACATAACAGGAAGATCAGAAGTTCTCCCCAAAGAAATTGCTGTTATTCAGGACAGAATGTAGTGAGATTCAAGCCTAAAGACTTTCTCAAAAACAGAGGAGATTCTGGTGGTAAGCAATTAAGAAGCCAGTCACCCCATGACAGCAAGGAGCTAAACAGTAGTCCAGCTAGTTTACCAGAAAGAACCAGCCAAGGAAAGAGCCGGGAAGATATGTCAGAACAAGCCCCAGGGACTGGCCTCAAAAACAGCCCTGGAGGGCTTCCCTGTTGGCGCAGTGGTTGGGATTCCACCTGCCAATGCAGGGGGCGCGGGTTCGTGTCCCGGTCCGGGAGGATCCCACGTGCCGCGGAGCGGCTGGGCCCATGGGCCATGGCCGCTGAGCCTGCGCGTCCGGAGCCTGTGCTCCGCGGCGGGAGAGGCCGCAGCAGTGAGAGGCCCACGTACCGCAAAAAAAAAAAAAAAAAAGGCCCTGTAAAGGGGCCCAGGTTTAATCATATTAGTCTGCAGAGCAATTTATGCCCTAGGATTGTTGAAAGCAGTAAGCAGTCAGGATTAGCGGGGGCCTAAGAGCTGAGTGTGATACCAAAAGTGGCAGACAGCTTAGCAGAGAGACCAGGGAAAGAGACTGATACAGGGAGCCCTCCAAAACCTCCATCATCTCTGGGTCCTGTCCACATGTCCAAGGCTGAGCCCACAGTGAGTGAGTACAGACACTTCACACTGAGCAGGAAATAGACTTCACGGAAATAGTCTATTCAGGTCACAAGACAAATATATAAGCAAATGACAACAAGCCCTGAGGGGGTGGGGGGTGGAAATCAATATTCATTTTGTTAAAATATATTATCTAAGATGTCCACTTTTTAATATTAAAAAAAATTGAGGCATGCAAAGAACAGGAAAGCATGATTTATACTGTCCCTTAGAAGCCATGCAGTCGGATCATTCAGTTGACACCGAAATTATCTTTAACTATAGAAGATCTAGGAGCAGAGAGAAAGCCTGTAATCCTCAGATATTCACAGGACCTTGGGATATTCTAGACACTGTCACATGCATGCTGTGACTCTGTACTTCTTGTTTAATCTACTTTCTTTTTGTATGAATACAGAGTATGTGCATGTGTGTGTGTGTGTGTGTGTGTGTGTGTGAAACAATTTATCATGTTAGAGACACCTATTTGTCACTCTTTACCTTCTTCCTTATAATAAATACACATATTAGATATTTTTAAACTTGTGCCCGAAAGCTGCGTCCTGAATTTAACATTATTTGATTGTTGAAAGCCATTATTACTGCTTTTATCCTGAAGTTGTGCTTCATCCATTTTATTCACTCAATGTCCAACACTCACTAACCTATTATGTATGCCGTATTGTTCCAACAGAAAATTGAGATTTACTGTTTGACAAGTGTGAATTAGGTTAGGAGGATTATAGAGGATTGGAAAGGAAGATTATTCTAAACTCTGAAACATAGATTCACCACAGGTATTAAAATAATAATAAATTTATCTTTGGTAGGCATTCCTTATTAACCACCTTCATCTACATAATTACTTGATAATATATCATGCCCACTTGCATTTGAGGGCATCAGGCCTCAGTGTGTTACATTACCTCCCCAAGCTATACATCTGATTGTGATTAAGGATGCTATTCACTGTATCCATTTTTAAATCCCTTGCTCTTTTCAATTTGCCAATCTCATAGCAAACCTTTGCTTAGAATACCATTTCTGGCTTCTTCATGATTACTGAACCATTTCCTTAAAAAGCTTGGTATTGTCTCTACAGCCTTTGTAGGACAACGGTGCTGCCAGCCTCTGATAAGCCTCTCTGCTCAGTTCTCAGTCATCCTCTAGATGCCATATTTGTGTGACCCACATCTTCATTTCCATTCCTGATCTGCCTCTAATCTACTATTCCAACAGATTGTAAATCCCAACTATTGTCTTGCTACTGGCGCATCTAGCCCCTCCATGGAGCTCAATGAATTATGATAATGGCTAACATATGACAGAACAACTTAAAAAAAGGATTACGTTTAAATATTTACCATATAATGCCAACATCCTGAGTATAACAAATACCTCTTAGACATAAGAAAATGTGTTTGGCTATATCACTGAACACAGTATTTTAAAAATCTAACAGCTGGGATGAATATGTTTAACATCAGTGTTACAATGAAAGGGTGATTACGTCACATCAGTGAGAGACTGAGAGACCAAAAACAAAAAACTAGTAATTCCGTAGTAGAATTACTACGGAATATTTTTTTTAATGGAAAGGACCTTGGACATCATCTGGTTATTTTTTCTAATGAAGTATAGTTGATTTACAGTTAGTGTTAGTTTCTGGTGTACAGCAAAGAGATTTATTCATATATATATATATATATATATATATATACACACACACACACATTTTTCCGATTATTTTCCATTATAAGTTATTATACAATACTGAATATAGTCTCCTATGTTTACAGGAATCCAAGCCTGCCCTGGGAAGGCTGCTCAGAATGAAGTCCATGCTTTAATTCCACCCTATCGCCAAGCCACGTGGACCCCTAACTGGGAGCTGCAGGATTATGACTATTTAATCCTCCTCTGTGCATTTCCCCTTGCTTTTTTTCCTGCTTCCAAACCCCAACTCTGTCTCATGTTTCTATCGGCCAAGAGAGAGCCTTGGACCAGCCCACCAGCAAGCACAGTCCTCCTGGGGTACAGACCACAATCTGCCCATCACCCGGGTCGGTTGGGCTGAGACATATGAGCACAGCCTGGTGTTTTCAGCTGCTTCCCGAGCAGAAGGGCAGGAGGCAGGGCCTCCATGCACAGGACTGGGAAAGTGGTGGCCCTGCTCGGGGTTCCTTGTCTTGCACACCTTCGTGCCTGGGAGTTACTCCGCTAAGGAGAGTTTTCTCTACATTTAGCAAAATCAGGGCGAGTGCCTAGGAAAGTTACACACGTTGGTCCCTCAGGTAACAGCCCTACCCTTGGCCAGGGAGACCACTTATCCAAGCAAAATTAGTGGATTTTTGACTGAATATGACTTAATCTGTATGGCATAAAGAAAGGATTTCTCAGCTATTGGCACATGGGCAGATTGTTCAGATGGTTAAATATTGCAGTGTTTTAGAACTGGAAAAATCCTACTACCTCACATGAAGGTAAGAAAACCAATGTTGAAAGAAGTCAAATGAGACACAGGGCAAGACCCAGTCTGCACATTGACTGGCAGCAGAATATGTTAGAACCAGAACTCCTGGTGCAGGTTTGTTTGCTTCTATAGGATGTGAAGTTTGTCCAGCTGGCCAGTTATTTTAAGCTATTGGCTTTTAAGTCTGGAGGTTGCGTGCAGTGGGTTGGAGAGGGGAGCCTGACCTGGAGATGGAGGAAAAGTTCAAAGCCGTCTTCGTTTCTGTCAGCAGCTCTCTCTCCCTCCTCACCAAGTGATCTCGGGAGGTGAAATGAAAGTCATGTCAGTTTATACCCAGGAGAACCTGGAAACAATAAAGGCTTAAATTTAGACAAGAAAAATGAAAACGAATGATCATCAAAAGAGGCACTCTTATGGTCAATTAAAAAAAAATCCTACTGAGACACTAAAGCAAGATTTGGGGATTTTCTTTTCATAGAATTGTCATGGTGTGAGGAATTTGAGAGACATTTGTATCCAAGCTTTTCTTGGGAGATGAGGTCACTTTCTCACAAGTACTTTTAAATAAACACACACACACGCAGCTATACATATATGTACGTATATGTAGTTTCTTTTAAAACCATATTTTTCTTATTTTTCTGTATTTTGCCCTATTTTCTGCTAAAGGCCACTATGCATTCACATTTAAATGTGGCTTCAGCTTCAATTTAGCATAACATGTACCCCAGTTTATCGGGTATCAAGTGGTTAACAGAAATGCCATGAATGCATATTCAAGGAGACCCTTTAGCTGCATTAAGAAGAAAGTACCAGCTTTCCTGCTAACCTAGAAATGTAATTTTTAGTTCATTCCTCAATCAGGAGGTAACTTTTCAAAGCCCAACCTGAAAGCATGAAATTTAACCTTTCTAAAGGTGAGAAGAGACCCAAATCACAGATGAGGAACAAGAATTCTTGTGGAAGTAGACTTAGCAGTTGTGAAGCTGCAGGAAGATAAAGAAGCTTATCTTAGGATAATAAATACCTACAGGCTGGCATTTTGTAAGAAATGTCACTTATATAAAATGTGGAGGTTGTTGGATATCAATGTTATGTTGAAACACATTCCTACGTAATTATTTTAACTAAAGGCACCTGGTAAGGGCAAACTTGAGGCAGTTTTTTGTGTTGTCTCTTTTTTTAATTTTAAGATAAAATAAACTTTCAGGTAATTGCTTCCCACCATTTTGCTGTTTTGTTTTGGTTTTCCCTTATACCAGCAGAAACAAAAGACATGCATCATGAAGCAGAACTTTTTTGAAGTGGGACAACCATGTGTGCCCTCCCTCAACCTTAAGGCAAGTAGACCGATTCCCTCTTCCTCTAAATTCTAGCATTCTGACTCCACAGGAAAGTACAATAGTCCAACAGATCTACCAATACTCTCTTGTTATAAAATGCTAGAGAGTTTCTGGAGATAGAGTTCAAAAATTGCACAGGAGGCAAAGAACTTTCTAAAACAAAGAGGCTTGAGATCCTAACCCTTTTCTGTAAGATTAGAGATTGTTAGAATATTTCTGATGGACTGAAGTAGCTTCAAATAAATTGAGCAGTCCATGAGGGACACCAGGGGCTAAGCCACTGGTGAGTCTCTGCAGGCTTCCTAGAGTCACCACCAAGGGTGGGGCAGCCCATTGCGGACGCAGCACAGGAACGATGGCAGAACCACGTGCAGCCCTCCTCCCACCACTACCCAGCGTCCTGAAGCTGAGGACACGTGGCTTGGGGAGCATGGATATCTCAGGTATGTTCAAAGAGCAGCCTAACAGTGGCTCAGACTGACATTGGTAAAAGGAACATTCTCCTCCCCCAAGGAAATACCACAAGAGTGATGCACATCAGACACCGTAACCCATCCTGCCGCGGGCACAGAACCTTGAGGCTTCCTGCTCACCTGATTCAAGGTGGTGTCTGCCTGAGCTTCTGCAGTCCTTCCACAAGGACCACCCAAGTGCTCAGCTCAACTGAGTGTAGCAGCCACATCGTAGAGAACAGCCTGGACCCTCCTGCAGGATGATCGGATTTCAGAATCCTCAGCAGTCCTTTGGGTTTATATTTTTCTCTTTGAGCTGTTGGTACCTACCCCTGAATTGCTGGATTGAGTCAGAACTTGTCCTTTTCACAGTAAGAAGAGAACTCTGGAAAAAAGAAAAACAATAGTCTCTCCATTTGCAGATGGCAGACTGGTCATAATCTGGAGGTTAAGAGAGTTCCCTGAGTTTATACACCAAACCAATGAACTGGATTATATGGCAGCTACATGAAGCTTACCATTCTGGAAGGTGAGTTTAGCCTTTCTTAGCTAATTTTTTGTTTGTGTTCCTAAATGTCCGATTTAGAGATTCCACTATTCCCACAATTTGAGGCATACGCCTGGATTGTATGGCTCCTGTGTTATTACCTTAATTCAGATTCTGAATCAAATAGTTTTATCCATCTGAGCTGCCTCCCTTACAGGATGTGAATTCACAGACTTCTTCCTTCCTTAGCATACTTCATACTATACTCACATTAGAAACACTCCACAAAAACAGTACCAAGGCTTCAAGGGAATGCTAACAGAACAAAAATAAAGAGAGACACACACACACAAAGAATGCTGTGAAAATCCTGCTTGCTAAATAGAGGACTAAAGGAAAGTGTTTTTCTGAAGTCTGCATTTTAAACATAAACAGATCTGCAAAATTCCCCTCTGAGATCCTTTCACTGTATTAACACATTCTCAAAGCTTAAAGTTTACTCTTTGAAAAATTAGCCCAAAGAATAGTGCATTGTGCTTCAAAAGAATACTTTAAGATGATCTCTCCCTGGGCGTGAAATTTTATTCTTAAGAGACTGAAGTAAAAGATAGTGAAGGTAAGATGGCAGTAAGCGCCCCCAAACAATGTTGAATTCAGTTATTAGTTTTCTTAAAGAGTTTACATTCATACTCGAGATCAATTTAAAATGGAGAATAACGATTCTAAACTAAATAAGGTTTGAGGTTTGAAAAGTAGCATTATAAGTTTAATTTATTTTTATTTTTTGTCACTTTGAATTTTACACATCTTCCTACAAATGAGTTTAGGATGATTTGCACCATTTGACTAAAACACTCATGCTCTAATATAAAGCAGCCCTCTTTCTGCTTCTCCACACCCTAAATTCACAGGCTCTTTTGACAGAGTTTGAAGCTTAATTCAAATAGATGTGCCTGCATAGAGCATCTACCTTGTACCAGGGACTGTGAGAGTAGAAAGGTAATGAAAACTTCATTCCCAAAATCAAGTTGCTCATAAATTTGTGGGTGAGGTATAATATACATAAAAATAAGACATGATGAAATAGACAAAATATAGGCAGTGTTTGCTGGAAAAAAGGAGCAGAGAGAAATTCATTGGGGCAGGACTGGGAGGGATGGGGGTGGTATGATCAGGGAATAACTGAAAATAGCCAGAGTCAGCCTTCGGAAACTATCCTCAAAAATCAGTTTTAATTCTCCTGTGCGTGCAGATGGAAGGTGGTGAGCAGTGTATAAAGGGGGAAGCCACTGGCCTGTGTGTGGAAATTGAAGCATGGAGGGAAGAGCCAGGTGCAAGGAGACCCAGGCAGGAAGAAATGATAACCTCTGGATTCTCAGCTTTCAAATCCCAGCAACTCATTTGATTCTCACAACAGAACCAACTACGAAGACGCTGAGACTATAAAGGAACGAAACATCTCACTGGACTAGTGCCCATGTTTCATAGGTAATAGGCTGGAACTTAAAGCCGTGTCTTCTCCTTATTCTGTGCTGCAGGGAGAGAGAGAGAAAGAGAGAGAGGAGGGAGAATTAAAGTAGGAGGCTTTCCAGATAACAAATAACTAATGCCATGTGCTTTCATTGTTCTGAATGTTCTCCTAATTGAGAATTACATGAGGTTCTTTGCAAACTATGCCCATTTAGTGGATTGGTTGATTAATTAATTTGCTGAGGAGATTAGCTCCTCCCTCAGCAAGATGGCGGCAAGATTGATCTGCCCTCTGGAAGCCAGAATGGTCCCTTCACTGGGGCAGAGATATTTGGACACCCACAGAGAGAGGAGTATTGGGTGGGATGATTTTCCTGCACCCAACTCTCACTTCCCCTTTTCAGGCTATACATCAAGAGGGTTTTGGCATCTTTTTAACTCTGGGATTTTGACACTGCCACAGATATATTCGTAGTTTGTGTATTTTAATTGTATTTCCTTTATAACGTATGACAAAATAGCATACCCACAGGTTGTAGCAGGTGAGTTGCAAGTTGTATTATTTTAACATATACTGAAGGTGAAAGAGATGATGATTTTCTTTCATTCATTACCTTTTGTAAATGCTTATAAACTTCCAGAGTGAAGATGTCTGAATCACCATCACCTGCAGGGTTTCGTTAAAAATTTTCTCTTTCCCTCCTGCCACCCTCCACTGTTGGGGAGGATTCCCATTAGATTTTTAAGGCTCCCAGATGACTTTGATGATCAGTGAAACATTGGAAATACCGAATTAGAGTACCCTAACCATGGAAGCACACATATTTAAGTGTGTTCACAATAATTACTTTAAGGATAATTAATGCTTTCATAATCAATAAATAAAGGATGAAACTGGTTATATGTTACTCTGAAGTGTATATGTGCTAAGGCAAAATGGGGTGTGTGAGGCATGAACCACCCTAGGTAAACCTGAACAGCAGAAGTCCAGATGCTGGAGAGCATAGCATAGATCCTTGCTTCTCCCAGAGTGGACCTCAGACCAGCAGCTCTGGCATCTGCTGGGAGCTTGTTAAAGTGCAGATGTATCTAGTGAGACAAATAAGAATCTGTATAGTAACAAATTACCAGGTTATTCCCACCAGGAAATTTTAAGAAGTCTTAGGTTCTTCACATTGACTGCCTGTTAGAAGCCACTGAGACAATCTTTAACATGACAATTCCAGGTTCCTACCCCAGAGAAATGATACCAGGTTCTAGGGGTGGAGCCTGGGCATTTTGGGGTTTTTTTGTTGTTGTTGTTCTGTTTTGTTTTGTTTTGTTTGTTTGTTTAATTTTTATTGGAGTATAGCTGACTTACAATGCTGTGTCAGTTTCTGCTGTACAGCAAAATGAATCAGTTATACATATACATATGTCCACTCTTTTTTAGATTCCTTTCCCATATAGGTCATTACAGAGTATTGAGTAGAGTTCCCTGTGCTATACAGTAGGTCCTTATTAGTTATCTATTTTATATAGAGTAGTGTGTATATGTCAATCCTAATCTCCCAATTTATCCCTCCCCCCCTTACCCCCTGGTAACTATAAGTTTCTTTTCTACATCTGTGAGTCTATTTCTGTTTTGTAAGTAAGTTCATTTGTACCCTTTTTTTTAAGATTCCACATATAAGTGATATCCTATGATATTTGTCTTTACCTTTCTGACTTAGTTCACTCAGTATGACAATCTCTAGGTCCATCCACGTTGCTGCAAATGGTGTTATTTCATTCTTTTTTAAGGCTGAGTAATATTCCATTGTATATATGTACCACATCTTTATCCATTCCTCTGTTGATGGACATTTAGGTTGCTTCCATGTTCTGGCTATTGTAAACAGTGCTGCAGTGAACTGAGCATTGGTGTTTTGAAACCAATGCCCAATTCTGCCTTGTCACAATACTATTTATATGAAAGAGACAAGGCTTTTCTCCCACTCAGTATTGGCAAGCCTACGAGTACCTCCTTCCATGAAGGAAACAATGGCGCTAGGAGTGCCGCCCTGTTACAGTACCCACACTTGGAGACCAGCATCACATTAGCCCCATTCACTGGCTGGGGACAGCCTTAGGGCTCTGACACCCTGTGTGTACACAATCCAGCTCCTTCATTTCCTCTGGTACCCATGAGATCAGACTGAAGCTTTGCTAATGATGAAAGTATGACAAATTACCTCTGAAGAGCCCAAGCACTCATTCTGTGGTCAGTGCCTTTCACTGTATCAACTAATTCAGAGTCTCTTTCATTTCATCAAGGGATGAAAACTGTTTTCACAATTTCTTTTACAGATTGAAGAATTAAGCTAACACATATCATCAGGTCTCTAATCTTAGGCCAATAATGAGTTTTTTTTTTAATTTGAAGGGACAAGAAAGAAAGAAGTAAACATTGCATTTACGACTAAATTTTTCCTAACATTATGAGTATGATTTAAAAATAAAAATTAACTGCAATAGAATTTAATTGCCTTGAGTCTTATTGAATTCAAGGTTAGATGATGTGATCAGCCCTATAAAGCAAAATGTTCAATGAATCAACTCAAATTTCACAAATGCAGGTGAGGTTAAGAGTGTACAGTTTAAGTGGCATGGATCAGTGGACATCACAGAATCACTGTAAGATGTTGATCTTTGTAGTTTTCTCTTACTAAAATTTACTAATTCAGAGAAGAGGCCCTCCTTTTGTTTTTAAAGATCTTTCATAGTATTACCTGCTGGTCTTATCCTTCCCCTCCTCACATTAGATAACCAAGAACCCAAGAGATAATCAAAATGGCCATTCATTTTAAAATATCTTAATCTCATCATACCTACTTATAATCATCCATTGAGCTAGAATTTATAAAGTACATTTACATATATCACCATATTTAATGCTTTTACTATCCTCTGGGTCATTATTTCAGTTTGATTTACAGATAATGACACAAATAATTTTAATATTTCATATGCACATATTGACTTGGAGGTGACATTTCTTTGAATTACTGCTTCACATCATTGAAGATTCAAAGTTACCCTCAAGTTCCAAACTGACTTAGGAGCACCTAGTAAGAGGGTGGTGAGGCCAGGTGGTGAAACAAAGAAGCACACCTAAAGTATAATAATGGCTTCAGTACTCAAGGGGCTTATAGTTTACTTGATGAGGAAAAAAGCATTTTTCAATTAAACATTTGAAATAGCAAAAAGCAACATGTATAGTGACACAGTGAGTAATACAGATAATGAAATGTTTAGAATGTGAAATGTTGGAATAACGGAAAAAGAACTTTGAGCTAGGAGAGGAAGTTCCAACTTCCACCTGGATGAGTCCTGAGAGGTCACAGTCTCTCCCTGGCCTCGCCACACTCCCCAGGAACAGGAAGGATTTGCTTAAAACATCACAGTTTCCTCTCCAACTGGAAAAGCTACTGTCTGGGGTAAGCGGAGTTTAAGTTAAGAGTGAGGACTGAGCTGGCCACTGTGGATGAAAAGGAGCTGATAATACCCAGGTGACCAGGAGAAGAGGAGGATTGGGAAGCCTGCTGCGATTTGTCATGCAACAGAAGTTTCAACTCCCACGATGTGATTCTTCTCTGAGCTCTAAGAGCCTCTCCAGCTAACGTAGCCTGAAGTCAGCTAAGTGCAGACATTAATTCTGAGGGCTCTTGGTTCAGAGTACACTTATGTTTGGCATAAATTCCCTCACCACCATTTACTGGTATGACAGTACTTACTGCACCATATCCAGTTTTCTGTGAGCATACCTGAATGCAGAAATAAACTGTATGAGTGAAGAACTGTTTGTATTTTTCTGTCAGTGTTGTCGGATTCATCTTTGCGATCCTCTTTAGACCAAATCCAGGGCCTTGCGCCTCACAAGTGCTAAATAAATGCTTGCTGAATCTGACTCTCTTGCCGAACAGAATAAGGGAGAAGCAAAGTTCACTTTTCTTTTCTCGTTCTCAGGACTGGGAGCAGGTGAGGAGCTCGATAATAGCCAGATAAAGGAGAGCTGTGGGCCATTCCTTTAGACCAGTGGCTGCAGTCTGACCATGTGAAGGTGAGTCTGCCTGGAGGAGTACGGTGTGATCATACACAGCAGATTATGAAGTAAGTCACAAGCCCCGCCCACCTCTATTATGCCTTGCTACCACACCCCTTTAGGTTGCTGGCTCTGACCCGGAAATCATTTGAGTTTGTAACTCCAGATTCAGAAAACAATCAGAGCCAAGAAAAGATTTGACATAACATCTGTCTGCTAACAGCTTAGATGGGAAAAAGATTTCATTATTGTGGAGCTTTTAAAACATTTAAGCAAATATAATGTAGTTCTACAAAACAAGTATCAGGTAGTTTCTCTGAGTCTCTCAACATATAATGGCCAAGATATGAAGTTTGGTTATCAGACAGAGTATAAGAAGTGGACTTCTGAAGAACATTTGTGAAAACACACCATTGGTTTTTCCAAACGTGTTCTTTGATTTTAGGCCTCCTTCTTCTCTTGGAGTAAGACAAATCTTTAAAATAAATGTTGGCAGAGACTGGGTAGCTTTTCTCCAGATGTGCATAATACAGATACTCTATCAGACCATCTACTTATATCATGACCCCAGGAAAGTTCTTGAATCTCTTTGAGTCTCAGTTTCTTCATTCATCAGGTAGAGAAATAATGCCCACCAGACAGGGTTATTTTAAGAACTCAAGAACTAATGCTTATCGAGTGCTTACTATGTTTCAGGCCCCATACTATGCGTTATACATGCACTAACTCATTTAACCTCACACTAACCCAAGGGATTAGAGCCTGTTATTACCACCCCAGTTTATAGATGTGGAAGCTCAGGTGTAGGGAACATAGGAAGTTGCCCAGGTTATACCTCGTGAGTGAGAGAGCCGGGCTCAAAGAGAGACAGCCTGAGCCTGAGACCCACACTCTTGATCCCCGGCCCCAGTTCCTTGAACCTATGAAGTGCTCAACTGTGGTTGTGCTCTCTCCTCTTGGACCTCTTCTTGACATCTTCGTCTTCTATTTCATCAGAAGTTATATGGGAGATGCTGCAACTCTAGAACAATGTGAAAATGTCCTATGTGATTTTTCCATAAGTGCAAGACTTCTAAATATATTGCAGTATCAATTCTTAATAGTATTTCAAATGTTGGACCCAGATCCAGTTACCTCTGTTCCTGTATTCCTGTTCTGATCAAAAAATCAGAATTGCATTAGTTATATCACCAATGGAGCAGAATTGATGTTTCAGCTGCATAGGTCCAGACAATTTATTTACTTTTCCAGTAGACTGCCTCATTTATTCAGTCAAATACAGAAATACTCTCATAATATAATTTTATAAATAACAGAAAATGTATTCTTATATGCCCAAACATTTTTTTTTTTTTTTTTTTTTTTTGCGGTACGCGGGCCTCTTACCCCGTGGCCTCTCCCATTGTGAAGCACAGGCTCCGGACGCGCAGACTCAGCAGCCATGGCCCACGGGCCCAGCCGCTCCGCGCCACGTGGAATCTTCCCAGACAGGGGCCCGAACCCGTGTGCCCTGCATCGGCAGGCAGACTCTCAACCACTGTGCCACCAGGGAAGCCCTGCCCAAACTTATTTTTTAAATTAAAACATTTTCTGCAGAAATATTTGTAACATGTATTAATTATGTTCCTTCTGTAAGTTAGAATCTCATGGTTAATATTTTAATTTCTTGATTAATGAAGGTACATATGTACATTGAACTATACAAAATACAGTATTGCTCCAAAGCCAGCTAAGATGTGTACAACTAGTTTCCCCTTAAATGGAGATGCATCTTTGTATCCTTTTGTCATTTGTTTTGGAGAGTTTGTATCTTCTCTGTTAACATCACCTTATAGGATATCTATTCTCATTTCCTTAGTGCATTTGCTTCTACAAAATTCCTACCTGCATCCATGTCTTCTTATGATGGCTAAACTGAGAAAGCTAACGAACAACTTAGTCAGCATCTGGTGTTAATGTAAGAGCCAATAGGTAAAGAGTATCAGCCTAATGGGTCCTTTTATAGGTAAGTTTCATAAGCATTTAGTGCATGGATTCAGGTAGCTTATATACTCACCAGGTAATTTGCCTTGTTTCACGGATCTTCCCAGTGTTCTAGACAGTTAAGACGGCCAGGTGAGTGACCCCCAGATAAAAGAGGATTTGCTGTATTTGTCTTTTACTATTAATGTACCCCAAAGTGGATAATCGTTGTGCAGCAGCTCCATTTACTTGTCTATACAAGCTAAATGCTCTATCGTAATTATCCTTCAAAACAAGTACCTACATCTGATGAGTGGCCTACACAAGTGACACTGAAGGGGTACAATTCTCATTCCTCTGATGCATCTGTCAGTGACAATCATCTTTCTGAGAATGATGGATGATACAAACAGTGGACTCCAAAAAGACCCCTGAGCTTTCAGTGGTCCTGACACTTTAACTAAAATAGGAAGCTCTTTGCTCAGAAGGAGATTGACTCAGTGTTGGATCCAAGCTAAAAATGGCTGGGCTGTAACAGGTGATTTTTGTGAGTTATAATGAAAAGTCACCAGAGTCTGGGCATCTGTGGACATAACTAAGATGACAAGAAGACAGACATTGAACTGAGGAGCTTGTTGCCACGTTAGTAAGGGATTCGATTAAAAACATCTTATCAAATTAAAAGTATTACAGAGGACCCAGTGAGTTCCGGAAAGCATGCTAGACACATCAATCACAGGAATGGAACAGCCCAGGCCTGGTCCCTGCAGGAAGGTGCTGTGGGAACAGAGACACGTTGCTCTGTAGGCACGAATCCCTGGGACGTTCTTGAAATTAGGCTGCATTTTCCCTGCCAAGCCGTTGAAAATGAACTTTAGGCTGTCGAGGCTTAACCGAGAAATATTTGTCTTTTTAACATTTTTAGAGAGGAGGCGATAATTTGTGAAATGATTGTTCGAAAACCTGATAATTTTTGCTGTTCTTGTTGTTGGCTCTCAAAATTATACCTTTCCCACACTGCCTGGCCACCTCCCTGTCCTCCAGAAGGAGTGGGTAACAGTTTGGACATTTTTTTTCTGGTAATGACATTTTAAGGCTATTTGTCATCTCCTAGAATACTCTGCCCGTTTTTCTCTTCAGCTCTTCAAAGACGTTAGACCAGAATGTTAAAAGAGGTCAAAGATAGAATAGATTCTGAATTAGTGATTTTGATTCAGGCAGGGAAGTTCTTAAAAAGGGGGTGTCAAAAAGCATGTATGCTTTATAGTATGATGCCTAAAACAGGGGGCATCATACTATGGGGGCTGGAAATCCTAGAAGCTGTGTTATCAAGCACATGTGTAAATATTGCCAATGGTCAAGATTTCAGAGAAAACAAATTCAGTATCAGGTCGAAGAGCTTACATATTTATGATACCTTATGAAAGGGAAGACAACTTGAAGATGGTTTTATCACCAAGAAAATCATGAATCAGGAACAGTGGTCAATGTGTGTCTCTGTGTGAAATTGGACTATTTAGCTAAGTGTGTTGAAGTGCTGATGATCTAGGGTTTTAATTATGACATTTGATGTAGAATTCATTTACTCATTTTCCATTCAATTCAGCACGCGTTGAGCATCTAATGGGTACCAAGCATGAGTTAGACACTGAAGAATCACAGACAAATAAATATTTTCCCCATTCTCAAAATATTCACAATCTGAATGGTGAAAGATACAAAGAATATTTTTTCTTCATTGTACCCAGGCAGGAAAATATACAAGAGTTATGAAATCATAGAAAAAGAAGTCACTAACTGCTTTGTGAGAGTCCAGAGAAGGCTTTGCATGCTGAGTTGTCAAGTAAGACCTGGTGTGCATCAAGTTCAAGGGATGCCATGTACTCACTGGATGTGTGGACAAAAGTGACAGGGTCTCTAGCCAGAAAAGTAGGCAGCAACTGGATTGAGTACACGTTTACCAAATGATAAAGTGTGGAAATTAATCTATCAAGATGGAGAGCTGTATAATTTTTCAAAGCACAAGAAGGAAATGATCCAGTTGTAAAGATCCAGTTGTAAAGATCAGGCTGGCAGCAGAGAAAAGCATGGATTGGGGAAGAGCAGTGTTCAGAGGTGAGCAGTCCTTAACCACACAGACGGTAGGATGTGACGGCAACGTGCTAATGGAATGAAGGAGTCGGAGATTTCTGAAAAGTACCATACTTGATGACTAATTGGACTTGTGGGGAGATGGAGAGAGGGCCATCTAGGAAGTCTGATAGGCTTCGGTGTAAGTAACAGCATTAGCTGACGTAAGAACAGAGGAGAATGAAGGTAATGAAAACAATTTACATTTATTGATTGCTCGCTGGGATCAGACGTTCTACCAACTCCCTTCCATGGATTATCTTATTTCGTCCAAATGATAACCCATGGAAGGAGGCAATATTAACATTCGCATTTGACACAGGAAAAACCAAGTTAGAAAAGTTAAGCAACGTTTACTGATCATACAACTGTTAAATGGCAGAAAGAGCAAAAAGATGCCTGCCTTTGTTCTGTAGTTACATGAAATCATAACGGCTAATACTGGACTTATCATTCTTCCCTTCTATCTCTCTCTTCACTGGAATAAAAACTTCTTAAGAAAAAGATCGTATCCCATATGGTGTGCATCTTTCTAATATCTAGTAAATGACTACTGCACAGTAGGTACAAAATAAGTTTATGCTTTGGGACATGATTAAACCTGGGATACAGAGCTGGTGGCACCACTGCCATAAACCACAATGTTATTACTTATTGGTAACTTTCCCTTGAATTCCTTATTCATTCATAATTCATATGACATAGAACACAGTCAAATACTGACAACTGCCTAGAAAGTGCCACGGAACCTCAAAAGAGCCCATGTTGTTTATCGAGCTATTGTCTCTGGGGTCCAAACCCAGCCCACACCTTGATGCTGGGTCTGGCCTATGAAAGGTCACTGTCCCTTTGCCAGCTGCTCCCCGGAGGTTCGGCCATGGGGGGTACAAGAGGAAGGCAGGAAGAAGAGGAGGGACTCACCCACCCTACTCTGCTTCCTTTTATGTCCGCGTCACCCGACAGTGGACAAGGGTTCTTCATCTGGGCAGCAATGGTTGGTTTCACCTTTCACTTTTCCCAACACCATCCAGTTGCCCCCGAGAAGGCCCGGGTCCCAGACACCCTTCTTCTATCCAAGCTTCCTCCGAGGGGCTTCTGGAATTCTCCCTCAATATCTCTGTGAGACCTCACTGTTCCCCTTTGCCTTTTAGTCTTCCAAGACCTGTATGACCAATTCCTTATATTAAAATTCTCTCTGCTAAAATAACTGGCTTCATTTCCATTTTCCTGACTAGATTGTGGCTGAAAGTGTCAGGTGTTTATTTCCCCCTTTAGAGCTGAAGGAGGGAACTTTCAAATTTTCTAGCAGAAAATTCTCCCAGGGAGGGTGTCAGGCTTCCCCTTCCCATCCATTTAGAGAGGGTTGCCTGGGTAACCCCTGCATAACAGGGTTGCAAATATCAAGAGAGGAGGCATCACCAATCAGGCCATTAAGGATCAGGTCTGTTGCTGCTCCTTCCTGAGCAAGTTTACTGCTCTCCTGTCCTGAACATCAGAGAAGAAGAGTTAAAGAGAAACTGGATCTTTTTCCTGACAATTTTTTATGATTACAATAGTAAATTTCCCTAGTTTGTTACTTTTGTGACTAGCTGTTCAACTCTGTCCTAAGTGATCTAATAGGAATTGGGCCCCAAAATGATTCCTGAGTCAAGGACTCTGGTTATAAGGGGATTGTATAAGCACAGATTTTTAAATTAATTTTCTTAAATATAATTGCTTCTATGATCGTTAATATTTTCCCCCCAAAAAAACAGAAAACCGGTCTGTTCCAAAATTTCAGAGAGCATCACACAGTGTGTCATGATTATCTGTTTTGTTTCAGCTAATCGGTAGTTCTTACCGTGTTTGGCACCAGCTGACAAATGGCAAGCCAGAATAAACTACTGTTTAAACGCCAGAAGAATCCCTTAAAGGGTTTTTAGCCTTTTAAAAAAAGAAAATCACCTTTGGTCCTGCTCCATAGGGCTGGGCATCTGAGTTGCTGCATCAGAGCATCTGTAGGCCTCATCCTGGGGGTTACTGGGTAGAGGCATGGGGGGTGGAGAAGAGGGAAAGCACTCAGAGTTGGCCATTTTCATGCATTTGGAGGATGAAGGGTCACATGAGTTGCATCACCACAGTTATACTATAAGTCAGGCTATGTCAGGGGTTGCATACATATATATGCAAAGAAGAATCAATCCTCTCACTGGACTGAATGTCAATATTATGACACAGTGTGAGTGTGTTTTGTGTTTGGTAATTGCAATCATTGTTGCTTTTGTTGTCGTCATCCATTTACAATGCTTGGTGTCAGTCTATTTATCTCTTGTAAAAATAAAATACAGTGGGGGTGTGTGTGTGTGTGTGTGACAAAAAAAAAGAAAAAAACAAAAAACACCATGCTTTGAGCCCCAACTCCAAAAAAAAAAAAAGAATCAATCCATCAATCCTCTCACTTTGCAGAATTTCTTAGGGTATGTATCAAATAAGTGTGCTTTTTTCAGTCACACAAAAACCAATTTGCTATTTTCACCTTCAAAATAGCTGCTTCAGTAACACTCTACCCTCTTTGAAAGGACATGTTGCTTTAGAGTAGAACAGTTACAGGCTCTGAAGCAAAATAGGTCTTTTTTATTTTTCACTGTTCACTAATTGTGCGATCTCACCCTCACTGTCCCCATCTGTAAAATAGATCTTAAGTGGAGTAAAAGAGAAGACTTATGTGAAGGTCAAGATTCACAGCAAGACATCAATAGATCAAAAATATTAGCTCCTCTCCTTCACTGTAAAACAGAAAATTAAAAATTCACGGTAGTATATGGAGGAATTTTTCAATGCATTCAAGCTAAATAGGATTTAACTCTTACGTTATTCTCTTTTCTGTCCCCCTCAGCTTTATTGAGGTATAATTGACAAATAACTTTGCACATATTTAAAGTATTGAATGTGATGCTTTGAGATTTGTCTACACTGTGAAATGATTACCACAATCAAGTTAATTAACACACTCATCACCTCACACAGTTACCTTCTTTGCAGGGTGAGAACTCTTAAGATTTACTTTCTTAGCAAATTTCAAATATATAATAAAGTGTTGTTAGCTGTAGTCACCATGCTGTACACCAGATACTCAGAACTTATCAATCTTATAAAAAAGTTTGTTTCCTTTGACCAACCTCTCCCCATCTCCCCCACCCCCCAACCCCTGGCAGCCACCTGTCTACTGTCTGTTTCTATGAGCTCAACTTTTTAAAAAAATTCCACATATAAATGATACCCATAGAGTATTTGTCTTTATTTCACTTAGTACAATATCCTTCAGGTTCATCTGTGCTGTCTCAAATGGCAGGATTTCCTTTCTTTTTCATGGCTGAATAATATTCCATTATATTTGAATAAATATGGAAAATGTAGCATATATTTTATAGGAATTGTGTTGGTACTGTTTGTGTGAAGGACCAGGGGTAGATATTTCAAAAATTCCTACAGGTCAAATACCAAAAGCTATTCAAAAGCGCCTTGTAAGTATGACAGCCTACACTTGCCAACACAGGTGGGACATTAATCCATGTTTATTGGCAGGACTATGGCACTCAGTTCACTTGGTTGAATGGTCACATTTCAAAAGTATTAGAAACTTGATTCAAGTGGTGAACAGGTCTTCCTCTGGTCCTTGATCATCAACCCCACTGTCTGGAAATGTTTCAGAATGCAAGGGAAGCACAAGAGGGATTTTTGTGACATTTCCTTTAGCAGATTATTGTTTCCAGAGCACCCAGCTCAGTGAAAGCTTACTCCAGGATAACGAGTTTCATGTGTACACATATTGGTAGCAGCCCCCTTCCCTCCCACACCTATCACTGTATCACTCTAGACCCTGGATTGGGCACCATCGTGAAGCCAGCTGGCAGAGCTCAAGGATGCCAGCAGGGTAAGGGCACCCCCAGAACACAAGTTCATTTCTCTCATAAATAATAACCAAGGCAGGTTAATATCTGGCTTTTGTTCATCCAATAATCTACGATGCACTGAGTGATAAAAACCCTCGATGTTCAGGGCCCAGTGTGGTTTCATGTTTGGGCCATCCTGAGATGGTGAATCCCCACCCTATACAGTGTAATGAAACTTAGCTCTGAATGACCCTCCTGACACATCCCTTGAGTTTCTGTCTGTTCTGATCTGAACCTGCCCAGCAAATGGCCATGTGTTCATTTTCTTGCCTTTGAGCTCACCTTGCTGGTTGCACGAGCCTGACCAAGTAAGGCAGGCACTTTCTCGTTACATTCTTCTGGGAAACCTCCCCAGACCGACCGTGAGCACAGCCCCCTTCAAAGGGGCTTCGGACACACAGTGCTCTCCATCATGTGATGCTGCCAGCAGAGCTGCAGCCATGGGAAGAAGCAAGGTACCTGACCCAGAAATGGTCAATCCTTAGAACAGCCAACTGCCTATAGTCCAGTAATGCTGACAGCTGCTCAAAGCATCAATGGCATCCACTCTCACGGAGTTTGAATAAGAACCACACCAAAAAATGAGCAGTTCATAACCAGGGCAGAAACTAAAAGATTCCCACGGAGAAGATTTAAGCAGGAGCCCCATGAAGTGGGTCAGTATCACAGGCATCAGAATTAGGGCCCTGGGAAAGCTTCGTCTCCGTTTTGCCTGTGGATGACAGAACAGCATGGATCCTGAATTTCCTCAAGGGTATGTCCCAGATAGGTAGCCAGCTACGTCTTCTCTGTTTTCCCGTATCGGTACAACACAGTTGTCTACATTACCTGAGAAATTCTGAGTTTGTCTCATTCTTGCAGCATTCTGGTCATGACCTTGTTTTTCCTCAGTCACAGTTCTCATGGTCCCCCAGCTGTTCCACATTCACTAAGTTTCCTAGAGTGAAAACCAGCTCACCCGTTCTTTCCTCCTGCAGTCTGTTCCCCTCGGAGCTGCTTGCATTCAGCATGACCTGGACACCTGATCCTCCACCAGGAACTAGACACTTATCCAAGCTGCTCCTACATCACAGTGAATGTTGAAGGTGGGCTTTGAAGATCTCTGAGGTACTAATTCAGTTACCTCCAAATACCTATAACACCTAGGGTCATTGCTTAGGTTCAACAGGAAGCCACCTACCGACTAATTCTTGGCGAAAGAGAAGACCCTCAAAATTACTGTGCCTGTCCATCTTTTTTGATGTCTAGATTTCCTTGGCCATTGATTGTTCCAGGCTACAACTTCATAAAGCGGAAAGGCCAGTGGACTAGGAGTCAGAAGAACCTGGTTCTAGAACCTGGATTTACCACATTATTAGGCATGGGGATAGATTTAATGTCGTTGGGTCTCAGATGTCTCATGTATAAATTGGGATTATAATGCTCGCTTCCACAGACCACTTATGGTGTAGAAGGAATAGCCAAACTAGCGCTACATGGCATTTCTTAAATATCGTGAACATAGATGCATCATTTTCAAAATCTTCCCTAAAACCTATGGTGGGTTCCTTGAGTTTATGCTGTAAGATGTTAATATAAATTTCAGAGCTAGATACATATGTTACAGAACTATAGGAATATTATATTAAGAGCAGCTATTTTTTAAATGTCACTGTCTGCATTTAAGGGGTGACAATATAATTTACTTTAGTGGGAGGACTGATCCTTCATTTGCGAAAATACTTTAAGGGCCTTTGGTTATGTAAAGATCTTAAGTAACTGAGACAAGTGTAGAAGGAAATTGAAGAAAAAAGAGAGAGACTACCCTGAGCAATTATTTTACAGATCACTCTTTCCTGAGGGGTAGGAGCGGGGAGACACATCACTGTAGAGATTCTATTTTGGTCTTTAAGGATTTTCCTTTCTTCTTGGTAGATCTAAGAGAAGGTGTATGAGGGGCCTGGAACTAGGGAAAGAGCAAGGCCAGGAGTGGGATCTCTGTTCTGAGCCAGGAATCCAAGCAAGAGGCGGATGGCCAAGGGGAATGTCAGCCGTTGGGGAACCCTGTGGAAAGAACATGGTCAACAGATTTAGGTTTTTTGGGTTTTGTTTTTTAATTAATTTTTTTTTTTTTTTTTTTTTTTTTGCGATACGTGGGCCTCTCACTGTTGTGGCCTCTCCTGTTGCGGAGCACAGGCTCCGGATGCGCAGACTCAGCGGCCATGGCTCACGGGCCCAGCCGCTCCGCAGCATGTGGGATCTTCCCCGACTGGGACACGAACCCATGTACCCTGCATCGGCAGGCGGACCCTCAACCACTGTGCCACCAGGGAAGCCCTGTTTTTTAATTTTTAAAGCCAGCTACTAAGTACAGTTTCGTTAACCTTTGTAGCTCCTCCGCATTGCTGAGCAGAATGAGAAGATAGTTCTGCATCCACACTTGTGATGAGGTCACAGGAAAGAGCATCTTTCCTTCCCACCAGGCATCCCTGAGGCCCCTGGAGAAGGTGGCAGGTGACCCAGGTGCAGGCGGTGATCAGAGGTAAGCAAACAGGATTGAAGCAAGGAGCTCATGCACAGAACAAAATGTGACCAGTGGAAGGTGAAACCTACAGATTCAAAACCCAGTAGGGGAATTCCCTGGCGATCCAGTGGTTAGGATTCGGCACTTTCACTGCAGTGGGCTCGGGTTCGACCCCTGGTCTGGGAACTAAGATTCCATAAGTCATGCAGCGAGGCAAAAAAATAAAAAAAATAACTGGTAGTTTTCAGAAAATCAGCAGGAGGGGCCCCATTACCAAACTCAAGTGTTTCACTGAACATGAATACATCCCAGAGGTCCTGGGGATCCAGCAGACCTGGGACCTCTTTGTACATCCCCAGAGGTGGAAATCTTACCATGAAGACAAGGCAATGCAATGTCCTTTGAGAAGCTGGCTTTGAGCCCTGTGGCCTTGGGTAAGGTGCTTACATTCGGGGGCTCAATTTCCTCAGCTGCTAAGTTCCTGCAGGGCTTCTGTGAGAGGCAGAGAGCACACCTGTCAAATGCTTGGACATGGTTAGCAAATGGTAAGCACTTTGGGTATATGCAGAGGCATGCAAGTCCCATGCCAGCTGTAGGTGACAGCAATTCACGGAGGCAGACACTGAGAGTTTATTTTGAGACACACTTACGCTTGAAACACAGGCTTCCGGAGGGCAATGCCTGGCACACCGAGATTGTGTTGAGGGCCTTAGACACCACAGCATTCACTATTGAACAGCCAAGCTCTTTCCACACTACCTAGCAATTTATTTCTGGGTTAATATGAGGTGATGGTTTCAACCTGTAAATCCCATTAAGTTTGAATCCTGGTTACGTCAAGGTAGTGCATAAGGAACAAGGTTGTCATGGCAATGTACATCTGAGACTCACAGGTGATCATAGACCCTAGCTCTGAGGCTCAAGGGACAGTATATTTTCCATGCTTCATTTTTCATACTGGAATTCTCTTCCCCTTCCAACATCCAAAGACTCGATTGCTGGAATCTCTGTGGGGCAGAGATTGACTTTTTACATTGTTTGAATAATGCTCTGAGGTGGTAATTACAAATCTAATAGATACATTTTTATATTGGGAAATTTTATATTGGAAAATTCTATGTATCTGAGAGCTTTTAGTAATGACTATTTTTTAATCTAATAGTTTGAGGTAAACATAGGGATAACCTTCAAGCATATTCCCCTTGATAAATGTGTGATATCAACTCTGCACTGTTCTAAATAAAACCCCTTCGTTATCTAGTTTGAGGCTATATTTTCAACATTCAGCAAATAAAACGTACCTCTCACACTTGAGACCTCTCTCACTGAATTTAGCTCAGGTACATATTTCAGATTCCTCTTTGTGACACGATTACTTATAGTATTGTAAGGCACACAAATGGCCCAAACTGTTTGAATTGTGACTTCTATACAAATAGGAAGATCACTTTGTCATGAGACCTTTCAGAGAGGTTAGAGGTTCTAAACTACTTACCCTGTTGGCCCAGAGTGTGGTAGCAAAAGAATTATTTGCTTTTACAGGCCAGTCTGGCTGTTTCCAGTACCCTTTTTGACAGCTTTGCTTGTTTTCCTACATTTATTGTTTGCGAAGAGCTCAGGTTTTTAGATGCAGGAACAGAACTACTGGCTTTTAGAAGATCGGCAGACTTCAAGATTCCTCTACTGACATGAGGGCAGAGACGCCATGATTGCTGCCTGGTTCCAAAATTTTCTTGATCTTTCTGCTTTCAAGCACCACTTACCACTTTATGTAAGAAAATGCTTCTTCTTGAGGAGTATATTATTAATATGTCCAAGGGTATAAGATGACCTTCGGCCGTATCTACATGTTCTTACATACATTGCCTAGAAGTTCATTTAAAATGAAAATCGTTAGGTTCTGTCAGCCTCTTTATAATTATCAGCCCCAACTGAGAAAAAAAACATGGAAAAGGGCTTCCCTGGTGGCGCAGTGGTTGAGAATCCGCCTGCCGATGCAGGGGACACGGGTTCGTGCCCCGGTCTGGGAAGATCCCACATGCCGCAGAGCGGCTGGGCCTGTGAGCCATGGCCGCTGAGCCTGCGCATCCGGAGCCTGTGCTCCGCAACGGGAGAGGCCACAGCGGTGAGAGGCCCACGTACCGCAAAAAACAAACAAACAAACAAACAAAAAAACATGGAAAATGTTACTGCATGATTATAAACATAATTTAGAAAGTATTCTTTAAAGAAAACAATTAACTTAATATTCAAAATAACCGTACATGTAGGTATTGCTGTTATCTCTGTTTTATGAAGGAAGAGAGTAGATTTCAGAAATGTTGTGAAGATTTCCAAACTCACAGGGCCAATAAATGGCAGGCCCAGGATCAAATATTCTTTGGTTGTATTAATGTATTCATTAAACTCTCCTGCAAAGCTCATATATGCCAGCCTCCTTGCAAGGTCAAGATTCCCTGCCCCACTCTTTAGGAAGATTCTGTCACAAGGCAGACAGATACACCAGCCAAGAAATCGCCATACTATGTGCTACATGCTACAAAAAAAGAACATTCATTCTCTCTGGTAGGCTACGAAAGCTTCCAGGAGGGTATTCTATCTGATCTGGGTTTGAAAGGGTGCTATTACCTCATGGACTAGAAAGAGCATAGGCAGAGCCAGAGAAGCCAGGAGCAGCCTCACTTGCTTGTGGATGATAGTGGTTTGGGACTCTGGGAACATGAAGAGTCAGGGCCTGAGTGGCAGGAAGTATGACTATCTTTAAGCTTTAACTAGCTACTTTTAGGGGCTGGATGGTGTCCTCATATGGTCTGAAAGTCCTAACGCCCAATGTAACCTTATTGGTCTTTAAAAAGGTAATTAATTAAAATGAGGTCATTAGGGTGGGTTCTAATCTTATCTGACCTGTGTCCTGATAAGAAGAAGAGATCAGGACAAACAGACACACACAGAAGGAAGACCCTGTGAGATCACAGCAAGAAGGCAGCCGTCTGCAAGCCAAGGAGAGAGGTCTCAGGAGAAACTGCTCCCATCAACACCCTGATTTTGGACTTCTGGACTCCAAAAGTGTGAAGAAATACATTTTTATTGTTTAAGCCACCCAATCTTCTTTGTTACAGCAGCCATAGAAAAGCAATCAGCTGCTTCTATCTTTTCAAAATCTTTATTTAGACCACTCTATGCCTCCACCAGCAGCACAGGCAAATAGCACTCAGTTCTAAGGAAGAGGGCCTGTGCTATAGTCACCCCAAAGCAGGAACTGTCACCAGGACGGTAGGCAGGGTACGATGCAGCCACATTCCAGCACCAGCTGGATAAGCGCCTTGCAAGGAGACTTCTGCAGGTGCTAGGCAGAAGTCTTTGCAGGTGTACAGCTTCAGGGGCCATGGAAAGAATGGCCTGGGCAGAATGGCTGGTGGCATGCCCCACAGAGGGCCTTGCCAGAAAGCGGCAGGGGCGGCCGGAGCAGAACAAATCACCCTTAGCCATCCAAGCTGATTTGTGGCCTGATATAGCCTTTTATATGGCTTCCCTCAAACTTCACATAATTCATGGCTGCAGCTCACTTTCATTACCATGCTCAGGACCAGGCTTCCAGAAACTCCTTTGAGGGCGCCCTCCACAAGGTCGCCCCGCAAAGTGGAAGGAAGATGCACTCTGGCTTATGTGACAGCCACTGGGAGGAACAGGCTTCTGAAGGTGTCATGTAGCCCCTTAAGGCTACCCCGGGTTTTATTTTTAATTGTTACAGACTTAACTATCTCTTTGAAATGCTGCAACAGGGCTGACCCAGCTACAAGTCAGCTCCTGCTAGGGAAATCATGTGAACCCGTAACTCTCCTCCAAAGACCTCCCAGTACATCTCCTAGCCTCTGGTCTTCCTCCCTGACTGTTTCATCCTCCAAAGAGCTGCTGGAGGGTGTGCTCCTCCCACAGGGCTGTCATGTCATTCCTGATCCTGAGTTTCATCTTTTAAAACAGTGTTTTTAAAATTTGGTGTCACTGTTGTTAAACATATTTTTTGAGCATGCATAATATGTGCATTTATATCTTTTTATAAATTAGACATTTAGGGCTTCCCTGGTGGTGCAGTGGTTAGAAATCTGCTTGCCAATGCAGGGGACACAGTTTCAATCCCTGGTCCGAGAAGATCCCACATGCCGCGTAGCAACTAAGCCCGAGGGCCACAACTGCTAGAGCCCACGCAACTAGAGCCCGTGCATCGCAACAAGAGAAGCCACCACAATGAGAAGCCTGCGTACCACAACGAAGAGTAGCCCCCGCTCGCCACAACTAGAGAAAGACCGTAAGCAGCAATGAAGACCCAATGCAGCCAAAAGTAAATAAATTATTGTTTAAAAAATTAGACATTTACTACTATATACATATAATATATACTATCAAACTACAAAAAAAAAAGCAGAGAAATTAAAGGAAAATAAATGTAAAAGCTGAAGTCCAAATCCTTTCACCCTGTGTAAAAAACACCACAAAAAACTCTGTCCTCAGATGACAGCCTTCCTTTCTGAGTGCCCTGAAATGATTAGCTCACACCAGCCTCTTGCCATTGTCCACAAGACCATGCTTCCTTCCCAGCTCTTTCCTTTGTAGACATTCTTCCCTCTGCCTCCATGTTCTATCTGTTCAAACTTCTCATCTTTCAAGATCCAGGTTAATTATAAACAATGAAAATCACATACCCAAGTAACAGGAAAACTTGTTACGCTATTCCAGAGCTCAAACAAACAACACTATACTGTTCTTTAAAATTACTTAAAGACATTTTAATCACAAAATAAATATACAAATTAAGGACTTAAGAATGGAAAAGTAAAATGATAAGAATTTCTATAAGCATTGAAAATAGTTAAATATAAATCTAAGAGTTTTGGATCTGGTTACAAACATAACTGTAGGTGCCCAGAATTTATTCTTATAAAATATATGGAAACAATAATTAATAATATTAACATGAGTTCAAAATACCAAACCCTATTAGTAGAATGTATAAGTGGAAGAAGGACACTAAGAATACCCAATTCATTATCTAATTCCCAAATTCATTAGGGAATTTGAAATAAAATTTCATTTTGAATTTTACTTATAACAGAAATATACCTTCAGAAATTTCAGGGAAATTTAAATATAACTCCTAGTAGTAATTCAGATGATACTTGAGTCTTCCCAATTATAAGGTAAAATAAAACAATCAATACATAGTTTATAAAGCAAAATATAAAAAAGGAGAAATAATAAGAATGCATAAAAATCACCATGAAATAAGGTGACAAGATTAAAAACATGTAAATTGGTTATGGCATATATTCAAATGTTTTGGAATTTTTTGATGATGTTGGCAAAGTACTTATTGAAAATATTAGTTTAAAGAAAACATAACACAAATACTTCTAAAGTAAGCACATACCTATATTTATACACACACATCATATATAGGTATATATATGTGTGTTTATACATGTATGTGTGTATGTGCGTATATACAACTATACATAAAACTATATATTATATGCATGTATATATACACACACATATGTATATATTTATTTACATACATACACACACACACATATATATATATATTTTTTTACATCTTTATTGGAGTATAATTGCTTTACAATGGTGTGTTAGTTTCTGCTTTATAACAAAGTGAATCAGTTATACATATACATATGTTCCCATATCTCTTCCCTCTTGAGTCTCCCTCCCTCCCACCCTCCCTATCCCACCCCTCTAGGTGGTCACAAAGCACCGAGCTGATCTCCCTGTGCTATGTGGCTGCTTCCCATTAGCTATCTATTTTACGTTTGGTACTGTATATATGTCCATGCCACTCTCTCACTTTGTCACAGCTTACCCTTCCCCCTCCCCATATCCTCAAATCCATTCTCTAGTAGGTCTGTGTCTTTATTCCTGTCTTACCCCTAGGTTCTTTATGACATTTTTTTCCCTTAGATTCCATATATATGTGTTAACATACAGTGTTTGTCTTTCTCTTTCTGACTTACTTCACTCTGTATGACAGACTCTAGGTTCATCCACCTCATTACAAATAGCTCAATTTCGTTTCTTTTTATGGCTGAGTAATATTCCATTGTATATATGTGCCACATCTTCTTTATTCATTCATCCAATGATGGACACTTAGGTTGTTTCCATCTCCTGGCTATTGTTAATAGAGCTGCAATGAACATTTTGGTACATGACTCTTTTTGAATTATGGTTTTCTCTGGGTATATGCCCAGTAGTGGGATTGCTGGGTCATATGGTTTTTATCCAAAACCTTACTATAATATCAGCACAAATAAAATCATAGTAACAATGATTAACCAGAGTTTATGTTGCTGCCCTGCAGGCACTCATAGGGTATCTGCTTGTGCAGTCTTCTCTAAGGACTCTCAGATTTTCTGGAGTCAGATAGAGGTGTATAAAACAAAACAAATCAAAACAGCAAAAATCCAAAGATATCTGTTGCTAATAGTTACTAATGGAAAATCAAAATTTCAGAATCAATATACTTTCATGCCACATATTTTATTTTTTTCTTGTTATTTATTTATTTATTTTTGCATCTTTATTGGAGTATAATTGCTTTACAATTTTGTGTTAGTTTCTGTTGTATCACAAAATGAACAAGCTATGTATACATATATCCCCATATCCCCTCCCTCTTGCATCTCCCTCCCACTCTCCCTATCCCACCCCTCTAGGTGGTCACAAAGCACCGAGCTGATCTCCCTGTGCTATGTGGCTGTTTCACACTGGCTATCTATTTTACCTTTGGTAGTGTATGTATGTTGATGCTTCTCTCACTTCGTCTCAGCTTCCCCTTCACCCCCACCCGTGTCCTCAAGTCCTTTCTCTACATCTGCATCTTTATTCCTGTCCTGCCCCTGGGTTCTTCAGAACCCTTTTTTTTTTTTTTTTTTAGATTCCATATATATGTGTTAGCATACTGGTATTTGTTTTTCTGTTTCTGACTTACTTCACTCTGTATGACAGACCGTATGTCCATCCATCTCACTACAAAAAACTCAATTTTGTTTCTTTTTATCATGCCACATATTTTAAAAGGTAAAAATGAAGCTTACCAAAAACAAAAAGAAAAATATAATAATAGCTTAGTTCTTGAACAAAAGTGACCCTTTAAGGCCATATTTCCCTTAGGTTTTCTGAATATTGTGAGTTTCCTTGTTTTCAAATGTATTTTAATCTATTTTTTATATTTGTATCATCCATTTTTCCCTTCAAATTGCCTACTTGAAGCTTGTTCAGTTCTTTCCATCTGAATCATAAAGCGATTCCTGGAAGAGGTGGGTGGGGAGCTCTGGTGCAATCCTCGTGTATAAAAGAGGATCAGTGGGTTTAGAAAGGAGCCTTAGAATCACCAAGCTCTGACTGGTGGCACTTTTCACACATTTTTCCTGCATCAAACTTTTGAGAAAATACTCATAGTTGTAATCTAAGTCTAGGGACTGAGGTCTTTCTCTGCATCACTGCCCTGTTGTGATGTGTTGTGATCTGGCTGCCATGTTGCTTCTTTGACCTCTAATTCCCTGAAATTGGTGTCTGGGGCTTCTTGGGCTCCCAGAAGGAGACACTCCCTCCACAGGTGAGTCTAAAGGTGCCCATCTCCCACATCCCTGACAAGGATGACATCTCCTGATGCTCCAGCATGGCCATCCCTTGAGGTGCCAGAGGTGTGTTGGTTCCACATGGAAGCAGGGAGAAGACCCTCTCTGAAGCCTCCCACTCCTCACAAATGCACCAGGCATCTTCCACAATCCAAAAACTTCTATGTCCCATAATGTCATGCTGCCCTAACTGCCTGAGAGCAGCTTGTTCCTTGTGGGAGGCAACCTGTGGAAGCTGAAAAGGTACGCTGAGAGGAGACACAAGCCATAGCTCTCAACACAACTCCATCACTCACCTGTCTGCAGGTTTGGCAAATAATTCAGCCACTGCTAGGACACTATTTTTATCATCTGGAAAGAGAGGGTGATAGTTTATGTTCTCCCCGTATCTCAAGACTCTTATGAGAATCCAGCGAGGCAATACATGTAGTGGTACCCTGTACAAGTAAGACATGCCGGGCCAGCAGAGGAAACTGCTATGTGTACAGCTCCATGGTTTCACTTTGCATCTCCGTTAAACATTTACAGGACATTCCCCAATCTCAAATGTGGGCTTCTTACAAGTATACAGTAAATCCAGGATTGCTATCTAATACATTCAGTATTCAAAATGTGTGTTTTGTTATTGATTTATTGATAAATTCTCTATACAGTCACCTGGATTAATGATATCTATCCTGAACAATTGCTAAGCTAGTGATCATAGACCTGCTTTCACTCAACTCTTCTACTCTGTTCCTGATATAGTTCTATGCACAGCTTGGTCTTCAATTCAGTGCTTTTTGATTATGGGAAAATTTTTCTTTTTCTCAGTTCTAACCCTGCTAACAGATACCAGTAAACCCCTGATTAATGGAATTACACATCACTTTCCATCCCAGCATTTGGAGACCAGTGTCAATATGCATAATGACATGCCACATGCTTCAGATATTATTGGGATGTCCTGGAAAGATTATTTATTGCCTATGGGAGGAATCCATCAATGGGAAGGGCTGGCATGCTGTCTGTGAGCTAGCTGTCACATACCCTGGGAAATGACTCTTTGTGGGAGAAATCAAAACATGTATTTTCTCCTTGCTGGCTGGCTTCTTATCCATTGTAACCCATCTTTTATTTGGCTTATTAGCCACAAAGTAACACAAACTCAGTCAGACTTACTGGCTTTCGTCATGTGGATGAACTGGTTAAGGATTTTCCCTAAGCACACTGAATGAGAGAGAAATGGAGTGAAATGCACAATATTGGTGAGACAAAGGGCATAGGGGCAGAAGTCGGAAGAGCTGTGAGTTACAGCTGGCTTTGGCGTTCACGAGTTTGGTGGCTTCGGGTAAGGTTGCACCTGAGTTTCCTCCCTGTACAATCCGAAATGACCTCACTGGCTTATCCTGAAGATTAGAGATGGCAGATGTCAAGTACACAGCCTGGTGTCTGGCACAGGTTGGTGCTAAAAGCTCCATGTTTGCTCCTGGATTCTCAGGTTGTTCTACTTCACAGGATTGTATGATGGTCAAGTGAAATAATCCCTGTAAGAGATTTTACTCACTTTGTAACCTCCAACATTATAAAACAAGATGTGACCATGCAGAAGACTGGTTAAAAAAAAATTTCTTTTGCTTCACTTCAGCAAAATATTCAGAGTATCTTCCATCCAGCCACTATGATCGGTTCTGGAAATTCCAAAGTATCTGAAATACAACTTGACCTGGAGGAGCTCACAGTACACAAAAGTGTCAACAAATAATTCACTTATAAAATAGCTTGTGTTACATTCATAAATAAACACGGTGCTATGAAAACTCAGACAAGGGGATCTCATCCCATGGGGTTCAGGGAAGACTTTCTGGAGGACAGAACAACTTATTGGAGTCTCAAAGGAGGAAATAGATTATAAATGTGATTTGTTTTGTTTTGTTTTGTTTTGTTTTTTGTCAGGGGAAGGCAGTGGGGGGCAGGGAAGGGGGTCTAAATAAAGAGAACAACGTGAGCCAGATACAGGCACATGAAAGAGTGTGAGTGTGTGTGTGTGTGTGTGTGTGTGTGTGTGTGTATGTGTATGCACAGGAAGCCACCCTTAGTATTACTCCAGTGTGAAACTTGATCTGGACTACTGCAGGAGATGGGACGAAACCAAACACTCAGCTTTGAGGGCCATAGAGGGCCACTGCAAGATTTTAAGTCAATTTGCCTTTTAGGAAGATTATCCTGAATGCAGTTTGGGGAATTAATTTAAGGGGAAAGAAGAAAGGCATGGAGCCAGTTAACTGGCTTTGGAACCATGTGAGAAGAGATGTCCTCTGACTCAAGGGCGTGGTAGATGGGAAAAGAGGAAGGGGTTTAGCAAAGCCCTGAGCAGTAGTTTGAAGACTGGCTGAAGAGAGGACAGAGGCAGAGAAGAGAATCTAGGACGATGGCCAGAGGGCGGGCTGGGTGCAGTGCCATGAACAGCGCGACGCTGACGGGCCAGAAGTTCAGGCTGCGCATGCGTGCGTGAGTCAGGGGGCACTGGAACTTGGAGACGGTGGAGAGCCCACGGAGCTGCAGTGATGCTGAACCGTCTAGGAACTTGTAGCCTCTGCAGTTACAGAGCAGACCAGCCTTCGCTCGGCAACAGTTGATTTCTTTCCGGCCAGCTCATTACCAGCCTCACGGCACGTGCTGGACAACCACAGATAATGAACAACCAGAGACACATTTTGCAAAACTAACCGAGGCTCCCAAACTCGGAGGGCCGTATCAGCTCCTTTGCAGAACCGGGGAGTTTATTGATACCTGTTTCAGAGTGAGATTAACCCCACTCTGGCAGGTTCTCTGTATTGTGCTTCTTTATTAGCTTTGGGATTCCCAAGAACATCTCACACCCAAAGTCCCAGTAGCCAATCCAGGGACAAGGTATGTTAGTGAGTACTTAGGAAATACAGACGCAGGAAGAGATCCTTGTAGACCAAGGATGGGCCGAGGAGAAAACTCATTGTAAAGTTAGTTTCCAGGGGTAAAGGACCGAGGCTAGTCGTCAGGGCAGCTTTGGGCAAAATGTGAAGAAGTGTTTGGAGCACTGCTTACTTAAGGCACCAGATGGGGGATTTGGAAATGGAGGGGAAACACGGAAGCAGATAATTACACAGCCTACACCAGGAGCTTACACCGCAGTGCCAGAAGTGTTTCTATCCACGGCATTGGAATAAGGCATGCTACATGTCACCTGCGGGGTGTTTTGGACTGTGGTGTTCTGCCTCTTGTTTCTATGTAAATGCAGTAATCTGTTCTTTTAAAAATACTACATTTTTGTCGTTTCAAAAGGTTTGGCATGGGAGAGGTTTGGCCATGGTATTCTCTCCCACCTTGGTCCAGTCTCCTAGGGAATTTGATGGACCTTGGTTCTAATGTGTTGGTATATCTGTGACCTCCTGGAGACAGTGCATTAATACAAAGAAGGCTGTTAATGGTGGTGATTTCTAATGCATGGAACTACTTTGAGGCAAGTGAGCTGTGCCTCCCTCCCCAAATTTCACTCCATGCTAACTTTAGGCTTTTTAGAAGATGACACGTGAGCCATATAGGCACTACGTGGTTATAATAGAAATAACACAGATTACTGAAAGGAAGACAAATCTGTATGTTGGAATACCTGTGCTTTTAGTTTGTTTTTTTCTGCTTGTTTTTTATTTTAATTCTACAACTTTTCTAGCTCTGAAGATTTTGGAAGTCAATTGTCAAAATGTTTAACATTTTTTAAAATGTCAACTTACATGTCTTGATTATGTTGTTATCAATTGATTACATCCCATAAATTCAACTACACCAAACATTTCATTTATCTTAGGGTAAAGATGGGAGTGGTTAATGCCACTGACATTAACGTTTACCCTAATTATGAGCTTAAGAAATAACACTTATATTTCCTAAAAGTCAATATAATTAATAGCATCCTACACCTGCAGAAGGAGATGAGGGGACTTTCTCAAGACAGGAGCTTTCATGACAAGTTAATAGCTATGGGCTTTGTTCACAAACTTGCCAGAATTCAAAACTGGGGTTCTACAACATCATGGCATTGCTCCTCATATCTGCAAAACCTTCAGGGTTCCGTGGAAAAGTAAACCGAAGTTCAAAACCAATCTTTGAAGCTAGAAAATAAATGCCAACCTACTATTTTCAAGACCTGATGATAAAGCAATATAGAAGAAAAAATCAAGGAAGGAAGAAAGAGAAAAAGAGAAAGTGTTTTCTATCTCTACAGAGGCAACCTGCTGGAAAGCTCATCTGAATTCAAAGGGCAACACGAACCATTAATTAACTCTGAGGCTCTAGAGCCCAGGGCAGAACAGCAGAGCAGGAGAGAAGAAAACGAATTCAGGCAAAATGCTCACTGTGTATAATAACGAATAAGGAAGAGTTGTCTGACCAGCAAAGTTGTAAGTCACTACAATTCTCCCCAAGGAGAATTATGCCCATGGGAAAGGTGCAGAGGAGGTGGGATGTCCAAAATCCGCACCTGCCTCGGGGCAGCCCTTCAGGGTCCTGCTCACACTTGCCTCACTGACTGAGATTCGCCAGCTCACCTATATTTGGCCCTATGTTCTCTCCTGTCTCTTCAAGTCCAGGCTTTAGACAATCCTCTGGCTTTGCTTTCGCTCTTCTCAGGCTGGAACATCACCCACTTTGACCCTCCTCATAAATGCGACTGTGTGTCCAGCCCTGTTTGGCATTTGCTGACCATGTTTGGTGAATATACTTCAGGGAATCATGTGTGAGATTGAAAACTGAAAGAAGGAAGGAAGGGAGGGAGGGAGGGGTGAAATCTGTTTTCTCAGCCTAACTTGAAAAGAATAGGCAAGTGAGAAAAGGAAAGAGAAGAAGATTCGAGCTACCATGTGCCAGGTACTAAACCAGGGCTCTATCTGTAGTAGCTGCCTAGCATGCTCTCCCATCACTTAATCCTCAGAACCATGTCTATTTTGCAGGTAAGGAAAATGAGGTTTAAATAGATTAACTCACTGGCCTAAGGACACATAGCTTGAAAGTGAAGAGCCAAGGTTTGAGGTCACGGGCATTTCTGGCTTCAAGTCCAGTGGCGTTTCTAGAAGATTTTAGAGCCAAGGTGGCAGACGTATTTACACCATCAGTGGTGTGCAATGTTAAGAAATGTCTCCATCCAGCGCCCCAACCCCAACAGGAAAGGCTTCTGCACACCAGCAATTATGATTTCAGATCCACATGGCTTCAACTACAGTACCTCATTAGATCAAGACAGGAATCTTGACACAAACCGTAGTTCATACCAGCTAATTAAATTAAGATCAATATGAAATCTTCTTTAGACAAAGAAGCAATTGGATGTTTCTGGCAGAGATATCTGCAGGTTGAATCAATAAGATAAGGACAAAAAACACATGTTAAAGAGTAGCCATGAGCCAGCATCCTTCCTCCGTTCTCTAATGACGTGAACAAGAGAAGCTCCTCAGGAAACAGAATCAAATGAAATAAGCAGGGAAGGCTGGGAGCTGCCTGCCAGGGCCCGGTGTTCAGGACTTAGAAGGCATAGGGCCTGGTTATGTAGCTTCTGACCCCAGTTTTCTCATATCTAAATGGGGTTTGAAAACCAAGATGATTCATAAGATGATTCTTTCCTGGAGGGTTAGAAGCTCCAAGTTCGTTTCCACACACAGTATCTTCTTGATCCTCAGAACAGCTCTTTAAAGGGGGTGTTATCATTATTATCTTCATTTACACAGTAAAGAGATGACTTGGGCTAAGGCTCTTAAGCAAATTTACCCAACATTAAACAGCTAAAATGGAGAGACAGAGCACAGATCCTTCTACCTCCCTATATGCTGTAGGTTTGCTACTTGAGCACATGTCCTTGGGTTGATGGCATATTGACAAGCCCAGAGACAGACCCCAGTCCTACCTCCACTTAATGCTTCTGTGTCCCAGAGCCCTCATCTGCAAGTCCAAAGTTTTAGATCAGTGGTTTTTAAACTTTGCGGGTCATAGGTTGCTCTGAAATACCAGGGAAAGCTGTAGACTTGACGCCTGGTGTGGGCGGGTTGGGGAGGAGGTCCTCACTTACACAACATGTGACATCAGAGCATCACTACTCCCATGCACCTCTGATGGGGCGTCTACCCTGGAGCTGGGCCCCCAGCACGGGCTTAGCTCTAAGGCCATTCTCACACTTAACATCTCAGTATCCTATGCGGTAGTTTTCTCCTAAGGGACAAGTTCTTATATCTTACTTAACTCTTCGATGTTAAGAAAGGTGATGATTAAATAAAAAGAAGTAAAGCAAAAATGAAATAGTTAAAACGTGCAAAAATGTGCAATTGATGTTTCTACATGCATCATTGATTTAAAGTCAAATTATTTTCAGGTTTTCTTTCCCTCAAACTGTAATTCCCAACCTAGCCCACCCCCCGAAAAAATAGCAGAATAAATCCTTGTGAAAGAATTTATAAAAACAGAGATGAGAAATTAAGGCTCGCTCTGCATTATTATAGAAGTTGATTTTGTTTTACATCTTCCTGAATAACTTCCTTTAGGGAAGTGGGCCGCAATCCAGGAAAGAAAATCACAAGGAGGAGTATAGCTGGAAAGTTTCTGTGAGTTTAGCTTGTGAAAAGTGTTCTCCAAAGAGCCAACATCTTCAGAAAGTGATGGCGACCATTCTGATTAAAGGATGCTGCAGTAAAGGGAGAGGTTACCTTAGTTCATATTTCACTTGCCCAGTATACTTTCCACCGGCTGCTCCCCTTGGGTGCTGGCAAGGTCCCTGTCGGGGATCGGGAGATGAGGACTCCTAAGGCTGCAAAGGATGGTCATTCATCCAGGGTGAAGCAAGCCAAAGCCTGGTTATTCAAACTAAATTTCAAACCCTGGAAATATGAGGTGCTGACAGTTACAATGGTCAGAGCAGGAGCTGCAGTGACCAGGGTCCTGAATCAAAAAAGGATGTCAGGGGAGGGAGAGCAGGACAAGACAAGAGTGAGAGGCCACGTGCACTCCATGGACGCCCCAGGAGGAGGTCCAAAGCCTGCTTCTGAAGAGTGCACAGGATGCAGGAGGAAGAGATTGGAAGCCGTCAAAAATAGAGAGTCGAGGTTGTACTGCAGGGAGGGAGTGTGGACCAGCATCATATTGGTTTCACCAGATCATGCGGCACCATATGCTGGATCTCAGGATTTCTTCCCCAGTGGCCTGATACAGACTATCTTGCACATTTTTTGCAAGATCATATTTTTAACCAAGGTAGGTACAAGCCAGATGGTTTACCCCCAACCCCTCACTAACTAGATGCTCTTTGCATTTCCATTTAACCCACAAGGATCCATGAGGCTCTGAGTATAATTATAATGCAAATTCCACATCAGCTTTTACAGATAAATTCTTAGGCAGAAACACTATACAGTGATCAGCCTCTACAGCAGACTGGGATTATTGAAATAATATATATGATTTACTTTTTAATTTTGGATGTACCCACTTTTCTAAAGCTAATTCTTAAGTGCAAGTTTCCAACATCTTTACACTTTTCCTCGTAACCTCTGCCTCTAAATTCTCATGTGTCCCCCCTAGAGGGTTAAACCTTAGCAGATTGTGACTAATAACCAAATAGGGAGATAAGTCTTAGATTTTGAAGAATATAAGGGAAAAATAAACTTTATACTTAAAGATGAAAAATAATTATAGGGACTATTTTCCAAGACATTTTAATACTTCAAACATGGTTTATCTGAATGAAATTGACATTTTTGTAGTTGAAAAGCAGTTGAGTGCAGGCAATTTCCTGCAGTAGAGAGAACAGAAGTTTCTGAGAAGAGGGGCTGCCACCAGAGAGACCCTCCACGTCCTCTGCTGCTGTGCCAAACAGTCACAATGGATGGGTCCAGATTTCGATGATAAGAAGGTCTCAACATAAATTCCACTTCCTCTTTTAATTCTCAAGTGAGAATCAAAACCCCTTAGAGACAGACGTCAATTGGGCTGCCTCTTCCCTTATATCAGTCTTTCCATTCTGAGCTTGGGGTACCCCTGAGATGACACCCTAAGTCTGGGACTACGCCTGGGACCAGGTGAGGGTGGGACAAGGGCAATGCTCTGGGGATGCTGGAGTCTCCCTTACCTCTTGAATCTTTCCCTTTGCAGTGAGTTAATTGTTCCTTCTCGATTTTCTATGACTCCAGGAAACCTCTCAAGTCATGGGGTGGGGAGGGGAATCCCTGGAGAGCGGACACTCTGTAGGGCTGGCCCTGCACAAGGGGTCTCAAACCTGTGCTCCCACTCAACACTCTCCAGCAACTATAACTGCTCCCATTTCATTAATAAGGAGACCAAGGCTTGAAAAAGCTAAATAACATCCCCAGGGTCATAGGGCTCAAGAGGGCAGAACCGGGGTGAGATGCAGTCATATCTGACCCCAACACCTCCCGATGTGATGTTTCCTGTCTCCTCCCTGACCTCTCGGCCACAAGCACCTGCACGGTCATCAATCTTTGCTTTATCAACTCAGAGCAGTTTGACCCATTTGGTGCACACATCTTGTGTTTGAAATTCATTTAATGGTTTGTGGTACTTTAATAAACACAAAATGCATAAAAGTAAGGATTTTTTCCTTATTTATGGAGTTGTGATGTTTTCAACATTTAATCCAGAGAGCATTGCCAACTGTTAATGAACTGTTGCTCAAGTAGCTTAACCTGAACAGGAAAAAAACAAAACAGATAATAGATAAACAACAAGGTCCTACTGTACAGTGCAGGGAACTATATTCAATATCCTGTGATAAATTATAATGGAAAAGACTAGGAAAAGTATATATATGTATATATACACACACATATATATATATATATACATATATATGTAACTGAATCACTTTGCTGTACACCAGAAAGTAATACGACACTGTAAATTAACTACTTCAATTTAAAACAAGAGTGAAAAGGCAACCTAGAAAATGGAAAAAAAAATTGCAAATCATATATCTGATAAGGGATTAATAGCCAGAATATATATTTTTTAAAACCCCTGCAACTCAACAACCACAAAAAAGAAACAACCCAATTTGAAAATGAGCAAAGAACTTGGATAAATATTTCTTCAAAGAAGATCTACAAATGGTCAATAAGCACATGAAAAGATGCTCAACCTCAATAGTCATTAGGGAAATGCAAATTTTAAAAGCACACACACAGATAATATACAGAGATTCCTTTCCTAAGATAGGGTCATGTTAGTGACCAGGAGCAAACATACTCCAAGTTCCGTATCCTAACTTTCACATAATAAATGCTCATTATGTTACTATGTGCTAGACAGACGACTGGCAAATTTATATATTTTAGCAATCTTAATTTAACCTATATCCATTTAATTTATCGCATTTAAGCCTCACGTTCTGTGACATAAGCACCTCAGTTTCACAGATAGAAAAGGAGCTTATACAACCAGATTGGTTCTATAAAGAGATCTTTCAAAGCAATCTGAGGCAACAGTTTTCCCATCGTCTTTTCTGTGCCCATCCTCGATATCTGATTATTAATTTGCTGTATCCTAGAGCCAGAAATAAACTGTTTTATGTTGAAGTCACCAATTAAGTTTGTTTTATTGGTGCTGGGGAGAGAAAGGTCCTCATCTACCCCCATCTGTCATAAAACCCTTGCTTAAAACTCACTTGGTGGAGACATCATCCTCCAATACAGAGGTAAAAGGAAGATTAAAAAGCTGTGACAGGGAGGGAGGGTGGCATGGACATATATACACTATCAAGCATGGAATGGATAGCTAGTGGGAAGCAGCCACATAGCACAGGGAGATCAGCTCGGTGCTTTGTGACCACCTAGAGGGGTGGGATGGGGGGTGGGGGGGAGGGAGACGCCATAGAGAAGAGATATGGTAACATATGTATATGTATAACTGATTCACTTTGTTATAAAGCAGAAACTGGTACACCATTGTAAAGCAATTATACTCCAATAAAGATTAAAAATAAATAAATAAATAAATAAATAAATAAATAAAATGCATGATGTGAATCTGTCCTAGAGGCTAATCACATGCAGCGGGAGGGAGAGAAGCCTGGTCTGCTGGTGTTATCAGCTTATCAGCCCCGTATTATCTCTCTCATCTATTTGTCACCAGGGCTATCATTAGGAAGATTAAACACCAGAGTCTACAAATACTCCTGAAATTTTTGTCTTTCTTTAGTGACTTATTATTATTACATAAGACCTCCCTTTTTCCAACAAAGACAGTGATTTCTTAGTCTGTGTCAGGATGCAATCCATAGAGAATTCATCAGGACTGAAGAAATATTAAATGCTATTTCCAACTACTGCATCCTATTGTCAGGAGCCATCTTGGATAATAATGGCCTTAATTTATAGAAATATAAATAATCCAACAGTGACACCAGGGATCTATGATCATATAAATCTGTCACAGAACAGTACAAATGAACATAGTTAAATGAAACTGAACTATAAATATATCTGTACATCAGCTTGTGATGGAAAAAAGCTTACCAAAAAAAAAAAAAAAAAGCAAGAACCTCAACTGCAATAAAAATGGAAGCATCTTTAGTCAACAGAGGCCTTTCACCTTGAAATGTGAGCCATTGTTGCATTCTATTCTTTTGAAATCTTAAGATATATTGAAAGTGATTTTTTTTTAAAGGAAACAGAGGTCATGCATCTTGTAGTCTCAGACAATCCCCATGCCTGATGGTGCATGCACTCTTTTATAACTTAAGTAGCGATAACACCTTATATTAGATTTTGTGATGCTCATTGGAATAACTAGATTTACTATCTTATGAATAATCTAGTGCTGTAGTGTTGTTGGCTTGGGTGGGTAACATTATCTTTTTTTTTTATTTCAAAAAATGCTGCCTTTGCTGTTTGAAATGAATGAAATCTGTTTCCAGGAATGTTCTCTTTATATAGGAAAAGTCATCTGCTTACAGCAGCTGAACAAAAAGATCTTCGTAAATTTTTCTTTTTTTTTTAAGATTTCATTTTATTAATTACTCCAGGAAAATACCTACATTGCTTTCTACACTAGAAGGGAGAGCATGTACGTAGAACTTTAATGCAGAAGATAACGTTGGATTGATCCCTTCCAAAATTCGTATCAAACACAACTTATTAGAAACAGTTTCCATCGAAACAAACAGGCTCAAGAACAAAATAAAATATGCAGAAAGGTTATTGTTGTTATAGGAACATGATATGTTCTGTTCATTATGGAATATACATGCATGCAATGAGCTGGAAGAAGAAAGCGCTCCACAGTTTTAAATGTTGCCTTGCAGATTTGCAATGTTGAAATTTTTAATTTGACATCCATGACAGAAGTACAAGATTTGAAATAATTAAGTTCTGATTTTATCAAGATGGAAGTGAAGATGCAGGAGCTAGAGGTGATATTTACCCAGACAAATCACAGCTGGTAATTTCACAACGAATCAGGCCACGATGGAGAATTATTCAGAGCTTTTCAATCAGAATACATCTTTAATTGGTAATCAAGATATAATTTTATTAACATGGTGTGTGGTTGGAGGAGGTTTTCTGGCAGCTTTAATCCATTTAAAGAAAATGTAAATATATTAGAATCTCAAATCATCATAAGCGATTGCTACTTTGCTACCAGTGGAATTCATATATGTTCTGTGCCCTCACACAGTTGTTACATGGGATCTAAGTCAAGGGCACTGCTAGGGTCTGTTTTAGGGAAGGGAGTCCCTTCCTCATGGTGCCTCAGCCCCAGTCACCCCCACCAGCCATCCTGTATCCTGTGCCATGAACACTATGTCTCAGAGAAGCAAACTGCATCCTGTAATGCCTGGGCTGGTGGCTGTCCCACAAAGCCATAGAACTGATTTCCTCTCTCACCATTCGCTGCCACTGCACTGGGAATGTGAGCATTACATTCTCCCTTTTATCACTTTCCAAATACTGCAGTTCAGGAGACATGATCTTCCTCACCTGTCTCTTCATGTCACATCCTTGGATCTGGCTTTCACTCTGCATCGATCCATCTGCCTCAGGGGGCTAGCCCCCTCGCAGTCGCCCTCTCTGTGTGATCATGGTTGGCCAAGAGAATGCACATATTATGGCTCATAAGATGTAACAGCAAATGGGCTTCCCTGGTGTCGCAGTGGTTGAGAGTCCGCCTGCCGATGCAGGGGACAGGGGTTCGTGCTCCGGTCCGGGAAGATTCCACATGCCGTGGAGCGGCTGGGCCCGTGAGCCGTGGCCGCTGAGCCTGCGCGTCCAGAGCCTGTGCTCCGCAACGGGAGAGGCCACAACAGTGAGAGGCCCGCGGACCGCAAAAAAAAAAAAAAAAAAAAAAATCCAAAATCCTGAACCTATAAATTAGAAGTGTTAAATTAATTAAAACAGGAAGCCATTAGATAGTGTGGACCTAATGCCACGGTGGCCCATGTAACCAAACCCAAATCTAACCCTATAAATGCCTTAATGTTATGAAATCAAAATGCTAAACACAGCCAATCACAAACAGGAAACAAGGCTTTAAACTATACCCAATCAATAATATTCTTACTTTTCTCCCGATTTTTCTCTAGAAAAGCCTCTCCCTGTGCTCCTGTCAGTGGAGCATTCCTAACCACTTCTGGTTTGATGTTGCCAAATTCCATTCGATTTTTGCTCTTATAAACTCTTAAAAAATTTAATATACCTGAGTTTATCTTTTAACAGTTCTGGTTTCAGACTGTGGAACCAAAGGAGACTCCCTCCAACCTCCCCCAACACCCCCAGGAGCAAGAAGCAACCAAGCAGTTGTACCTGCTGAGCCCTTGAATTCCCTGCTTTCTCGATGCCTCTGGAGACGGTGGGTACATCCCTCTTGGATCCTAGCTCTGCAGCATTTACATTATCAGCTTCCAGAATTTATTCGTGCATTTCTTTTTCCAGACTGGGTCGGGAAACTGGCCAGAGTCAGACTGGGTTTGACTTACTGGACTGGGTCTGGGCTTGGACTGGGCCTGACTTAAGCCTCGGGTAAATAAAATTTTGTCCTAAGGCTGAACAAGCGAGTTAACCTTACCAACAAATATTTTGAATTCAGTGACCACAGTGGAGAAATTTTAACTTCGATAAGCTTGTCTATATATGAGGTAACCTAGAGAAAATGAGGTCTCAGCCAAGCACTCACCATAAAGGGTACAGGGAAAATTATTTTTCCTCTGCTACAGGTCCTGGTGACCAAGATGGGACCTGCTGGGACACCCCACTCGTTCCAGAGCCTGCAAATGGGATCCTGAGCAAAATGGCAGAAGCCAGCAAAGGGTGAGAATTCCTACCAAAGTCAGTTCTCTCAGATCTCTATCTGTGGTGGTTGGTAGAGAGAGGAAGGTAAATTTCATGCTGTTCCTTCCTTTCCAAATTCAGATTGCCAGGCCAAAGAAAAAAGAAGTAAGAATTAGATCTTTGACTTGTGACTCATGAATTTGCTTTCAGGTACTCATTGGTTGTCTGCGCTTTCTCTCCCAGGAACAGCTATTACCTTCTTGTCTGTTTTGTTTTGTGTCCTGAGAACTTGGCTTGACAATTGTCAGGTTGTGGACCCCTAAAATATGACTGGAGATAAATGTGGGTTACATCCTATTAGTGGCTAGATATGGCTGAACAGAAACGTGCATTGTACCATATTTGCAGTTAGGGTCCTACCACTATTGCCAGCTCTCAGAATAATTGTCTAATCCATTTTTTCCATTGCCGATCTGTGCAAATGGTTCTGGATATTGAGAGGATAGTATCTTTTGCATCCCTTTAGACCATTGGGAATGAAGAGGACATTGAAAAAGGTGATTAGAGGGCTAAAGACACCTGAAGCACTTAAGTTGGTGACAATCTTTCTTCCAATGTCCTGGCTTTTTGCAATAATAGCAGAAATTAGGAGGGCTTTGGTTTTGTTTGGGAACCTTCATTAGCTGGAGTTGAAAATTAAGAATTCTAGCAATCCTTCTTTTAGATGACTCATCTAAGGTGCGAGTGAGCTGATTTGCCAAATTAACTAAATCTGGAGTGGACATAGTTTCTCATTCCACCCTGGTCCTTTTAACTGAAAAAGAAAGACACCAGTTCAAAATGTTAACAAGCATAGAGTTAAAGGCTACCCAAGTAGATTCAACATCTGAAGGAAGATGAGAATTTTCTTTGAAAAAAATCTGAAGTTGATTATAATAGCCATGAAAAGGTTCATCAGATTTTTGTGTGCTAGCCTGAATTTTGTTCCAGTCAATAGGGTTAAGAAAAGCTACTGTAAGTGCTGGGTAGAGTTCTACAGCGAGTGTTCTAGCCTCTTGCCAAAAGTTAGGAGTTTGCTTTTTTAAATCACTTTCAGGAAGTTCCCATTGGGCAAGTTTCATCCAATGTTTGGCCTGACTCTCACCAACAAGCATGTGAACTAACTGATATAGATCTGAAAAACCAGGCTGGGAAGTCTGATAACTATGTTGAATTCTTCAGCAAACCTATGGGATGGGGGTGATCCTTAGTTACTTTAGGAAACTCTTTAACTGTGGCTCACAATTTGGCCTTAGTCCAGGGAACATAAAAAACTTGAGGTTTGTTTGTATCATCAGAAGACTTAACTTTAAAGGGGCAGGTTCTGATAGGTTCAGAGGAGGAGAGAGTGGAAAGTTTTAGGAAAAAGGGGAAGTTTGGTGAGAGAATTGGAATGGAGAAGCAGAGGTTGTAGGGGAGGTAGAGGCAGTGCAGAACAGAAGGAGAAAGATGGCGCTGGAGGTGGGGCCTGAGCACAAGGATGGCTCCCACGCATCTGGATAAAAAGACTTGGGATGTTGGGGGAGGGAAAGAGCAGCCTCAGAAGCCATTTTGTCTTTCTTTAATTGTTCGTTTGCCTCAGTTATTTAAAAATTGTATTTTTCAGAGAAGAAATTTTAGACTTCTGATAACACTTGAAAGCCTCAAAATACCAATCAAAATAAGTATCCCATTCAGTTTTGACTATTTTAAAGCCATGGCTGTCCAATACAATTTTAAGAAAAGTAAGTTTGGGGAGTTCAAAAAGTTCCCTGTAATGGGCATCAGTGTTCTAAATTACTTTTAGTTAAGTAGGTCCATTTAGATAGAAATGTGCATGAGGAGGGACTGTGGTTTTAATTTATAAAACCAGCTGGGGTTTCTGAAAAGAGAGGGCATGCTCAAAACTTTTAGATAACTTGGATGCCATTTCTTAGAGTTTTTACTCTAGAGAAAAGCAAAGAAAAATCCTAAACTGCACAATTTCAATAGGTACAGGCTGGTTCCAAAGGAATCTGACCAAAGGCTTAGCAGCACATTTCCAGTAGGAACAGCCCAATTTCAAAAGAGTCAGGCCAAAGTGCCAAATGAGTATTCAGAAAAAAGATAGAGCCTTTAACAGAAAGGAAAAAAAGAAAAGAAAAAAAAAGCAGAAAAAAAAGAAAGAAAGAAAGAAAAAAAAGCAAAATAAAGAAAAAAAAGAAAGAAAAAAAAGAAAAGAAAAAAAAAAAGAAAAAGAAAGAAAAAGAAAAAAAAAGAAAAAACAAAAAAGCAGCCTGGAAAGTTTTAAATTGCAAAAAGAGCACCGCTCCAGGGTCTGCAAGAAAGCAGTGAGCTCAGTGGGCTCTGTGGGTACCAGCACCAAAGAATACCCCCAATAACCAGCCTCAGAGTTATTGGGGGGTCTTCTCTGGATCCCACTCTCTGACACCAAGTAATGTTGACCTACACAATAAAACAGCCAGTTATTTTACCAGCAAAATGAGTTTATTTGAGAACAGAAAATAAAAATGCAATTTGGGACATACAATTTATGGTGGTGAACCACAGGCAAGTCTGAAGGACAAAGGAGAGGAAAGTTCTTTTCTAGGAAAGGGAGAAGTGAAGGAGTTGTTATAAACAGAGAGTCCTATTATAGGAACTGGAAGTTTTCATTGGCTAAGCTGTGACAGTTTCTCATTGGCTGGTCTGTATCCAAGCAAGGAGAGATTCTTTCTTCTTCCTGCTGGACAGTAAAGTAGTAACCTTCTTCCTGTTGGAGACATAAAGGTAAGTTTCTTCCTGTTGGGTCTGCAAATGACATTAAGTGGTAGGGCATGAGAGCTCCTCCTTCTGGCCTCCCACCTCCATTCTAACTGAGGTTTCTGTTTATTAATTTTCCTAAAGAAAATTGAAGGTAATGTAGTTGAATGGATAGGTCAGCTTCATTGTCATTTAGGTTGCAACCCATTCTTTGAGGAATTGAAAACAACTGTATTTTTCTTACAGATCAAGTCTTTACAAGAACAGAAATGCAGCTCTAGGAACAATTAAAAGCTCACCTATCTTTTTACCAATCGCCAAACATCCCCTATTCATGTCAAAAGACTTGTAAGTATTGTAAAATTCTGGATTTAGGATCAAAAGTCCTTCTTGAAGAAACTTGCATTCATTCCCTGTATCTTCGAGACGTAAATGTTCTACCTGGTCTTCTCTAGGAACTGAGGGCCATCTCTTTGAAACAGAAACTTCAGAGAGGTAATTCTTATCAGAGGAAAAAGAAAAAAGAAAAGAAAAGAAATAAAAGGGGAAAGCCTATTTGGAAACTAATCAAATGGAAAATCTTAACACTCTCCACAAATATCAATAAAAAGTTTGTGCCATCTGAGCTGGTAAACTTAACTTATGCATCTGCCAGAAACACAATTTGGATCCAACCACTCTTTTCTAAACTTGTGGGTTTGTATTATTATACTATTACCAAAAAGCTGGCTTCGCCTCCTGGTGGGTGTCAGCCAAATTGCACAACCAAGTCAAAGATCAGGAGAAGGAAGGTTGTATTACTTGCAGCAAGTAAGGAGTGGACCGGGGATCTTTCCCACAGCAGTGTCTCCCTGCACAGCAACATTGGGGAAGTTTTAAGCTAAGTGTACATACATTCTCATGAGGGGGCTTGAGCAGAGAAGAATTCAGTATAGAATTAGGGCAAAGTTCGACAGAGTCCAAGCTCTAGTTGATTGAATTCAGAAAGGGTCAACATCATCATTCCTTAGGTTCCGCCGGATCTCGTGGTTGAGTGCCCAAGGGCGTCCAAATTCTGTGAAACAGCTCGAAAATGTTCTTCACGTTAATCTTTACCATTGTGGAACTGGGAGTCTTTACAACTGATTTATTATCTTTGTTATTGTTACTTCTCTTGCCTGATAACAGTCATCTGTTCCTGAATTATTTTGTTCTTTTAAGATCATTAATTACCGAGACCTGTTCAAGAACAAGCATTGTGGCCAGGCTTAGATCACAGCATAGCTTAGGCCAAAAAATAACTATTCTTATGTCAAGAAACCCATGTCTGGTTCTCTTTCTCCAGGGACCCCTACCCTATCTGCTTCTTGGTAAAATTTTAGAACCATAAGTTCTCTGTTTTTGCCTCTCTGTATGTTTATGTATGTCTATGTATGTATCAGTGTGTGATAGTTTTCTACTTCCAATGGTATTGACAAAGTTAATTTTTAAAGTATTCTATTTAGTTGGCTTAAAGACAAAGCATCTCTATACATCACGTATACTCTCAGAAATATAGAAACTAATCCAAATGCTTTTCAGAATTAAAGACGATTCCTACACTAAATCTCTCAATAGTAATTTCATGTCCTTTATGCTGTAACAGATGTGTAGATGGAGTACTATGGCAACACAGAAGATGAAAACGTCTTCTTGGCAAAATCCAGAAAAAGTGAACTGCGGAGGTGATATTTGAGAAAAACCTCAATATACAACTAGAACATTTCCAGAAAGCTAAGTGGTAATGGGCATTTGAGGCACGAGACAGATTTTATAAAAGCCTAATGCCACAAAACAGCCAAGAATGTTTCAGAAACCATTTGAAATTTTATGTAACAAGTTTTTATGATAGATGAAGGGATTAGAGAATGGGAGAGTAGAGCTGAAGGAGAGATGAGGTTGAAGAGCTTAAATATTCAGGATTCAGTGTTGCAAGTAAAATAAACAAAAATTAGTTTAAGGAAAAGGGAGAATGGACAAAGGGGTAGGGGTTTATCACAAGGACACAAGAGTATCTCATAGAACCCAAGGGTAGGAATGACACTGGGTGTCAAGAAACCCTGGAATCAAGATCAAGGTCAGGAATTAAGGGAGTACTCCATTTCTAATACTATCTCTGCTCCTCTCTGGACACGTGCTTTATTATACTTTCTAGTTAATCCCAGGTCTCTGAATGTATCCATGTGGTAGGCAGAAGCTGACCGGTCACATATGTAACACTTCCAGCCACTTCAAACTACAATTCAATACCTCAGCAAAGAATATACTGTCTGCTAAATGGAATAAGGTATCTTTTCTTCATTCAACTAACTGTACCCAGAGGCATGAGGGTTTCAAGGTAGATGTCCACTACAAGAATAGATTAGTATAAGGTCCTGGGAAAATGTGCATATCCTGATGAAAACAATTCAACTTTATTTTGAAGGGTAAAAAAGAGTAAAGGCAAAGATTTTCAAGCAAGAGTCAGATATGATCACATTTATTTTTCAGGAGGACCCTAGTGGTGGTTGGATATGACTAAAAGAGAGAACAGCAACCAGGTTTACCTTGTTTACTATTGTATCTGCTGCACCTGGCACAGCTCCTGATGCATAGGAGACTCAATAAATATTTCCTTGGTAAATGGATAAAGAATGCCTTAGGCTTTTATCCTGAACAACAATGGAGAATGGTGTCATTTATTCAGATAGGGCAGATAGGGAAGCTGGGTGGAGGTGGGGGTGAGGCTGGAGAGTGGACAGTAAATGTGTTGGGGGTGGTAGTGAAGTGACTTTTATGTATCAACTTGACTGGATTAAAGGATGCCCAGAGAGCTGGTAGAACATTATTTCTGGGTGTATCTGTGAGGGTGTCTCTGGAAGAGATTAGCACCTGATTCAGTAAACTGAGTAAAGAAGATTTGCCCTTACCAATGTGATTGGGGTCCTAACAGGACAAAGGTGAAGGAAAGATGAGATTCCTCTCTCTCTTCTTCAGCTGGGTCGTTCATCTTTTCCTGAACTCAGACATCAGAGGAAGTGGTTCTTGGACCTTCAGACTTGAAAACTTATACGAGAGACACACCCCTACCACGCCCCTTCTCGGGCCTTTGGTTGAGGACTGAATTATACCATCAGCTCTCCTAGCTCTTCAGCTTTCAGGCAGCAGACTGTGGGACTTCTTGGCCTCCATAACCATGTGAGTCAGTTCCTATAATAAATCTTCTCTTTTGTATACCTCTATATAGCCTATCAGTTCTGTTTCTCTGTAGAACCCTGACTAATACTGGTGGGCCTGATAGACTCTCAGGTGGAGATTTCAATTAAGCAATTGGATGTTTAATTCTGGATCCCAGGAATAAAGTCTAGGCTGACAAAAAACATGAAAAAATGGAGGATTCTATCAAGATCAGTGATATTAGTGACACTGACTTCTGTGACAAATCTATAGGATTAAAAAAATAGTTTATTTTTCACATGTATAAAATCCAGTGAGCATTCTTGATTGCTGGTTACTCCTCCAAGTAATGATTCAGAAATGGTTGCTCTTTCCATCTTGAGGCAATACCACCCCCTAGAGCCTCTGATATCTCTCCTAGGTCTTGTGTATTCAGCCAAATGATTGAAGTGAAGAGAGAGGATTATGTAGGAAGTATTGAAAGGCTAGGCTTGGCAGTGGTATATATCACTTCCTCCTATATTTTATTAACCCTTACACAGTAATGTGGACCTACCTAACTTCAAGGGAGACTGAGAACTTCTGGCCTAGCTGTACGCCTAGGAAACAGGAAATGTGTTTGGTGAGCAGTTTCTACCAGAGCATGGATCATACTTAGAGTTTGAAATCACCTCAAGAGATGCTATAGAAAGAAGAGAGCACAGGGCCAAAGGCAGAGCCTTGAGACAGTCCAGCATTTAAAGGGCTGGTAAAGGAGGAGCTGGCAAAGGAGACTGAGAAGGAATGCCAGTTTGAGAGAAGTGATGTCATCTGGTCTGGAAGAGAAAGTGTTAATTGGGGAACTAGCATTTCACTTTACTAAACTCTTTGAGGATCTGTATTGTAACATTTAAAAAATTGTTTCAAATATCCTTAAGGGCAGGTTTTATACAGAAAAAAAAACCTATTCAGAATTTTACGTTAATTTTTATAATCTATATTTGGTTGATTGAAGTTTGAAATTTAAAAAAGAACTTGTTCTTTCTTAACTTTAGTTTCAGTATATTTATCTTATTCAATTAATAACTCAAGTAAATTTTAACAATAACCCTGGGCCCTTTCATAAGTTTAGTCTTATTTTACAAAGTTAATTAAATACTATCAAACATTTTAAATAGCATTTATACATTTAATGTATTCTGTTAATTTTTAAGCAATTCAATCACCTGACAAACCTTATCAAGTACTTAAAATTAATTCTTATAAGTCTAAAAAAATTTAATTTATAATTATGGGGAATATTAACTTCTTTTACATATTTCAGTAAAACTGCATATAAATATAGTAAGTAATTTCAATTTAAAACCCAAAAGATTAACTGAATTACTCAATTATATAGCTTATATTAGAATCAAGTCTTATCGAATAGGCCAAATTCTCTTAAATATCACACAGCACAGTTTTGAAATAATAATTAATGGAATAATGAATAATGAATTTGATTACCTAAACATTTCTATGTTTAAATCTAAATATTCTAGAGGTAAAAATATGCTTTCTCACAAAGGAAGTATTGGTGCCACCGCAAAGAGTCTTCAAGGATACTCTCTTACATGTTTGGCATATTTACCTGAGATACTGACCAGAGATACTATGCCTTTGATGCCCTATTTGTAGTCACTATATCAATTCACTTAATAGTCTTGTAGGTCTAATAACCAACAGAGATTACATGCTTGGGTTTAGATTTGACTTAATTTTTCTTCTCACAAGACTCTGCAACCTCACTCAGGTGGTTACATCACTGGGTTTAATTTTCTTTTGGTTCTTATGTTATTTCAGATTCTTCCTACATAGGTCTAAAGAACTCTGATCTTAATGGAAACCTACACTTTGGTCAGGTTTTTCCCATTTGGTAGAAACAGATTTCCATATGGGTGTAGATAACTCATGACTATACAGTGCCAAGGTGGAGTCCATCTCACTAATAAAAGAGAGAGAGGGAGAGAGGGAGACAGAGAGAGACAGACAGACAGACAGAGACAGGGAGAGGGAGAGAAATAGAGAGAGAAAATGAGGAGCAAAGAGAATTGACCACTGTCTTGGTAACTTTGCGAAGAGCCTTTTCTGTGGAGTTGGTAGAGACTATAAAAGGGGTAAAACTGAACAATTTACCTATAATTGTGTATGTGAGCACCTGAGGTAGATTTAAAATCAAATATGTCTGATTTCAAAGCCATGACTTTGAAAATATGTACTTTGGCATATTTGTATGTGTGAATGTTTGTGTCTTTTCAATAATATTTTTTGTTAATATTTTCAAAGTGAACACTCTCAATGAATGTAAGATACCACATTTCAAAAACTAAATTTTTGTTAATGTATTGTTTTGGTTATATTTGGGGCCTTTTAGCATCCTTTAGTTTTAGAATTTTCATCTAGTTTTTTTGTTCTTTTTTTTAATGGTGGTAAGAATATTTAATATATCTGACCTTTTAACAGATTTTTAAGTGTTCCAAACAATACTGCTATCTATTCTGCACAATATTATCTGTAGACACAATGTTATGCAGCATATATCTAGAACTTATTCATCTTGCGTAACGAAAATTTTATAGCCCTTCATTAGCACCTCCCTAGCAACCGCCATGCTATTCTATGCTTCTACAAGTTCGACTACTTTAGATACTTCATATAGGTTGAAGCATGCAGTATTTCCCTGCTGTGACTGCCTATTTCACTTAGCATAATGTCCTCAAGTTTCATCAATGTTGTCACATATTGCAGGATTCCCTTTTTTTTAAGGCTGAATAGTATTCTATGTTACGTATACCTACTTTATTTAAAAAACTCCTTTCATTGGTTGATGGACATTTAGGTTGCTTCTACATCTTATCTTATGTGAATATGGCTGCAATGAATATGGAAGTACTAATATCTCTTCGAGTCCTGCTTTCAATCCTTCTGGATAAATACCCAGAAGTGGGACGGCTGGATCACAAGGTAGTTCTTTTTAAATTTTTGAGGATCCTTCATGCTGTTTTCCATTGTGGCTGCACCATTTTGCACTCCCAACAATAGTGTAAAAGACTTCCAATTATTTAGAAAACAAGCAAAACCAAAATCCCAAAAAACAGAGTTTTTAGTTTCTAGCTTAAATAAAGAAACATCCCACCAATCAACACTCCTCCGCTCTCCCAATAAAATTTCATTTAATTGAATCTTTAGTTTACCATTCTCCATATTTTCTCAACAACTCTGAGGAAGATATTTCTTTAAACACTTGCTACTTTAATTCTCTTTAGTCTAGGTCTTAATAATGTATTTTTTCTCAGAATTCCCACTACAGACCTTCAAAACTGTGACCTTTGCCAATAGTTATTCCTAATGAGCTTCTGGCTGAGCTCTTCCTTTTATATTCCAAACAAATCTCAACAATTTTTACTTTATCCTATCCTAATCACACTCACCTTGCTTCTTACCAAACTAGAATCACCAGCGTTCTGTGATTATTCTGCTGTGTGTGGAATAAAATGGCCCTTTCTACTGCATCAGACTGGAGAATACCTTTTCATCTTTCAAGTTCTTTAAGGGCCACTCTTCCTTTTAAATATTTATTCATAACAAAATTCCTGGTGCTACTTTCCAGGACAGATTTCAGCTTTGATCCAATATATTAAACTCTCATATGAATCAGATACACATAGAAATTTTTAGTATGCTTAAGAATGAAAAAATCTATTTTTCACATCTATTCTTTAAAATATTATAAGGCTACTAAAAGCAATAAAGGAAAAAATTTATGTACTAACATGAAAGTCTGCATTAGTGAGTAAAATAAATGTATTATAAAATTATAGGCATAAGTACAAAAAAATTCCTCCAAAAACACCAAAAGAAAAAGTCAGAATACCCAACAGAAAATTGGACAAAACACTTGAACAGTCACTTCAAAGAATACAAGTGGGGCAACAAACTTAGGAGAAGCTGTTCTATTTTATTAGCTGTCAGGGAAATACAATTTAGTTGGCAAGCATATGGCGGAATTAGAATTTCACATGCACTGCTGGTAAGAGTGACTTCTAGATATATACCCACAGAAATAAATACATATAATGGCCAAATGTTCGTAGAAGCACAGTTTCTAACAGCTAAGAACTGGAGATGATCTAGATGTCTATCAACAGGAAAATGGATAAATAGATGGTGGCATATTTGTACAGTTGGTTAGTTCATAGGCCAGAGAATGTTTGAATGATTGGTACATGGAAAAAATATGGCCCAGTAGTATGCTGGAGCCTGCTCCTACCAGCTTACAAGAGGCAATTATGGGGGTCTTCTCTGGTGGCTCAGCAGTGAAGAGTCCACCTGCCAATGCAGGAGACACAGGTTCGATCCCTGGTCCAGGAAGATCCCACATGCCGCAGAGCAACTAAGCCCGTGCACCACAACCACTGAAGCCTGCGTGCTCTAGGGCCTGCGAGCCACAACTACTGAGACCATGCCCTGAAAATACTGAAACCCATGTGCCTAGAGCCTGTGCTCTGTAACAAGAGAAGCTATTGCAATGAGAAGCCCACGCAGCGCAACGAAGAGTAACCCCCGCTCGCTGCAACTAGAGAAAAGCCCATGTGCAGCAACAAAGACCCAATGCAACCCCAAAAAAGGCAATTACGGGCATCTCCTTCCAACTCACATACATCACGTTGTTAGCTTTAACTCTACCACTGTGGGAGTATTTGCATCATGGAAATTAAGAGATGCCACAAATCAGGGCTTTCCCCTCCCTTGCCAGAGCTGATTTACTAGTACACCACTGCAAGTATCTCACAAATGTAATTCTGAGTGAAAGATGCCGAACACAAAAGTAAATATACTATATAATTCTATTTATAGAAACTGCAAAACTAAACGTTGGTGTTAGAATTCAGGATAGAATAGTGGATATTATTCAATGTGAGGAATAGTGATGTAAAGGGGATTGAGGAGGGCATGGAGTTCCTGGTTAAGTTCTGTTTCTTGATCCTGATGCTGAATTATCATTGTTTGTCCCTCCTAAAAATTCATGAAGCTGTACGATTATGATTTGTGTACTTTTCTGTAAGTATGTACACATCAATTGAAAGCTTTCTTAAAATAAAAAAAAATAAATGCATAGCATGATATCATTTTGTATTTTTAAAGGTATTGTGTATATGCATCGAAAAATGTCTGGAAGGATTAATACTAAGATGTTTACAATACTTACCTCTGGAGGGCGATATGGTGTAGGAAAGGAAAGAAGGGTGTAAAAGATTACTTTGAGCTTCTTATTTCCTATACTTCTATATACATTTCTTAAAAAGAGAAACACGCTTGATTTTAGTAATAAAATTTAACCTAAACCCTCTACATTTTTTCTTAAAACTTGTCCTTTTACAATCCCATTCTATCATTTGATTGAAAAGCTAAATATTCTATTTCTCAAAACTTCAAAGGAAAGAAACTTGTCTGCAAAGATTCCCCTAGTTTAGGAGAATGAGAATTAATTCGTTTAAAAGAGTGGAATTTAGAGGAATCATTAAGAAATAATCTTATTTACCTATACACCTATCTTTTTATTTAAATCAATTTTGGTGATTTATAATTTATATACAATAAAATGCACAGATTTTCAGTGAATAGTGAAAAGAGTTTTACAAATATATATGTTCATATAACCACCCTCCAACTTTAAAAGATTGAAAATTTTAAAAGGATAGAAAATCACTTGGAGAAGAGAGTTCTTGTCTTTCCAAGCTACATTATTTAATGTGTAATTTAGAGTGCAAGGGCTCTGTGTTTACAGATTAAGTAGAAGTCATGGAGTTCTGTTTCTGTTTTTGTTTTTTTGTTCAAGAATGTTTATTAAAGGTTTTTTTTATTGGAGTATAGTTGATTTACAATGTTGTGTTAGTTTTTGCTCTACAGCAAGGTGAATCAGTTATACATATACATATATCCACTCTTTTTTAGATTCTTTTCCCATATAGGATATTACAGAGAATTGAGTAGAGTCCACTGTGAAATACAGTAGATTCTTATTAGTTATCTATTTTATAAATAGCAGTGTGTATATGTCAATCCCAATCTCCCAATTTATCCCCCCGTTCCCCTCTTGGTAGCCATAAGTTTGTTTTCAACATCTGTGACTGTATTTCTGTTTTGTAAATAAGTTCATTTGTACCATTTTTATAGATTCCACATATAAGCGATATCATATGATATTTGTCTTTGTCTGTCTAACATACTTCACTCAGTATGACAATCTCTAGGTCCATCCATGTTGCTGCAAATGGCATTATTTTGTTCTTTTCTGGGGCTAAGTAATATCCCACTGTATATATGTAGCACATCTTCTTTATCCATTCCTCTGTTGGACATCTAGGTTGCTTCCATGTCCTGGCTATTGTAAATAGTGTTGCAATGACCATTGGGATACATGTTACTTTTCAAATTATGTTTTTCTCTGGATATATGCCCAGGAGTGGGATTGCTGGATCATATGGTAGTTCTATTTTTAGGTTTTTAAGGAACCTCCATACTGTTCTCCATAGTGGCTGTACCAATTTACATTCCCACCAAAAGTGTAGGAGGGTCCCCTTTTCTCCACACCCTCTCCAGCACTTATCGTTTGTAGATTTTTTGATGGCGGCCATTCTGACCAGTGTGAGGTGATACCTCATTGTAGTTTTGATTTGCATTTCTCTAGTTAGTGTTTCTCTAATAGTAAAGATGTTAGAGCATCTTTTCATGTGCCTCTTGGCCATGTGTATGTCTTCTTTGGAGAAATGTCTATTTAGATCTTCTGCCCGTTTTTAATTAGGTTGTGTGTTTCTTTGATATTGAGCTGCATGAGCTGTTTGTATATTTTGGAGATTAATCCCTTGTCGGTCACTTCATTTGCAAATATTCTCTCCCATTCTGTGTGTTGCCTTTTTGTTTTGTTTATGGTTTCCTTTGTCATGGAGCTTTAAAGTATTTTTCTTTTTAGAACATTAAAGTATTTTTAAAAAGTAAATATGTGTTAGAGCCTGGGGATAAAGGACCTAAAATAATTTTATTTGTTTTCTTTCAAACATATTCCACCGAAGAGTGTAATACTCTTTGATTTAGTTCATGTCTGTACAAAGACAGATTTACCTTTTCCTTATTGCCATATTGACTGATCTCATCACTTTCAATTTATGAAAGAAATATTAGTATTATGCATAGAGTATCTCATTTTACTCTTTGGAATATATTTCTTTACTGTTCTGATAAGAATAGGTTTTTCTTAAGTGTAGGTTAGCGTAATGATAAGGTATTGGTTTCAAACAGGAGATTTCTAAATACATATATGATGTTTACTTAAAATAATCTGATCAAATAAGATAATGATTTTACATGATTTTTTTGAAATACGTAACGACAGCATCTCTTATTCACTTACAGTGATCTAAGTGCCAGGCTTGTTTGCTAAAATTTTTTAACCACCGCATGCAACAGGAACTTGTATTATTACTATTTTATAGATGAGTAAACTGAAGGTTAGCAAGACTAAGGAAATTACATTAGAGTACACGACAGGGAGGTTAATGGAGGATGTTGCCAAAAAGAATCCAAAATCTAGATAGCCTGCAGTGCTTTGTTAAGGAATTTAGAATCACTATATAGTGCACGGGCTTCCACTTAAGGTTTCTGAGTTGGGAAATCAAAAACAGAGTAGAGATCTTGGAAAATTAATCTGACAACATTGTTCTGTTTGAGCTCTCAAGCTTCCTCCCACTTGAGTTGACAGCAAGATTCCAAGATTTCTTGGTCAAGACTGTTTTAAATCATTTCAGCCTAACAAGGTTGGATTATACACATTCTCTCCAGGGCTGGTTAGCCAGCACAACTATTTTGTACTGATTTATATATATTCAATTCTAGCCAGTCATAGGTAGGGAATCATAATAGCTACTATTTATTGAGCATCTGCTTTTACCAAACCTTACAGTTCAGACAGTCAGAAATCGCAGCTTAAGCAAACAAAGATCTTATTATTTGGTGTTTCTGTGATGCAGCCCAGTACTTGGCCCATATTGATAATTTTAAGAAATGCCTTTCAGACTGAATAAAATATCTAAATGAGTATATATTAGTAAAGGACAAAAATGCTTTCTCTCTTTACTGAATTAAAGTTAAATAGTTTCATTTTGTACTCTACTGTTCTATTGTTTAAAAGAGTTTTGTAACTAGGTAATAACTATTCATCATCTAATAGTTGCTGTACTGTTCAATCATTTAAAGGTATTTATCGTATACGTATTATGTGCCAAGTGCTCTGTCAGGCACAGCCCTTCCTCTTTGGAGCTTTCAGTCTAGAGATTCTGTAAGAGCTGATAACTAGTAGCAGATACAAGTGTATTACGTTTCCTTCGTTTAATATTTCTATTCTGAATCTCTTATTTCCTGCACTGGGAGAGGAAGAGGATGATCAGGTCACATTTTACCTTATCTACCTACCTACAAAGTAAAGCCACACATTTTTGTGTATGGATGGGCGTATGGCACTATGAAATATTTCAAGGTGTTCTTCAAACAAAAGCTAATGAGGTTAATATGAGTCATTAGGTACAAACAAGGAGCCCAGAACGCTTTCCTGAGCACAAGCTATTGCTGTTCTTTTTGGCTCATAATCTCTGCTTTCTGGTATTGTTATTTATCTTTCCGTTTAGGTCCTGTCTTCCCCCTTTGAGTAAAGTTCTTCAGTAACAGTAATGATCTCTTATACCTCATAATCGCTTCTTTACTTAGCATGTCATCCATTCATTCAAAAGGATGTTTCTATATGCGAGGCATTGTGATAACTCTGGAAAATAGACAGGAACATGATATGGTTCCTGGCACCAAGAAGCTTAAAATCTGAAAGGGAATAAGAGAGTAACATGTGTAACAAAAGGCTGACACAAAAAAGGAAAAGTAGAGATCAGTGTATTAGTAGCAAATGTCTATGAATATCAAGAAGACTTCACAACATAGGTATTTTTAAGCAGTATCTTTAAAGAGAGAAAAAATTATGCATATGAAAGTGGAAATAATACGTCCATATAAGAAGTTATGCATATGAAAGTGGAAATATGATTTCCACATAGATGAGTACATTTGCAATTTTGGACACTTTCAAAAATAAAGCATTATTAAACAGATGTTGTATTCATTTTTCCTTGGGAGTTTATGAGCCATAATGAATGTGTGAAAGAAGTAAATGGTGCAGGGTTGGGGAGAGTATAGTATGAAATCAATGCTCTTGAAATCTCAAATAGGCACCGAGGCAAGGTGTAGGGATGTCAGATTTTTCGTTTGTCATTAGGTGACATAATACATAGTGAATTATCAAGCAAATAGTTTTCCTTTCTAACATTAAAGTTGTTCTTCTGTTCAATCATTCACCTGTTCGTTAATTGAAACAAATAGCCATTCCTAGCTATCTTGTACCAGGAATTATGGGTATAAATATGTATCAAATAAAGTCCTTGACCTCAAAAAACATTCACAACATCCAGGAAGATGGACAAGTAAACACAGTTACAATATAATATGGTAAAGGTTTCAATCCAGATAAATAACGTGTCTTACGGGTTTGGCATTCTTCTTCTACAAGTCCTTATATGAAGAGTCATCTACAAACTTTCCTCAATACTTGAAGAAGGAAGTACAGTGTGATCTAATGCTTATCAAAGCAAACATGTGTCAGGTTTTTTTGGGGGGGAAGGTGGGTGTTAATCAGCTTCATTAAAGCTTAGTTTCTTCAGCTGTAAAAGAGAACTAATAGCAACAGAAAAATCTACTGTGGCTTGCCTCAGTGAGAATCCTGCGTACTGCAAGGAAGAGTAGCCCCTCCTCGCCGCAACTAGAGAAAGCCTGCATGCAACAACGAAAACCCAATGCAGCCAAAAATAATAAATAAATAAATAAATAAAAGAGAGCATCTTAAAAAAGAAAAGAAAAGAAAAATCTAGTGTGGCTTGCAAAACCACCTGTTAGATATTTCAAATTCTTTTGGGCTAAATCCTGATAATTAATGAAATAATTCTGTAAAGCATATAAGCAAGGGCCTGCCATGTGGAATGTGCTCATAATATTAATCAGTCATTAATTACTCTTAAAGCTATGTTTTCCCCACTAAACTGTAAGCTTCATGAGGAGAGAACGAATCCTTTCAATAAGATTTGACAGATGTTCATTTGTTCTCTGATTTCTTCAAATGTAGGCCAGCTCACCATAAGGGTATTAATTAAATTGTTAGGTAGTTGTAGCATTGTTCAAAACCCTTCTTATATTTAATAAATATAATTTCCCTCAATTATACTCGCATCTGACCTTCAGAACATCTTTATTAACAGATGGTACTTAATAATGTTATTAGATGATCCTATATTTTACAAATAGCCATTCCTAGCTATCTTGTGCCAGGAATTATGGGTATAAATATGTATCAAATAAAGTCCTTGACCTCAAAAAAAAATTCACAGTATCCAGGAAGATAGACAAGTAAACACAGTTACAATATAGTATGGTAAATGTTACAGTCAAGAAAAATAAGAATGTATCTTACTGGGTCTTACTGGGTTCGGCATTCTTCTTCTTCTACAAGTCCTTATATGAAGAGTCATCTACAAACTTTCCTCAATAGTCGAAGCAGGAAGTACAGTGTGATCTAATGCTTATCAAAGCAAACATGTGTCAGGTTTTTTTGGGGGGAGGGTGGGTGTTAATCAACTTCATTAAAGCTTAGTTTCTTCAGCTGTAAAAGAGAAATAGTAGCAACAGAAAAATCTAGTGTGGCTTGCCTCAGTGAGAATCCTGCGTACTGCAAGGAAGAGTAGCCCCTCCTCGCCGCAACTAGAGAAAGCCTGCATGCAACAACGAAAACCCAATGCAGCCAAAAATAATAAATAAATAAATAAATAAAAGAGAGCATCTTAAAAAAGAAAAGAAAAGAAAAATCTAGTGTGGCTTGCAAAACCACCTGTTAGATATTTCAAATTCTTTTGGGCTAAATCCTGATAATTAAATGAAATAATTCTGTAAAGCATATAGCAAGTGCCTGCCATGTGGAATGTGCTCATAATATTAATCAGTCATTAATTACTCTTAAAGCTATGTTTTCCCCACTAAACTGTAAGCTTCATGAGGAGAGAACGAATCCTTTCAATAAGATTTCACAGATGTTCATTTGTTCTCTGATTTCTTCAAATGTAGCCCAGCTCACCATAAGAGTATTAATTAAATTGTTAGGTAGTTGTGACATTGTTCAAAACCCTTCTTATATTTAATAAATATAATTTCCTTCAATTATACTCGCATCTGACCTTCAGAACATCTTTATTAACAGATGGTACTTAATAATGTTATTAGATGATCCTATATTTTACAAATGAGAAGATACATTCAGGTAAACCGAATATGTGACTCTCCAGGGTACAAGGCTTAGACAGGACCAGATCCAAAGCTTAAGTCCAAGTCTTCTGTCTCCAAGCCCAGTGTTCCTCCCAATACAAGCAAAGAGCTTAGCAAAAGCAGCCCATGCTCAAGGGAGGCAGTACAGTGGTTTAGAGTAAGGCACACTTTGGATTTTGTCTTAGCTTTGTGACTTTGAGTGATTTATCTCATCTCATTAAATTTCAGTTTTCCTACATGTAAAACGGGAAGGGTGATAGTATCAACCACGAAGGGTACCGATGATTAAACGAGTTGATGTATATAAAGTGGCTCATTCAGAAAGTGCTCAGGAAGTATTATTCTTCCACTATTCTTGGTTAGATTTAACAATAGGAACATTAGGAGACATTTAATAAATATAAGCTATTGTTAGAAAGGCCTGAAGAAACTCCTTCCTTTCCTGTCCTAAGTCATCTAGTAGTTGTCTTGGTTCACTGTTAACATTTTAATTTTCCCACATCACTTCACTTAGCTCAGAAATTCTTTATCAAAGTACCCAACATTCTCTATGATGTAGCCCCGTGTCTCCTCGCTCTCTCCCTGTTCGCTCCCTTTCCCAAAGCAAACTATCTGCCATTCCTTGACTATCGCTCTGGCTCCCAGACCCAAAGTTTCTTCTCATCTCCCCTGGTTCAAACTCTGCTGGTACTTCACGATTCTTTTAAATGCAATACTTCCATAAAGCACTCCTAGCTAGAGGCCATGCATGCAGTCTCCCTTACAGATTATAAAAACATCGTTGATTTTATAAAGCATGTCGTTATTGTCCTCCTTTAGGTATCATTGTTATAATTTTTTAAGAACTTATAACAGGGGTAGATTTATGTGTGATTGACTCTTCAGGTTAACTCAACAAAGACTGATTTCATACCCACAGTGTAAGACAGTGCCAAGGGCAGCTCTGATATAAAAAGAGATGTACTCTCTGCCTTCAGTAAATTCCAATAATATTTCTTTAAAAATGGTTGTGCTATGTAAAGGGAGGAATAATTCTCTAATAATTGATAAGTATCAATGATCTTCATTAGGAAAAAGAGCACAGTGGTAACTGGCATTGACACCAAAATTCACTCCCTGAATATCCAAAGCAGTGCCAGAACTGGACACTACCGTTTTCTACTTGAATTTACTCTTTTTAGGGCTATAATAGTATTTAATAGGATTTCGGATCTGAAAAAAGTTCTTGAGGAATAGTTTAGTCTACCAACTTGCCTGGAACATGCATTTTCCTAGACAGACAAAAGAGGATCGTTCTATTGAATTACGGGGTACTTAGTGTTCTTTTTCTGAATCAATTTGTGGTCTGGAAGTGGAGAAAGGAGAAGAGTTTGTTCTTTGCTTCCTCCTTCCCTTTCTTCCTTCTTTTCCTTTTATTTTAAAATAAGGGCTAGAAATTTTCAAGCTAAACTTTTTTTTTTTTTTTTAAGCACCCCTCCGAAGGTGCCGGGTTTTTTTCTTCTGGGGACTGATGCTGCCTCTTGCTCTCCGGGATTGGTTGAGAGTAAACTAGAAATACTTTCAGGGGCGGAGAAACTGGGAGTGCCCTGGGAGTGCGAGTGGAGTCTAGGCTGCAGAACTGCTAAGAGCGGCCCTCGAAGGAGGAAGCCTTTGCCCCTCCGCTCGCGAGGCAGCAGCGGGGGCGCACCGCAGAGGCACCGGTCCCCGGAGGCCCCGCGGGCCACACGGTGAGATGTGGAATCCCCCTGCGCGAAACCGAGTCGACCTTTGTCGCCTGGCGCCGCGCGCGCTGGCTGTGCGCTGGGGCCCTGGTGCTGGCCGCCTGCCTCTTCGTCCTCGGCTTCCTCTTCGGTACGGGGCCCTCGCCACGGACAACCCTGAGCCTACCCGGCTGTTTGGCGGTTCGCGCGACTCCGTGCCAGCTGCCGCGTGGGGCCAGCTGCTGGTCTCCCGGTCTCCCGGGGGGTGGGGGGCGGTGACCGGGTTGGGGGAACGTGGGGACGAGCACCCGCGAGTTAGGTAGGAGTTGCTGGGGGCGGTGCACAGCTGGGTTCTGGACGGTCTACTGTAGGACAGTCACCCAGGGTAAGGAGTAGAACGGAGAGACTCAAACTGAACTTGAGAAAGTTCCAACTGCTGAGGCCCTGCGAGCAATCGGTACGTTTTAGCAGGAGCGCCGGATCTCTGGGGGCATTTGCTAGGTCGTCCAAGGAGCTTTGCCAGAAACGACTCTTACCTGTTTGGGGTCTTTATCTAGTGCCTGTGCTTGGACCTGCTTCGTGTATACAGTAGGTAGAACTCAGGGCACTGCTGCGTGGGAGCCCTATTCTCTCATTCTTTCGTCCTGGGGAGTAAATAAATAGGAACATTTAGGAGATAACTGGCTGACATTGTCAGTGCTCTGAACAGATCCTTAATAGCAGTTCTTTAGCGTTTTCCCCTGTGTATTGATTTGCAGACTTAACCCAACTCTCCATGATAACCAGGGGGCAGCACAGATTTGCTGAGACTCTTTTAAATTCTAATATTAACTCTGCAACTTCTCTGTGTCCTTGAGCGAGTTACCGAGTCTCTCTGAGCCACAGTTTGTCAACCTTTGTAAGAATACTATCTGTAAGTTAGTGGGAATCGTAAACGAAATAGCATCTAAAGCTCCTCGCACAGTACTGGGGTATTGGCACTTTTAAAAAATTCTTTCCTGGTGAGGAGATGCTTCTAACTGGACATTAATGCACAGGACTAGCGTTAAGGTATAGCCTGGTAGTTCGGCCCTACTCTGAATTCTGGGTCCCCTTTCTGGGATTTAGAAGACCAGGGCATAGACCAACTAAGCTGGCTCAAATTCAGCCTCTCCTTGCTTGTTGTGTAACCTTTGAGCCACACTCTGCTCATAACTAGCATGTGGATATTAGGGTTATTGTGGGGCTTAGATAAGTGTGCTCGTTAAGGGCACACTTCAACTCGAGTTTCAGTTTTCTCAGCTGTACAACGTGGGCAAGGGTAGCATGAGGATTAAGATCTTCTGCATCTTTTAAAAGCATTTTATTCGTCCCAGTATAGCCCTCAGCCCCATCCCTATATTCACTGCTCAATGGCTGTGGGTTCTTTATTAATGTTTGTTAATTTTTTTCCTAGGATTCTCTGCTCCCTCCCTCCCACAGGCCTCCGTCCTCTTTATCCAGCTTATTTTTTAGATCTCGATTCAAGCATTTCATCCTCCGAGTGCCCTTATCCTACAGTCTAATCCAAGTCCCTTTATTTTACATACTGGTGGAACTGTATTTCCATTTGCTGCCAACCATTTATTTCAATATGCGTGTATATATGCATGTGTGTAACGTGTATGTGATTAATAACTGGAAAGCTCCATGAAAGCTAGCTGGATGATTTAGGTAACCATTTTATGCACAGATCATATCATTTATCTAAATAAACTATGTCACGAAGCCAACTACCAGGGCTAATGGCTCTACGCGATCTGGCTACCCATTGCCTCTAGTCTCTGTATTCACTGTGTGTCTTGCAGAGATGTTGGGTGAATTGGAGTTTCACTGTAGCTCTCTGAAGCTGAACTTTTGAAGCCTACTTCAACTGCAAGCACAAAATATTTAAGCATATTTGGCTTTAGTTTCAGAACCAGAACAAATTACAAGTCTGAATTGCCTTCAACTCTTTGAAATAATTTATGTACTTGAAATATACTCATAATTAATTCATTACAAACATTTACTAAATGCTTATTCTGGGTCAGCAGAGGCGTCGTCACTGGGGATAAAAGGTTTAAGGAGAAAGAAGGTGGATCTCCTCTTTGCCTTCATTTTTCCCATCAGTTGAACCATCTTCAATTTTAGTGCTAATTTCATAAAACATTTCTTAGAATAACAGCAATGCTTATTGAAATTGGATTAAAAAATATGTTGCAACTGATTTGTAATTAAGTGTGTCTGCATGATTTTTTTTCCAATGGAAGTAGGCAAGAGCAATGAAACTTCAGAAAATCTCAGTTAATACCAGAGGTCATTGATGTTTTATATATGATAAATACAATAATAAGGAGAGATAGGCCCTGTCTATAAGCTCATATCTCATTCCTATATTTGTTTGTATTTTACAGGATGGTTTATAAAATCCTCCAGTGAAGCTACTAACATTCCACCCCATAATGTGAAGAAAGCATTTTTGGATGAGTTGAAAGCAGTGAACATCAAGACATTCTTGTAGTAAGCATATACTTAAAAGTTTATTATTCTGTTTAGAAGTTTTGATCCAATATTTCATAAACAGAAACTGACTTTTTAAAAGGTTTTATTACTGAAGATCTTGTATCATGTTTCATCTGGAGAGGATTGTACCTTCAGCTGAACTTTATCATGATAGATGTTTTAAAGCAGGTGTCACTAAACTTTTTCTGTAAAGGTCCAGCTTTTGTAGGCCAGCTGATCTCTGTCCCAACTACTCAGCTCTGCTATTGTAGCACCAAAAAAGTGATAGTAAATACGTAATTGAGTAAGTGTGACAGTTTCGATAAAACTTTATTTGTAGGCACTGAAATTTAAATTTCATATAAATGATATGTCACAAAATATTATTCCTCTTGATTTTTTTCACCTATTTAAAATGTGATAACCATTTTTAGCTTGTGGGCTGTACAAAGAAAGGAAGTGAGCTGGATTTGGTCAGTGAAACATAGTTTGCTGACTCCTGTTTCGGAGGAAGATAGTATATTTTAGTCAAAAGAATAAATTTTGGACTTCGAAGTCAGACATACGCAAGTTTAAATTCCATCTTCGCCCACTGATATTAAAGTAAGTTTGAGTGAATATTTAACCTTCCTGAGCCATCATTTTCACCTCTATAAAATGGGGATAGTGATATTGTTCTGATGAGCATGAAATTAGAGAGCATATATGTGACCTAGTGTAAAAACCAGCTCCCTATTTCCTGAAATAGCTATCCCTGGTGTAGGGAAAAAGGGGTAAATGAGTAAATATAAAAAGTATTTGCAAGGCTACTAAAAATAAAACACTTTTATTGAATAATTGATTGGAATACTTAGCTTTTTCAAAGTGACATACTTGAAGTCCTGATAACGATTAAAGGACTGCTTAGTGAATACAAGTTATAATTTTATGTAAAAACAGTCAAGTAAATATATATATGTATAGATGTACATACACATAGTCATACAAACACATATGTCTATTTAATTACGATAGAATTAAAACTATGAATAAAATTTGCTAGGGCACCTTTCAAGTCTTTGGAAGGGCCATTTCAAGTGAGAGACCCAGAAGCTTAAATTTTGTGGAAATCCTTCTGCCTCTTGCACTTCTTTTACTATAATTATGTATAATAGGTATAATAAAAGTGGAAGTCTGGCGAGATATAATCTTCACTCCTAGACAGGGGTGCTGCCTCTGCTTCATTTTTCCTTTTCTAACCTGTGAGATGGAGTGACCGGCAAAGAAATAAAATGAATGCCTGCCTCTAGCTCACTTTCTGGGCCGTCAGCTTCTTGCTTATTCTCCGTGGCCTTGAACAAGCTCCTCTAACTGTTTAGAACTCAAGGATTTGCATCATTAACAATCAAAAGAAAGAGATTAACAGAACCCCCCACTCACCCCTCCAAGGACCACAGAACCTCCAGAAGCCTCCTGGACTCTCCAGAATTCCAAATTGCCATTTGTCCATCAGAGTGCTTTCAGTCTATTTAGACCCTTAGGTTAGGGGTCATTAAAGCCTCAGATCCTCTGTCTTGTTCCCCTTTCTAATCCTTCGCTTTACTACTAAAAATGCTCTACTACTACTAAGTCACCTGACTCTCAATAGTGGCTGGGGCGGGGCGTTAAGTAAGGGCTGCCTTTTCAGTCTTCCTTGGGGTGCAAGGTTGTCCTGTGTTTTCCCTTTTGTTTTGTAACATCTAGTTAAATTCTCAGATCTGTTCACTATTTTGCATGTCTTTAGAGGGAATTTCCTTCTCCACCCAGTTCTGAAAGACAAGATTATTTCAGAAGAGTGTCTTAGCTTTCACTGATCTACATTTGAATACCAGTTCCGTCTTTCACTGGCTGTCTTTAGGTCATCTAACTTCTCCAAGCACTGTGCATTTGTAAACCAGATGCAATGTATGAAAACAGGAATACCAATAGCTCCCTTTATTAATTGAGATAACATAATGATCCTTGGAACATATATAACCTTTTCTAGCCAGACAGAGATGTATGAGCCTATTTGTTTTGTTAATACATGTTGTTGGCTATTTTGGATAATTTGTAAATTATTCTTCTTATTAGAAAATAACTGGATATTCTAATAGAATCAAGACAGTGTGACACACTTCTCAATTGATTAAAACAAAACAAAAAAAAACGAACTTCTGTTTCTTAGCAATTGTCTAATTGAGCCTCAAATCTTTGTGAATTAGTGAGGTAGCAATATTCTCCCCATGTATGGATGAGAAATTGAAGACATGGCCAGGATTACACAACAAGTTAGTGGCAAAACCTGTAATGCACTGATTTTGTGGCCAGTTGATTTATTTATCCTTGGAAACAAATCTTTTTTCCTACTCATCATTTTCAGGATTATCTTTGCTCCAAATGAGTGGATTCTAAACCTGATCATAGAACACCATTGCATCTTGGTGGGTAATGACAAAATTTTACCAGGAATTTCACTCATAATGTTACCTAACCAAACTTGGGTCTGCTAGCCTGCTGTGCAGCAAAGCCAGTCTACTGACACCAGGTTGAGGTGAAGGAGTCCAGCATTTACTGTAGGGCGTCAAATAGGGAGAACAGACAGCTTATGCTCAAAAGACCAGAAATCCCAGGTGGCTTTCAGGGGAGGGTTTTTTTTTCTTTAGCAACATATATAATTCCTTCTCTCCTTTATTTTTTATTTATTATTATTATTATTTTTTGTGGTACGTGGGACTCTCACCATTGTGGCCTCTCCCATTGCGGAGCACAGGCTCCGGACGCGCAGGCTCAGCGGCCATGGCTCAAGGGCCCAGCTGCTCCGCGGCATGTGGGATCCTCCCGGACCGGGGCACAAACCCGTGTCCCCTGTATCGGCAGGCGGACTCTCAACCACTGTGCCCCCAGAGAAGCCCCCACTTTGCTTTTGTAAAGTATAACACCTCAAAATATTTTTTTTAATGTAAATCAGCCTTATTTGGTTGTTGATTTAAGATAAAGTCTGACTAAAAATTTCTAACCACTTTCAATTTTTTGTCAACAGCAATTTTACACGGATACCACATTTAGCTGGAACAGAACAAAACTTTCAGCTTGCAAAGCAAATTCAATCTCAGTGGAAAGAATTTGGCCTGGATTCTGTTGAGTTAGCCCATTATGATGTCCTGTTGTCCTATCCAAATAAGACTCATCCCAACTACATCTCAATAATTGATGAAGATGGAAATGAGGTAAAAAGAAAGAAAGAAAAAATAAGCCCCCCGGTCTACTATTTTGAAATACCTTATGTGAAAGAATGCCCTCTACCATGTCCAAATACTGGTAGAAATCAATATTGACACTTGTGAATGATGCCTTTTATAATCTTATTACTGGTGCCAACTCTTTCTTATGATGTTTGAATTTATGTGATGTTGGAAAGATTCTGAAAAATTGATGTTTGATGACATTTGCTATTTTCTGTGTTTTAGTATTGTACACTAATATAAAATATGATATATCAGTAAACTTCTAAGCAACGAAATTGATACATTTTTGAAAGATTTGGACTATAAAAGATCATGCATAGATTTGAAGATGCTAGAAAATTCAGAGAAGTGCTGTTTGAGCTAGCAGGTTTTTATTTGTACTTAATGATTAAATCTCATATGATCATGTGTTCAGCTCTGCGCCCAGAACTTGGGTGTGGGCATTTGGAAGGAGGAGAATTTGGACAGAAATACTATAGAATTATATCTACACTAAAAAATTTACAATCTTCTTTGCTAGTTAGGGCACTTGGGAAAGAAGATAATACAAGTAATTGAGGTATTTCTTATCACGATATATATTCAATATGAAAGCTCATAAAATATAAGTCAACATTCATCCCTATTTGCCTTACAGCTACCATATTTAAAGTAGCCCCTTTTACTCTGGATAGCTTCTTTCAGTCCTTTGGTTAGCTGGGCCTTCTAAATTGCATATAGCTTCAGATATGTTCAGTTTGATCAGTCAACTAAAAATGTCATGTGATTTAAGTATATATAAATTTTTAATCACCTCCCCTTATTGACTAATGAATCAGCCTCTTCTTAATAATTAATATGTTGTTTTACAGTCAGTGATGTAATCCCATGCTAAATTTCCTAATATGAGTTGAAAGTTTCCATATTCACTATTTTCAATTATAGTAGTTAATACTGTTTAACTTTAAAAAATATTATCAAACTATTTCAAAATTTTAAAAATATTTTTAAGGTAGGTATGGGGAATACTGATATACTTCCTATGGTCCCATAACCTTTATTAAATAAGCAGGGTCATATCTATATAATTAAGTATTAAGGGGTCTTTAAATGTATATTTAGGAAGATTATTTAATGATGTAATAAAATATTGGTAACGTTAAAAAATACACATACTTAAACCAAATTTGATCTATCAAATTTGGCAATTGTGTGCAATGAGGAAAATAGCAAACTTTCAATTCTCTTCTTTTTTCCTTGCTCTTCACTTCCAATTTTGACTGTACCTTTGCTTTTATTTCATTTCATTGTTTCTTTTTGCTATTATAAGCACTTATGAAATTTCTAAAGCCTGTCACTTAATATAAACCTAACTTGTAGAAGTTTCATTTTGGAGATTTTCTTGAATGGTGTTAGCTGCCAAAAGCTTATTAACTTTTTTGGAAGTTATATCATTGAATCATTTTTATTTTTACCCAAGTTTTACCTGCACAAAAAGAATCACACAGTTCTCCTAAGGGCCCCTCTATATCCCCCTTCCCTGAGGCAATCACTGTTCAGCACTGAGTGGTTCTTTTGGTATTTACTTCTGTTTCTTTAAATGACATGCTTGTATTGCTTGTGTTTCAAATTCAGGCACTATCTTTTGACCTTGTGACAGTTCAGCTCTATTCTCACCCCAACTACAAATGCTCTTTTACTGTGTCCCCATCTCCCAGTTTAATTATTGTGACTATTCATAGCCAAGCTATGTGGTAAACTGCAAACTTTTACTTTCCTACACGACACAGAGGAATTCCCCTTCCCACAGGCAACAAATATGATTAGCATTTTATAGATTCTGCAAGAAATATTTTTAATGCTATATGCATTATTTCATCTTTGTTTACATAAGGATAACATGCCATATGGATTGAAGTATATATATTGCCTTTTTTATGTCACAAAAAAGTAAATAGAAATTTGTAAACCAAAATTATTTTAGTTATACTCAGAATACATAATTTGAGGCTATATTAGTGAATTTTGGATAGTGAGCAGTGATCACTGGTGTATTGTCTACCTTTGATAAAGTCACCCAAAAGACTCTTTTCCATTACCTTAAGAAACTTTTCCTAGTTGTTAGAATAACTCATAAACTTGATGTAAAATCCACCTGCTCAGTGGTGTTGTAAAATTGAAGATTACCATAAAGGCAAATCAAGTGAGACGAGCTTGAGTACTTCCTTGGCTGAAAGACTTGCTGGTGGGATGACTTTGTCTCTAGATGAATTTTTATTGCACTTTAGTATAGTTTTTCTTATAATCTTTCCCAGTGATTCAGCTGCATTTGTACCCTATGTGGACCACAGAAAAATTATGGGAAAGATGGAAGATATGGGAATTTTTGAAGAGTAGTAGTTGATTTGGTGTCATTTTAGGTTCTATCAGCATCAGAAGTAGGTAACTGGTGCTCTAGTCAGTACAATATAATGTCAGCTCAGAGTCACTCCCCATCTCCCACAACCCTTTGCATTACTGCATGGACCAGGACTTATAGTTTAACATTAAAAATGAGTGGTGATAGCAGGTGTCCTTGACTTGAACGTTTTTAATGTTTCACCTTAATTTTGATATTTATATCAGGTTACGTTAATTCACTTCCTTTCCAAGTTTACTAAGACTTTTTGTCCTGGATTTATGTTGAATTTTATCAACACTTTTTTTCTTTTTTTTGGATATCTTTTGAGATGAGCGTATAATTTTTCTTTTTCACAATGATAATTATATTAAATGATATTGTAATATTAGACTTATCTTACATTTTTGAAATTTGTAATATTAGTCAGTAGTAGAGTTTTCAACTCATATATCTATATATATTCAGTTTATATTCATAGCATGTTTGGCCTGTATTTCTGCAATTTGCTTATTGGGGTATAATTTCTAGATTAGACTTGCCTTATATAATGAGCTGAGTTTTTAATCTCTGAAATACGTTGTGTTATACTTAATCTTTTACTTTCAAACTCAAAGTAAAACCAGTTGGTTTTGATACTTTGTTTTGTGGGAGATTTTAAAGTACTGATTCAATTTTTTTTATTGTTATAGGACTATTTAGGTTTTAAAAAATGCATCCTTATGTCAGTTTTAATAAATTTTTTAAAATGCATTTTTCCATTTCATCTAAGATTTCAATTATTGGCATAGTTCTTCCTAGTATTTTCTTATTACCTTTTTGAATCTGTTCGACATCTATAGATATGAATTTTTTTCAACCCTTAATATTATTTATTTGTGCTTACCTTTTATTTTTTTCTTATTGACATTGACAGAGATATGTCCATTTTACCTGTATTTTCAAAGAATAAACCTTCAGCTTTGGCAATCATTTCTTGTATATATGTTTTATGTTTCATTAATTCTGTTCTTACTTAATATAATTTCCTCTTTTACCTTCCTGGTGTCTATTTTGCTGTTCTTTGTAACATTTTTAGTTGAATACTTAATTTATTGATGTTCAACCTTTCTTCTTTTCTAATATGAGTATTTAAAACCATAAATTTCCTTCTAAGAGCCACTTCAACTAGATCTCACAAGTTTGGAGAAGTGTTTTAGTTATCATTAATATCTTAATATTTTCTAAGTTCTATGTTTTCATCTTTGAACCTTGGAGCTATTTAGGGGTATTTTTAAAATTCCAAATTTAAAAGTTATTCCACTCTCGGTTTCATCTGATTTTCTAACTTAACTACATTGTGATCAGATAATGTGGTTTGTATGACACTAGTCATTTAGCAATTGTTGAGGCTTCCTTTATAGCCTATTATGTGGTCAATTTTTATAAATGTTCTGTGTTTATTTGAAAAAAATGTATTCAGCTGTTGAGTTTAATGATCTTATATTTGTTCATTAGTTCAAGTTTGTTAATTGTTTGGCTAAAATCGCCTTTATCCTTGATGTAGTCTTATTTTGTCTGCAATCTTTATTAATTTCTGGGAAAGGAATGTTAGATTATCTCACTATAGTGGTGGATTATTTTTATTTCCCTTTGGAATTCTGTCAGTTTCTTCTTCCTGTAGCTTGGAGCTCTCTTTTAGAGGTAGTGGTTTGGAACCTAAAAAAAAAATTGATACCTACTTAACAATGACAGTGATACACTTGAAAGATTATATTATATTTGGTTCAAAGTGAATTTAACATTAATTTGCTCCCAAGTAATTATCTTAGCATTTTTATAAGTGACTAAGAATATTGTACGCTGTTATTTTTATTTGGGAATTAAAGTTTTCCTTCTAAATCAAAAGCTAGTGCTTATACATCCTCTAAGGGTCTCTAAGTTTATTCATATCATGAAATCCTCATAGCCTCTAGCACAGTGCTGGCTCTTTGATCTGTATCTTGAAAATACCAAAGGCTTCATTAACCATCTACTGACAGAAAGGGATAGTACACATTTCCTTGTTTGGTCATAGTAATGAAACTTTACCTGATTTGCCTCTGATTATTATATTTTGTTTCTCTAGATTTTCAACACATCATTATTTGAACCACCTCCTCCAGGATATGAAAATGTTTCAGATGTTGTTCCACCTTTCAGTGCCTTTTCTCCACAAGGAATGCCAGAGGTAAAAATGCATGCAATAAAATAGAAATAACAAAGAGAACTTCCTTATACATACAGGCAATAATTAAAGAGGTATTAAGGAGGTTTTTGATGTAATCCAAATTCACCTTTTTTTATATTTAAGAAATAGAATTTCTTAGTAATAAAAAGGAATACATACTATTTTGTGTTCATAGTTTTTTTAAAGATAAAATTTACTACACTGAGATGGAGAAATCCAAAATGTACATTTATGGACTTTTGACAAATGCATACACCTGTGTAATGCAAACCCCATCAACATATAGAATACTACTATCACTTCAGAAAGTACTTTTGAGCCCCTTCTCAATCAACTCCACACACTCTCAAGGCAATCATTCTTCTGATTTTTTTTTGCCACCTTTGATTAGTTTTGCCTATACTAGAAATTCATATAGATAGAATTGATACCATGTAATCATTTGTGTCTATTTTCTTTCACTAAGCATAGGGTCTGTGAAATTCACATGTTTTGCATTTATCAGTAGACTGTTCCTTTTTATTGCCAAGTAATTTCCATTGTATGAAAATACTACATATCTTACTACCACTGTATAAGTTGGATTAAGTTTCAAAGAACTTGAATGAGAATTTGAAATTGTTGCCATTTTCAAGTGAAGAGTACGAATGTCCATTTTAGAAAATGTTACGTGGTTTACTCAATAAAGCAGTGTGGGGCTTCCCTGGTGGCACAGTGGTTGAGAGTCCGCCTGCTGATGCAGGGGACATGGGTTCGTGCCCCGGTCCGGGAAGATCCCACATGCCGCGGAGCGGCTGGGCCCGTGAGCCATGGCCACTGAGCCTGCGCGTCCGGAGCCTGTGCTCTGCAACGGGAGAGGCCACAACAGTGAGAGGCCCATGTACCAAAAAAAAAAAAAAAGAATAAAGCAGTGTGTATAACTATCATCTGAGATTTTACAGTAAATCCCCAGATTCTTGCATAGTACTTTGTTTTTTTATAAGAAAGTTAAATTTGAAACAGTTGAATATAATTTATTAATGTCTTTTAAAATGTTATATCTCCTACCGTAATATTTAACATTAAGTAGATTCAGTTTTGGACATATTGAGTTTGAGGTGCCTAGGATATATTCCAAGAGGTTGCTAATAGACAATTGGGCATATTGAAATATCACTCAATAGGGAGATAAGGGCTTGACTATCATCAGAAACATCCTAAGTAAAAAATTTACATTTAGAATTGAATTGACATTTAAAGTTCTATCTTCACCAATTAGTTAAAATTTATTGCAAGAATATAAGGATGATTTAATATTTGGCAATGCCATGTTTTTTAATAAGTAAAGTTAAAAAACACTATTTTTATTGTTTGCTAATGTTTTGAATATTTGATTAACTTATAATTTAAAAACTCTCACAAACTTAGAATAGAATATTTTCTATTGGTTGTATGAAATTTACTTCAAATGAGTAGTTAACATCATAGTTAAGGGAACAGTATTAGAAAAATTCTCCCTAAATATTTGCACATAAATAGAATGCTTATAATCACTATAATTATTTCATAATTGACATGACATAGAAATAAGTTATATAAAAATTGGGAATGAAGATATAGCATATTTTAAAACTCAGGTGTCTTGAGGTCACCTAGACTTATTCCTCAAGGAATAATAATAATGGGTCCATGTAAGATCCCTAATTTAATTTCTTTCCTTTCATCTCTCATCCCTATTTTCAATCTCATTCCTCTTCTCCACTCCACTACACCCTGCCACTGACTAATGTATTTATACTTTTAGAAATGTATGTATTCTTACAAAAACATGGCCTTAATTTTGTGATAGGTGTATTTTAAATGTACGCAAATAATATTATACCTTAGGTCTTACTTGGTCTCTTACTGTTTTTCAATCAACTTTTTTTTTAATCTATTGCTTTATGTCAGAGTAGTTTGTTACTTTTCACAGTTGCATGTTATCCCATGTTATCATGCACACCACATGTAACTTATCCATTCTCTTAGTGGCAAACATGTGGTTTGCCTCTAAATTTAAATTACCACAAACAGTGTTGGAGTGAATATGCTCATGTATGGGCTCTCTGTGTAAACTAAACCAGGTATGGGATTGCTGGTTTGTAGGGAATACTTCATTTCACACTGTCAAGAGTGTAGCAGTTTACTGCTCCCTCCAATACTGTATGAGTGTTCCTGTTTCCTCACATTTTCATCAATGGCTGAAGTTATGTAACTTTCTAAATTTTGCTCATCTAATTGTTTTGTTGTTGTTTTAATTTATTTTGATTCACATGTTTTTTATTACAAATAAGATTGTACATCTCCAAATATATTTATTAGCTATGCTGTGTTTTTGCTCTGTGAAATGATTAATTATAGTCTTCTTTTCCTGTTGAGTTTCTGGCCTTTTTCTTATTAACTTCAGAGGTTTCTTAAATATTTTAGTTATTCATCTCCTATTGGTTTAGATATTGCAAACAGCTTCTCCTAAGTTTTCATCTATATTTGTTCATGTTATTTATGTTGCTTTTTACTGAAAAGGATTCTTTAATTGTGATATTGTCCAGTGTTCTCTTTATGTTTTCACACTTTGGGTCTTTATTAATTTCCTCATTCATTATTTTTTTAAACATCTTTATTGAAGTATAATTGCTTTACAAGGTTGTGTTAGTTTCTGCTGTATAATAAAGTGAATCAGCTATATGTATACATATATCCCCATATCCCCTCCCTCTTGCACCTAACATAGGCAGAACACTCTATGACATAAATCACAGCAAGATCCTTTTTCACCCATATCCTAGAGAAATGGATATAAAGACAAAAATAAACAAATGAGACCTAATGAAACTTAAAAGCTTTTGCACAGCAAAGGAAATTATAAACAATCATATAAAACACAGATTCTGATTCCCATCACCTGAGTTTCAGTAGGTCTTGGGTGAAGCCTGAGAGTTTGTTTCCAGCAAGTTGCTAGATATTGTTGATTCTGCTGGTTCAAGATCCATGGTTTGAGAACCACTGGTCTCACGTCCCAATTCTGTCTCTATTAACAAGAGCAGGAAGATGGAAGCATAAAAGAAATGGAAAATTGTAGGCTAACAGTGCAAGATTGTATTTATTCCCAGTTATAGAACAATGGTACAGTGTAAATTTTACAAGAAGGTCATTGTCTGAAAATAAATATTTTTTTCTAACTAGCAGTGACAACTTGCATTTGTGAAGTGCCGAGAGGGCCTATCTGTCCACACTTGTTTTCATTTTCAAAGTTTACTGTCATTTTCAAACTAATATCTTCTCCAATCCCTTCTCCATCATAATTTGCTTTGTGAGGAGTGCAGATTTATTAAAAGATAGCCACAATTTACAGACATTTACAGAAGTCTTCTCAAAGTTGGTGATATTAAATATGAATAAATTTCAAGTAGAACATTTACACTAAAACAAAATTCACTGAAACCAAATTGGTTAATGGCTTTGTATTCACAGTAGTATAAGAGTGAGTTCCAGAGAAGACTAACAGTTATAAATCAGACATACAGTGCTATCATCAATAGTGCATTAATATTGCATTGGTCTTAGGAGGAAAAGTAATAGCTAAAACTAATCCTTTTACTGAAGCAAAGATTCAGATGTCACCTTCTCAATAGACTTTCTCTCTTTTTCGAAAATTGCACCCAACTGAGTACAGTACAAATTCCCTGTTTGCCTACTGTATTTAAACTTTTTTTTTGAATTTTTCTACAGAACTCATCACCTTTTAATATAATATACAATTTACTTAGTTATTAATTTTATTGTTTATTATCTTATCTCTCTGCTTTCCACATGAATGTAAGTTTCTTCAAGGACAGGGATTTGCTGTATCCCTAATTCCTAGAATGATATGCCCTCAACAGGTTTGTGGAATGAATCCTAAAATCAGCTTGGAAACAACCTTATGTCAATATGTTATAAATTTGTTGTGCACATGTTATGAGATGTAGTTAAAGAGGAAAATAATAACCAAAATAAAATGATAGGATATCAGAAATCGTGTAGGACAGGGACTTCAAACTCTAGGGTATGTGAAGACTTTCCAAAGGCAGACATAGGATCGTTTTAAATAAATCAGTTGCATCATCAATTTCTCAGTGGACTCTTCCATGGTATTGAGACCTAGCCCGTGGTGAGGTCCCGGTAGTACTCTGTCTCCACCTCCCTATTTATAGTTATTTTTATCTTATTTTATGAATGAGAGACATCACTCATTCATCCTAAAACAAGATGAAGAATATCTCTGAGTAGTAAAAACAATCTCTGGGGCTCCAAACAAAGAGACAATAGTGAAAGATTCTAATAGCTGGGTAACAAAGATTTGGCAAGTCAAATGGTTTATAGTTGAACAAAATTAAAGATGAGCCTAATTGAGTTTCCAGCTGGTATCATTAGAATTAACTTGGATAAAAGATCAGTGTGAGATTTAGGAGTTGTAACTTGGAAAGAGTTTAGATAATATAAGGAAATTCCATTTTTTATCATCCCCATCCTGAGGTTTCTCAGAACTTGTCTAAAAACAAGAAATGTAAATAAAACTGAGAGTGAGTCCTGACTCATTCTGGAAATAATTTATTCATCCGTAGATCCATGACCTAATGTTTTAACATCCCATAGCACTAAAAGTTGTATTTCAAGTAAAATTTTATGCTTAGGTATATATTATTTATAAAAGTTTGTAATGATGTTGTTAGGCTGAATTGATACTACTAATAATTATAATAGTAAATTACTCTTGAAGAATTTTCTTAACATGTACAGCTTGTCATAGGAAATAAATATTTTTAAGCACTATACACACACACACACACACACACACACACACACACACACACACATTCTTAATCAAGGCAAGTTTGGCAGTGATTAATAAAAGACTTGCAAATATACCCAGATTCTAGGTAACAGAAACTGAAATGGAATTTAGCATGCTAGATGGTTATTAAGGAATGTTCTCTTGGGATCAATATCTGTAGCAGGGAGGAGAAGGAAGCTGGAATAGGCAGAGGGAGAAGCTGCACCTCAGTGCTAGCTCAAGGACAGCCTCAGCTGACCCAATGGGCAGCTCTGGAGTCAGAATAGCCTTTCAAGATTGTCCTGGGCTGGACAAAGATGTCCAGGTATTCATATTCCCACATCGATCAGTCATTGAACATGTGCATCCTAAGAAGGGGCATGACCTTGAACAAGGTGGCTGTCTGTAGCTGATCGTAAGCAAGGGGCTGACTCCTGAAGGCTGCCTGCAGAGAGCCTGCCCTGCAGCAGGAGCAAGAACATCTTCAGTGAAGGGGAATCGACACCAACGCACTGGTGTCCAGCACAAATACATTTTACTTTAGAGTAAAATGCTTTAGGGAAACGGGCAAATACAACTTCAAGGAGAAAAAGCGATGATAAAATTCTGACTGAAGAGTGTGGTTTTAAAGTGGATGATATTGAATAAAAAATCATTACAATATTTAAATTCCTTTGGATATAAATAAAAAGTGAGGCAAGACTACTTCTGAAAATGTTAATATTTATAATGTGCTGGAAATTGCATTGTTCACCACAACTTAAAGACATGCCAAAAAATTTCAGATGTCAACTTAAAAATAAAGGTGGGGGGCTTCCCTGGTGACGCAGTGGTTGAGAGTCCGCCTGCCAATGCAGGGGACATGGGTTCGTGCCCTGGTTCGGGAAGATCCCACATGCCGCGGAGCGGCTGGGCCCGTGAGCCATGGCCGCTGAGCCTGAGCGTCCGGAGCCTGTGCTGCGCAACGGGAGAGGCCACAGCAGTGAGAGGCCCACGTACCACAAAAAAAAAAATAAAAAAATAAAAAAATAAAAAAAATAAAGGAGGGGGAGGACCTTCAAGATGGTGGAGGAGTAAGATGTGGAGATCACCTTTCTCCCCACAAATATATCAAAAATACATCTACATATGGAACAACTCCTACAGAACACCTACTGAATGCTTGCAGAAGACCTGACTTCCCAAAAAGCAAGAAATTCCCCATGTACCTGGGTAGGGCAAAAGAAAAAAGAAAAAAACAGAGACAAAAGAATAGGCATGGGACCTGCACCACTGGGAGGGAGCTGTGAAGGAGGAAAAGTTTCCACACACTAGGAAGCCCCTTCACTGGTGGAGACGGGGGTGGGCAGGGGGCGGGAAGCTTCGGAGCCATGGAGGAGAGCACAGCAACAGAGCTGCAGAGGGCAAAGTGGAGAGATTCCCGAACAGAGGATCGGTGCCGACCAGCACTCACCAGGCTGAGAGGCCTGTCTGCTCACCTGCCAGGGCAGGTGGGGCTGGGAGCTGAGGCTCGGGCTTCGGAGGTCAGACCCCAGGGAGAGGACTGGGGTTGGCTACATGAACACAGCCTGAAAGGGGCTAATGCGCCACAGCTAGCTGGGAGGGAGTCCGGGAAAAAGTTTGGAACTGCCAAAGAGTCAAAAGACCTCAGGGTGTGCGAGGAGAGGGGATTCACAGCACCGCCTAAATGAGTTCCAGAGACGGGCGCAAGCCTAGGACACCAGAGACAGGCATGAAATGCTAAGGCTGCTACTGCAGCCACCAAGAATACTGTGTGTCAAAAACAGAAATACAGATCAATGGAACAGGATAGAAAGCCCAGAGATAAACCCACACACATATGGACAACTTATCTTTGATAAAGGAGGCAGGAATATACAGTGGAGAAAAGACAGCCTCTTCAATAAGTGGTGCTGGGAAAACTGGACAGCTACATGTAAAAGAATGAAATTAGAACACTCCCTAACACCATACACAAAAATAAACTCAAAATGGATTAAAGACCTAAATGTAAGGCCAGACACTATCAAACTCTTAGATGTTGAGGAAAACATAGGCAGAAAACTATGACATAAATCACAGCAAGATTCTTTTTGACCCACCTCCTAGAGAAATGGAAATAAAAACAAAAATAAACAAATGGGACCTATGAAACTTAAAAGCTTTTGCACAGCAAAGGAAACCATAAACAAGACCAAAGACAACCCTCAGAATGGGAAAAATATTTGCAAATGAAGCCACTGACAAAGAATTAATCTCCAAAATTTACAAGCAGCTCATGCAACTTAATAACAAAAAAACAAAAACCCAATCCAAAAATGGGCAGAAGACCTAAGTAGACATTTCTCCAAAGAAGGTATACAGATTGCCAACAAACACATGAAAGAATGCTCAACATCATTAATCATTAGAGAAATGCAAATCAAAACTACAATGAGATATCATCTCACACTGGTCAGAATGGCCATCATCAAAAAATCTAGAAACAATAAATGCTGGAGAGGGTGTGGAGAAAAGGGAACCCTCTTGCACTGTTGGTGGGAATGCAAATTGATACAGCCACTATGAAGAACAGTATGGACATTCCTTAAAAAACTAAAAATAGACCTACCATATGACCCAGCAATCCAACTACTGGGCATATACCCTGAGAAAACCATAATTCAGAAATAGTCATGTACCAAAATGTTCATTGCAGCTCTATTTACAATATCCAGGACATGGAAGAAACCTAAGTGTCCATCAATAGTTGAATGGATAAAGAAGATGTGGCACATATATACAATGGAATATTACTCAGCCGTAATAAGAAACGAAACTGAGTTATTTGTAGTAAGGTAGATGGACCTAGAGTCTGTCATACAGAGTGAAGTAAGTCAGAAAGAGAAAAACAAATACCGTATGCTAACACATATATATGGAATCTAACAAAGAAAATAAAAAGGTCATGAAGAACCTAGGGGTAAGATGGGAATAAAGACACAGACCTACTAGAGGATGGACTTGAGGGTATGGGGAGGGAGAAGGGTAAGCTGTGACAAAATGAGAGTGGCATGGACATATATACACTACCAAGAGTAAAAAAGATAGCTAGTGGGAAACAGCCACATAGCATAGGGAGATCAGCTTGGTAGTTTGTGACCACCTATAGGGATGGGATAGGGAGGGTGGGAGGGATGGAGATGCAAGAGGGAAGAGATATGGGAACATATGTATATGTATAACTGATTCACTTTGTTATCAAGCTGAAACTAATACACCATTGTAAAGCAATTATACTCCAATAAAGATGTTAAAAAAAAAAAAAGAATCCTGTGTGCGAGCACAGGTCACTATCCACACCTCCCCTCCCAGGAGCCAGTGCAGCCCGTCACTGCCAGGGGCCTGTGACCCAGGGACAACTTCCCCGCGAGAGCACACGATGCCCTCAAGCTGTTGCAATGTCATGCTGGCCTCTGCCATTGCAGGCTCGCCTCACGTTCTGTACCCCTCTGGCCTGAGTGAGCCAGAGCCCCCATATCAGCCGCTACTTTAACCCCCTCCTGTCTGGGTGAAGAACAGACACCAGAGGGCGACCTACATGCAGATGCGGGGTCAAAACCAAAGCTGAATCCCAGGAGCTATGTGAACAAAGAAGAGAAGGGGAAATCTCTCTGTGCAGCCTCAGGAGCAGTGGATTAAATCTCCATAATCAATTTGATGTGCCCTGCATCTGTGGAATAACTCAATAGACAATGAATCATCCCAAAACTGAGGCAGTGGACTTTGGGAGCAACTGTAGACTTGGGGTTTGCTTTCTGCATCTAATTTGTTTCTAGTTTTATGTTTATCATAGTTTAGTATTTAGAGCTTATTATCATAGGTAGCTTTGTTTATTGATTTGGTTGCTCTTTTCCTTTTTTAAATATATATATATATATATATAGAGAGAGAGGGAGTTTGTTTCTTTGTTTTCCTTTTTCTTTTTGTGAGTTTGTATCTGTATGCTTCTTTCTGTGATATTGTCTGTATAGGTTTGCTTTTACCATTTGTCCTAGTGTTCTGTCTGTCCATTTTTTTTCCTTTAGTATAGTTTTTAGCACTTGTTATCATTGATGGATGTGTTTATTGGTTTGGTTGCTCTTTTTTTAAATTACTTTTTAATTTTAATAATTAATTTTAATTTTTTTATTTTAATAACTTTATTTTATTATTTTCTTTTCTTTTTTTCTTTCCTCCCTTTTCTTCTGAGCTGTGTGGCTGACAGTGTCTTGGTGCTCTGTCTAGGTGTTAGGCCTGAGCCTCTTGAGGTGGGAGAGCTGAATTCAGGACATTGGCCCACCAGAGACCTCCCAGCCCCTTGTAATATTAATTGGCGAGAACTCTCCCAGAGATCTCCATCTCAACACTAGGACCCAGCTCCACTCAACGACCAGCAAGCTCCATTGCTGGACACCCCATGCCAAACAACTAGCAAGACAGGAACACAACCCCATCCATTAACAGAGAGGCTGCCTAAAATCATACTAAGTTCACAGACACCCCAAAACACACCACCAGATGCAGTCCTGCCCACCAGAAAGACAAGATCCAGCTTCACCCACCAGAACACAGGCCGCAATTTCCTCCATCAGGAAGCCTACACAACCCACTGAACCAACATTACCCACTGGAGGCAGACACCCAAAACAATGGGAACTATGAACCTACAGCCTGAGAAAAGGAGACCTTAAACACAGTAAGTTAAGCAAAATGAGAAAACAGAAAAATACACAGCAGATGAAGGAGCAAGGTTAAAACCCACCAGGCCAAAAAATGAAGAGGAAATAGACAGTCTACCTGAAAAAGAATTCAGAGTAATGATAGTAAAGATGATCCAAAACCATGGAAATAGAATGGAGAAAATACAAGAAACATTTAACAAGGACCTAAAAGAACTAAAGAACAAACAAACAATGATGAACGATACAATAAATGAAATTAAAAATTCTCTAGAGGAAACAATAGCAGAATAAATGAGGCTGAAGAATGGAAAAGTGACCTGGAAGATAAAATAGTGAAAGAAACTACCACAGAGCAGAAAAAAAAGATAAAAGGAATAAAAAGAATTAAGGACAGTCTCAGAGACCTCTGGGACAGCATTAAACGCATGAACATTCAAATTATAGGGGTCCTAGAAGAAGAAGAGAAAAAGAAAGGGACTGCAAAAATATTGGAAGAGATTATAGTTGAAAACTTCCCTTATACGGGAAAGGAAATAGTCAATCAAGACCAGGAAGTGCAGAGAGCCCCATACAGTATAAATCCAAGGAGAAACATGCCAGGACACATATTAATCATACTATCAAAAATTAAATACAAAGAAAAAATATTAAAAGCACCAAGAGAAAAGCAACAAATATCATACAAGGGAATCCCCATAAGGTTAACAGCTGATTTTTCAGCAGAAATTCTGAAAGCCAGAAGGGACTGGCAGAACATATTGAAAGTGATGAAAGGGAGAAACGTACAACCAAGATTACTCTACCCAGCAATGATCTCATTCAGATTTGACAGAGAAATTAAAACCTTTACAGACAACAAAAACTAAGAGAATTCAGCAACATCAAACCAGCTTTACAGCAGATGCTAAAGGAACTTCTCTAGGCAGAAATACAAGAGAAGGAAAAGACCTACAGTAATAAACACAAAACAATTAAGAAAATGATAATACAAACATACATATTGATAATTACCTTAAATGTAAATGGACTAAATGCTCGAACCAAAACACATAGACTGGCTGAATGGGTACAAAAACCAGACCCATATGTATGCTGTCTACAAGAGACCCACTTCAGACCTAGGCACACATACAGACTGAAAGTGAGGGGTTAGAAAAAGATATTCCATGCAAAAGGAAATCAAAAGAAAGCTGGAGTTGCAATTCTCATATCAGAAAAAATAGACTTTAAAATAAAGACTGTTACAAGAGACAAAGAAGGACACTACATAATGACCAAGGGATCAATCCAAAAAGATATTACAATTGTAAATATTTATGCACTGAACATAGGAGCAGTTCAATACATAAGGCAAATGCTAACAGCCATAAAAGGGGAAATCAACAGTAACACAGTAATAGTAAGGGACTTTAACACCCCACATTCACCAATGGACAGATCATCCAAAATGAAAATAAATAAGGAAACACAAACTTTAAATGACACATTAAACAAGATGGACTTAATTGATATTTATAGGACATTCCATCCAAAAACAATGAAATACACTTTCTTCTCAAGTGCTCATGGAACATTCTCCAGGATAGATCACATCTTGGGTCACAAATCAAGCCTCAGTAAATTTAAGAAAATTGAAATCATATCAAGCATCTTTTCTGACCACAACGCTATGGTATTAGAAATAAAGTACAGGGAAAGAAATGTAAAAAACACAAACACTTGGAGGATAAATAATATGTTGCTAAATAACCAAGGCATCACTGAAGAAATCAAAGAGGAAATCAAAAAACACCTAGAGGCAAATGACAATGAAAACACAATGATCCAAAATCTATGGGATGCAGCAAAAGCAGTTCTAAGAGGGAAGTTTATAGCAATACAATGCTACCTCAAGAAACAAGAAACATCTCAAATAAACAACCTAAACTTACACCTAAAGAAATTAGAGAAAGAAGAACAAAAAAACCCCAGAGTTATCAGAAGGAAAGAAATCATAAAGATCAGATCAGAAATAAGTGAAAAAGAAATGAAGGAAACAATAGCAAAGAGCAATAAAACTAAAAGCTGGTTCTTGGAGAAGATAAACAAAATTGATGAACCATTAGCCAGACTCATCAGAAAAAAAAGGGAAAAGGGTCAAATCAATAGAATTAGAAATGAAAAGGAGAAGTAAGAACTGACACTGCAGAAATACAAAGGATCATGGGAGATTACTACAAGCAACTCTGCCAATATAATGGACAACCTGGAAGAAATAGACAAATTGTTAGAAAAGCACAACCTTCTGAGACTGAACTAGGAAGAAATACAAAATATCAACAGACCAATCACAAGCACTGAAATTGAAACTGATTAAAAATCTTCCAACAAACAAAAGCCCAGGATCAGATGGCTTCACAGGCGAAGTCTATCATTTAGAGAAGAGCTAACACCTATCCTTCTCAAACTCTTACATAATATAGCAGAGGGAGGAACACTCCCAAACTCATTCTATGAGGCCACAGCCACCTGATACAAAAACCAAAGATGTCACAAAAAAAGAAAAGTACAGGCCAATATCACTGATGAACATAGATGCAAACCTCCTCAACAAAATACTAGCAAACAGAATCCAACAGCACATTTAAAGGATCATACACCATGATCAAGTGGGGTTTATCCCAGGAGTGCAAGGATTCTTCAATGTATGCAAATCAATCAATGTGATAAACCATATTAACAAATTGAAGGAGACAAACCATATGATCATCTTGATAGATGCAGAAAAATCTTTGGAAAAAATTCAACACCCATTTATGATAAAAACCCTCCAGAAAGTGGGCATAGAGAGAACTTATCTTAACATAATAAAGGCCATATATGACAAATCCACAGCCAACATTGTTCTCAATGTTGGTGGAAAACTGAAACCATTTCCACTAAGATCGGGAACAAGACAAGTTTGCCCTCTCTCACCACTATTATTCAACATAGTTTTGGAAGTTTTAGCCACAGCAACCATAGAAGAAAAAGAAATAAAACGAATCCAAATCAGAAAAGCAAAAGTAAAACTGTCACTGATTGCACATGACATGATACTATACATAGAGACTCCTAAAGATGCTACCAGAAAACTACTGGAGCTAATCAATGAATTTGGTAAAGTAGCAGGATACAAAATTAATGCACAAAAATTTCTTGCATTCCTATACACTAATGATGAAAAATTTGAAAGAGAAATTAAGGAAACACTCCCATTTACCATTGCAATAAAAGCATAAAATACCTAGGAATCAATCTACCTAAGGAGACAAAAGACCTGTATGCAGAAAACTATAAGACACAGATGAAAGAAGTTACAAATGACACAAACAGATGGAGAGGTATACCATGTTCTTGGATTGGAACAATCAACATTGTGAATGAAAATGACTCTACTACCCAAAGCAATCTACAGATTCAATGCAATGCCTATCAAACTACCAATGGCATTTTTCATGGAACCAGAACACAAGATTTCACAATTTGTATGGAAACACAAAAGACCCCGAATAGCCAAAGCAATCTTGAGAAAGAAAAAGAGAGCTGGAGGAATCAGGCTCCCTGACTTCAGACTATACTACAAAGCTACAGTAATCAAGAGAGTATGGTACTGGCACAAAAACAGAAATATAGATCAATGGAGCAGGATAGAAAGCCCAGAGATAAACCCATGTATCTATGGTTACCTTATCTTTGATAAAGGAGGCAAGAATATACAATGGAGAAAAGACAGCCTCTTCAATAAGTGGTGCTGGGAAAACTGGACAGCCACATGTAAAAGAATGAAATTGGAAAACTCCCTAACACCATACACAAGAAAACCCCTCAAAATGGATTAAAGAACTAAATGTAAGGCCAGACAGTATAAAACTCTCAGAGGAAAACATAGGCAGAACACTCTATGACATAAATCACAGCAAGATCACAGCAAGATCCCTTTTGACCCACCTCCTAGAGAAAGGGAAATAAAAACAAAAATAAACAAATGGGACCTAATGAAGCTTAAAAGATTTTGCACAGCAAGGAAACCATAAACAAGACAAAAAGACAACCCTCAGAATGGGAGAAAATATTTGCAAATGAAGCAACTGACACAGGATTAGTCTCCAAAATATACAAGAAGCTCATGCAGCTCAATATCAAAAATCAAGCAACCCAATCCAAAAATGGGTAGAAGACTAAACAGACATTTCTTCAGAGAGGATATACAGATTGCCCACAAAGACATGAAAGGATGCTCAACATCACTAATCATTAGAGAAATGCAAATCAAAAGTACAATTTGGTATTACCTCATACCAGTCAGAATGGCCATCATCAAAAATTCTACAAACAATAAATGCTGGAGAGGGTGTAGAGGAAAGGGAACCCTCTTGCACTGTTGGTGGGAATGTAAATTGATACAGCCACTATGGAGGTTCCTTAAAAAATTTTAAAAGAACTACCATACATACGACCCAGCAATCTCACTACTGGGCATATATACCCTGAGAAAACCATAATTCAAAAATAGACATGTATCACAATGTTCACTGCAGCACTGTTTATAATAGCCAGGACATGGAAGCAAACTAAGTGTCCATCATCAGATGAATGGGTGAAGAAGATGTGGCACATATATACAATATAATATTAGCCATAAAAAGAAATGAAATTGAGTTATTTGTAGTGAGGTGGATGGACCTAGAATCTGTCATACAGAGTGAAGTCAGAAAGAGAAAAACAAATACTGTATGCTAACACATATATATGGAATCTAAAAATTTTTTTAAAAGTGGTTTTGAAGAACCTAGGGGTAGGATAGGAATAAAGACAAAGATGTAGAGAATAGACTTGAGGACACAGGGAGGGGGAAGGGTAACCTGGGACGACGTGAGAGAGTGGCATGGACATATATACACTACCAAAGGTAAAACAGATGGCTAGTGGGAAGCAGCCGCATAGCACAGGGAGATCAGCTCAGTGCTTTGTGACCACCTAGAGGGTTGGGATAGGGAGGGTGGTAGGGAGATGCAAGAGGGAGGGGATATGGGGATATATGTATACCTATAGCTGATTCGCTTTGTTATACAGCAGAAACTAACACACCATTGTAAAGCAATTATACTCCAATAAAGATGTTTTAAAAAATCCAAATTATAAAAAATAAAGGAGGGATACATTTCTCTTCAAAAATAATCTAGGGAGTAGGTGAGCAGAAAAAATGTGTGAAGAACACTGCTCTAATCTAACAGGCCATTTTACAAATGATAATCTTGATACTCCGAGATGGTAGCATACTCGCACCTAATCCTGAAGCCAGACCCGTAAAGCAGTATTACCTGACATTTCTTTTTTACCTGGTGGTGTGAAGACCCATTGTGAATATACTTCAAAGAGAATACAGCTCTCATCTAGGGCTTTTTCACCTCGGATATCTGACCTCTGCCAAATTGCAGTGTGTATATTTATGTGTATTTTCCTGACGAACACTTCTATAGTTTTATGGTCACTTTACAGGAGACATCAACATAAACAGAACTTAATAGTTAACTCATAAGTCTCTACCCAGGTAATTGCCTTCTTAATTCAAGTTCATTTCTCTGTTGAATCTCTTACCTGAGGCTCATGCTTTTCTGACCCTCTTGCATACTCTTGTCTCTTACCTCTTTCAAAGATGTGAAACAGTCTTCACGCAGAAAAACCTCTTTTATTAAATCTTACTTGTAGTAAGTCATCCATGATCTCAACAGGGTGACCTAGTCTATGTTAACTACGCACGAACTGAAGACTTCTTTAAACTAGAGCGGGACATGAAAATTAATTGCTCTGGGAAGATTCTGATTGCCAGATATGGGAAAATTTTCAGAGGAAATAAGGTAAAAAATAATCTTTTTTTCTTTTCCACAAAAATAAAAAGTTATATTGTATCTTACATGGGTAGAACCACATCCTTAAAACTTTTGGAGGACTGTGATCTTCTCATACTCTGTACCAGCCCACCTAATAGGGAAGATACATTTTCTAGCTTATATACAGGGGTTTTAAACTGGGTCATTTGAATTCGGCCAGGGTAGAAGTTCAGGGAAACAGAACAGGTTTTTTCCATACCTACACATTATGCCTGTGGTCTACAAAGAAGCATGCATTTGATTTGTTGTTAACCTTCAGTATCTTTGTTTTAAATGTTACCTTTGAAAATATTTACTAAATTAAATTTTAGTATTCTTATTATAGGTAATGAGAGAAACCAATTTATACACAGCAGTTTTGAAAGTTACTATCACTTAATTTGGCTTGATTTGCTAATATTTTTTCCTTTTTTGTGGGAAACTAAATTTCAGAAATATTCCCTCTCAACCATAGAAGAAATGGGAGTCTAGTCTGTGGAGTCTACTTGCTTATTGTGCTTCTAGACTAGAGGAAGGAAGTAGCACATACTCACTACCACTAATATGTACATTTTTAAAATCTGCTGCTCTGAGGGCTGATTCAGCCCTGGAAACTCATTTTTAGAGCTTGCAGTAGGAAAAAGAAAAAGCCAACTCTCTGTGAGATGTCCCTTGTTTTAAGTCTAAGGATAAAAGATTGAAGATAAAGTTTAGCTACTTATTTAAGAGTAATTTTGAGTTACCAACCTAAAATATGAAAGACTGTCTATTCCAGGTTAAAAATGCCCAGCTGGCTGGGGCCAAAGGGATCATTTTGTACTCAGATCCTGCTGATTACTTTGCTCCCGGGGTGGAGTCCTATCCAGGTGGTTGGAATCTTCCTGGAGGTGGTGTTCAGCGTGGAAATATCTTAAATCTTAATGGTGCAGGGGACCCTCTCACACCTGGCTACCCAGCAAATGGTGAGTGACCAGGCCTTAATCATCACAAAAACCTTAACATTGTAAAGTGATTTTACCAAAGGATTTCCTTTGACACATGGATAAAGTATGTCTTTTTCTCGTTCTCTTTGTGTCTAAGAATAAAGGAATTTGAACTCAGAAAATTGTTGGTTCGGGTCCCTTATCCCTTATTTGGAATCCTCGGGTCTGATAGGTTTTGAAATGCAGACATTTTCAGATATTTAAAAGTAATATGGTGCATATACCATTTCTTGCATAACATTCACATAGGAGGCTGGAACATAAAATGGGAAGCAAGCATGTAAATATTTTTGCAGTAAAATGTATGAATAATCATATTAAGCAGAGGAATGTAAGTAATATAGTCTGTCTATTCAAGTCAGATCTTGCTTCCAGATTAGTTTACATCAGATCATGTTTTGTTGACAAGTAAATTCCCCCCAATTAATGGATTTCACAGTTTTTAAAATTTCTAGTTGTAGATAAGGGATAGTAGAACAAAAGAAGTTCTATAAATCCCTGAAATGACATTTAGAATTTAGAGCCTAGAAAATGCTTATTGTATCATTGCTGTATAAAGATAATAGTGATCACTTTCAAGGAGTATTTCCTAAATGCTAGCTCTTACATGCCTTAACAACCCTATAAGCTTTGTTATGTTATTATCTCTACTTGATAGAGGAGGGAAGCGAGACTAGAAGTAAGCAAACTCTGCCCTAGACCATCACACCACTAAATGAGGAGTGGGGATTCAAATTCAGATGGTCTGGCTCCGGAGTCCACATGTTTGTCTTATGCTGAAATGCTCTGCTGTAAAACAGTAGATCATTAACAAAGGGAGCTAATTTATTTTGAATGTACTCAGCTAGTTGATGACATTTACAAAAATCTGTGATCACTTAATTTGTGTGGTTTAAAACTAACTAAGGTGTGTACCTTGGATAAAATAGGTTACCAAGTATCCATGGCATTTCCATATTTATATTTCATCTGGTTTTTCTATCAAATTGTAAACTCCTTTAAAGTTTATGCATTTTGGCTTCGTAAATCTTGTAATATAGTACATTATCATAGATTTTTGTAAAGCAATACATATTATCCTATAGTAAAATCACTTAAGTCTACCTGAACTTTACTTACTTAGCCTTTTTATTCCCAAGCTTTGAAAAATGCAACTTCTCCCAAGCTCTGTTGGTTATATAAAGTTAAAATTGTACCTCCTGCTGATGCAGGGGACACGGGTTCGTGCCCCGGTCCGGGAAGATCCCACATGCCGTGGAGGGGCTGGGCCCGTGAGCCATGGCCGCTGAGCCTGCACGTCCGGAGCCTGTGCTCCGCAACGGGAGAGGCCACAGCAGTGAGAGGCCCGCATACCACACACAAAAAAAAAACATGTGAACATAAAATAAGATTAACTGGACTATTTCTGTTTATTATCCTCAAATTTAAAAGATGACATTGTAGAAAGAAAAATGATGTTATCCCTGTGAGGCTTGCATTTGTTGAATTCCCTTTTGTGCCCTATTTTTTTCTTTTCCTTTTAATTTTAGTTTTTATTATGGAATAGTTCTAACATACAAAAAAATAGAGAAAATTGTCACCACTTTGTCAATCTTATTTTATCTCTTCGTCTTTCCTTTTGCATTATTACCCTAAGGAATTTTAAAACAAATCCAATGCAACATATTATTATGTCATTTTACTATAAAAAGAATAGCTTTTGCAATCCCCTAAAGCTCTTATAATTTAAAACTTTGAAGAAAAAAATGGAAAAATAGCTCTTATTTTTCTTAAATCTGAAGAAATGACAGAAAATGTGTTTTTATTTTGAGGTGCAGTTTACATGTAACAAAACGCACAGGTCTTGAGTTAATTCAATAATTTTTTTAAATTACATGTATCTATATCACTCAAAATAAGATATAGGACATTTCTATGACTCCAGAAAGTTCTCTGGTGCCCCTTTCTGGTCAATTTTTACCATATTCCCCTAGAAGCAACCACTTTCTGATATCTGTCATCATTGATTAGTTTGGTTTTGAACTTCATATAAATGGAATCAGATAGTAACTATTCTTTTGTGTGCTGGTGTAAAATCAAATAACAGTCAAGCTAAGAAGAAAGAAAAGAGAATTTTATTTGAGTCAAACTGAGGATTATAACCCAGGGAACAGATTTGCAGAAGCTGTGAGAACTGTTCCATTGGTCAGGAGTTAGAGATGCAATTTTATACATTTCTGAGACAAAGAATTTCTGTGTTGTATTGACAGGTTAGCATTCTACATAAAGTTGATCAAAGATGTTTTGGTCAATACAACTCCCTGTATGGGATGAAAAAGAAACTAAAATAACCTGAAAATTGTCTGAATAAAGCAACCATTTTTCTTAAAGGTGATTACATCCTCCTGTTTGAGGAGGTCTGGTTAATGTACAATACAGATGCACACTGAACATTGGGAAAGGCCTACCACAAAGCGGGCATATTATTTTTTTCCTTTCTTAGTTTGATTTCCCGGTCATAGAAAAATTTATGATTTTCCCTCATCGTTTGCCTTGCTGCTCTCACTCAGTACAACGATTAGAGATTACTCATGTTATTGTGTGTGTTAATAGTTTCTTCCCTTTACTTGCTGAGTAGAATTCTATTATGCGACTGTTCTACAAATTGCTTATTCATTCTCCTATTTACAAACAGCTGGACTGTGTCCCGTATGGGCTACCTAGATTCAGCTGCTATGAGCAATTTTGTGCAGGTCTTTTTGTGGGCATATGTTTCCATCTTTCTTGGGTAAATACCTAGGAGTGTAATTGTTCTGCCATAGGGCATAATTCTGCATAACATTATTTTTCAAAGAAGTTATTTAAAGTGACTCTCTAATTATACACTCTTACAAGAATGTATGAGAGTTTCAGTTGCTCCACATTTTCGCTAACATTTGAAACTGTCTTTCTAATTGTAACAGTTCTAGTAGATGCAATTTAAGAATATGTTTAATCTGATTTACAGAGAACATTTTGAAAGGGACTCCATTTTTATTAGAAGTATGTTCAACTTTTTTTCAGAATATGCTTATAGATGTGAAATCGCAGAGGCTGTTGGTCTTCCAAGTATTCCTGTTCATCCAATTGGATACTATGATGCACAGAAGCTCCTAGAGTAAGTTTGTAAGAAACAAACCGATGGCTATTTGGGTAATTCTCTTTACTGGCAATCTTCAACTTTCATGCTTTTATCTCCATTATTTGATACTGAAGTTTTCTGTGCTCAATTTTTACCATACCCCCCTAGAAGCAACCACTTTCTGATATCTATCATCATTGATTAGTTTGGTTTTGAACTTGATATAAATGGAATCAGATAGTGTCTATTCTTTTGTGTGTTGGCAGAAAATCAAATAAGCATACAATTTTATCACCATTTTATAGAACAGTGGTTCTAACCTGGGATTTGCTTTAAATACTGGTATCCAGTGTGTGACAGCCATGAAAGTGAGTCTTTCAGATCATCAACTGTGGGGAGTGTCATTGATAAGGTGCTCCACTGTGTTTTGAAATCCATCACCCTGTTTGTATCAAGGCCATGCTTCCCATAGATGCTCCCAGTCAGTAACTAAATGCAGCAAGGGTACTAAATGAGGCCCATTACTGGGAGGCATGGGACTCCTCTGATGGGAGACTCTGGCTCAGGACTCCCTGACAGCCTTGCTATCAAGGGATTCTGCCACCAGCATTCTTCTTTCTTCTCTTTCTCTTTTACCCCATTTCTGACCTGCATTGCAGTCTGATGGCTTTCTCAGCCTCTCTTAGCTCCCTTGCTATTTCCTTTACACGCCTTTCCCCTAATAAATCTCTTACTTATTGAAACCTCTTATTGTCTACTTCTTGGTGGACCTGGAATAATGCCCTTTGAAAGCATCTTCCATTGATTTTCATCTTTATCCATTCCACTTCTTCCTCTGCTTTCACTATTGAAGCTTCTCCAAAGTTGTTATTGTTTAACCTGACATTGGAGCTCTTTCCTCTTTCCTGTCCTGCTTTCTCTCATCTGCATGTCCCTTCTTCTCCATTATCCTTGAGGAGGGGAGAGAGCACTGACTTCTCTGAAAGTAGAATCACTGGAGACCAAAGCATCTGGCCAGTTAGTCCCTTTTCTTCTTTGAGTTTAAGGCATTCTTAATCATTTTATTCTAGAATGTATAAGAAAACTTATTTATGACCTAGTTCAGTGCCCTCATTTTTACAGGTGAGGAGGCTGTCATCAGAGAATTGGAGGTGTCTGTCCAATTTAAGGGCAGATTAAGGAATAGCAAGCACCCTGGTCTTTTTTTCTTTTGAGCTCTTAGCTTTACCACATGGGTTAAGATTCAGGATGGGGCACAACTTTTGAGGGCACCACGGACTATGTGTTTGTGTAAATATAAAGTCTAAATATTCATTATATTTAAAAGATGAACGTGATTGTAGCTTTACCTGTGATAGTGGAAAATTGTAAACAACACAAATCTTCAATAATTGATAAGTAGTTAAATATATTACTGTCTATGACAGTACATGAAGCCATTAAAATATATGTTGTACAAGAGTATTTAACAATGTGGGTACATGCTTATGCTATACTATTAAATAGAAAAAGTAGATTTCAAATATACATATATATATATATATATATATATAAAATCCCTAAATTATATGTTTTAAAAAGTGAACCTGTATTATCTTTGTAGTTAGAAAAAGAGTGCATGGAAGGAAAGAAGGAAGGATTATACAGAATTGGACGTGAGGTTTATTTAGCCATGTCTACCATTTGACTGCTCTGGTAAACTAGTTGAATTTGGCTATGCCCTAACTGGGTAGTAGAATTATTAATACTTGATCAAAAAAATTACCAAATGTATTTAAGTCAGCTTTAGTAAGTCATTTTGTAAATGCAGTCATCATTAAATAACATAAATTCTATGGAAGTATATTTTGCATTCAAAACACCATGATTAAAAATGAATTTTGGTAGTACAGAAATGTATTAAAATGTATTTGGAAGGAGAAGATGATCTGTATATACTAAAAGCAATAAGATAATTTCTGTTTTACCATCCATACCTTCTAAGGTATAGTGAAATGTTCTAGACTGGAATTTAGTCATAAAACATTTTAAGAACATGTAATTTGTTTATGAATTTAATTGAGAGTATTTACTCCCTCTGCATAATTATCTAGGGAGTGTGCTACATATCCATTATAGTCAGTTCCCATATTCCCACAAACGGTTAGCAGTGTAACATTATGTATTAATTAGAATAGACAGTATTTTACAAATTGGATATATCATAAAATGAAAGTTTCTTAACAAGTATTTGAGAAGAAGAGGAGAGACATAAAGTTATATAATGGCCCAGGTATGCCGACAACTTTAATAAAAAGTTGATGAAATGTGAATTATAGAAAAAAGAAAATTGTGTTTACCTAGGTGGGAGAAAAGGGGAACAGGGTGTGTGTTCTTTCTTATTCTTTTTTGCATCTGTACTGAAGGGAATGTGGTTACATGGTTTCTTTTTGTCTCCCTGAGTAACTATCAGGATTATAATGACAGCAACGACAATAATAATAAAGACAATGATAATAGCATCTAACATGCATAGAGTGCTAATTATATTCTAGCACTTACTTTTTGCTAAATGATTACATACTGTTTATCAATTAGCCCATAAAACAACTACATGTGTTAGTATTGTGATAACTAATTTTACAAATAAAGAAATCAAAGTTCAGAGAGTATGTGATAGATCTGGGACCCAAATTCATGTCTGATGTAAAAGACAGCTTTGTTGAGCATCACTTATTCTCTATTCAACAGCACAAGCATTTAGGAGGCATCTCTTTGTCAAGACACTGTCTCATTCTTGTGTCTCTGCTCAGAAGACTTTTAATGGCTTCCTACAGCCTGTCCACTCAAGGTACACTTATGGAGTGGCCTCTTTTTGTCAAGCACTGTGATAAGAGTATGATTTATATATAGACTTTGTTCTCAGGGCCCTCAAAATATAGTATAGAAGCTCACAGCTAAATAGAGGCTACATGACAAACCACGAAATTCTAGCACATCATTTTCTGCCCATCTAGCTTGTTCCTAATTTTTAAGAATTAAACTCATTATTTTGAGATAATTGTGATTCACATGCAACTGTAAGTAGTACTAAAGAGTCCCTCTAGGCCATTTATCCAGCTTTCCCCAATGGTAACATCTTGCAAAGTATAATACAATATCACAACCAAGATACTGATATATTTCTTTTTATACTCATGACACAAAACATTTCCATCATCACCAGGATCCCTCATGTGGCCCTTTTAGCCACACCCACTCCTTTCCTGTCCCCCTCCATCCATACCCTCTAACCTTAACTCCTAGCAACTACTAATCTGTTCACCATTTCTATAATTTCATCATCTCAAGAATGTTATATAAATGTATACCCTTGTGGGGTTTTTCTTCACTCAGCATAATTCTCTGGAGATTTGTTCAAGTTGTTGTATATATAGTTCTTTTCTTTTTAATACTGAGGAGTGTTCCGTTGTATTTGGTATCACAGTTTGTTTCACCATTCAAAGAACAACTAGTTTGTAGCTATTATGAATAAAGCTGCTACAGATAATCATGTACAGATTTGTGTGTCAACGTAAGTTTTCATTTCTCTGGAGTGCAATTGCCGGGTCATATGATAATAGCATGTTTACTTTTGTAAGAATCTGACAAACCTTTTCCATAGTGGTTGTATCCTTTTACATCCTACCAGCAATATAAAAAAAACACAGTTCTTCCAATCCTTTTATAAGCACTTGTATTCTGACATCACAAAATATTTCAGGTTTGTCTTGTATTTTCTTTCAATATTTCTAGTTTTCTGATAATTTTCATCATGAATGGATGTTGAATTTTCCCCAGTGTTTTATTGTTGCTGTGGTTGTTTGTTTTCTGCATCAATTTTTCTGATTATGTGGTTTTTCTTAAGCCTGTTAATGTGGTATATTACACTTTTTGATTTTTGTATGTGGTATCAGTCTTGCATTCATGGAATAAATCTTACTCGGTCATGGTGTATAATCCTTTCAAAATGCTGTTGAATTTGGTTTTCTAGTATTTTATTAATGATTTTTGTGTCAATATTCATATTTATCTTTAGTTTCCCTGTGATTTCTTTATCTGGTTTTGGTGTCATGGTAATGTTTGTCGCATAGGGTAACTTTAGAAATGTTCCTTCTGTTTTTCTAAAGAGCATGTGAAGGATTGGTGTTTATTCTTTACTGATTGCTAGCATTCAGCAGTGAAGCCATATGGGCTTCTCTTTCAGAGAAGTTTTTTTTGTTTTGTTTTGTTTTTTTGCGGTAGGCGGGCCTCTCACTGTTGTGGCCTCTCCCGTTGTGGAGCACAGGCTCCGGACGCACAGGCTCAGCAGCATGGCTCACTGCTGAATGGCTCACTGCCTGTGGGATCTTCCCGGACCGGGGCACGAACCCGTGTCCCCTGCATCGGCAGGCAGACTCTCAACCACTGTGCCACCAGGGAAACCCTCTGAGAAGTTTTGATTACTTGTTATAGCCTACTTACATTTTCTCTTTCTTCAGTTTTGGCAGTTTATATCTTTTCAGGAATTCATTTCATTGAGGTTAATTGGTTGGTATATAACTGTTTATAGTGTTCCCTTATAATCCTTTTTATTTCTGTAAAGTCAATAGTAGTATTCCCTCTTTTGTTCCTGATTTTTAGTCTTTTCCCCTTTTTTTCTTGGTCAGTCTAGCTAATGATTTGTCAATTTTGTTGATCTTTTCAAAGAACAAACATTTGCTTTCATTCATTTTTCTTTATCTTTTTTTCTAGATTCTATTTTGTTATTTTTGCTCCAGTCTTTATTATTGCCTTTCTTATGCTTATATGAATTTAGCTTTCTTTTCATTGTTGAGTTTCTTTGGGTGGAAGATTAGTTTATTGATTTGATAGCTTTCTACTTTTTTAATATAGGTGTTTACAGCTATATATTTCCTTCTAAACACTGTTTTAACTGCATCTCATAACTTTTGGTGTCTTATGTCTTCATTTTTATTCATCTCAAAGTTTTTTTGTGTGTGTGTGGTACGCAGGCTTCTCACTGTTGTGGCCTCTCCTGTTGCGGAGCACAGGCTCTGGATGTGCAGGCTCAGTGGCCATGGCTCACGGGCCCAGCCACTCCGCGGCATGTGGGATCTTCCCGGACTGGGGCATGAACCCGTGTCCCCTGCATCGGCAGGCGGACTCTCAACCACTGCACCACCAGCGAAGCCCCCATCTCAAAGTATTTTCTATTTACTCTTGTGATTTTTTTCTATGAGCCATTGGTTATTTAGGGTCAGTGTTTAATTTTCATATATTTGCAAATTTTCCCAATTTTTTTCTGTTATTTTTTTTCCTCAGAAGTTTATTTTAGTTGCCTAGCAACACATTATCATAAATTACTCTCAAATTAATTATTTGGCTTCAGTGCAGGATCATTTATTAATGATGGTGGCAGTCAGCATCCATACATGGCTATTCTTAGACCACTGCTTTCTTCTTTTCTTTCTCTCTCTTTTTTTTTAAATTGGAGTATAATTGCTTTACAATGTTGTGTTAGTTTCTGCTGTACAGCAAAGTGAATCAGCTATATGTATATGTATATCCCCATATCCCTTCCCTCTTGGACCTCCCTCCCACCATCCCCCCATCCCCACCCATCTAGGTCATCACAGAGCACCGAGCTGAGCTCCCTGTGCTGTACAGCAGGTTCCTACTAGCAGTCTATTTTACACATGGTACTGTATATATGTCAATCCTAATCTCCCAGTTCATCCCACCCTCCCCTTCCCCCAATGTGTCCACTGCCAATTCTCTATGTCACCCTCTCTATTGCTGCCCTGCAAATGGGTTCATCGGTACCATTTTTCTGGATTCCACATATATGCATTAATATATGACATTTGTCTTTCTCTTTCTGACTTACTTCACTCTGTATGACAGACGCTAGGTCCATGCACATCTCTACAAATGACCCATTTTCATTCCTTTTTACAGCTGAGTAATATTCCATTGTATATATGTACCACATCTTCTTTATCCATTCATCTGTTGATAGACATTTAGGTTGCTTCCATGTCCTGGCGGTTGTAAATAGTGCTGCAATAAACATTGGGGTGCTTCCCTGGTGGTGCAGTGGTTAAGAGTCCGCCTGCTGATGCAGGGGACACGGGTTCATGCCCTGGTCCGGGAAGATCCCACATGCCGTGGAGTGGCTGGGCCCATGAGCCATGGCCGCTGAGCCTGCACATCCAGAGCCTGTGCTCCACAATGGGAGAGGCCACAGCAGTGAGAGGCCCGCGTACCGCAAAAAAAAAAAGAAAAGAAAAGAAAAGAAAAAAAAAAAGAAAAGAAAAAAAGAATAAACATTGGGGTGTATGTGTTTTTTTGAATTATGGTTTTCTCAGCGTATGTGTCTAGAAGTGGGATTGCTGGGTCATATGGTAGTTCTAATTTTAGTTTTTTAAAGGAACGTCCATACTGTTCTCCATAGTGGCTGTATCAATTTACATTCCCACCACCCTCTTCAGCATTTATCATTTGTAGACTTTTCGATGGTGGCCATTCTGACCAGTGTGAGGTGATATCTCACTATAGTTTTGATTTGCATTTCTCTAATGATTAGTGATGTTAAGAGTCCTTTCATGTGTTTGTTGGCAATCTGTATCTCTTCTTTGGAGAAATGTCTACTTAGGTCTTCCGTGCATTTTTGGATTGGGTTTTTGTTTTTTTGATATTGAGCTGCATGAGCTGTTTGTATATTTTGGAGATTAATCCTTTGTCAGTTGCTTCATTTGCAAATATTTTCTCTGATTCTGAGGGTTGTCTTTTGGTCTTGTTTATGATTTCCTTTGCTGTGCAAAAGCTTTTAAGTGCAATTCGGTCCCATTTGTTTATTTCTGTTTTTATTTTCATTACTCTAGGAAGTGGGTGCTGTGATTTATGTTTTTCCTGTGTTTTCCTCTGAGAGTTTTATAGTGTCCTGTCTTACACTTAGGTCTTTAATTCATTTTGAGTTTATTTTTGTGTATGGTGTTAAGGAGTGTTCTAATTTCATTCTTTTACATGTGGCTGTCCAGTTTTCCCAGCACCACTTATTGAAGAGAGTGTCTTTTTTCCATAGTGCATTCTTGCCTCCTTTGTCATAGATTAGATGACCATAGGTACATGGGTTTATCTCTGGGCTTTCTATCCTGTTCCATTGATCTATATTTCTGTTTTTGGGCTAGTACCTTACTGTCTTGATTACTGTAGCTTTGTAGTATAGTCTGAAGTCAGGGAACCTGATTCCTCCAGCTCCGTTTTTCTTTCTCAAGATTGCTTTGGCTATTCGGAGTCTTTTGTGTTTTCATACAAACTGTAAAATTTTTTGTTCTAATTCTTTGAAAAATGCCATTGGTAATTTGATAGTGATTGCAATGAATCTGTAGATTGCTTTGGGTAGTATAGTCATTTTCACGATATTTATTCTTCTAATCTAAGAACATGGTATATCTCTCATCTGTTTGTGTCATCTTTGATTTCTTTCGTCAGTGTTTTATAGTTTTCTGAGTACCAGTCATTTGCCTCCTTAGCTAGGTTTATTCCTAAGTATTTTATTATTTTTGATGCAATAGTAAATGGGATTGTTTCCTTAATTTCTCTTTCTGATCTTTCATTGTTAGTGTATAGGAATGCAAGAGATTTCTGTGCATTAATTTTGTATTGTGCAACTTTACCAAATTCATTGATGAGCTCTAGTAGTTTTCTGGTGGCATCTTTTGGATTTTCTATGTATAGTATCACGTCATCTGCAAACAGTGACAGTTTTGCTGCTTCTTTTCCAATTTGTATTCCTTTTATTTCTTTTTCTTCTCTGATTGCCATAGGTAGGACTTCCAAAACTATGTTGAATAATAGTGGTGAGAGTGGACATCCTTATTTTGTTCCTGATCTTAGAGGCAATGTTTTCAGTTTTTTACCATTGAGAATGATGTTTGCTGTGAGTTTGTCATATATGGCCTTTATTATGTTGAGGTAGGTTCCCTCTATGCCTACTTTCTGGAGAGTTTTTAGTATAAATTGGTGTTGAATTTTGTCCAAAGCTTTTTCTGCATCTATCAAGATGATCCTATGGTTTTTATTCTTTAATTTGTTAATATGGTGTATCATATTGCTTGATTTGCATATATTGAAGAATCCTTGCTTACTAAATTCTTTATACTATAGTTGGGTTAGTAAAAGGTTTGTATGATTAATAAAGAGATGATATGATTTCAGCCTTTTAAATTTATTGAGTTTTTTTATAGCCTAATATATGGTCTATCCTGAAAATTGTCCTAGGAGCACTTGAATATATATACGTATTCAAGTACGTATTCATACTCAAGGCTTTTGTTGAGTAACATGTTTCATATGAGCCACTTGGCCTTTTTGGCTTGCCAGCTTCTTCAGCTCTATGTCTGAGATATGAGAGCCCATATGAAAACCCAAGGAACTCACCACTTTGTCGTTTCTTGCACCCTGAGGTCCTGAGCTGGTTTATTTTCTTTTCTCCACCTTTCAGAGTCTTATGTTTATTTTTTATGTATTTATAGTCCAGGGAATTTAGTTGTACTCATCAGGATGAATAGGGTAAAGTGCATCTTCTCAGAAGCAAATTCTCACTATTTTTCAAGTTTCTCTGTTATGGTATCCTTATCATCTTATACCCCAGCCAGATTAATCACCATGCCTTACTTTTGCTCTGACTCTTCAGCCTTCGTGACTGTTTACATCATACCTGGAATTGTACCTGGAATGCTCTTTACCTCCATCTTCCCTGCCCACATCTTGCTCATTCTTTAAAAATCCAGATAAGTGAAACTTCCTGTAGAAAGAAAATTATTTCTGATCCCACAAGGGGAATCAAGCTCTGTTTTGTCCTTCAGAGCTTTATCTATCATATATCATGCTCTGTTTTATATCTATCTTTTTCTGACTTATAAACTCTTTGGTAGAATGACCATGTCTTGTACATATTTGTATTCCTTAGTGAGTACAATACAGTACCTTGAGCATTATAGAGAATAAATCTTTGCTAAATGGACAAATAAAGTTTAATATGCTACACAATATAGATTTTTAAATTCAGTGTTGTTTATAGATACTTATTGAGCATCTATGACCTATCAAATCCTTTCAAAGACATTTCCAATATTATATTTTCTGAAATTTCTATGATTTGAAATTTAAATATTCAACCTTTTAATTTTCACAGAATTTATTTTTTATTTATAGAGTGAAAGAAGGACCTAAAGAAAATTATATCCCTGATTAATTATCCCAGTGAAATTTAGTGACTAAAACCTCTGTTCTCCATAGATGTGCGATATTTTCTTGTCCTTGTGGGGGCACTGTAATCTTGGCTTTATATTTTATTATTTTCTGGGAATAGGGACTCTTCATTACCTTCCTTATAATATGTAATTGACTTCCTGATGAATTTGCACCTTGTTTTGTTTTCCATATTTTTATTTTGAAAAGGAAATACATTTACACAGTTCAAAATTCAAAGGGGTATACAATAAAAAGTTTCCCTCCTACCCATTTCCATCCCAAAGGCAATCAATATTATTAGTCTGCAATATAGTACTATAAAAATATTTTATGTATAATCAAGTATATGTATATTCTTCACTTGGCTTCTACCATTTTTTGTATACATAATACTCTGCTATTTTGACTATTCATTATGATATTTAACAATGTATAATGCCCCTTCATTTTACTTGATGCTTTTCATGTGAAATTTTATTGTATATAGATAAATAAATTATATAGTATATTACATGAAATTATCTTTATTAAACTCCCTCATGAGATAGGAAAATAAAAGAGTAAATATTTACTCTCTGATAGAGCATTTTAAAACAAAATATTATTTATACTTAGTTTTCCATGAGAAGATAATCATATTGATGTAGTTTTGCACATATAATATATTCTAGGTCAAGTTGAGCTGTCCCCATTACCTCAAATTAGTAGGCAGGGAATAAGTACCTGTGTGCAGGCACAGAAAAAAGGAGGAAACTACAGAAAATGTTTCACTGTAAATCATAGGGCGCATGCAGGTGTGTGGACCAGAGATTGAGGCATAAAAGACAGATTGATGTTTTTCACTCTCTTAAGTTTGTCTGGAGCCATCTTCTTCTATCTGCTTCTAGGTAGCAAAAATACATTTGGTTTCCATGCCCAAATCAAGAATAAGTCAATCCATGCTCTTAAACAGTAAAGGAAGATATGCTGAAATGAAACAGGAAGAACCTCACCATTCCACAGATATTATCATATTATTTTTCTCAATCACCTGGTGAGAGATAACCACGGCTAGTGGCATATATGGGCTGGTCCACCTGAATCTTTCCACCCTTTTGAATTAAAAAAATAAATAGTGTATAAAGCTTTGAGGGGCTGTTGGTTGAAGTGACATCCCTTCCTTTGCCCTTCCTCCCTTCCTAATAGATGAGTGCAAAAGTACTTTGTAAAGGATGACCATACATGTATTTGGGAATGTATTTATCAGTGGGAGAAATAACATAATGGGAAATTCCAAAGAGTTTGGCACCTGCTGTTTCTTCAGGGCATGCTCTTGAGAGCACTTTTCACATGATTTACTGTTGGAAACTGGTAACACAGAGTCCAAATTCTTACCAAGTGTTTGAATCTCGATTGTACCACTAATCAGCTGCTTGACTTTGGGCATGTTACCTAATCTCTCTAAGCCTCACCCTCCTTATCTTTGAAGTGGGGAGTAATAGCAGAACCGCCTCATAAGAGGTGTATTGAGTTAAACGGCATATCCCTATGCAAAGCACTTTGTACTACCATGACTCATAGAAGCTATTATGAGCAGGCACTCAAGAAAACAAGTTCAAGGACATTTTAACTTATAACTTCAAAGGTTTCCTTCAGCTAATAATATTTTTTGTGTTCAACAGAAAAATGGGTGCATCATCACCACCAGATCACAGCTGGAAAGGAAGCCTCCACGTGCCCTACAATGTTGGACCTGGATTTACTGGAAACTTCTCTACCAAGTTAAGAGACTATTTTTATAATAACTCTTTAGGGGGAGGAAAGCTTTTTCAAAAAACAATTACAGAGGATGACTGAAAAGTAAAATCTACTACCAGCAGGAGACATAACAACAGGTTGAAAAGGGGAATACACATATATCCTCACAATTGGACAATTGGTCAATGCAATTATTGCCTGTGTGCCTTTAGAAATATTCAAAACAATGTCAGATTTAAAAATTGTGGGTGGCAAGCTGTTAACCAGTATTTTTAGTCTGTGTCCTTTATTTTTGCATTAGAAAAGTCAAGATGCACATCCATTCCAACAATAAAGTGAAAAGAATTTACAATGTGATTGGAACTCTCAGAGGGGCAGTGGAGCCAGGTAAATTGATCATTTGCTCAGCAAATATCGATCAGGCAATTCTTCGGTGCCAGGTACTGCGCTGAGCTCTAGGAATGTAAGGTGAACAAAGCAAAGCAACTCTTTGTCCTAATGGAACTCACATAAACACAAAATAGATCAATAGGAGGTAATTTTACATTGTGATGCATGTTGTGAAGAAAGTAAATGTTGGGACTAGATTGGTCAGATGACCGAGGTTGTTGATAAACTATGCATGCTTCAATTAAAGGACCGAGAGAGGAAGATCAAGGAGAGATGGTTTACAGGTGTTTAATCTGAGCTTTTTGGATTTCCTTACCGCATATTTTACCTGGAGAAATATCTTCATTACAACAATAAGTAACACTCTTAGAAAATTAAGATAACCAGAAGTTAATGAATCCTTTACATGGTTTTTTTTTTTACACTGAAATGGGTGGAATATATATACACGTGATTTCCATATGATTTCAGATAACCCGCTCGATGATACATTTGAAAATAATCTTACTTTATTATGTTTGATTCCTTAGGAACTATATGGTTATATTTCCTACCCAAACAGACAGAATTAAACTGAATATCTCTTGTGCAAGCAGCCAGGACTTTCTTTCAGGGATAAAGAATATTGATGTGCTTCCAATGAGCACTAAACAGTGTACCACTGGCTATTTATTGAATCTCACTGAGTACATATTTTGTGCCAGCTCTGTGCTAGGCTTTGGGGTTGGAGGGATTTTTTAAAAAGACACAGACCAGAGACATGAAGACCCCTACAGTTAAGTGTGGTAAATGCTTTTTTTAAAAAAATCCTTTTACTTTGTTTTGCATGCAGGCTTTTCTCTAGTTGAGGCGAGCGGGGGCTACTCTGTTGTGGTGTGCGGGCTTCTCGTTGCAGTGGCTTCTCTTGTTGTAGAGCACAGGCTCTAGGCACTCGGGCTCAGCAGTTGTGGCTCGCGGGCTCTAGAGCACAGGCTCAGTAGTTGTGGCACTCGGGCTTAGTTGCCCTGTGGCATGTGGGGTCTTCCCGGAACAGGGCTTGAACCTGTGTCCCCTGCATTGGCAGGCAGATTCTTAACCACTGTGCCACCAGGGAAGCCCCATGGTAAATGCTTTATCAATATGAAAAGACTGCCCAGAAAGCTGGATAGGGGTGCAATTCCCTCTCCCTGCAGAAAATAGAAACAGATCATAGAGAGGTAGAATCTTTGAGCTGTACGTTAAAAACTAAGTAGAAGAATTAGGAAGTGGAGAAATCATTATTTGGCCACTGTGTTCTCTTACTCTGAAAATACTGGAAACATAGCGTAAATAGGTAAGAGAGAAGTAACAGAGAATTATATAAAGAAGTGGATAAGGATACTTTTATACTCACTTATCATTACTTACATACTTATAATTACTGTAATTAATTGAAGTATACATTTGCTTATCACATTCATATTTCCTTCATACATCAAATTCAGAGCAAAGTGATACATTTACAAAAGTCTTCAGGAACCTTTGCTATCTTAACTTGAGTCCTGAGTGCTTTGTGTTTAGTGCTATTGAGTCATTTGCAATTTCCTCTGTTCTTGACCTGTAATGGCAAGTAATTTTGCAATGATGCTTTCTAGACAGATATGTCATTCTTGGAGGTCACCGTGACTCTTGGGTATTTGGTGGCATTGACCCTCAGAGTGGAGCAGCTGTTGTTCAGGAAATTGTCAAGAGTTTTGGAAAGCTGAAAAAAGAAGGTAATGTAAGCAAAATGTAAAAAGACCATTTTTTCTGAATCTCAGTTTGGTCCTCAGTAAAGTGAGTATAAAAATACCACCTCATAGGTTTGTGTGAAACACAACAGAGAGGTTGCATGCAAATTATATCATCTGAGTAGCATAGAGTACTTAGTAGTGCTTAATAGTAGATAGTAGCTTTCAATAACTAGCAGCTATATTACTTATGTTGGTTAATGATATTGTTTATTCATTTTTATATGTTCATTTTTAATAATTCACTTATTTATATAATAAAGTTCATATTATCTATATTTATATATTAAATTATAATCTGAAATAAAGGAATTATACTATTAGTGGTTTCTCTGGCAACAAAGAAGATGGAGATGGGTTTCTTTACTGGAGAGTAGACACCAGATTTAGGTCATAAGCCAAAGCGTCCTGGTCTGAGAAATGTGAGCTTCTTGGGATCTTCCAGCCTCAGGCCTCAGGTCAAGTACACCAACTGACTGAGGGGATGAAAGCTAATTCAGAAAAATGCTGGTCTTCCTGCTTAATAGGATGCTGTCAAAAGTTCGATATCTGTATTCTCACACCCCCAGCTTTGATTTCTCTCACAGAATTGAAGATTATACTACTAGCACAGTTACTTCAGTCATTTTAGAATCTTCATATGAAACCCAAAATAAAATTGAGTTCAAATGGTTAGTTTTTAAAGTAAACATTACATACTGAGAACAGAAGCTCTACTTTGTTTACGGACCCTGCAAACAAGGTGTCTATGGGCTGTAAATGTGATCCATATTTTTTTTTTTTTTTAGCAACAATGAATGTGGTAAAAATATGTTACATTTGCCTGGTACTTACTCTCTCAGAGAAACAGTGTTATCACGTGTTATCTATTTTGAACTCATAGGAGGAGGGATATGTTTAGTTATTTCTCTTTTCATTTTACAAATAAGTTAACTGAGGTTTCCAGAATGAAGTAATTCACCCAACGTTTTGTAGCTGGTGTGTGGCAGAATCAGAGAACTAGGGTTAAAATTCAGGTTTCTGTCTCCCAGTCCACAAAACAGTGATGTCACTCTTTGAAATCAAATGTAAAGGTGCTCTATTCTTTTTTCCACACAGCTATCTTATTTTTTAAGAAAATAGAACTATGGAGACCTGAATTTACATAGCTTGTGAATTAGGTTGTGTTTCATAGTATTACAAAAAGTTTCATGATTTTGCCAGAAGATTTCTGTGGTAAATACAAAACATCACTATGACAATTACAAAGTATGCCAAAAGACTGCAATGATGGGGAATAATAATTAACAGGAGATTTGAATAATGCTATTAATATACTTAACAAAAATGAAGCTCTGGACTCAACAGCTAGAGGGATATATATCCTTAAGCACAAATGAAATATGTACTCAAACAATAACTTACATGCCTGGAGCACTTGTTCAGTGCTATATTTATAAATATTATTCCATTTAATCCTCCTAACAATCAAGGAGTGTTATCTTAACTCTGCTCTTCCTGGTATACAGGTGAAGAAACAAGAGGCCTAACAAGTTTGAATAACATTCCCTTGGTCATACTGCTAGTAAGTGAAAGAACCAAGGCTTGAAATAAGATCTTTCTTTAACTTCAAGATCAGTATTTATAACTCCAAGCCATATGACCGTCCTAATGAATGGTGTACTTCTCAGCGGCAGCAGACACTAGTGTTGAGAATGGAGCTTCTGTTGACTAATTCTGGCAGAGAATGGAGTGAAATCACACAACCAGCTGACATTGAACAATTGTTTGTGTGATGCCAACACAGCATGGAAGAGTTGTAAAGGATTTTCTCTCAGTTGTATTGTCTCAGAGCACAGACCACATCCAGCACTTTCTTCTTTCACTCTAGGCAGCTGCAGACCACAGATGGCTTCCTAGCATAGGCAATCATTATAAACCTATTAGAATATTTTATGATCTCACAGGATTTTTACCATGTCTGCATTTCCCCCTTTTTCAATACAGATGTGCTCTTTTGTATTGACAGATTAGCTTTAAAATCTTTCCAAAGGAAATTAAGTAAAGATTGTCACCATAATTCACCCTCCTAAACAACCAATGAAGTTTTGCTGTTGTTACTCTGCTGGGCATGCTGGGCATGGTGATGTCTTGGCAATATTATGCATTTTCCCAGCTTTTATAAGTATGCATATATATTTCAGGATGGAGGCCTAGAAGAACAATTTTGTTTGCAAGCTGGGATGCAGAAGAATTTGGTCTTCTTGGTTCCACTGAGTGGGCAGAGGTTAGTTGATAATTCGATATAACATACATTTTCATAATAATAAAGCAGTTAGTATTTAATTCACAAGAATGTAAGAATAACTGGTCAATCCAGCCAGAAAATATTCAAACTTTTTTCCAGAAAGTCTGAAGCAACATATTCTTGTTCAAAAATCAACGATAAAATTTTTTTTGTCACTTGAGAACTAAGTGTTGTTTGAACTTTTTTTTTTTTTTTTTTTGAGGTACGCGGGCCTGTCACTGTTGTGGCCTCTCCCGTTGCGGAGCACAGGCTCCGGATGCGCAGGCTCAGTGGCCATGGGTCACGGGCCCAGCCGCTCCGCGGCATGTGGGATCTTCCCGGACCGGGGCACGAACCCGTGTCCCCTGCATCGGCAGGCGGACTCTCAACCACTGCGCCACCAGGGAAGCCCTGTTTGAACTTTTAAAGCCACTTAATGTCAATTGTGGAAATAATTTGATCTTCGTTGTCTGGGAGTGTGATAGTAGCTAAGTAAATTCACTAGAAACTGGACATCATAATAAGATATAATGTTTTAACTTTTTCAAATTAACTCCTAAAGCTAATTACATTTAAATATTCCTTGAGCTTGTACTGTCTTCCTCATATCATAATGACCTACTGTAAATCATGCTAAAAGTGAAGTGGAATGCCCCACCACAGAATATTTACTAGGCTCCTTGGAAAGTAATTTTACCTGCATGCATTGTTGGCTTTGTGTCATAGAAGTGTTACTTGTAAACATATGCAAAATTAACATTCCATTAACTTCTAGTCATGCTATAAATATTTACTTGTTTCCTATTATCTAAGAATTATGAGAAGCCCTGTAAACTTCAATTTTCTCTGGGGTAGAAAAAAAAGTAGTTCTCCTGTAGACAAAGATTCATGCTGGCATCAAGAAGAGCCTAAATATTTTGAGGGTGTGATTTGCGTCTTTCATCTTATTTTCATCACCTAGAGCTGTATGTTTTTTCACTTTATTTCTTACAGTCAGGACACTTAGAAAATTGCTTGTTTTGGAGATTCATAATCCACTTATATCAACAAAATCCTGCTATACTTTGTCAGTGTTTTAAAGCTGAGAAAAATGTTTTAAAGTTTTGACGAGTAGGTGGTGTCATAACACAGGAGAACTTAATTTGACGGATTAAACCACAGTGTGGTTAAGAAATCAACTCCCAGGCTTCCCTGGTGGCACAGCAGTTAAGAAGCCATCTGCCAATGGAAGGGACACGGGTTCAATCCCTGGTCCAGGAAGATCCCACATGCCATGGAGCAGCGAATCCCATACACCACAACTACTACACCCATGTGCCACAGTTACTGAAGCCTGCCCACCACAACGAAGAACAGCCCGCCACAACTAGAGAAAGCCCTCGCACAGTAACTACCCACTAAAACCAAAGAAATCAACTCCTTTTCCACTCACTGTATTATGAATGTGGATAGTCTCATCTCAAATTTTAGTCTTAAAAATGTTTTGTTTGTTATTTCTTACCAGTGACATTTATTGAAATTCTTTCAAACATACGCTTGAAAACCTTACATGTCAAATTTGGGGTGAACTTGGGCCAACTTAATTCAGAAACCTCCATACAGTAAATGTAGATGTGCGTTTTTTTAGAAAGGGGTTATGGCTATTTGTTTGTTTATTTATTCATTTAATATTATAGGAGAATTCCAGACTTCTTCAAGTGCGTGGTGTGGCCTATATTAATGCTGATTCTTCTATAGAAGGTGAATATTATTGGTTTCAAAGGAAAATATATGATCTTGGTAGTAACAGCAGTTTAGTTCGTAAGTTATGCACTAACTAGGAATGCAAATCCATTAACAAGTGGTGAGGGAATTTGCTGCTGGTTTGTCATGCTCATGGCAGCTGTGAGCTCTAGGGTGCTGATTTGGGCTCTCGAAACAACACTCTATAATTTGTTTGTTTCATCTGGCAGATTACCTTATCTATGGTAGGAATTCAGTGAATATCTCTTAAATGAATAAGTCAGTTATGGAACTAAAGATTTCTATGATTTTAGAATGGGTTAGCAAAAAGGTATGATTTAACTACTGTCATCATAATATCATGCACACAAATTTTGAAAACAAATGCTGATTTCCCAGATTTCATCTTTCACCAAGAATTTTTTCTTCTTAAATATTTTTTCCTTCAATTCAGCAAATATTTACTAAGCACCTCTCTATGCAGTGTACTTTCCAGGATTTCAAAGGAATTAGGGGTTAGTAAAGAAGAGTCTAGTACTCAAGAGTTTAAGACTCAGTATGGATGATAAAATAAATCAGTCTAGGATTCTAATATATGCCGGTACTCTCAGAAGGATATTATCAGACTGATCTTGGAGTTCAGAAGACATAATGATAGAAACGTCAGGAAAGGCTTGAGAAATGAGATAGGCATTGAAGACAGGCCTTTTAGAATGGATTTGCTTTGATAAACAGAGATTCAAACTAAGGGACAATCTCAAGTCGATTTTCAAGAAACTGAAACAGTCCATTTTCACTCACTATACTGTAGCCCCGCACGAATCTTTCTGTCCCTTGACCACATGCAACTTCTCAGCCGTTGCAACTGCTGTTCTCTGTACTGAGATTGCTGTTCGACACACCATCTGTTTAATTCTTATTCTTACAGTCTCCCCAGGAGTGTTATTTTTTTTCTGGGAAGCCATCTTTGTAGCACTCATCACTGCTGTTATTAAGTAATTATTTGTTTTACAAACCCACTCCCTTTCTAGACTATATTTTTCTGCCAGGAACAGGCAGGATCCTACTTCTTCATTCCTGGATTCTTAATGTCTTATTAAATAAATGGTGTTTGCAACAAATGAATGAATAAATGAATGAAGGGTGGACTTATAGAATATTTTCTTTAGTTTATTAGTAAATCTGCCATGTGTCAGACTGAACCCTGGGCCCCCCACAGTGAGAACAGAGTCCTAACCACTGGACCACCAGGGAATTCCTTATTGTCCTTATTTAAACACACATATGAAGATGAAACACCTTTGCCACACAGAATAAGTACACCAAACATATATTCTTCAAAAGTAGAATAATGTTCTCTCTATTGCTAGTTTTTTTTTTTTAAGACTTGATTTTAATGCATTTTTTTAATCTTTGATTTTTCTGTTTACGTCATTCCCTGGTTTAAAATGCTGCATTGTCTCCCCAGCATTTTCAGGATCAGGAGCAAATAACACACTCATTACTCTGTGATTGAAATACAGCTTGTCTCACTTTGTTTTATATTTAAAATTGTATTAACTGTTCATTTTTCAAATAATAAAATAAGTCATCTATTAGCTTTCTAATGTTAAAATGCAAAATTTACAAAGAAAACAATTTCTACTGAAACCATTCTCAAATAATCCTCTCTTCAAAGGAACCACTGTCCTCAGTCTGAGGTATTTCCATCATGTTGACATTCATATGTAGAATTTAGCCCACACAAAGTACCAACCAATGTTTAAATATAAACATTTATTTAACCCAATATTCCTGTGAGGTGAGTAATTTTATTATCTCTCTTGTATAGAACATTTGCTTGGGTGGAGTAGGTGAAGATGTGGAGAGGTGACCTGAGATTGTTTCATGTGTGGCACCAAGGGTCATGGTGAGGATGAATTTTATTGAGTGATGAGTTGGAGAGTTTTGATCAGACTTGGGTTTTATTTATTTATTTATTTTTGGCCACATGTGTTGCGGGATCTTAGTTCCCTGACCAGGGATCAAACCCATACCCTCTGCGTGGAAGCGCATAGTCCTAACCACTAGACCACCAGGGAATTCCCCAGACTTAGGTTATAAAGGGATCATTCTGGCTAAGGAGTTAGGAATGGTCTTTGAGTGGAAGAGTAAAATAAAGAAATGAAATAGAAAACAAACTATCTTGTCTTTCAGGAAACTACACTCTGAGAGTTGATTGTACCCCACTTATGTACAGCTTGGTATACAACCTAACAAAGGAGGTAAAAATAATTACATGGAATTTTAAGTTCTACAAATGATGTTTTCTTGAGGTGGATTATTATGTTAAACATCTGTGTTGTTTTATAACTTTTGCCCATTTCTCCCACACCAATCTGAGGCAGTCTATGGAGAGCATTGCGTCTACCATCTCCATTTGAAACCGAGAAAACTGAGCCCAAAAAGCATTAGCCACTAGAGTCACACAACTTGTTCAAGTAGCTGAACCAGGACTTGGTCCTGCGGTTTAACTCCTTAATTTTGAAACTGGTTTTTACTCTTTAATATAATGATACCAATTAACTTAGGACTCTGGAAGAGTTGACATTTCTAACCGATTGAGAAAGAGAATGTGTAAAAAACCAGGTGTTGACTCCTGGGACACCGACTGGGTAAGACCATGTACCCAATTCCTGATTTCCTGCTGTGGGCTTCAGTCCACTGAGTTAAAGTTATTGTAATTCTGACAGCAGCACAACATACTAAATCTGGCAGAGAGGTGGTGCCTGAATTTCTATAGGACCAATAGGCAACTCTTCATTTTAATTATCCTGCCCCATAAAGCCACCGTTCCTAAAGGTAGGCATAAGGAATGTTTTGCATGGCAGATTTTTGCTGTTACTGCTAATTACCTGATTTGAACTGGAAAGGATAAAAAGACTTGCTTATTTAACAGAATTACCAATTGAAATGTAATTACCATGAAAGACAATTATTTCCCTCATATAGGGATTTTAAATAGATCCTAAACATATTGTTAAGGTTTGGTTTCCCAAGCATGGAATTTAATTTATTAACATCTCCAGTAGGAATAGAAAAGTTTAATTTGACACTAATCTATTCACATTGTTACTTAAGATCTCTGTCAGGTGCCTGCAGTTTTACAATTCCCATGAAGTGTATACAAAATTAAATATCTGAAACATTGTGCCTCAGAGAATTCCCACCATTTATGTAATTTGAGGTCAATGCTAAGGAAGCTTGGCAGTTATATTTGTTTACCAGGTGGATTGGTGGCACCCTGTGACAAATGCAAAAACACTACTTTCTAGGTGAAGTTTGAAATTATATGATGCTTGACAGTTTTGGATTTTTAAAATTCTGTTTTTGTTTGGGGAAGGTGATTCGCGGTATTTCAAATTTTAGTGATAAACTGTGACTTTAGTAATATATTTCTAAATACATAATTTCAAATTCATATTACTTAATAAATGGAGTGGTACTGTCCCTTGTATCAAAGTTTTGTGTAAATTTGTAAGCTTGAGTAAAATTATCTTGCTGCTTTATGTATTGATATTTTATGACTTAAGATGCTGACATAACTTCTCTCTCCCCAAGTTTATATAAATTTATCTGTGTTCCCATCGACCTTTGCACATCCGTCTATTATAGCACCTAGCACATGAATTCCACATTTTTATTTATAGTTCCCACTAGTAGATGGTGTGTAATTTGTATTATTAAACTTTGTATGGCTGACATCTACAAAAAGTCTTCCACAGAATAGGTAGTCTATAAAATCTTTTGAGTTGAAACTGTTAAAAAATAGAGCATAGGACTTTTATTAAATAAAAAATAAAAACTTTTTATGCCATATATTATTCAGTTACAGTTTAGTGAGTATTAGTTACAGTTTAGTGTGCTAAACGTTTTGGCATAACATTTAATGCTCTGAGTTTAGCATTCAATAGTAGGGCATATTGTACTCCCTTAGAATTCTCATCTGTAAAATCTGAAAATGTATTGAAAGCCCTGTGCTTAACACAATTACGATAAATACTCAACTAATTAAATAAGATATTAGTGCATTTGTTTTGTTATGTATTATTTAATGACTTTGACAAACTTGTTGGCACAAAGCAATATTTAAAAAAAAAACAAAAAACAAAAAAAACAAACCTTCCCTTAACCAGCTTGCTTCTTTTCATTTTTTTTTTATAAAAGGAGGATGAATGTGTTTTTGAGAGTAGCCTCCCTTAATTTGGAAAAATAGACCAAAAAAAAAAAAATCTTACAGTGTGACCATTCGTCTGAATACAATGGCTTGGTAATAATTTGGTATAGCTTTCTTTTCCATACACTCCATGTATTTTTTTTTATAATAGGTGCATTATATATAATAACATGAGCATTTTCCTATATTGTGAGAAACTCATTGTTGTAATTCTTAATGACTGCTAATGTATGAATTGCATTCCTTATTTTCCTGAATATAATTTGGCTACTCATTCCCTGGTTAATAGATGTTTAGGTTTTAAAACATCTGATTTATAAGTATTCTCTCTCTCTCTCTCTCTCTCTTTTTTTTTTTTTTTTTCCTTTTAACTTGTATAGCTCCAAAGTCCTGATGAAGGTTTTGAAGGCAAATCCCTTTTTGACAGCTGGAATGAAAAAAGCCCTTCACCCGAATTCAGTGGCTTGCCCAGGTGAACAAAGAAAACTCTTTACTAAATTCAGTATGGAATTGTGTTGAAAATAAAAGGGTAGTTTCTTTCAACAAATAATAAAAATTTAATTTAAAATTCTCTTATATCTGTTAAAGAAAAAGTGATGCTTAGGTTTACAAATAAAATTGTTACCCAAAAACTGGATCTGCCTCCTGGTGGGTGTCAGCCAAATGGCACAACCAACCCAAAGAGCACTAGATGGAAGGATGTATTACTTGCAGCAAGTAAGGAGAGTACCGGGGATCTTTTCCAAAGCAGTGTCTCCCTGGACAGCAAAATGGGGGAAGTTTCAATTAAGGGTACATACATATTCATGAGGGGGGTTGAGCAGAGGAGAATTCAGTATAGAATTGGGGCAAAGTTTGACAGAGTCCAAACTTTAGTTGATTGAGTTCAGAAAGGGTCAACATCATCATTCCTTAGATTTCAGCTGATCTGGGGGTTGAGTGCTCAAGGGGATCCAAATTCTGCAAAACAGCTCAAGAATGTTCTTCAGGCTAATCTTTACCTTTGTAACAGAACTGGGAGTCTTTACAACTGATTTATTATCTTTGCTATTGTTACTTCTCTTGCCTGATAAGTCATTTGTTCCTAAATTCTCTTGCTGCCTTAAGATCATTAATGACTGAGACCAGTTCAAGGATAAGCATTGTGGTCAGGCCTTTACCGCAAAATGGCTTAGGCCAAAAATGAGTTGTCTTATGTCAAGAAAGCCATGCCTAGTTCTCTTTCTCCAGGGACCCCCTACCCTATCTGCTTACAAAATATTGCTGTGTGTTTTGAAATTAAATCTGTAGGCCATCAAAATATGGTTCGCTTTTGAGTAGGTAATATATACACATGACACCTAAGTCTGTCCTCTCATCACTGTATAAAGATTCTTTTTTCTGAACATTATACAGTTAACAAGTGTTTTGTTAACTGCATAATGTTATAAGAAGAATATAGGCATCATTTTGGGTTTAGCTGTGTCTTCACAAGCACGGGAAGAGGAATAAATATCTCAGTAGTTTGAGATTAAAGATAACAATATGAATAATTTAAATTTTTAAGGATGGGAATTAAATCTGAGTTATCTGAAAATTTTCTGATTCTTTTAACTTTATCATGTACAACAAATATAGGTAATAAAAAAAGTTAGTGAAGGAAAATATTTTCCAACTTCAATAATCTTTTTCTAAAAAAGCAACATACAATTGTGATATTGTGATTCATAATAAGAAGTGCATATTTGGTCCTCCTGATCTCTTACAGAGCTCCTAAACCCCTGGAATTTTCTAAGTGATGAGAGGGACAAAGGTGTCTTTTGTTATGTTAATGAGGTGATATGACCCCACTTAAGGTGGGGGCTGGTTGTCAGGAGAACCAACCAAATGACTTGAGGGTTGAAACTTTCAGTCTGACCCTCAACCTCCCAGGAAGGGAGCCGGCCTGGAGGTTGACTCAGTCACCAATGTCCAATGACTTAATTGATCATGACTATGGAATGAGGCTTTCATAAAACCCCAAAAGGGTTGGGTTTGGGGAGCCTCTTGGTTGGTGAACACGTGGAGGTGCTGGAAGAGTCCAGTGAGCCTGGACAGGGCGTGGAAGTTCTGACCCCTTTCCCATACCTCGTCCTATGCATCTCTTCCATCTGGCTGCTCTTGAGTTATAACCTTTCATAATAAATTGATGATCTAGTAAGTATATGTTTCTCTGGGTTCTACGAGCAGCTCTAGCAAACCCAAGGAGGGACTCATGGGAACCTCTCATCTACAGCCAGTTGGTCAGAAGCACTGGTGGTGGTTGTGTGTTGGGGGGGAACAGTCTCTTGGGACTGAGCCCTTAATGTGTGGGACCTGACCCTATCTCTGGGTGGACAATGTCAGAATTGAGTTGAATTGTAGAATACCCAGCTGATGGCCTGGAGAATCGCTTGTTGTTGGTGTGGGGAACAGCCCCCCCCCCCCCCGCCGACAACACACACACAAACAGGTTGGAATTGGATCCAGAAACCCAAAAGAACAGTGGTCACCTCTCCCTAAAACAATCTTATGGAAGTAGATATTTTGTGATCAGAATTGACATTCCCCCCCACTTTTTGTGGTTTTTTTTGCTGCTTATATCTAAAATATATCCAACGCAATATATCTAAAAATTATATTTATAGTATTGAGTGGAGATTAGTTTAATTAGTATTGATCTGTACTCAGTGAAGAAGTTACTCAAATAATCCTGTATTTTATCCCTAAAAGGATTAGCAAATTAGGATCTGGTAATGATTTTGAAGTGTTCTTCCAAAGACTTGGAATTGCTTCAGGCAGAGCACGGTACACTAAAGATTGGGTAAGTCTATCAGTGAGTTCTTCATGGTTAGTTATGAATATATTTTAGCTAAACAAATAATTCTGATCAAAAAAAGCGACTTAAGCACCGTGCTTGTTCCATCTCTGATTATGTTCATCAAATTGAAATTCTTTCAGTATTTTAATTGGTTTCTTCTGATATCAATCTGCATGTTTGTAAATAATATGCTTCTGCTGCTATTTCTTTCTTTTTCAGTTTTAGGTATTTATCCATTTACTTCTTACTAGGAAAGCTAGGCATTCAGTTCTCTTATATCACTTCTTCTACCAACCCCCAAATACTTTCCCTCATCGCATTTTTTCAATATATAGTTGTGCTACCCTTGTTGATTAGAAGACATTTTTTTCCTCCGTGTATCCCTACTTAACTCACCTCAAACTCTTAGTATATTCAAACACATCAGGTGAACTGGCAGACTCCATTTTTCCCGTTGGGGCTCTTCTGCTCCTCTGGGTTCTCTGGTTATTCTTTCTGCCTGTGGCACAGCTCTTGGCTGTGAAATTTTCCCTCACTAAGAAATCTGAGAGAATCTTCATTTCACTCGTAGTTTGGATTTTCTGTTTCCCAGATTTTTATTCCTTTTTCTTATTTACTCTCCACGTTTTTGGGAGCACATCCTTCAGGCACTTCTTGAAAAGGGTGAATGACAGCTAAACACCTTGCATGTCTGTTATACTACACAAAATTCTTCAATAATTTGACTGGGCACAAAGTTTTGCTTGAAAATTCTGTACCCTTAGAATTTTGACCTCATTGCTTCATTGCCTGTTGAGAGATGTTGTTTGTTCCTTGATCTCTTTCTTTTCTATCTAATTTATTTATTTACTTGGTTGTACCAGGTCTTAGTTGCAGCATGCACGTGGTATCTAGTTCCCTGACCAGGGATCAAACCCCGGGCCCCCTGCATTGGGAGTGCAGAGTTTTATACACTGCGTCACCAGGGAAGTCCCTTGTTCCTTGATCTCTTGCCTCTGTTTGTTTGTTTTTTTAAATTTATTTATTTATTATTTTTGGCTGCATTGGGTCTCTGTTGCTGTGCGCGGGCTTTCTCTAGTTGCGGTGAGCAGGGTCTACTCTTCATTGTGGTGCGCCGGCTTCTCATTGCCGTGGCTTCTCTTGTTGCAGAGCACGGGCTCTACGCACGCAGGCTTCAGTAGTTGTGGCTCGGGGGCTCTAGAGCACTGGCTCAGTAGTTGTGGCACACGGGCTTAGTTGATCCGTGGCATGTGGCATCTTCCCAGACCAGGGATTGAACTTGTGTCCCCTGCATTGGCAGACAGATTCTTAACCACTGCGCCACGAGGGAAGTCCCACCTCTGGTTTTTTTTAAAAGGAAGATTTTAGTATCTTCTCTTTATGACTGTGTTGCCCTTGGTGTACATGTGTATTATGCCATTTTTTAATACGCTGAGCTGGGAACAAAGTGGACTCTTTGTTCTGGAAACCTATGTATTGTAGGTGTAGGAAATGTTTTTTTCTTTGATTATTCCCTCTTTCCTCTTTCTCAAACCATTATTAATTTGTTTAGCATCTGTAGCATTATTTTCCAATGTCTTTATCTGTTCTTTTGTGTTCTTATCTGTGTCTTTTTCTACATTCTGGGATATTTTTCTCAACTCTGCCATTCATTCATTCTTTTTTATTGTTTCCCTCCATTCCCGTAGTACCTCCTTACCGTGGGTTGATTTTATTTTAGTTTGTGTGCTTGGTATGTATCTTTCAAGTTAAAGACTTTCTTCAAATGTCTGGTCCTCTTTGGCAATGTATCTTATTTGGGAGTGAGACCATAAAAAGCTGATTGAAGCCCTGTATGCAGGGGTGGTGCTTGTTGTAGGGGGGGCCTCACAAGAGAGGGATTGAGAATGCGTGTTCTTGTTGCTTCATTGAGAGCCAACTAACGCAGAGAATCTATAGGTCTTTTGTCTTGGGCTAGTTATTCTCCCCAGACAGAAAATCTTTATAATCTCTTACCATTGGGGCTGGTGATGAGGGTAGATGTTAATATTATCTACATTTTACTTATGAGAAAACTACAGCAAAGAAAGGTTAATAACTTTTGGGTTAATAACCTCCCAGAGTTATTTGGTAATAAGCCATGAAGCCTGGATTCAAACTCTGGCAGGCTAATTCCAGAGTCCCACTCTCAATGCACCACTATATAAAATGTTCTGTTATATCAGTTAAAAAAAAAAAAAGAATAAGCATCTAAACGATGGGCAAAAGGCATAAATCAGCAACTCAGAATTTGAAAAGTTGTTCTCTCTTGCCTTTTGTGTATGTTCTTGTTTTTTTTATACCCGTCTGAGCATTACTTCTTTACTTAGTGAGATTTTGGATCTACTGCTGAAATCCTCACTGTTCACTCTTTACTTGTCAGCACACTGCTTGTCAGAAAGTTATTCATGGAATTTCAGTCATTAAACGATTTGCAGCATTGCCCTATATAATATTGTATCATGCTTATTTCCTTGCTTCTAATGATTCTCTGTCTTCTTAAATTGTTTTCACCCAAATGCAACATTATCTTGTCTTTATTTCAGAAATATTTCTATTACATCTCTTGTTTTCTTAAAGGCAAGAATGTTAGGTTTTTTTCCAAGGTAATTTTCATAGTATTGTTTATGTTATATACACATACTTTTTAACTGGTGAAAACCTGGGGTGGGTTTTAATATTATATTAACCCTTTAGTAAGTGGCTTATTGAGGTACTTAAATACTTTCCTTTATTCATTGCTGACAGAAACAGTCTTACTAATATTAACAGTATCTATGATACTATGCATTTTATATAAGTTATCTCATGAGAGATATATTTTGTTTTTTGGGTTTTTTTGTAGGCAACAAACAAATTCAGCAGCTATCCACTGTATCACAGTGTCTATGAAACATATGAATTAGTGGAAAAGTTTTATGATCCAGCTTTTAAGTATCACCTTGCTGTGGCTCAGGTTCGAGGAGGAATCGTCTTCGAACTAGCCAATTCCATAGTGCTCCCTTTTGACTGTCGAGATTATGCTGTCGTTTTAAGAAAGTATGCTGATAAAATCTACAATATTTCAATGAAACATCCACAAGAAATGAAAACATACAATGTGTCATTTGGTATGATACCCTTCCTTTTTCAAAATTCACAGTCTGTATGTTTCTATTAATCTCTAAAATGTAATGATCTACCTTAGGCCCATTTATTACTTATTGCTATTCCATATGATCAAATATTTTATGCATATAAATGTATCTTCCATTTCATTGATGCCTGTCTTGCAATATACAAAGTATAAATACCTTGTTAAATACAAAAGAGAACAACCTTCTATATTGTTTCCTTTGCTTAAACTATAGAACAATGCCATTAGGTCCTCATTTCTATTTCAGAATCACTATTTTCTGCAGTGAAGAATTTTACAGAAATTGCTTCTAACTTCAGTGAGAGACTGCAAGACTTGGACAAAAACAAGTACGTTGTATATATATAGATATAAGTTTTGCATGTAATAGATATAATGAAAAAGAAATACTAGCTGACATCTTTGTTGTTGAAGTATCTTTGGAAAGTTTTTTTCTGCTTTCTTTCTCTTCATTCTAACAGGCTATACAGGGCTGCAATATCTCTCAAAGAGATATTTTTGACATTCTGAGTGGCATATGTGCTGTTGAGAAATGCTGGTACCTTCTTTACTACCAACTGAGTGGTAGTTACAAAATTTCCGCCTTAACATTGAAGGTCCTCCACTGTGTGTCCCCATCTTTTTCCAGTTTTATCTCCTGTTCTTTCAACATCTGTAAATCATACTTCAACCAAGCTCTCCTATTCCCAAAACACACCTTCTTCCTCCCTTTTCTTAATGTCATTACCCACACAAAGAGCTCCTAATCTCCACTTCCACCTAGAAAAATTCTCTATATCCAGACTAGCAAATAAGGTAAAGCCATTAGTTTTTTTCCAGATGTTAAGCATTTGGGATTAATTTTTGTAAAATCACAAAAGTGAAACATAATATGAACAAAATTTTAAGACTGGAGAAAAAGAGAATGTTAGGGACAATTCTTTAAAGGTAGAATTTTGAGAGTGAATATCTACTATATATTAAAAATATTGTGATGATACAAATATCAAATCCTTAGAGCCTGATGCAGGAATACATAGAAAGACAAAGAGCAGACAGAACAAAAAATAGACCAATGATATACAAGGATGTATTTGTAATGAAGGATACATTAAAGTCAAATGAGAAAGAAAGGTATTCAACAATAATATTGTATAAGCTCTTTCAGGAATCGATAAAAAAGTGAATTCAAAATCTCACTTCACATTCTATGCAAAAATAAACAACAGGGATAGAAGAAATTTTTAGTAAAAATTGAAATATCTTGGAGGTGAGATTCCAAGTTTAGAAATAACAATGCAATCAGATTTGAGAATATTAAAATGGTTAATAATATGGAAACTGATACTGCAAATCAAAGATAAAAGACTGGAAAAACTCTTTTCCAGAAAATATGGACAGGGGGGTAATATAGATATAATAAAAATACTTTTTTTTTTGAAAATTGATAAGAAAATCAAAAGAACAAAGTTGGAAATATTGGTACTAATCATCAAGAGAAATCATTCAAAAAGAAGATACCACCTGTGCAGAAACAGATAAAAAAATTCAAATTTACTAATAATTCAAAAATACAAATGAAAATAATGTAGTATTCAATTTACTAATAATTCAAAAATACAAATGAAAATAATGTCATACTATTTTCATACCAAATGAGTAGCAATTTAAAACTTGTTTGTACACATTGCTACAGTCAGTACACTGAAGCAGATGCTCTCATGTTTTTCTGATAGCATTGTGAATTGCTTTAAACTATTAAAAATCATAAATACATATCGTTAAAGTTTCTAGGGCCATGACAGGGTTCTTACACTTTGCCATAGTATTTCTATTTCTTGAATTTTTTTCTTCAGGAAAGAGTTTCAAATTTGAGGGAATAAAATGGCTTCTCAGAGAAAGTTACAAATTATAATATCAGATAATTCAAAACAACCTTCATACCTATGAGGACAGAAATTACTAAACAATCAGATGTCCACCCATTTAAACATTTTGTAAAGATTAACACTGATGGTTATAAAGGAAGTATAATAAGATATTTGTAATAAAATGTTAAGCAAACAAAAAGGTCATAAGATTGTACATATACAATATTTTATTGAATATAGAGAAAATCTTACAGAAAACCAATTAGTATGATAATCGTGTTATCCTTGGGTGAATAGGAAGATTTTTTTTCCTTATACTTTACAATTCTTTCCAAATTTTTTATGTGAGTAAAAAATCAACAATTATAAATAAATTTTAGAGAAATGCCAAGCACCATATAGTCTATTAAGCTGATTTTCTATCATTAAATAAATGACGTTTCTTCCTTGTGGAGAACTGCTGTTGGCATGGTATGGTAATCCAGGACACTGAGCTTTCACTTCCTTGAGTATTTCTGTATTTGTCTTACCATCTCTAAATGATAGTTAAGGTACATATCCTGAAACACCTGGAGCCATGCTTTGTACATAATATGAGTAAATGCTGGCTAAAGTAAATTAAAGTAGATGTTGAATTTCTCAACCAAAACTTTGAAATGTGAGGAAGAGACACTTCTTGAATCCTGCTTTTCTTAAATCAATCCCTTAACCCATCAAAGGGTACAGAGTGTTGACTCCCTGGTACTTTTATGCTCACATAGTATTCAACCTCAAGACCTACCTCCTCCAACCCTAGGGAGGCCAGCCTGCTTCTGGTGGAAATAGATCCTGTTTACATACATCTGGTGCTGTGAGCATTTACCTCCCAGGGATATTTCAGATTGAACCCTGCTCTGTACAAGGAACATCCAAATGGGGTGTGTGCGTAACCACATGAATTTTTGTGTTTGTAGCAATGCTTTATGAATTTGGTTCGGAAACCTGTAGCGTCTTATTGAAATTATGGTTCATTCAGTTGCCGCCTTTGTTAGTTTATGAGAACTGCTCACAGGTAAAGTGTATGCCCAGTTTAGCTTTATACTATCGCAAAACCTGAGTCCTTGATGCTAAATAAATGAATGTTGAAAATAGCTCAAATCCAATCTGTGGGACCTTTAATTAGTCTGTCTTCCTGTTGTCAACACAGTACAGTTGAAGGAATAGTACTGAGCTACCACTCACTCTAAAACTTTCTAGTTGTGAACCTGGGCAAGTCATTTATCTACTGAATCTGAGTATCTCATCTGTGGAACGGGGCTATTATCCTGCATAACTTGGAGGACTGCTCTGAAGATTAAAAAGAACAAATTTTATAAACATTCAGAATAGTAATGGGCACATTGTTTTATTATTAAATCTAAAAAATAACAAAACTAAGATAAATTTTTATATAAAGTAATTTATGATTCCTTATGGTAATGGTTATTTCTCATTATGACAGACTTAATAGGTTGAATTTAATAACGTTGTTGCCCTACTCCAGGCTTGCTGGTAAATTTTCAGTTGTATTGAGTCATTTTTATTATAGTAACGCTGTACCGCACACTTTGGAATGTGAGCTCTGTGAAAGCCAGAAGTGTCTGATACATAACAGGCATTCAAATATTGTTGAAAGGGTGAAATAAGCACCACCCCTTTTGTTCATGATAGGTTTATCTTTAAAAATAATAATAAAAATATTATTAGCTGTCATTTGGTAAATATGTATAATTCCCCAGGTACCCTACTAAACATTAATAGACTATTCCATTTCAATATTGAAATGACTTCTATGAACAGATGTTTATGAGACTTAAGATGAAAAAAGTCTTGCCTGTATTTGAATACCTAGGTTTATCAATTAATTATTTCAATATAAATAAAAATTACTATATATTTTTTCCATGGGCACACTGAACTTTTTCAGTCCTTTTATAAGCCTCAGCAGAGTAGTATTTTGTAGGATTTAAAAAAATGTAACTATGCATGCTACTGTTCTTAATTTGCATGTTATAGGAAGTTAAAATATATTAGCTGTGTTTAGTTTTGTTTTGAATTTTTAGTTTGCTGAGTAGTGCACATATTTTCATGAAGCTACAACTGTATTCCTTTCCTTTTCCAGCCCAATATTATTAAGAATTATGAATGATCAACTGATGTTTTTGGAACGAGCATTTATTGATCCTTTAGGATTACCGGACAGGCCTTTCTATAGGTAAGGGTAAAAATATGACTCTTTATTTTAATATAATTTTTTTCTTATTTTTTGCCCTGTGGGAAAAATATAGTTGATTTCTTGCAAGCATATAAAAAATTCCAAAATATATGTAGTAAATGATAAATATATTATTTATTTATATAATGTGAGTACTACAGATCTTTATTTTATTATCTTTTTTGTTTCTATGTATAAAAGAGTATATGTTCATTGCAGGAAATTTAGAAAACCCAGGAAGTCAGAAGTAGAAAATAAAAATCTCCCCAACTGTACTTGTCAGATATAAAATCATGTTTGTCCTTTGGTATACATAATTTTAGCCCCTCTCTTATTTTATTTTGAATATATGCATATTTATGCATATACATAAGGCATAATAAAGATATATATTTATTTACTCTATCTCTTAATGTTGACATTTAGTTTTTTTCTAATTTTTGACAATTATAATTATTTCTCATAAACACCAACTGTCCCCAGGTTGATCTTACTAAGTATTCAGAAAGAATTAGATCATTGACCAGCCAGAAACGACCTCATCTTTCTGTTTAGGGATTATCTATGAAAGAATTGGAATTGGGCATAAGGGCATCATCCAAACAGGGTGAATGGATCCCCCTTAGTGGCATAATCATGTTCCTTTCCTTCTTTACCTCTTTACTGTGGAACTTGTCCTTCTCTTCCAGGGCTGTTACATGCACTGGCTAAGCTCCTTCAGTAAAAACATCACCTTCTTCCTAGGTCATGTTGAATGTTTTAAAACTGTTTTGAATGATTCTTCATGCTTGACACTAGGTATTATAACATGACTTCTTTTTTAAATAGGAGGAAAACACAATGATAGGTTGTTTGGTCACAAATGAAACCCTATAATCACAGTTGTGCTACATTTCAGAGGATAGAGTGGTATTTTGAAGTCATCACTTCTTGCAGTGTGCCTTGAGAGTGATCACTTCATCGCCCAGATCTCAATTTCCTCCTCTTTGAAATGATAATCTCAACTCTGTAGAGTTTATTTTCAAGGATTAGAAAAATGATAGGTAAATAATTGAATGCCAAGCGTGATCCATAGTAGGTGACAAGCTGTTGTTGCTATCATTGTCATCATTTTTGTTGCTCTGAGACACTTTAAGTCATCTGTCTAAAGTCAAAATATAATTAATTGCCACATATTTCATAGACTAGTCTTTGGAGATTGAACTTGTAAATTTAGTTGACAAGTAGCAATTAGAATTATACAATCCACGAATTGTAGAATGTCCCTGTTTTTTCCCTTGTATATATAATTCGAGCAACTGATAGCAAACTATTTTTATCAACAGACATGTCATCTATGCTCCAAGCAGCCACAACAAGTATATGGGGGAGTCATTCCCAGGGATCTTCGATGCTCTGTTTGATATTGAAAGCAAGGTGGATCCTTCCAAGGCCTGGGAAGAAGTGAAGAGACACATTTCTATTGCAGCCTTCACCGTGCAGGCTGCAGCAGGGACTCTGAGAGAAGTAGCCTAAGAAGTTTCTTTGGGGAACACGTTGAATTAGTATGATGTATCACTCAGAAAGAATCATGTTGGATGTACTGATAAACTGAAAAATAAAGTTATGTACATATATATACATATATAGATACAGATAGATACATATATCCACCTTGGCATTCTTTTTTCTTCTCCATATATATCGAATAAGGAAGATGGATGATTTTTATTCTGTAATTATAGAAAGTTATTCTGAAGTTGGACTAAGTGTTGAAATTAAGAACAGAGTAAAATTTTAATACACTTATGTGGCATTATCAGAGAGTCATGTCTAATTCAGCACTTACAAAACTACTCCTGTCACTGCACGTGTAGAAAACATCAGTCTGTTATTTGTTGTGTATTTTTAGAATTTTTATAAATAAAATTGTACCATGTATATTTTTCTAGGACTTGATTTTTTCACTCACTTTTGACATTTCATCCATGTATTATTGTGGCTGTAGGTCATTAGAGTCCACTGACACAGAGCATTCCCTTGCATTGATATAACACTTATGCATTAGCATTTAGTCAAGACAGAGAAACCACACAGAAACATAAACAGAGAAAGTTAACGTAAAGAATAATTAATTACAATAGCATTGGAGCAATGAAGTATTGTCTAGTAAAAGGTGAAAAGAAGTTTAAAGAATATAAGAATTACAGGTACTTCCCTGGTGGTCCAGTGGCTAAGACTCCACACTCCCAATGCAGGGGGCCCGGGTTCGACCCCTGGTCAGGGAACTAGACCCCACGTGCTGCAACTAAGAGCCCGCGTGTTGCAAGGAAGGTCCTGTGTGCCTCAACTAAGACCTGGCACAGCCAAATAAATAAATAATTATTTTTAAAAAAACAGAATATAAGAATTACAGATATATGGAGCAATCACTGTCCCTTGGATTGAGGACTGCAGGAACATGTAGATGTTTCCTTAAAAATAAATTAGGCCATTGTGTAAATCCAATCAAAATGATTTGAGCTTGTGTTTACACCTAAGATAACCTAATCTTCTCTAACGTACAATATCCTAAGAAAAGTCTAGTCTTTGGAAATTCTACAAAAGGCCTAAAGAATACAATTCACAGTATCCAGAAAATAAAGAACTTCACTGGTGGACATTAAGATGCCAAGTACAGATGCCAATGAGTCCTCTCTTACAAAGCAAACAGACTGGCTGATTTTGACAACTTTTCCTCTAAAATTATCATGAGACTGTTTATAATGCTCATCTATTGCTATGGAATTTGGAGATAGTGGGTTCCAATCCACCCTCTTTTCCTAAGACTGCTTGAAATTGTTCTGTCACCTGAGGATTTGAAAACAATGTGTCTCCCATGTAATAGGTGGTTTGTCTAATTCCATAATGCCTAATAGGGTAGCCACATGTAGATATCAAGCTCTTGAAATGTGACTAGTTTGAATTGAGCTGTGCTGTCAATATGAAATGCATGCTGGACATCAAAAACTTAGTATAGAAAAAAGAATGTAAAATAGCTCATTAATATTTTCAATATTATTTATATTTTTAATGATAATTTTTGAATATATTTAAGTATATTATTGAAATTCATTTCAAATGTTTTTAATTACCTTTTATGATGTGGACACTAAGAAGTTTAAAAATACATATATGGTTCAGATTATATTTCCATAAAAATTTTATTATTATTTTATTCTTTAAATCTTTTTTGCATTAAGCATTTCAGTTGTATTTTATTAAATCTTGTGATTAATGTTTTGAAAAATTGTTTTGTGTTTGCCTTATCTTTCTAACTATACAGTAAGTTTTCTGGGGGAGAAGGCTCAGCTATCTTGTTTTGGTTCACCTACCATACGTGAAAGGCAAAAGTAAGTGTTTCATATAGATTGGATGATTGTGTTGAATCAATTGAGAACACAGGTAGTGAAATGCAATACTTTACATATCTTTTAACACCTTTAGTTTATAGACGTATCTTTAAATAAATTTCAACAAGTTTAAATAAATATTTAAACTTGTTGATTGACAACTCAGAGTTATATGTAAATCAAAAACTCTGGGGAAAAAAAGAGCAAAAATATTATGGTCTCTCAGAAACACAAATAGGGCACCCTTAGTCCAGTTTAGAAGAGATTATTGCATTTATTCATTTTATAAGAGACAATTTGTTACCTGGAGTTGATTCACATTATAACTTGTGGTCTTGGAGAGTGACCTGTGCTTGCACACAGGCTTCTTGGTGGTGGCAGCAGCAGCCTTAGCGTCTCATGCCCGTCTCTGGGGTCCTCGCTGTTAGCCGCAGCTCTCGCCCGTCTCTGGAGCTTCTTTAAGCAGCGCTCTTAATCCCCTCTCCTCGCACACCAGGAAACAAAGAGGGAAGAAAAAATCTCTTGCCTCTTCGGCAGGTCCAGACTTTTTCCTGGACTCCCTCTCTCCCTGAGCTCCAACCGAAGCCTGAGCCTCATCTCCCAGCCCCGCCCGTCCCCACGTGTGAGCAGATAAGCCTCTCTGGCTGGTGAGTGCTGGTCGGCACCGATCCTCTGTGCGGAAATCTCTCCGCTTTGCCCTCCGCACCCGTTGCTGCGCTCTCCTCCGAGGCTCCGAAGCTTCCTCTCTCCGTCACCCGCAGTCTCTGCCTGCGAAGGGCCTTCCTAGTGTGTGGAAACTTTTCCTCCTTCACAGCTCCCTCCCACTGGTGCAGGTCCCATCCCTATTCTTTTGTCTCTGTTTTTTCTTTTTTCTTTTGCCCTACCCAGGTACTTGGGGAGTTTCTTGCCTTTTGGGAGGTCTGAGGTCTTCTGCCAGTGATCAGTGGGTGTTCTATAGGAGCAGTTCCATGTGTAGAAGTATTTCTGATGTATCTGTGGGGAGGAAGGTGATCTCCGCATCTTACTCTTCTGCCATCTTCCTCCTCTAATGAGAAGATAAACAAAATTGATAAACCATTAGCCAGATTCATCAAGAAAAAGAGGGAGAGGACTCAAATCAAAATTAGAAATGAAAAAGGAGAAGTTACAACAGATACCGCAGAAATACAAAGCATCCTAAGAGACTACTACAAGCAACTTCATGCCAATAAAAGGGACAACCTGGAAGAAATGGACACATTTTTAGAAAGGTTTAACCTTCCAAGACTGAAACAGGAGGAAATAGAAAATATGAGCAGAAAAATCACAAGTAATGATATTAAAACTGTGATTAAAAATCTTCCAACAAACAGAAGTCCAGGACCAAATGGCTTCACAGGTGAATTCAATCCAACATTTAGAGAAGAGCAAACACCTATCCTTCTCAAACTCTTCCAAAAAATTGCATAGGAAGGAACACTCCCAAACTCATTCTATGAGGCTACCGTCACTGTGATAGCAAAACCAGACAAAGATACTACAAAAAAAGGAAACTACAGACCAATATCACTGATGAATATAGATGCAAAAATCCTCAACAAAATACTAGCAAGCAGAATCCAACAGCACATTAAAGAGATCATACACCATGATCAAATGGGATTTATCCCAGGGATACAAGGATTATTCAATATATGCAAATCAATCAACATGATACACCATATTAACAAATTGAAGAATAAAAACCATGATCATCTCAATAGATGCAGAAAAAGCTTTCAACAAAATTCAACACCCATTTATGATACAAACTCTCCAGAAAGTGGGTATAAAGGGAAGCTACCTCAACATAATAAAGGCCAAATATGACAAACCCACAGCAAACATCATTCTCAATCATGAAAAATTGAAAGCATTTCCTCTAAGATCAGGAGCAAGACAAGGATGTCTACTCTTGCCACTATTATTCAACATAGTTTTGGAAGTTTTAGCCACAGCAATCAGAGAAGAAAAAGAAATAAAAGGATACAACTTGGAAAAGAAGTAAAACTGTCACTGTTTGCAGATGATATGATACTATATGTAGAGAATCCAAAAGATGCCACGAGAAAACTACTAGAGCTAATCAATGAATTTGGTAAAGTAGCAGGAAACAAAATTAATGCACAGAAATCTCTTTCATTCCTATACACTAATTATGAGAAATCTGAAAGAGAAATTAAGGAAACACTCCCATCTACCATTGCAACAAAAAAATAAAATATCTAGGAATAAACCTACCTAAAGAGAAAAAAGACCTGTCTGCAGAAAACTATAAGACACTGATGAAAGAAATCAAAGATGATACAAACAGATGGAGAGGTATACCATGTTCTTGGATTTGAAGAATCAATATTGTGAAAATGACTATACTACCCAAAGCAATCTAGATTCAATGCCATCCCTATCAAATTACCAATGGCATTTTTACAGAACTAGATCAAAAAATTTTAAAATTTGTATGGAGACACAAAAGATCCCATATAGCGAAATCGGTCTTAAGGGAAAAAAACAGAGCTGGAGGAATCGGACTCCCTGACTTCAGACTATACTACACAGCTACAGTAATCAAGACAATATGGTACTGGCACAAAAACAGAAATATAGATCCATGGAATAGGGTAGAAAGCCCAGAGATAAACCCACGCACCTATGGTCAACTCATCTATGACAAAGGAGGGAAGGATATACAATGGGGAAAAGACAGCCTCTTCAATAAGTGGTGCTGGGAAAACTGGACAGCTACATGTAGGAGAATGAAATTAGAACACTTCCTAACACCATACACAAAAATAAACTCAAAATGGATTAGAGATCTAAATGTAAGATTGGATACTCTAAAGCTCTTAGAGGAAAACATAGGATGAACACTTTTTGACATCAATCACAGCAAGATCTTTTTTGATCCATCTCCTAGAGTAATGGAAATAAAAACAAAAATAAGCAAATGTGACCTAATGAAACTTAAAAGCTTTTGCACAGCAAAGGAAACTATAAACAAGATGAAAAGACAACCCTCAGAATGGGAGAAAATATTTGCAAACAAATCAATGGACAAAGGATTAATCTCCAAAATATATAAACAGCTCAATATTAAAGAAACAAGCAACCCAATCCAAAAATGGGCAGAAGACCTAAATAGACATTTCTCCAAAGAAGACATACAGGTGACCAAGAAGTAAATGAAAAGCTGCTCAACATCACTAATTATTAGAGAAATGTAAATCAAAACTACAATGAGGTATCACATCACACCAGTTAGAATGCGCATCATCAGAAAATCTACAAACAAATGCTGGAAAGGGTGTGGAGAAAAGGGAGCTCTCTTGCACTGTTGGTGGGAATGTAAATTGATACAGCCACTATGGAGAGCAGTATGGAGGTTCCTTAAAAAACTAAAAATAGAATTACCATGTGACCCAGAAATCCCACTACTGGGCTTATACCCAGAGAAAAGCATAATTCAAAAAGACACATGCACCCCAGTGTTCATTGCAGCACTATTTACAATAGCCAGGTCATGGAAGCAACCTAAATGCCCATTGACAGACGAATGGATAAATAAGATGGGGTACATATATACAATGGAATATTACTCAGCTATAAAAAGGAACTAAATTGGGTCATTTGTAGAGACGCGTATGGACCTAGAGACTGTCATACAGAGTGAAGTAAGTCAGAAAGAGAAAAACAAATATCATACATTAATGCATATACGTGGAATCTAGAAAAATGGTATAGATGAACTGGTTTGCAAGGCAGAAATAGAGATGCAGACATAGAGAACAAACGTATGGACACCAAGGGTGGAAAGTGGCTGCGGGTGTGGGTGGTGGTGTGATGAATTGGGAGATTGGGATTGACATGTGTGCACTGATGTGTATAAAATGGATGACTAATAAGAACCTGCTGTTTAAAAAAATAAAATAAAATTGAAAAACTATTGATCTTCTTTATATTTTCACTTTAAAAATTTCTAGCAAGGTCAATTTATATATATATATATATATATATATATATATATATGTATTTTTTTTTTTTTTTTTTTTTTTTGCAGTACGCGGGCCTCTCACTGTTGTGGCCTCTCCCGTTGTGGAGCACAGGCTCCAGACGCGCAGGCTCAGCGGCCATGGCTCACGGGCCCAGCCGCTCCGCGGCATGTGGGATCTTCCCGGACCGGGGCACGAACCCGTGTCCCCTGCATCGGTAGGCGGACTCTCAACCACTGCGCCACCAGGGAAGCTCCCATATTTTTTTATAAGTAGTGCTTCAATTAACAAACAATAGATAATTTAGTGAAATAACATGTATGTAAGCATTGGTAATTTGATAAACTGTGATAGGTGTCAGCAAAATACAGGTAGTATGGCACTTCTGTTAAAAATAATATTCTAGGGCTTCCCTGGTGGCGCAGTGGTTGAGAGTCCGCCTGCCGATGCAGGAGACACGGGTTCGTGCCCCGGTCCGGGAAGATCCCACATGCTGCAGAGCAGCTGGGGCCGTGAGCCATGGCCGCTGAGCCTGCGTGTCCGGAGCCTGTGCTCTGCAACGGGAGAGGCCACAACAGTGAGAGCCCCGCGTAAAGCAAAAAAAAAAAAAAAAAAAAGTATATAAAAAAAAAATAATAATAATATTCTACAGTATGTACAGCATAGTAACTACAGATAATAATACTGTAATGCATATTTAAAAGTTGTTAGGAGAGTAGATCTTAAAAGTTCTCATAACAAAAGAAATAATTTTTAACTACATGCTGTGATGAATGTTAACTAATATGGTGATCATTTCACAATAGATGCAAATAGCAAATCATTATGTTATATACCTGAAAGTTATATGAGGTTATATGTCAATTATACCCCAATAAAAAACAGTCATCTTTATGCATTGTATTAAATATAATTACTCACATAATTATGGTATAAATAATTACTATATTATATTCATATTAATAGAAACATATACATTGATGTATATTATTATGTATGTATATATAACATATATAAAGTATTTTGTTTAAAAGTTTTCACCAATTTTTTTTTTATATTTACCCCAAAAGAAGTCTATATTCTTTTAGGCTCTCAACCCCCTAAGATTGGGTTTTCTATATACCGAAAACCCAATCAACCATTTTCACACCTTTCTGAGTAAACATCAGTATTTTCCACTTCCCTTTGAAGCTATTATCCAATCTCAAGAAGTAGGTGTGGCCTCAGGAGAGTCTAACCCTTTAAAAGGCAACTTTGTCCAGGGGTGACTGCTTCTCTCAGGGGGACTGAGGAAAAGTGCAGCTACCAGGTGTTGGACAGTTCTTGTTGACCCTGATATCCACAGATTTCCAGGACGTGCAGCCTTCCAGAAGTAAGACCACTCACAGTGGACTCTGGTAAGTAAGGAATTGATTGTAAATATCTTCATGCCTATTTTCTCTCATCCAAATCCTTTCCATTTACTTATTAGCCTGCTTGGGTTTTGTCCAAGCAAACAAGTAGTTGTCTTAGTTTTTTTAAATGACCTTAATATTTAAAATATCTGTAACTAGAGCAATTGTAATATATTGATATTTGTAATATTAACATATGTAATCATTTTTATTCCATTACCTTACATGTTATTAGATGTTTTTAGGTCTTAAATGAGATTTCTACAGACATATGTATTTATGAAACGCATAGAACACCTAAAATGTTCAACATAATGTATACATTTCATAGCCTTTATACAGATGAACATAAGAGTTAAATGTGTTGAATGAATTAGAATATCTTCTTGTAAAGTTCATATGCACTATATATATATTTTTATTTAAATATCTTTATTGGAGTATAATTGCTTTACAATGGTGTGTTAGTTTCTGCTGTATAACAAAGTGAGTCAGCTATATACATACATATATCCCCATATCTCCTCCCTCTTGCGTCTCCCTCCCACCCTTCCTATCCCACCCCTCTAGGTGGTCACAAAGCACCGAGCTGATAAACCTGTGCCATGCGGCTGCTTCCCACTAGCTATCAGTTTTGCATTTGGTAGTGTATATATGTCCATGCCAGAATAAAGGCGCTGTATTTTTAAAGCCTTCAGTTTGCAGTGTAGATTTGAAAAGTGTTCAGGATAGATCCAATGAACTGATAGGGACTCCCAAGAAGTGGCATTGGTCAAATAGGGAAATATCAGAAACAAAGAGAATATGATGTTGCTTCCATTAACTATATCTTTGGAATTTCTAGTGTAGAGAGAAAATCCTCATGTATATTCAAATTTTTTCTTTGGTTTTAAAAAACAACTGATTAATTTTTACTCATTACTGTTGTAGCTTGAACATTCACTAGTTAAAAATGTGAAGTGCTCTGATGATCTGAACTGACTCCAGGAAAAATTGTGTTGCTGAACTAGAAATAACATAATTTTTTCCTTTTTTGTCTTGAAAGGAGGAGTTTTGCTATTTAAGTTGGAAGCAAACACTGAAATGTTTATAGTTTTAAGATGCCAAAGGTAAAGCCAACATTGATTATATTAAGTTTAAATTATTCTAAACAATTTTATTTGTCTTTAGAAAAGCACATCTGTCAGTTCAGAGACAGGAGACATAGAGAACATTAGCATAGAGACAAAGTGTGTGCAAGTATGGGTTCCAGTCATGGAGTCATGGAGAGAGAGAGAGACAGACAGATTGAGATTATATATGTGCTTCTGTACCAATCAGCTAATAAAAGTAACTCTGGAGTCACCATTTACCCGCTGGTCTAAGCTTTAAGCACATCCATGTAATTTAGGTATGACTGAGAACATGGTTTATTTTAAACAAAAAAGTTGCTAGGGACTCTCTTATCTAATTTTATCATTTGTATCAGCATGAACCTGTCTGTATTCACCATTTCTAGGTTTGTACTGAGGGTAAGCATATAGGTAAATTAGATAGAGTTCAAGCAGACAGGACTTTGTCCAAAGGCTTTACTTTCCCTTATCAGGGCAGAAGAAAGACTTTCTCTCTTATCCTCTCTAATTCTGTCTTGAATTTTCAGAAACATGGATTCAGACACATTGCAAGCCTTCCAGAATGAACTAACCTGCTCCATCTGTATGAACTACTTCATAGACCCCGTCACCATAGACTGTGGGCACAGCTTTTGCCGTCCCTGCCTGTACCTCTGCTGGGAGGAAGACCAGACTCCAAAGAGCTGCCCTGAGTGCAGGGGACTATCAGAGAAGCCAGATTTCCAAACCAATATTGTACTCAAGAGGCTGGCTTCCCTCGCCAGACAGGACACAGCTAAACAAACCAACAGCTTGGAGGCGCAGATCTGCTTGACACACAAAGAAGCCAAAGGACTCTTCTGTGAGGTTGACAAGACCCTGCTCTGTGGCCCCTGCTCTGAGTCCCCAGAGCATGCAGCTCACAGCCACAGTCCAATACAATGGGCTGCTGAGGAATACCGGGTAGGTGATGCTTCTAAAGCAGTTAGGAACCTACAGGCTCCTAAATCAGAGAGAAAGATGAGGATAATAATGAAGTTGATGGGGATGGAGATGGTCGAGGTGGAGATTTTTCAGTGTAGGTCGTGTATCATTTTAATGTTGTTGCCCAATTGTCCAAACATGTGGAACTGCTGTATCCTGGGGCGTGTGGCAGCACAAGGCACACTGGCTTCTGATGTGAGCTTGACGCATTCTTAGTCAAGTTATATAAAAATCTGAGTCTCAATTTCTTAGGAAATGAGAAATTTCATTTCTCTCATGGAAATGAGAGATTCCATTATCTATAAAGTTTCCCCAATTCTTTCTTTCTTTTTTAAATTTTTAATTAATTGATTTATTTTTGGCTGCATTGGGTCTTTGTGCTGCGTGTGGGCTTTCTCTAGTTGTAGCGAGCGGGGGCTACTCTTTGCTGTGGTGCACAGGCTTCTCATTGCAGTAGCTTTTCTTGTTGTGGAGCATGGGCTCTAGGCACTCAGGCTTCAGTACTTGTGGCACGCGAGCTCAGTAGTTGTGGCTCATGGGGTCTAGAGCATAGGCTCACTAGAGCACACAGGCTTAGTTGCTCTGCAGCATTTGGGATCTTCCAGGACCAGAGCTCAAACCTGTGTCCCCTACATTGGCAGGCAGATTCTTAACTACTGCGCCACAAGGGAAGTCCCCCCACCCCAATTCTTCATTATATGTTTCTGTCACTTTGATATTCAACATATTAGAATCAAATTAGATTAATGTGGAAAAATCTGACCACATCATTCAAACTCAAGATTTCTATTTTCTAAACCAGTGGTCCCCATCCTTTTTGGCACCAGTGACCAGTTTCGTGGAAGACAATTTTTCCATGAATGGGGGCAGGGAGAGGTTGGGGGGATGGTTCCGGTGGTAATGCGAACCATGGGGAGCCATGGGGAGCCATAAGGAGTGGCAGATGAAGCTTCACTTGCTCGCCCCCCTCTCACCTCCTGCTGTGCGGCCCCGTTCCTAACAGGCTGTGGACTGGTAGCGGTCTTCGGCCCGGTGGGTTGGGGACCCCTGCTCTAAATGACTGCCTTTGCTCATACATAAGGGGATGGAAGTTATGGTATCATCTGTGTCGCTAAAGCTCATGGTTATTTTGCAGGAGAAACTTCTGAAGAGAATGGACTCTTTAAGGAAAATGACACAAGAAATGCAAAACAGTCTGAATCAAGAAGCTAACAAAACTCAGTTGTTAGAGGTAAGAATTAAAATATTCTATTTGTTTGCATGGAGACAGATATAATCCTGGCTTAGACTTTTAGCAAAATTCAAATTACCAGGTAAAGGATAGTGGTCTTTTCCTTGGAAAGAGTAGTGGTTTCAAATGACCTATCATCAGTAATCACAATTATAACAGACCAATACAAACTAGTTCAAAGAGTGCTAGTATATGGGAAAACCAAGGCATGAAACGTATTCCTAGGCCACATTTTGAAGATTTGAATAAACCTTCTCAGACATGGAGTATAAGACAACATTGTGCTAAGTGTGTCTGTGAAGGTGAGGAGAGGAATACAGCAGTACCTAGAGGAGAATTAGTGCATATTTTTAAATATGCACAGTATGGGGTTTACCTAATAAAAGAATATTTAGAAAAATCAGGGAAAGGAACAAGAAAAAACAAGATTTGGGTAAGAGAGGAAATAATTGATGGAGTAAGAACCCTGAAGAATCCTCCTAGGGAGAAAAACTGGAACCCCCTCAGATGGCTTGATTTAAACAGGAAAAAAGGCGAGAAACTTAGAGAAAGGATGGACAGGAAGGACCCTTTGAGGTGTGAGGCAGAAAGTTTGTCAAGAGCTTTCCCGATGACAGTAAGGAAATAATGTTTGACGTTTTCTGTTGAGAATGAGGATGAGTGATTCTTTGAATCCACTATCTCTGCAGAACTATGCGGCCATAAGGAAGGTGATGATCAAAGTTCAGTATCAGATGATCCACCTGTTTCTCCAGAAGCAGGAGCAACTCCATCTGGAGGCGCTGGAGGAAGAAGCGAAGGAGACTCTCCAGCAACTCAGGGAGAGTGAATTCAGAATGACTCAACAGAAAGAAAGTCTGAAAGAAATGTACAGAGAGCTGACTGAGATGTGCCACAAGCCCGACTTGGAGCTGCTCCAGGTGAGAAGGGAGGTTCCATCCTCAGAGACAGAGGTACTATTCTGGGCACTGTTGCCATGACATTGAAATGTTACCTGCATATACTCTTATCTCAGCTAAGGGATGATGCTCCTTGACTCCCATTAACTTACTTGTCCAATCCCTTATTTCTCATAGCCTGGTAATCTTTGGGAGGTTTTTTTTAATCCTTTCATTAGCTAACATAGGACAAAATTTTTTCAGTGTGATCAGGAGTACTATCCAGACAGATTATCGAAAATCAGCAAAATTCTGTGACCAGGGGAAAGTTAATTTTCTTGGAGTAATTCTCAATACGTTGTCACTCTATTATCCCACACTTACTGAAGACATTGAGGTTTTGCCCATTGTCTAGGTAAAATTTTTAGAACTGGTAGTCAATTTCAATGCACTCTATAATTCGTTTTATATGGTTCCTTGTTTTGCTTTAATTGTCATCATAAATGGTGAGATCTCTCCTTGGGAATAGGACTGAGAAATGACTGACATTGGAAACCTGATGTTGTTGCATCATTACACAGACTCTTGCTGGCCTCCTTCCTTCCTTCCTTAATGTGCCCTGAGGAAGCTCATCACGTTTTAGTTTAAGTTCTGTTATTAAGATAGCCTCTGATTGTTCCTTAGAGGAGAATGAGAAAAACAATACCTTATTGAACAAACAAGAATAGTAAAGAAGATGCAAAAGGACAGAACTCTCATGATTAACGTGATTTTTTTTTTTTCATTGCAGGCCTCGGGAAATGTATTGGAAATGTGAGTGTACGCTAATGACTTTTGATTTCTGGAAAAGTTGTTGTCTTTTTGATGAAGTGGTTGGATAGTCATTCCTTGGTGCCACGGGGAATTGTTTTCAGGCCATCCCCAAAACCTAAATCCCGGGATGCACTATCCCTTATAGAAAATGCCATAGTATTTGCAGATAACTTATAAGCATGCTCCCATACACTTTAGTCATTACTAGACTACTTATAACACCTAATAAAATGTAAATTAAATGCTATGTAAATAGTTCCCACGTATGTGGCATTTTCAAGTTTCACTTTTTGGAACTTCCAGGAATTTTTTTTTTCTGAATATTTTCCATTTAGAACCAGGGAGGAAGAATGTAGGGGAGGGATGGATTTAGAATTTGGGATTGACATGTACACACTGCTATATTTAAAATAAATAACACACAGTGGTTATCTCAAACCATAGGGAAGAAGATCAGGATTAAAAATGGTGGTCAGGGCTTCCCTGGTGGCGCAGTGATTTACAGTCCGCCTGCCGATTCAGGGGACACGGGTTCGTGCCCCGGTCCGGGAAGATCCCACATGCCGCGGAGCGGCTTTGCCCGTGAGCCTGCGCGTCCGGAGCCTGTGCTCTGCGACGGGAGAGGCCCCAACAGTGAGAGGCCCGCGTACCGCAAAAAAAAAAAAAAAAAAAAAAAAAAATGGTGATCAAGGGAGACTTTAGCTTTACCTATAATGTTCAAACTTTTTGAAAAGAATTTATCTATGTATTATTCTATAAGTAAAATAAATTTAACAAAAAAATAGATAACAAACAAGGACCTAGTGTAAACTAACTAACTAACTAAATAAATAAATAAAATAAAACAGAAATTACAGATTCAATCCGTGGTTGAATCCATACATGCAGAACCCTTGCACATGGATGACGAACAGTACATCTTTTGATCTATTAACATCGTCTTTTTGGCTATTTTCTGTTTTATTTCAAAAGGATTCTAGAGGCCTTCTGATCCTTGGTCTGAGAAGTTTCCTTTTCATTTGGCTGAATTCAAATATACCTGAAAACTTTCTGACATTCTGGGCTTTGTTCCACCCACTCACCCCATCCTCTCCAGACTCACCACAGTAAAACTTAGGGAAGGGATTTTTCTGAGATATCACAGAGGAAGCACCTACACTAATGAGTTGGAAGGTGAAAATGGCAGGAAAGGGGCAAATTCCCTAATAGGAAGAGGGGCTGTGATTTTGTTCCTAGGAGTAGCACTGAATCAGCCTGTTCCATTACAGCAAGCCCCCTTGTAGGTAGGACCTCAGAGCTAATGGCTTCCTGGTGCCCACTGGAAAGTTAGACCTTCAGGACCAAGGCAGCCAGGCTGGAATTGGATTCCCTTAATGGGCTGATAAGAGCAAACACGTCGGGCTCAGTGAACTCTTCCTTTTAGACACTGAACGTATCCTTGATGACTACTTGCTGACTGCAGTCCCAAAGGCTTTGCCTGAATTTTTTGCTCTCTGTAAAATGCCCAGGATCTTTGCATCACCTGAGTTGGAATAGAGGAAGTGAATGAAGTTCAATAAGTTGAAAACTGGAGTAAAGTCTGAGAAGAATAGGGGAGTTGAAATTTGATGTAATTTATATTTAGAAAAAAGTATGGTAACTTTTTATATTCCCAAGTGTGTAGAATATAATGTATATCCAATTAACCAAAAATAGGAGAATTCTGACAAAATATCCTGGATTAAAAACTGCTTTTTTGTAATGGTCCTGTGATTAGCCTTTGACCTTGAAATGCAACTGATGTCATTTGTTACAGGACTGATTTGATACAGATGCAAAAGCCTCAGCCAGTGAACCCAGAGCTCACTTCCTGGCCTGTCACTGGAATCCTAGACATGCTGAACAGCTTCAGAGGTAAGAGTCAACCTTCAGTGAGCAGGACTACATTTCATTAGAACTTCTTGGGAAGGAGCCTTCTTTTATTGTTATTTTATTTTTTCTGACATGAAGGTAGTACATAACTTCCCAAAGTTGTTACATTTTTCCTGCTTGTATAGTCGTATTACAAAGATCAAGGCTGAACTTTGCAACCTATAGTTTACCGAAAATGCAAAGCTAGAGATATATATTCAGTTACATATGACATAGGCAGAGCAAGAGGAGAGCAACCAGCTTGCTCATGTGGTTATAAAGAGAGACAATATTTACTTTTGTGAGTAACCATCAATATTGTGTTTATTCAGTTTATTTCACTCTTATAAAGTTAAATATGGCATTGCTGGTTTTTAATTTGTTCTGTATTACCAGCTCATTTATTATGCATTGTACAAAAAGATTTATTATTTCTAAAATCAGCAAGAATTGACAGAAAAGACTAAAATTAGCTTAGGCAGGATAATTGTAATGCTATTAGATCAATTTCAGAACAACTGAAAGGCAAGGGATCTTTGAACATGGTTAGCCAGAACATCCTTTTAGAAGCTTCCAGAACATCCTTTTAGAAGCTTCCAAACTATTCATTGATGGATTTCTATCAAAATTTTGACCTTTGAAAATGTAGTAAGTAGAGCCCATAGCCCAATAAATACCCACATGATAGCAAGTGCTATCTACGTGCTAGATCATATTAAAGACAAAGGACACAAGAATAGTTTTCTAAATGAAAGAAAAAGAAAATGTTTTTGGTGAGTCCTGAAATAAACTGTCAAGACGTTGACATTAAATCAGACTTCACAGAGTTCATATCTCCCTTTTTTTTTTCTTTTTCTGTATGATTTGAAGTCTTTCTGTGTGCTGGTGAGATAGTAATGACTCTTACTCTTCATAGAAGAGCTAGTCTGAACTCCCTTTGCTGTCTTTGCTTTGTATTTCCTTGGAGGAGGGAAAATGAAAAGACTCATTGGGTAGAGAGCCTCTGCCTCTCAGGCTGTGGAAATCTCATTTGCTGACCACATTTTTGCTCTTTCTGCAGTGGATAATGTTCTGAGTCAGAAAATGACCATTCACAATGTGAGCCTTTCTGAGGATGGTACAAGTGTGATGTTTGGAGGTGACCATCACGACGTGTCCAGACAGCCCCAGATTGTGGAAAGATTTGTGGCCTGGGGAGCTGTGGCCTTCACCTCTGGGAGGCATTACTGGGAGGTGGATGTGACACACTCCTCGAACTGGATTCTGGGAGTCTGTAAAAATATCTTGACGAGTGATACTGATATCATTATTGATTCTGAAGAAGCATTTTTGCTATTTTCTATGAAGGTGAACAATCATTATACTTTGTCCACGAACTCCCCACCCTTAATTCAGTATGTGCAAAGGCCTTTGGGTAGGATTGGAGTGTTTCTGGATTATGACAATGGAACTGTGAGCTTCTATGATGTTTGCAGAGGTTCCCTCATATATAGTTTCCTTCCTTTCTCCTTCTCCTCCCCGCTGACGCCTTTCCTTTGCCTTAGGTCTCCATGAATAGTCAAGTTCCATGACCATTTAATTGATGAAATTCTTGCCTGAACAAATTGCTTTCCTAAACCTCACGTGAGGCCAAAGGATGATATCTGACTATCTCTGAGCACATTGTAATTTAATGGAACATACGACTATATGTTTATAAAATGGCATAACGATGTTGAATGTATAAATTTGTTAATTAAATTTTCTTGTAATAAAAATTTATTATGGAATATTTCATAGAGTATAATCAGTTGCTTTTCTTCTGTCATAAATAATAGTTTTATTAAAATAAAAGTTACATACCATAAAGGTCACCCCATTTAAACTATATAATTCAGTGGCTTTTAGTAATATTCAAAAAGTGAAACCATAACTGTCTAATTCTAGGACATATCCATCACCCCCAAAATAAACCAATGACCATTAACATTTACTCCCCATTCCCCCTCCCCCTCCCAAGTCACCCCCTAATCCAGTTTTATTCTTCATGGATTTTTCTATTACATGGTTTCAAATAAATTGGATCACACAGTGTGTGGCTTTTGATATCTGTTTACTTTCACTTAATGCTTTCAAGATTCATCTACATTGTAAGCAGTGTGCTTTACTTGCGTATCTGAACCAGATTGGGGTGAAAGCATGAGGTAATATATATATCAGGTTAGTAAACAAAAGGAATGGTGCTTAGTTTTCTCTTCAAAGCTGACCTAGTTGGTAAGAACCAAGTGTTTGACAGACTTTATCATTTCTCTAAATCCTAGTCATTAAGCACATCTCAGCTCAACAACATTTTTCCCAGGAAGTTTTTCGTGACTACACAGACCAGTGTAGTTCCTCTCATTACACACTCTCTGAGCATATACCGTCTCATCATAATGTTCAACAAACCTTCCTCAAATTCGCACTTTTACTACTTGACAGACAATTCTGAGACAGTAGGGACAGTATATTATTTACTACTATATTCCTACTATCCAATGCAGACTTATAACATAATACACAGAAGTATAGGATGAATCAATGAACAAATACATGAATGAAAGAATTAATATAAACAAATATTATTCCAGCATTGATAAAGTTTTCCAAAATGTAGCTAACATAATAGACATAAAATGCTAACTGATAATGTCAACAAAAGAGAGGTAATTGATCTGCAGCTTTACAGCCTAAGAAAATTCCATTAGTTTGAGGTTTAAAATAACTACTGCATAATTTTGTTTTATAGTGTTGATTTTGAGATTTCCCTAAGACGATCAGTACAATCTACTGGAAGATGAAGACCCTACGTAAAGTGATATGGAAACAGAAGATGGGACTTCACATGATGGTGACTGTCAGAATTTAAACTGACATATAAAATACTACTAAGCATAAGGTGGTATAATTTCCTTAGCAGTGGGAAGGCCAAAACCAATTTAAATTTGAAGAATAATTCAGAAGACAGAAATACAGAATTCTGTAATATAATATGATACCTAAAAAATATTGTAATTGTTCTATAATGTTCATTATACCCTGGTCATTTGAAAGCAGAAACAGTATGGTTCACTAGAAAGCATTCATTCTCAGGCACATCTCCACAAGAATATATTAAATGATAATTTGTTCAAGTTCAATCTATAATATCCAATTCACAAAAACTCAAGAGCTGGATGTATTTTGTTTTCTTTTTACAGAGTACAAGAAGGAGCTTCTTGGTTTGTCTCATTTTTATCTCCAGATCCTTCACTATATCTTCAGTCCTACAATTCAAAGGAAGTATTCAGTGCACTATGGAGTGAAAGTCCTTTCCTTTTAGCCATTTCTCTTTTCATTTTGATCTTTTTCCTCCATTTTCTTTGATTATATCTCTTATTCTAAGCCTCTTGATTGAATGACTCATTTTTTTGTTAAGTTCCATTTATGGTAAGCCCTGTAAAATTGGGTGGAATGAAGGCTGGAGAGGCAAGGGGAATTTTAAAGAGTACAGATGATGCATCTGAAAACAAAACATAAATTTCAAATTAGAATTTGGGAAGGTTTTCATTTTATTTTTAAGAGTCAATTAAATTATAGAATTGACTTATAACAGATGAGGTGTGATTATCTCATTCATGGCATAGAAGGAAAGTTCCTTTCCTTCCCTTTCTCTGCAGAAACATGGCATCACTCACACTACAGAACCTCAAGAAATAATTCACCAGCTGAGTCTTGAGTGTGAGGAAGTTGGAGCTCTTGTGGTGGTGCTTGCAGAACTGGGACCTTGTAAGCAGCCCCAAATCCTAGAAATGGTGTTGCCCAATGGCCAACACCATTGGTTCAAAGACGACATTGTGAAGTTCCTGGAAGAAATGGAGAATAATCCCCTGTTCAATCACAGCCATGCATTCAAAACAACTCAGTCACTGATGGACTGGGAAAAAGTAGCTTTTTAAGATATTTCTGGAGAAATGTGTAAACTCCAATGGTTAGAAACATTTTATAACTTGAGAAACTGTTGCACCTTAAAAGAATTAGTCCTGGGGGCTTCCCTGGTGGCGCAGTGGTTGAGAGTCCGCCTGCCGATGCAGGGGACACGGGTTCGTGCCCTGGTCCGGGAAGATCCCACATGCCGCGGAGCGGCTGGGCCCGTGAGCCATGGCCGCTGAGCCTGCGCGTCCGGAGACTGTGCTCCGCAACGGGAGAGGCCACAACAGTGAGAGGCCCGCGTACCGCAAAAAAAAAAAAAAAAAAAAAAAAGAATTAGTCCTGGTAGTTAAGGAACATGTTAAAAATCCTCACAAAAGCAAAACACCCACCCCCCAACACACAGAAGAAACATTCTGATTTACCCAAGAAGCCCCTAACAACTTACCCCCACTTTTTAAAAGAGATGTATCCCTAGTACTCCTCAAAACACCCCAAACTGTGTACCAGGCGAAAGACAAGGAGTTCCCAGAGAACATGAAGCTGAAACATATTCAAGATTTCCAGAAGGAGAAACAGGAGTGTGAGGAGAAAATGGCTCAGTTCAGGGAACACCACTCTGAACTAGTCCAATATTCCAAGAAATCGGATGTCCCCTAAGGAATCTAAATCAAAGGCCAAAAGAAGTTTCAGGAAAATGTGCAAGAAGTGAAGTCTCCCCCAGAAAACTATTTTACCATGAGGATTAGATTCCATGGAGAGACTGAACAACCTCCAAGGACACCTATCAGATGTTCCACCAGGATTCACCGTCAAGTCAGGAGTTGCAAGATATGCCCCTGAGGGATCGTATGGTGGAGATCCCGGCAAGGCATCCTGAAGAATCAGAAGGAGAACTATAAGAAACAGGCTGAGGAGGTGCAGAAACAATACAAGGTGGATCTGGATCACGGGATAAAGAGTCTGTTTCCTGAGGAATATGCTGCTATGGGGACTGTAGATCTGCCTGTCTGATCTTGGGTTTCAGGGATCCCTTTATTATCATGTTCTTACATCTAGTATAGGTTGTCTCTCTGTATGCAGCATATATTTTTTACAACTGATGAACCCACAGTGACGCATCATTGTCACCCAAGTCCATAGTTTTCACTATTGGTACATGAAAATATTTTTATTTTAACACATAAAGATAATTGAATTAGATAAATAGTTGGATAGATAGACAGATAGATAGATAGATGGCTATTGCACACTCTTAAACACATTTTTATGTTTTACTTTATTAAAACAAATATTTATTAAAGCTGATTTTGAGTTTTCATTGGAAAAAACAGGCAGATAAGTAGTGCACAAGGCATTTGGTATTCAAAAAATAATACATTTATTTCCCATAGAGTCCACCATATACAATTTCATACACAGGTATGCTCTGTAAATATATGCTTTTAATCTCTTAAAGTTACTGGAGATTTATCAATTTTATATGCCATCTAGATGGCTAACATGTTGAATTTATTTGGAAAATCCTTTAGCAGTTTGTGTTATTTGCTTCCTTCCTTGACTTTAAATTTGCAAAATTAGGTCTAAGAATTCATTCTTTTTACCTGAAAATCAGCAGATTTTCCCATAAGTCATTTTTGCCCTCAAGTGCTAGTAAGGCTTATAAACCAGAATAGATAGTGAGATATCCAGTCAAGTGGGGCTCTTCTTGTGAATTTAACGCATGCATTTTCTAATTCATTCAGCACCTAATGTTTTCTAAGCCATGCCTTGTTGCATGGGATACAGAGATAAAAGTTACAATTCTTAACTTTAATATATCATTCTAACATTGAAGAATGACCAGTAAGTGTAATCAGTAATAGAAAGCATTATTTGGTCAAAAAAGTACAAATACTGGAATTGGGTAAATATGGATTAAAATTGTGAATTAGCTATTACAATAAGATGACATTGGTTAAAATAATTAACTGATTGCTTATCTGTTTCCTCATGTATATGTTCATGAAATGAGAATAAGTATAAGTGAAGATTAAATTTAATGCCTATAACTGGCTCACAGTAGATTCATAGAAAATGTTAGGTTAATCCATTGGAGCTGCTATAAAAAAATATCATAAACTGGACAAACAACAGAAATTTATTTCTCACTATTCTGGAGGCTGGAAGTCTCAGATCAGGGTGCCAAGGTGGTTGGCTGATGGCTTTGTTTCAGGGGCAGACTTCTTGTGTCCTCACTTGACAGAAGACACTCAGGATCTCTCTGGAGCCTCTTTTATAAGGCACTAATCCCATTCATGAGGGCTCCACTCTCACGACTTAAACACCTCTCAAAGAGCTCACCTCCTAATACCATCACATCGGGCATTAGGGTTCAATATATGAATTTGGAGGTGACACAGACATTAAGATCATAGCACTTAGCTTCCTTTATTTCATCCATCTACCATACTTATCTTTTACTGAATTCCAACAAGAAACCACTAATACATAATAGATAGCAAAATAAATTACGTTAAAAAATTAAATACACTTAATGAAATTATTCTACTATATATATATATATGTCATGATGACCTATAATCTTGCTAGAATGTTGTTCCAACTCTGGCCCAAAGCATCATTCTAGAAATTTTTAAAATAGTCCTGTTGCTATGTAGATATATTTACACAAAATAATAGTAGGAGATCCATGGTGCGATGGAAATTGCTAGAAGTGCATTTTTTGAAATGTAAACATTTTCTGAAAGGAAATTATTCCACAATTTGCCCTTGAATAAATAGAGATTAAGTAGGAAAAGGGGTAATGGAAGTGATGTTCAGATAGAGGAAACAGCATGTTCAAAAATTCAAAGTGAAGGAGAGCATGATGCCTTGGAGAACTACTTCCACAATTCCTTTGTCCTAGTTCTCTCTTATATACAACTTATGGAAACTACTAAAAACACTGCGATCCAGGTTGGAGGCACTCTTCATTTTTTTATACAGTGCATTTCTCCAAACTACACTTGTGAATTCTGGCAATATAAAAGAAGTGCAATGTACGTTAGGAATATTTCCAAAACTCTAAATAAAACAGAAGAAAAACTAGGATACAGTATCAAAATTCGTGAACCTTTTCTACAACAAAACTGTCTGGAAGTCCCAAAATTTGGACAGATGGAGACAAATCAGGGATATCTAAGATTCATGGGGTATCAGAATCTGTTTAGGAGGAAACAGAAGGAAAGGACAGGATATCTGATAAATTTCAGAACCCCAAAAGTTAGCAGTAGGGATTCATTGAAAGCTGGCAGGTCCCTTAAAGAATAACTGATGAACCTGAGTAGGGTGAGTGCGTTCAGGCTGAAATATGCAAGGAATCCACAATAACATGTGAAGGGGCTGGTACCCTCCAGTCCCTACAACTCTCAGACATAACCACCTAAAGCTCCCTTCCAGGACCAGGCTTCATAATGAGAAAAAAGTACTGGGAGTAAAATACGTACGAAGCAAGACTTAGGCGGCAGGAGCAAAGAAGGAGAATGTCTCAAGAAAAGAAGTGGGAAGAGAAGCAGAAACAGGAGATGGCAAAAAGTTGAGTTCATGTTACTGAACACCTTAGGAAAACAACCGAGTCCTCTAGACTTATGAAGTGAAGAAAGCTACCTTGACCTACCTTCACCTTATAAAAGTCCAAGAAGACTAATTGCATATAAATACCATCAATAGAGCACGTTTTTCACTTCATATTTAGGAAGAATCCAGAGGGAAGAAAATACCTTTCCTAATATAATAGAACTTGGTATGACTGTTCATGAAGTGGCCTTTAGAGAGACAGTTGCCAGAAGAGCCCTGATGCCAGAGCTACATTAAGAGCGCAGCCTTGTGCTCCCATCTTGGGAGAACACGACCCTCAGAGGCCCTCTCTGCTCCTTTGCCCCAGAAACTCGCAGACGCACAGCTTCATCTCCCTGGATCTATCTCTACCACTGTGCCTAGCCACCTCTAGCTGTTCCTGAAGGTCAGTTCTGCAGTGTTTTATGATCTCTCTTTCACACACCTTCTCTAGTTCCTCAAGTTTCCCCCCCTAAGGAGCCATCTGTAAGTCATTTTGTCCTGGCTTAACAATAATGGACTTTTCTAAGAACTCACTACAGAAAACACAACATGATTATACTTTAATACACAACCAAAATACAAAACACCATAGTAAATTGATGGCAATAAAATATGGTATTTGATTTGCATTGCATCACAAATGGTTAACATTCTCACTCATAAATGAGTTCTTAGAAACCAGTAGTGAAGATGTTATATATAGCAAGGGAAATTTAAAAAAAAAACAAAAGAAGAAGAAAATTAAACAACACAAGTGACTAGTAAGGATTAAACATATATGAAGATGACCGAGCTGAACAAGAATAAAAGCAATTTCTTTGTAATATCATATTACGAAAGATTAAACATGTAATATTTGTACAGTTTTAGGAAAGCTACCCACATAAACGCTGGGGGACAAGATTGATAAGGTCCTGTCTATATAGTAGGGGCGTCTATGTTATCTAGTATTAATGAAATTTTGTGCACATCCTTTTGGGTGTATTGATAAACAAATTAATATGCAAGCCATGTTTGGGGGGTCTGTATACTAGCTACAAATTTCTTATGCAGTAAACATGATTTACATATAAATTGTAAATTTATCCAACTAATTTGTTGAAATAATTCAAATAAATTAGAACTGCTAGGACTAAGAATAAGAGGTTTTTAAGTTGAGGATTAAAAGCAGACTTCCCTGGCGGTCCAGTGGTTAAGACTCTGCACTCCCAATGTAGGGGCCATGGGTTCTATTACTGAGCCCACATGCCACACGGTGCGGCCAAAAATTGAAAAAAAAAAAAAAAAGAGCAGACTTTACAACAGCATTTAATTTTTTCTGTTTGAAGGCAAGCTACAACATTGTATTTCTGTAATGATTAAAAATTTAAAGATGATGCATTTGAAAAAAGATGAAGTGGATATATAGTTGTTCACAGTGATAAAACTAGAGGTGAATTCTCTCACATTTTGTGTCATGTTTTCATGTATTATCAAGGAATACATTCATATTATGAGATGCATATATCTTTAGGTTCAAAATAATTTGATACAGATCTCAAAAAAAACAACTGCTGAATGAAAGAGAAGATGTAGAGAAAATTCCCTTCCATTCCTCTAAGCTCTCTGGTTGGTTAGCAGATGTGTGGTCAATGTGTGGACTGCTTTATGTACAGAATGTCTAGTCAAACAAGTGCCCCGTGTGCCCCGGTGTCTTCGCAGACACAGGCCAGAAAAGAACCATGAGGCTTTTCCCTTAGACGAGCACTTATTTTCCTTCACACACTAAGTGTTCATCCAAGAACAGTGGATGTGCTAGAGCCTAGCACAAGACAAGAATTCAATCTAAAAACGTCTAGAAAGGTAACCAAAATATTTCTAGCTTTAATTGTTCTTCACAAAACTAACGACACTGAAATATTTTCCTCATCGGAAACAACTATCAGTATCAAATTAGTTGTTATGCCTAACATACGGAACTAGTTATCACTTAAAATAGTATTTTATCCTTATTACATCATTATTTATAAGGGCTCTTAGGTCTGAACACTAATTGAATCTGCTTTCAGCATTTTGTTGCAGAGTTTTGGAACCAGTTCCTTTAGAATGTGCACTTAAAATAATATTTTATCCTTAATACGTCATTATTTATAAGGGCTCTTAGAAAACTCTGACAAGGCCATCATCAAGCTGCTAGCGCATTCTAAAGGAACTGGTTCCAAAACTGCAACAAAGTGCTGAAAGCAGATTCAATTAGTGTTCAGACCTAAGCATGGTTTCTAGTCTTCTCTTAATTTTCCTCTGATCTTCAGGAGCACAGCCAATTACTATGGACTGAAACTTCTGATCCCCCAGCCCAGGAGGCACCTCTGAGGGGCATGCGCTGTACATCGACGCTAGGTGACTCGGCGTTTCCCAAATCATCCAGAAACGTGCTGACCACCTCGCTGATGATCCTGGGGCATGCTTGAGGGGCTCCTGCTGCTGGGGGTTTCTAATTGTTTCCATTGAAACTTCAACGGTCCCATCAAACGCTTTGCAGTCAGATTTAATTCTTCTCTTTCCCCGTCGCCGATCTGCGCGTGCCCTGGCTGTTCTGGATGCTGTGCATCATCTCAGAAGGAAATCTTTCTCCTGCTCAACTGCAGCAGCAGCTTCTCTCAAAGCTTCCACCCTGCGCTCCAGCTGGTCCAGGCTCTCCAGAAGGCGGCTGGAGAGGTCAACCCATGAACGAGGAGCAGCAGAAGCGACCTCGTTGGCCTTGATGCTGATGCTCGCCTGAGCCATCTCGGCCGCAGGAGGCGCCGCCACCTTGCGGCGCTCGCCTCCCTCTGACGCGCCGCCCGCGGCCCCCGGGCCGGGGCCGGGGCCGGGGCCGGGGAACCAGGTGCCTGTGCATGAGACGCTCGCTGGCCCCGGGCTCGGACGGGCTCCGAGGGGTTCGGACGGCTTCGGACGGGCTCGAATGGTCTCAGAGGGGCGATGGCTGGCGAGAGGAAGCCCAGCGATTTCCCAGCGCGGGCGCGGATGGGAGGCCTCCCGTGGCGCCTGGGCTCACTCTGCCCGGGAACACCGCCTCCCCCAGTTTCATAAATATGATGCAACTTCAGGCCTTTTCCCCTTTCTTAAAAGCAGATGTAGATATTTGTTCTATGAAGCTACATTAGGGGTAATATGTTTTAATATACAGTTTAATTTGTTAAATAATGCGTGTCAGATAATTCTGAATAAAATTAAAACCAAAAACCCAGGATTTTTTTCTTCCTGTGAAAATGGAACTTGATTCTAAAAGATATATAAAAATTCAAAGTGTTGAAAATATTCCAATTAATCTTGAAAAACACATGTTGAAGGACTTGTTCTCAAGATATCAACTTATTTTCTAGACCAGTGCGTCTCTAAATTAAAGTACATTTAGGTCACCTGCGTGTCTTGTCAAAATGCAAATGCTGATTAAGTATATCTAAAATAAAGCCTAAACTGCTCTCAGGTGATACTGATGCTGCTGATCTTTGATCAAACTTTAAATAAGATTATAGACTAGTGGTTTGCAGCTCTAGCTGCATATTCACCTGGGTAGCTCTTAAGTGCACTAATACGTAGCATCAAACCAATTAAATTAGAATCTCTGGGATTGTGCTCCAATCATTGGCATGTTGAAAACTCCCAAGTGATTCTAATGTGAAGTCAATATGTTGGAAACCTAAGAGATCCAACGTATAGAAGGAAGCAGACATCTGGAGGTTTAAAAACTGTGAGTGGTATCATTGTCTCTAGCCTCCTCTTGAGAACCTCTAACATATTAAAGTTGGGCCAGAGGTAGAGATCATACAAAAATGAGCCTGAAAATACCCAATATAGAGGATATTGCCAGGTATTTGTATACAATCTGAGTCATAGAGCATGGGGTCAGTTTCCTCAGACCATTATTAAGAATATATTGTAACAAATAGGGCTTCCCTGGTGGCCCAGTGGTTAAGAGTCCGCCTGCCGATGCAGGGGACACGGGTTCGTGCCCTGGTCTGGGAAGATCCCACATGCCGCGGAGCAGCTGGGCCCGTGAACCATGGCCGCTGAGCCTGCGCGTCTGGAGCCTGTGCTCCGCAACGGGAGAGGCCACAACAGTGAGAGGCCCGCGTACCGCAAAAAAAAAAAAAAGAATATATTGTAACAAATAAATGGAAAGGTTTCCTGTGTTCATAGGTTAGAAGAATTAATACTGTTTAAATGGCAATACTACAGAAAGCCATCTGTAGATTCAATGCAATCTCTATGAAGAGTCCAATAGCATTTTTTTTACATAAGAAGAAAAAACAATCATAAAATTTATATGTCACCACAAAAGACCCTGAAAGAAGACCAGTGACTCTCTTAACCACTGGCCATTTACCAATGCCTTCATCTGTAGGCATATGGACGCACTACACCAGCGCTGGGAGAGCACAGTACCACAGGCCTCGCTTGGGGATTGCCTGCTTCTTTGTGATGCTGGTGATCTCTGCTGATGTGGTTGTTTCCTGGTCTCTGTGCACTTGGTCTGCATGTGTTTCCTTAGTGTTGTCTTCCCTTGAAGGGAGGCAGCTTCAAAAGCTAGAACAAGTAGGTTTAGCTGCCACTCTAACGAGTCTGAATTTTGTTTTTAAGTTTAATGAGAAAGCTTTGAAGGATTTTTAATAATAATATGATCTGATTGCTACTTTATGAAGAAAACTACTGAGTCAATGATTATGGGTATGGGAGCAACAGTGGAGGAAGAGCCCCACTAGGGGTCTGTTGCAGAAGTCTAGATGAGAGAGGACTGTGGCTAGGATTAGATGAACACTGGTGGAGCAGCTGGATTCATGACATATATTGATTGCAGAGCCAATAGAACTTACTGATGGATTGTATGCAAGGTGTGAAAGAAAAGGAAGAGTGAAGGGCCAGAGGTGCACCAAAAATCTACAAGACAGCTGTGAAAAACATTGCAGAAGGTGGGAGAATATCTTGGTGTTCACCTGGGGACGGTGATGAGAATAAGAAGCAGATGATATAATCAGAGGGTAGTAACTTCAAAAGAGAACAACCAGTGAATTGATGATGTCAGAGCAAAGGTCCATCGTTCCTCTCTGACCCCATGAGGCCCTAAAGGACTTATTTCTACTTTCCCATGAAGTGGAATTTTTTCTGCTTTTAGGGGAAAGGGTATCATCAAGTAAAAATATGTGTCAGGTAAGATAGAATAGAGAAAGTGCTGTTAGAAGGAAGATCAAAAATCTAGAGAGATTTTAAGAATGCCCTTGTGGTCCAGTGGTTAGGACTCTGTGCTTTCACTGCAGAGGGCCGGGGTTCAACCCCTGGTGGAGGAAGTAATATCCCACAAGCTGTGCAACACGGCCAAAAAATAAATAAATAATAAATAAATCAAGAGCGATTTATTCATAATCTAATGGTACTGAAGGTACACAGGGACTGAGGATGTAAATGAGGAATGAATGTTGGAAGAAAAACCATGAGGGGGTCCCCTAATCCTAGTAGTATTATATAAAAGCTATCATGGAAAATAGGCTGAAGGTACATGTTAATTATAATACTGAATAGGGAAACATGGTTTAAAGGCCAAATAATATAATTTACCATTCTGCCTGGAATGTTAGCATCATGGTACACACAGCCGGTATTGATAGGAGGACATGGGTTGCAGCCCTCTTTCTGTTTTACACTTTAACTTGGTGGGTCTTTTCTAATTTCTACATTTACTGTTGAGTAGAGTAATTGTGACTTCAGGAGGAAATCATCCAGTCATGGTTTTCTGCCTTTCTTTTAAACTTTCTTCTCACTTACTTTTATCAGTCTTTTATACTTTTCACACTACACTCCTGTCTCACTTCTCACCTGTTATATGTTACGGTTTATTGTACAATATACTAACATTCTAACATCTTAAGTTTCAAACTAACTTTGGGCAGTTTTTAGACATAGGATTTTAATACTCAACTAGAATGTAACACTTGTCATGAATCTCAGCCATCATGACATCAACTTTTCACTTTTTTGGAAACAGAATGTTGCTATCTGGATGACCAGATCATCCTGTCACCTTGTGACATTATTAATGGCATCATGTTTATATCTGTACAGTGAGCATCTAGGTGATTCCTCATTTATGAGAGATAAGGTAACATCTTCAGCCAAAACATGAAATTTGACACTAAACATTATTTCTTCTCTATTGAATCTTAATTATTGGTATGTTTATTAAGAAATTTACATATACTGCTTTGTTAGTATATATGTGGTACTTTGTTTTCAAACCTTGCTGTGACCCATTTGAAGGGATTTGGACTTTGAAGTTACAAGATTGCCTCTTCTAGGATGTTAGAAGGGGTGAGGGAAGATTATATAGGAACAATTTAATTTTATGAATGGAGAAGATAATGAGTTCTGTCTTGCTAGAGGCTCTGAATAATGTGCAGATCAAATGTGTTAATAGTTTTACTGAGAGACTGATTTTCCAGTACTAAAAGTCTCTTATATATTTTTTAGCTTCGAAGGAAGGACTGCAGGGGGTTGGCATAAATCAACAATGTTGCTTTGTTAAGTGTGCTTTGTAAGATACAAATATCCTCTAAGATGCTAATAATTAGATAGCAGCCTTCTGCTTTAAGCTTAATTAAGAAGAAGAGATATTGAATTTGTATCCATATATTTTTTTAAAAAGTCCAAAGACTTGCTAAACCAGCTAACTGGACTTTTTACAATGGATTGGCAAGATCAAGATTGCAGATGCCACCTATTAAGGCAGCGACATGCTTCACATTTAAGGTAATACTGCTCCTTCTTAGAACTTTTTACATTTAATTACATATTCAATATTTGCCTTCTTATTGTATTGTAGGCTTCCTAAAGGCAAGGGTCATATCATCAGAATTTTTCACAATGTCTGGAATGCTATAGCCATTCAATAAATACTGAAAAAATGAATAATCTAATTTTAATTTGGGAAGATTAATCAGGTTAGGAAGCTGTGCTAATGAATAAAATGATTTTTCTATTAGTCAACATTTACTAGCTATAAAAATTGAGATAAGAGTAAGAAAAAACAAATTTCACAAATAACTTAGTCCTTCTTTTAAAGCATGAGAAAATCAAACAATTTATTAACATGTATACATGAGAGAGACCCAGAAAACTGAGTAACTCCCAACAATGGCTAAAACTCTCAGGGTTTGGGACTTCAAAGGGGAGGAAGGCATTTCACATGGAAATGGAAAAGCAAATGTTTGGTAAAAAAAAAAAAAAAAAGTTTGCTGGGCCAGGTAGAGACAATGGAACACTGAGAGGAATTTTAACAGACTATTCCTGGTTCTTCCCTGTCTACCACACCTGGTTCATCCTATAGTTATCAATGGTGATAGCTCCATTCCTGCCACTGGTCCTCTATCTACATTCTTTTCGGCAGTTAGGGGGAAGGTAAAAGTTTATTCCTGAGTCTTTGAGGCCTTGGCTGTTTTCATCTAGAAATAGTACACATACCAAAGAGACATTTAGGGGTGGCAAATTTTGCTCTCCTACAGTCCTGACTTTGAAATTTCTTTTAAGAAGTTTCACATTCCAGAAATTGAGTCAATAGATTGCTTCATCTCACTGAGCCAATTTCTTAGTTCTGACAGTAGGTCATGTCAGTTACTCATTTCAGGAGGCAGTGATGCAAGTGGGCTCTCAAAGTTAGGCCTATAGGGTGCGAGCAGTCAGGTATTTAATAAGATGCATTTCTGTGGAGACAAAAGTAAAACAAAGTTTAATGATTGGAACAAATATAAACTCAGCAACTGAGTCCTGAGAGTTTCCATTTGAGAAGATTTCTAGATCTGAAGTTTGAAGTATATTTTGCAGTTAGAAATGTCTCTGATGATGTCATTAGGTATTCATGTAAACTTTCTGAGTGGCTTACAAAGCAACAGGTACAGAGATTGCCTAAGCATGGGCTATTGTGGTGGTCTCTCTTACATTTATATCAAGCTGTTCAGCTTCAGATAGCAGGGCTTCAGGGAAAGGGCAGCTTTAGTTCTCAATGATTCCAAGTCAAAAGTGGGAGAAAAACTGGAAATGTTAGTTTGAAGAATTGTAGTCAAATATTTGAAGAAACTAGAAGAATTCAGGATCCATTTTGGTTTTCAGGTGGACAACAAAAATCTCAAGGATGATTAATAGAACTAGAATCTAATATTAATAACAGTGTATTATAGTTTCTACTGAAAGAGAATTTTTTCCTCTCTATCGTCACCCTCATTTTTATCAAAGAAAGCCAAATTAAAATTAATTTGTTTGCAAAATAAGATGAGTTACATGAAATTTGGCCTGAATATTTACATAAGTCTGGCAAGGATAGCAATTGAACACGTAGGCTCTTTTTTTTTTTTTTCACATAGGCTCTTTTAAATCCTCTTTGCTGAAACTTTTCATAAGGAATCTCCAGACTGAATTTTTAATAGCTTCTTGAAGTCAGCCAGCCAAGCCAAGAACTTACCATCAGACTCACCTGTAATACCTATAGATTTGGGTTAATTCTCTTCTTGAGGTCCCCCAAATATCCTGAGGTTCTTATATCTGCCAGGAAGTGACCTTACTTTCTCACCTGTTAAGGCTTCTGGGAACTTTACAAGCAAGGTACCAGGCTGATTTTCCAAGGGGCTTTATGTCTCCATAAAGTCAATCTTAGTTCCTTAAAACTATCTGGTCATGTCTGATTGGATGCATATTCTAAAATGTGACATTCTAGTCAAAGCCTTGTAATATAATTAATTTTTCCAATTGTGCCCTCTTAAAAGGAGAACAGATTATTAGTGGATTTATGTAAGTAACTATTGCCATAAAAACACAAATACTCACTAAGAGTTTTCAAATTCTGGAGGGATCGGGGGGGAGAACAAATATAAATGTTTCAATTCTGCTTACAAAGGTATAATTTACCAAATTGCTATATTTCATTACATAAGAGGAAATGTTTCCTCATATATGAAAATGAAAGATTAAAAAGTAATATTTCAAACAAAAAGTCATAAAAATTATAGTCATATTCATCAGTTCATTCAATCATGAATGTGATTGGTTCTTGCTGAGCTTGATCTTTTGTTAGCAGTTTTAGGAAGCCATTAGATTTTTAGAGTTCTGTACTTTGTTACCCAATTCAGTAGTATAGTCTGACAGTTATTAGAAACCTGTATTTCTTCTATTGTACATTACTTCTACAGAAGTGCTAAGGGAAAAACCATCAAATACATCTATCAACAATTACAGTGCAAGAAAAAGAAATTAGACCCTTCCGGCAACTTGATAGGAACAAAGAAAAGTGTCTTTACTAAGATTATCAGGGCTTCAGACAATGCAGCGAAGATTGGGGGTATAACCAGACATGTACTATCCTGTTCATATTCCACTCAGCAGCCATCTTTGCTCTGACTGCAAACTGCTTTTGGTTGGATAGGAGGAATCCCTTCAGGAATTGCTAAAGATTTCCTCCAGGGTAAAATGAATGGATGGAGTCATCCTATTTAAGAGGACCACCATTTGTAAACCTTTAAATCACTTTCAGAAAGAAATACTGGGGGAAATGTGATAGGAGGGGGGAGGGCAGGGAAGATGACATTTGTTGAAAACCTACCATCAAGTTATGTTGCAAGGCATTTTCAGTGGTTAATTGTATCAATTTGAACCTACAACATTGTAGTGAGGTAGGCAAAAACCCCAATCACAGAGGAAGAAACTTGAGAATTACAGAAATTTGGAGACTTGTTCAGGTAAGGGAGAACCAAAGAACACAATCCCATCAGTTTCGATGTTATATGTTGTTGAGAAACTAACGTGTTATCAGGGAGCAGCCAGGACCAGAAATGTTTCCCAAATGTGCCAAGTTAGAAATTAGAATCCGACAGCAGAGTGATCAACAGTGAAGGAAAAGCAGTAGTTAAATGCACTTGGCTGCCAACATTCAGCAGCTCCTGGAAAGAGGCTGGTAAGTAGAGTTCTTCAGGGAACAAGCAGGGACATTTTCAGTAGTCCCCCGGAACGCAAACTTGTCCAGGGTCAACAGAATGGACGTTGTCTGCCAACAAGCAGAATGTCTCCTCTCCCTGCACGGCTTCCTCTCTCCCATAGAAGTCCCCAGGTGCTCCAGGGGCCAGGAGTTTGCTGCCAGTTTCCATTCGCCTCTGGACCCACCTGTGGGGCGGAGGCGGGGCTTTGCGCAAGGCTGCAGCGGGTGAGGTTGGCAGCAACTTGGCCGTTCTTTGGATCCCCTGGGCGCGCTCTAGTTCGCCAGCATTCCCGAGGCTCGCTCGGCCAGCAGGCTCTTCTCTCTCAGTCCTGCGGAAGCCATGGCCAAGTCCAGGGTCTTCCGTAGCTTTGGATGTGCTTGGCTACAGCGCTGGCATATTTCCTGGGTGGATTTATGCTGGGTATGTATACCGACCCCTTCCCCGGATCCCAGATCTTCCGCTCCTCCCTGCAGCCTCCAAAGCGAAAAGCGGGAGAGTTTGGGGTTGGAGGGCTGTGCTGTGCTGTGGGCGCCGGGCCGACTGAGCTCCTGGACCTGGCGAGCTCCGCTAATTTCAGCAGAACTGGAAACCGGATGGAATGCATTTCGGCCTTCCTAATACAGTGTGACTGAAATTCAAATTTATTAAATGCTCACAGAGTTCAGGGTACTGTGAAGGGCTGTTAGAAAGACAATTTAGAAAAAGATGATTTCACTTACAAGCACCATTAAGGTGTCAAAACTTGCAACGAATATGGGCAGTGCTGCAAAAACTGCTCTTCCCTCGTCATTGATTAAACAAATGTCTGTGGAAGTCTCCCTGTGTGTCAGGCACTGTGCTATGAACTAAACCCCCAGAACAAGAAAGATAGAGGCCGTACCTTGATACATAACAGGTGGGAAAATGAAAAGACTATCCCTCATCTAAAACTCGTTTAACCAACTCAAAATTATATATCAGAATTTGAAGATTTTCTGCATTTATAGGAATTTTTTTTGTTGTTATGCTCACCATGATCTATTTCTTGGATAAAGGCTTTTTTTTTTTTTTTTGGCTTCTAGTTTTTATAAAAATCAAAAGCAATTATGTGTGTGTGTAGTATGCATATGTGTATGTATTCTCCACCTACCACCCGTCCCATCTCAGGCTGGCTTAGGAAGCCTCTCAAAGAAACAGCCACTTCAATGGACACTCACCAAAATGTAAGGTGGAAACTGGTATCTGAGATGAAAGCTGAAAATATTAAGTCATTTCTTCAGTAAATTTGTTTTGCACATTTGATCCTCAAAATAAAGTGTTTAAAATATTGCAGGGTGAAAGCGGGCATAGAGGGAACCTACCTCAATATAATAAAGGCCATATATGACAAACCCACAGCAAACATTATTCTCAATGGTGAAAAACTGAAAGCATTTCCTCTAAGATCAGGAACAAGAAAAGGGTGTCCACTTTCACTACTATTATTCAACATAGTCTTAGAAGTCCTAGCCACATCAATCAGAGAAGAAAAAGAAATAAAAGTTATCCAAACTGGAAAAGAAGTAAAACTGTCACTGTTTGTAGATGACATGATAATATATATAGAAAATCTTAAAGATGCCATCAGAAGCCTACTAGAGCTAATCAATGAATTTAGTAAGGTCGCAGAATACAAAATTAATACACAGAAATCTCTTGCATTCCTATACATTAATGATGAAAAATCTGAAAGAGAAATTAAGGAAACACTCCCATTTACCATTACAGCAAAAAGAATAAAATACCTGGGAATAAACCTACTTAAGGAGGCAAAAGACATGTACTCAGAAAACTATAAAACACTGATGAAAAAAATCAAAGATGATACAAATAGATGGAGAGATATAACATGTTCTTGGATTGCAGAATCAGTATTGTGAAAATGACCATCCTACCTAAAACAATGTACAGATTCAATACAATCCCTATCAAATTACCACTGGCATTTTTCACAGAATTAGAACAAAAAACTTTACATTTTGTATGGAAACACAAAAGACCCTGAATAGCCAAAGCAATCTTGAGAAAGAAGCACAGAGCTGGAGGAATCAGGCTCCCTGCCTTCAAATGATACTACATTTAATCAAGATAGTATGGTTACTGGCACAAAAACAGAAATATAGATCAATGGTGCAAGATAGAAAGCCCAGAGAAAAACCCATGAACCTATGGCCACCTAATCTATGACAAAGGAGGCAAGAATATACAATGGAGAAAAGAGAGTCTCTTCAATAAGTGGTGGTGGGAAAACTGGACAGCTACATGTAAATCTACAAACAACAAATGCTGGAGAGGGTATGGAGAAACGGGAACCCTGTTGCACTGTTGGTGGGAATGTAAATTGATACAGCCACCATGGAGAACAGTATTGAGGTTCCTTAAAGAACTAAAAATAGAATGACCATATGATCCAGCAATCCCACTACTGGGCGTATACCCAGAGAAAACCATAATTCAAAAAGACACATGCACCCCAATGTTCATTGCAGCACTATTTACAATAGCCAGGTCATGGAAGCAACCTAAATGCCCATCGACAGACAAATGGATAAAGAAGTTGTGGTACATATATGCAATGGAATATTACTCAGCCATGAAAAGGAAAGAAGTTGGGTTATTTGTAGTGATGTGGATGGATCTAGAGACTATCATACAGAATGAAGTAAGTCAGAAAGAGTAAAACAAATATTGTGTATTAACGCATATATGTGGAACCTAGAAAATGGTACAAATGAACCAGTTTGCAGAGCAGAAATTGAGACACAGATGTAGAGTACAATCCTATGGACACCAAGGGGAAAAAGCGGTCGGGGGTGGGGGTGATGAACTGGGTGATTGGGTTTGACATGTATACACTGATGTGTATAAAATGGATGACTAATAAGAAAATAAATAAATAAATTAACATTATAAAAAAAATTCTCTTCACAAGAAAAAGTATTTGTAATTATGTAGTGTGACGAATGTTAATGTAGTGTGACGAAGTGTGACTTATTGTGGTGATTATTTCATAATATATATGAATAACAAATCATTCAGCTTGTAGATCTGAATCTTATATAATGTTATATGTCAATTATACCTCACGAAAAACCAATTTTCTTTATTCATTTTATTAAAGATAATTATTCACATAAATATTGTATAAGTAGTTACTACATTATATTTATATTTTAATATGAATATATCCATTGATGTATATGTTATATGCATAATATATACAAAGTATTCTGATTAAAAGTATTTACAGGGGCTTCCCTGGTGGCACAGTGGTTGAGAGTCCGCCTGCCGATGCAGGGGACACGGGTTCGTGTCCTGGTCCAGGAGGATCCCACATGCCACGGAGCGGCTAGGCCTGTGAGCCATGGCCACTGAGCCTGTGCATCCAGAGCCTGTGCTCCGCAACGGGGAGGCCACAAGAGTGAGAGGCCCGCGTACCACCCCCCAAAAAAAGAAAATTTACAAATGTATGAGTCCAAACAATAGATTTTATTTGGACATAAACCACTTATTCCACAGTACTCATAAAATATTAAAGGTAAGAAAAAGCTTAGCACAGTTAATTTCACCAATTATTATATATACAATTATTTAAACAACATTTGAATGCCTAGTTACCCTTTTTTATGAGAAATGTATATAGTGTAGGTGTGTCAATTATTCCAATTAATGTTTTATTTTCAAGCATAATCAGATAAACAATGGCTAGAAACATCATTAGCTATTACAAATTTTAAAAGTAGAGTAAGAATATACATTTTAACAATTATGAAGTCATTGCTTGAAGAATAAAAAATCATTTCATGAAATCATTTCTTCAGTTCAAATGTATTTTCAAACAACTTGTGTGGGGTCAACCTTCTTACATTTACCCTAAAGGAAGTCTGTATTCTTTTAGGGTCTTACCCCTCAAGTGTTGTTTTCTATATGCTGCAAACCCAATCAGCTGTTTTCACACCTTCCTGTCTGAAGGTTGTATCCAATTTCAGGAAGTAGGTGTGGCCTCAAGTGAGTCTAATCCTTTAAAAAGCACCTTTGTCCAGAGGCGACTGATTCTCCAAGGTAGACTGAGAGAGTGTGTAGCTGCCAAGCTTTGGAGAGTTCTTGTTGACCCTGACCTCCACAGGCTACTAGGACGTCCAGGCTTCCAGAGGTGAGACCACTCACAGTAGACTCTGGTAAGCAAGGAATTGATTGCAAATATCTTCATGCCTACTTTCCCTTATGCAAATACTTTTCATTTACCTCTTGGCCTACTTGGGTCTTGTCCAAGCAAACAAGTAGTTTTCTTCGTTTTTTTTAAAATGACATCAATATTTAAAATATCTGTAACTAGAGCCATTGCAATAAATTGATATTTGTAATATTGTTATTTAATACTTTTTATTTCATTACTTTATGTGGTATTAGATGTTTTTAGGTCTTAAATTTTCCCATTTATATGTATCTATGGAGCACATAAAACACCTAAAATGCTGAATGTAATGTAGACATTACATGGTCTTTGTACAGATCAACATGAGTTAAATGTATTGAACTAATTATGATACATTTTTTAAGGTCTTATTTGCTACCTGTTGAAAGCCTTCAGTTTGCAGTCTAGAGTTGAAATGTATTCAGACTAGATCCAATCACCTGGTAGGGACTTCCAAGAAGCGACATTGATCATATAAGAAAATATCAATAACACAGGTCTATGGTCATGCCTCCATCAATTGCATCTCTGGATATTCTAGTGTAGAGAGGAAATTGCTGTGTAAATTATAATGTTTTTGGGGGGTGGTTGGTTTTAAATTTTGATTTTTACTGATTATCGTTGTAGCTTGAACATTCATCAGTTTGAAATGTGAAGGTGCTCTGATTGTCTGAAAAGACTGGGAAAAAATGTTTTCCTGAGCTAGAAATAGTATACTTTTTCCTTGAGAGGAGGAGTTTTGCTATTTAAGTTGGAAGCAAATACTCAACTTTTTATAGTTTTAGGACTCCAAAATTTCAGTCAACATTGATTAAATGAACAAGCTTAAATTATATGTAAACAATTTTGTCTTTGGAAAAGGGTATCTGTCACTTGGGAGATATGAGGCATAGAGACCATTAGCATAGCGATGAAGTGTGTGCATGTATGGGTACCAGTCATGGAGAGAGAGAAAGAGATTGAGATTCTCTCTGTGCTTCTGCACCAATCATCTATTAAAAAGTACTCTGGTGTCATCCTGTCTCTTAGCCTTTGCTCTAATATTTAAGCTTTTCCATGTAATTTAGGTATGATTGAGACCATGCTTATTTTAAACAATAAAGTTGCTAGGTAGTCTCTTCTCTAATTTCATCATTTGTGTTATAGCATGAACCCAATCTGTCTGTATTCACCACTTCTAGGTTTGTACTGGGGGTAAGCAAATAGGTAAATCAGATAGAGTTCAAGCAGACAAGCTTTGTCCAAAGGCTGTTTTTTGTTTTGTTTTTTATCTAATCAGGGTAAAAGAATGATCACTAGAATGATTACTCTTGTTCTTTCTCTTTAATTTCTAGAAACATGGATTCCAAAGGATTCATGCAAGCTTTCCAGAATGAACTAACCTGTTCCGTCTGTATGAACTACTTCATAGACCCCGTCACCATAGACTGTGGGCACAGCTTTTGCCGTCCCTGCCTGTACCTCTGCTGGGAGGAAGACCAGACTCCAAAGAGCTGCCCTGAGTGCAGGGGACTATCAGAGAAGCCAGATTTCCAAACCAATATTGTACTCAAGAGGCTGGCTTCCCTCGCCAGACAGGACGCAGCTAAACAAACCAACAGCTTGGAGGCGCAGATCTGCTTGACACACAAAGAAGCCAAAGGACTCTTCTGTGAGGTTGACAAGACCCTGCTCTGTGGCCCCTGCTCTGAGTCCCCAGAGCATGCAGCTCACAGCCACAGTCCAATACAATGGGCTGCTGAGGAATACCGGGTAGGTGATGTTTCTAAAGCAGTTAGGAACCTACAGGCTCCTAAATCAGAGAGAAAGATGAGGATAATAATGAAGTTGATGGGGATGGAGATGGTCGAGGTGGAGATTTTTCAGTGTGGGTCCCAAGATAGAAATGTATCATTTCAATGTTGTTGCCCAATTGTCCAAACATGTGGAAATGCTGCATCCTGGGGCATGTGGCAGCACCAGGCATACTGGCTTCTGATGTGAGCTTGAGGCTTTCTCAGTCAGGTTATATAAATATATGAGTCTCAATTTCTTAGGAAATGGATTCCATCATCTGTAAAGTTCCCCCAATTTTCTAGGATACGTCTCTGTCATTTCTGATATTCAAAATATTAGAATCAGACTAGATTAATGTGGAAAAATCTTATCACTTCATTTTAAATCACAATTACCGGTTTTTCAATGACTCCCTTTGCTCATAATTAAGGGGATGAAATTTACAGTATCATCATCTGTGTCACTAAAGCTTATGGGTATTTTCCAGGAGAAACTTCTAAAGAGAATGGGCTCTTTATGGAAAATGACACAAGAAATGCAAAACCATCTGAATCTGGAAACTCACAAAACTCTGTCATTAGAGGTAAGGATGAAAATGTTCCTTTTCATTTGTATGAATATTGACATAATTCTAGCTTAGACTTTTAGCTCAGTTTAAGTTCCCAGTTAAAGGACAGTGGTCTCTTCCCTGGAGAAGTAGTGGTTTCAAATGACATATCAGTGATCACAAATATACAGGCCCATACAAGCTATTTCAAATATTGCTAGTATATGGGAAAACCAGGGCATGAAAATTATTCATAGTCCAAATTTTGAAGATTTGGGTAAACTTTCTTAGATATGGATGATAAGAGAACATTGCACTCAGTGTGACTCTAAAGGAGAGGAGAGGAATAGAGTAGTGCCTAGAGGAAAAATAAAGAATATTTTTTAAACTGTACAATATGGGGTTTACATACTTAAAAATATATTTAGAAAAGTCAGGCAAAGGAACAAAAAGAAAAGAAGATTCAGGTAAGAGAAAAAATAAATAATGGACTAGGAACCCTGAAGAAACCTCCTAGGGAGAAAAACTGGGATCCTTCGGATGGCTTGATTTAAACGGGGAAAGAAACTAGGAATATAGAGAAGGATGGACAGGAAGGACCCTTTGAGGTGTGAGGTAGAAAGTTTGTCAAGAGCTTTCCTGATGACAGTAAGGAAATAATGTTTGACGTTTTCTGTTGAGAATGAGGATGAGTGATTCTTTGAATCCACTATCTCTGCAGAACTATGCGGCCATAAGGAAGGTGATGATCAAAGTTCAGTATCAGATGATCCACCTGTTTCTCCAGAAGCAGGAGCAACTCCATCTGGAGGCGCTGGAGGAAGAAGCGAAGGAGACTCTTCAGCAACTCAGGGAGAGTGAATTCAGAATGACTCAACAGAAAGAAAGTCTGAAAGAAATGTACAGAGAGCTGACTGAGATGTGCCACAAGCCCGACTTGGAGCTGCTCCAGGTGAGAAGGGAGGTTCCATCCTCAGAGATAGAAGTACTATTCTGGGCACTGTTGCCATGACATTGAAATGTTACCTGCATATACTCTTATCTCAGCTAAGGGATGATGCTCCTTGACTCCCATTATCTTACTTGTCCAATCCCTTATTTCTCATAGCCTGGTAATTTTTGGGAGTTTTTTTTTTTTAATCCTTTCACTAGCTAACATAGGACAAAATTATTTCGGTGTGATCAGGGGGACTCTCCACACTGATTATCCAAAGCCAGCAAAATTCTGTAGCCAGGAAAAGTTAACTTTGTTGGAATAATTTTCAATATATGTTCCCTTAATCCCTTGTCACTCTGTTATCCCATACTTACTGAATACATTGAGGTTTTGCCCATTGTCTAGAAAAAATTAGAACTGGTAATCAATTTCAATGTATTCTATAATTCATTTTGTATGGTCCTCTGTTTTGCTTTAATTGTTATCATAAATGAGATCTCTCCTTGGGAATAGGACAGGGCACTGAGTGACATTGGAGACCTAGATGTTGTTGCATCATAACACAGACTCTTCCTGGCCTTCTTCCTTCTGTAATGCATCTTGACTAAGTCCATCATGTTTTAGTTTAGGCTCTGTTATTAAGATAACCTCTAATTGTTCCTTAGAGAAGAATCAGAGAATAAATACCTTAATGAAAGGAATAAACAAAAATACTAAAGAAGATGCAAAAGGACAGAACCCTGATGATTAACATCATCATTTCTTTTTCCCTTGCAGAACTTGGGCAATGTATTGGAAAGGTGAGTTTACACTAAAGATTTCTGATTTCTGAGAATGTTTCTGTCTTTTTGATGAAGTAAATGTACAGTCATCCCTTAGTACCATGAGGATTTGGTTCCAAGCCCTCCCCCATACCTAAATCTGAGGATGTACAATCCCTTATACAAAATGACATAGTATGTACAAATAACTCACAAACATTTTCTAGTATCCTTTAAGTCATCTCTAGACTACTTCTAACACCTATTATAATGTAAATTAAATGCTATGTAAATAGTTGCCTGGTGTGCGGCATTTTCAAGTTTTACTTTTTGAAATTTCCTGATTTTTTTTCTGAATATTTTTCATTCAGATTTCACAGTTTCAAATCATGATTGAATCCACAGGTGTGGAATCCTAACAAATGGCAGGTGGACTGTACATTTTTTGAGCTATTAACATTGTTTTTGTGGCTATTTTCTATTTTATTTCAAAAGAGTTCTGAAGGACTCCTACTCCTTGGTCTCAGAAGTTTCCTGCTCATTTGGTTGATTTCAAATATACCTAAAAGGCTTCTGACATTCTGGACTTTGTTCCACCTCTCTAGCCTTACCACAGTAAAACGTACTGAACGAAATTTTCTCAGTTGCAATAGAGGAAGAACCTACCTGAGTGAGTTGGAAGGTGAATAATACTGGACAGAGGTAGATTCCCTAAGAGTGGGAAGAGGGGCTGTGATTTTGCTCCTAGAAGTAGCAGTGACTCAACCTGTTCCATCACTGAAAGCCCCCTTGTAAGCTGGACCTCAGAGGGAATGGCTTCCTGGTGCACACTGGGAAGTTGTACTTTCAGGACAAGGGTAGTCAGGCTGGAATTGAATTCCCTCGCTGTGCTGACAAGAGCAAAGCTGTCTGGTTCAGTGTACTCTTCCTTTTGGTGACTACTTGCTGACTGAAGTACAAAAGCTTTGCCTGAATTTGTGCTCTCCGTAAAATGCCCAGGATCTTTGCATCACCTGAGATTGAATAGAGCGAGTAAACAAACCTCAAAATTTCTAGAAATGGAATAATGACTAAAATGAACGGGGAATTTGAAAACGGATATAATTTATATTTTGAAAAAAAGTAAGGTAACATATTTTTTTAATCCCAAGAGTGTAGAATATAATGAATGCACAATTAACCAAAAATGGGAGAATTCTGATGAAATATCTAGGATTAAAAATAGCTTCTTTTGAAGATTAGGATTGACATGTATACGCTACTATGTATAAAATAGATAGCTAATGAGAACCAACTGTATAGCATAGGGAACTCTACTCAGTGCTGTGTGGTGACCTAAATGGGAAGGAAATCCAAAAAAGAGGGGATATATATACACATATAGCTGATTCACTTTGCTGTACAGCAAAAACTAACACAACATTGTAAAGCAACTATACTCCAATAAAAAAATATAATAAATGGCTTCTTTTGTAATGGTTGTGTGATTAACCTTTGGCCCTGAAGTGTAACTGATATCATTTTTTTACAGGACTGATTTGGTACAGATGCAAAAGCCTCAGCCAGTGAACCCAGAGCTCACTTCTTGGCCTGTCACTGGAATCCTAGACATGCTGAACAGCTTCAGAGGTAAGAGTCAGCACTTTGGTGATCAGGCCTCCATTTCTTTGATGGTTCTTGGGAAGGAGTCTTCTTTGATTTTATTTTTTCTGACATGAAGTTAGTACATGACTTTCCAAAGTTGTTATATCTTTTCTGCCAATACAGTCATGCTACAAAGAACAAGGCTGAACTTTGCAACCTATATTTTACTGCAAATGCAAAGCAAGATACATATTTTTAGTTACATCTGAAATAGGCTGAGCAAGAAGAGAGCAACTGGATTGATCAGCTAGTTATAAAGAACAGAATATTTAGTTCTCAGAGTAGCAGTTAATGTTGTATGTTTATTCAGTTTATTTCACTCTTGAAAGGTTATATATGGCATTGCTGGTTTTAATTTGTTCTATATTACAATTGTTTATCATGCATTATACAAAGAATATTTCTTATTTCTATAATTACTAACTTTTGACAAAATAGACTACAATTGGCTTAGGCAGAATCATTGTAGTGCTGTTAGATCAAACTCAAAATAATTGAAAGGTGAGGGATATGTGAACATGGTTAGTCATAACATGCTTTTAGAAGCTTCCAAACTATTCATTGATGGATTTCTATCAACATTTTTGCTTTGAAAACTTGCTAGGTAGAGACTCTAGCCCAACAAATACGCACATAATATCAAAATGCTCTCTATATATTAAACAGTGTTAAAGACAAAAGACACAAGAAAAGTTTTCTAAAGAAAAAAATAAAATTTTATGTGTCCTGAAATAAACTATCAAGAATTTGACATTAAATCAGACTTCACAGAGTTCATGATATGTCTGTATGATTTTTTCTTTTTCTATATGATTTGAGGTGTTTCTATGTGCTGTAGAGATAGTTATAACTCTTGTTCTTCACAGAAGAGCCAGTCTGAACTCCCTTTTGTCTTCCTTTTGTATTTCCTTGGAGGAGGGAAAATGAAAAGACTCATTGGGTAGAGAGCCTCTGCCTCTCAGGCCATGGAAATCCCACTTGTTGACCACATTTTTGCTGTTTCTGCAGTGGATAACGTTCTGAGTCAGAAAACGACCATTCACAATGTGAGCCTTTCTGAGGATGATACAACTATGATATATGGAGATGACCATCATGGTGTGTCCAGAGAGCTCCAGGGTGCAGAGAGTTTTGTGGCCTGGGGAGCTGTGGCCTTCACCTCCGGAAGGCATTACTGGGAGGTGGATGTGACACACTCCTCGAACTGGATTCTGGGAGTCTGTAAAGATATCTTGACAAGCAATACTGTTATCAGTATTGATTCTGAAGAAGCATTTTTGCTATCTTCTATGAAAGTGAACAATCATTATATTCTGTCCACGAACTCCCCACCCTTAATTCAGTATGTGCAAAGGCCTCTGGGTGGGATTGGAGTGTTTCTGGATTATGACAATGGAATTGTGAGCTTCTATGATGTTTGCAGAGGTTCCCTCATATATACTTTCTTTCCTTCATTCTTTTCCTCCCCTCTGAAGCCTTTCCTTTGCCTTAGGTCTCCATGAATAGTCAAGTTCCATGACCATTTATTAGATGAACTTTTCGTCGGAGGAAGTTACTGTCCTGAGACCTCATGTGAGGCTACAGGATGATACTTGACTGTCTCTGAGCCTATTGTAATTTAATGGAACATAATGATGGTATGTTTATAAAATGGCATAACCATGTTGAATGTATAAATTTGTTAATTAAATGATCTATTAATAAAAATTTTTTTATCGAGCATTTCTAGAATATAATCAATATTCTTTTTAAAAAATAATATTTGTATTAAAATAAAAATTACATATCATAAGGTTCATTTACATTTTAAGCAATGTGTTTTTTCTTCCATAGTTGAACCATATTGGGGTAGAAGAATGAAGTGGTATATATCTCAGCATAGTAAACAAAAGGAATAGCTCAGTTTTTTCTTCAAGTGTGACCTACTTGGTTGGATAAATGTATTTGACAGATTTGGTCAAACTCTTTCTCTTTGTCAAACATTTAGACTTTCTCTAAACCCTGGTCATTCAGCACATCACAGCTCATCAACAGCTTTTCCAGAAAGTTTTTCCTGACTCCACAGACCAGTATAGTTCCTCTTATAACACACTCTCTGAGCATATGTCATCTCACATAATGTTCAACAAACTTTCCCCAAATTACTAGATACTTTTTACTGCAGACTGAAAATTATGAGAGAGTAAGGATGGCCTTTGACTTATTTACTACTATATTCCCACGATCCAATGAAGCACTTAGAACATAACAAAAATAAATATAAGGCAAATGAATGAACAAATACATGAGTGAAATAGCTAATACACAGAAAAAGTATTCTATCATCATTAAAATTTTCTTTACAGACTAGCAAAAGTTAAGAGAATTCAGCAGCACCAAACCAGCTTTACAACAAATGCTAAAGGAACTTCTCCAGGCAGGAAACACAAGAGAAGGAAAAGACCTACAATAACAAACCCAAAACAATTACGAAAATGATAATAGAAACATACATATCGATAATTACCTTAAATGTAAATGGATAAAATGTTCCAACCAAAAGACATAGAGTGGGTGAATGGATACAAAAACAAGACCCATATATATGCTGTCTACAAGAGACACACTTCAGACCTAGGGACACATACAGACTGAAAGTGAGGGGATGGAAAAAGATATTCCATGCAAACAGAAATCAAAAGAAAGCTGGGGTAGCAATTCTCATGTAACACAAAATAGACTTTAAAATAAAGACTATTACTGGAGACAAAGAAGGGCACTACATAATGATCAAAGGATCAATCCAAGAAGAAGATATAACAATTGTATATATTTATGTACCCAACATAGGAGCACCTCAATACATAAGGCAAATGCTAACAGCCATAAAAGGGGAAATAGACAGTAACACAGTCATAGTAGGGAACTTTAAGATGCCACTTTTACCAATGGAGAGATCAACCAAAATGAAAATAAAATAGGAAACACAAGCTTTAAATGATACATTAAACAAGATGGACTTAATTGATATTTATAGGACATTCCATCCAAAAGCAACATGGAACGAACACATGGAGGCTAAACAACAAACTACTAAATAACCAAGAGATCACTGAAGAAATCAAAGAGGAAATCAAAAAATACCTAGAAACAAATGACCATGAAAACACGAAAACCAAAACCTATGGGATGCAGCAAAAGCAGTTTTAAGAGGGAAGTTTATAGCAATATAATCCTACATCAAGAAGCAAGAAATACCTCAAATAAACAACCTAACCTTAAACCAAAAGCAATTAGAGAAAGAAGAACAAAAAAAAACCAAAGTTAGCAGAAGGAAAGAAATCATAAAGATCAGATCAGAAATAAATGGGGAAAAAATGAAGGAAACAATAGCAAAGATCAATAAAACTAAAAGCTGGTTCCTTGAGAAGATAAACAAAATTGATAAACCATTAGCCAGACTCATCAAGAAAAAAAGGGAGAAGTCTCAAATCAATAGAATTGGAAAAGAAAAAGGAGAAGTAAGAACTGACACTGCAGAAATACAAAGAATCATGAGAGATTACTACAAGCAACTCTATGCCAATAACATGGACAACCTGGAAGAAATGGACAAATTATTAGAAAAGCACAACCTTCCGAGACTGAATCAGAAAGAAATAGAAAATATAAACAAACCAATCATAAGCATTGGAATTGAAACTGTGATTAAAAATCTTCCAACAAACAAAAGCCCAGAACCAGATGGCTTCACAGGTGAATTCTATCAAACTTTTAGAGAAGAGATAACACCTATGCTTCTCAAACTCTTCCAAAATATAACAGAGGGAGGAACACTCCCAAACTCATTCTGCAAGGCCATCATCACCCTGATACCAAAACCAGACAAAGATGTAGAAAACTACAGGCCAATATCACTGATGAACATAGATGCAAAAATCCTCAACAAAATACTAGCAAACAGAATCCAACAGCACATTAAAGGGAACATACAACATCATCAAGTGTGGTTTATCCCAGGAATGCAAGGATTCTTCAATATACACAAATCAAACAATGTGATACACCATATTAACAAACTGAAGGATAAAAACAATATGATCATCTCAGTAGATGCAGAAAAAGCTTTCAACAAAATTCAACACCCATTTATGATAAAAACACTCCAGAAAGTACACATAGAGGGAACTTACCTCAACATAATAAAGGCCGTATATGACAAACCCACATTCAGCATCATTCTCAAAGGTGAAAAACTGAAACCATTTCCACTAAGATCAGGAGCAAGACTAGGTTGCCCACTGTCACCACTCTTATTCAACATAGTTTTGGAAGTTTTAGCCACAGCAATCAGAGAAGAAAAAGAAATAAAAGGAATCCAAATTGGAAAAGAAGAAGTAAAACTGTCACTGTTTGCAGATGACATGATACTATACTTAAAGAATCCTAAATATGCTACCAGAAAACTACTAGAGCTAATCAATGAATTTGGTAAAGTAGCAGGATACAAAATTAATGCATAGAAGTCTCTTGCATTCCTATACACTAATGATGTAATATCTGAAAGAGAAATCAAGGAAACACTGCCATTTACCATTGCAACAAAAAGAATAAAATACTTAGGAATAAACCTACCTCAGAAGGCAAAAGACCTGTATGCAGAAAACTATAAGACACTGATGAAAGAAATTAAAGATGACACAAACAGATGGAGAGATATACCATGTCCTTGGATTGGAAGAATCAACATTGTGAAATAGACTATACTACCCAAAGCAATCTACAAATTCAGGCAATGCCTATCAAACTACCAACGGCATTTTTCACAGAACTAGAAAAAAAACTTTGCAATTTTTATGGAAACAAAAAGACCTCAAATAGCCAAAGCAATCTTGAGAAAGAAAAATGGAGATGGAGGAATCAGGCTTCCTGACTTCAGAACATACTACAAAACTACAGGAATCAAGACAATATGGTACTGGCACAAAAACAGAAGTATAGATCAGTGGAACAGGATAGAAAGCCCAGAGATAAACCCACACACATATGGTCACCTTATCTTTGATAAAGGAGGCAAGAATATACAATGGAGAAAAGACAACCTCTTCAATAAGTGGTGTTGGGAAAACTGGATAGCTACATGTAAAAGAATGAAATTCGAACACTCCCTAATACCATACACAAAAATAAAATTAAAATGGATTAAAGACCTAAATATATGGCCAGACACTATAAACTCTTAGAGGAAAACATAGGCAGAACACTCTATGACATAAATCACAGCAAGATCCTTTTTGACCCACCTCCTAGAGAAATGGAAATAAAAACAAAAATAAACAAATGGGACCTAATGAAACTTAAAAGCTTTTGCACAGCAAAGGAAACCATAAACAAGAGGAAAAGAGAGCCCTCAGAATGGGAGAAAATATTTGCAAATGAAGCAACTGACAAAGGATTAATCTCCAAAATATACAAGCAGCTCATGCAGCTCAATATCAGAAAACAAAAACCCAATCCAAAAATGGACAGAAGACCTCAATAGACATTTCTCCAAAGAAGATATACAGATTGCCAGCAGACGCATGAAAGGATGCTCCACGTCACTAATCATTAGAGAAATGGGAAGCAAAACTACAATGAGGTATCACCTCACACCAGTCAGAGTGGCCATCATCAAAAAATCTAGAAACAATAAATGCTGGAGAGGGTGTGGAGAAAAGGGAACACTCTTGCACTGTTGGTGGGAATGTAAATTGATACAGCCACTATGGAGAACAGTATGGAGGTTCCTCAAAAAGCTAAAAATAGAGCTACCATACGATCCAGTGATTCCACTACTGGGCATGTACCCTCAGAAAGCCATAGTGCACAAAGAGACATGTACCACAATGTTCATTGCAGCTCTATTTACAATAGCCAGGACATGGAAGCAACCTAAATGTCCATCAGCCGAGGAATAGCACATATATACAATGGAATATTACTCAGCCATAAAAAGAAATGGAATTGAGTTATTTGTAGTGACGTGGATGGACCCAGAGACTGTCATACAGAGTGAAGTAAGTCAGAAAGAGAAAAAGAAATACCATATGCTAACACAGATATATGGAATCTTAAAAAAAAAAAAAAAGGTTCTGAAGAACATAGGGGCAGGACAGGAATAAAGACGCAGATGTTGAGAATGGACTTGAGGACACAGGGAGGGGGAAGGGTCAGCTGGGATGAAGTGAGAGAATGGCATGGAGATATATACACTACCAAACGTAAAATAGATAGCTAGTGGGAAGCAGCCGCATGGCACAGGGAGATCAGCTCGGTGGTTTGTGACCACCTAGAAGTGTGGGATAGGGTGGGTGGGAGGGAGACGCAAGAAGGAGGGTATACAGAGATAAATGTATATGTATAGCTGATTCACTTTGTTGTAAAGCAGAAACTAACACACCATTGTAAAGTAATTATACTGCACTAAGGATGTTAAACATATATATATATATATATATATATATATATATCAGTAAACCAAAATAATAAAAGCAGTGTCATATTTGTACATTAATTCCAAAAAGTTTAGTAGCCTATGGACTAAAATACTTATACACACAACACGTACAAACTCATAACGTAATACAAATAAATCAAGTGTATGGTGAAAACATTATTCACTTACAACCCGGAGCATGAGGAAGGGATTGGGGCAGAACCAAAATAAATTTAGACATGGCCTGGAAAATTAGTGCCAAGAGTCAAAGGAGACTGATTTTAAGGAGGAGTTAATTCAAATGGAAATGATGAAGTTCTAAAAATTAATTTCTAATTTTTGAAATCAGTAAGAACAATCTCAGTGACAGCTAAGCGATAAATATACATATAGAAATGCTGCTGCTCGCATGCCCCTGCCACTAGCAAGATAGGGAAGGGCCAACTTCTCACTTCACAGAGCAGGGAGAGAGACATCAGGAGCTTGACAATCTTCTTAAAGGCAACTCTCCTACCTCCAGTCAATCAAATCTTCCCATTCCCTGTTCCCATGCAGAAGTCCTAAGGGACAGGATCACAGAGAAGGGAGGAGTCACAGACTCCTCGGGGCTCCCTCACAGCTCTGGCAGCAGAAGGTGAGGAAAATAAAACTTCTCTGTTCAGGAAACTCAGCCTAGTCCAGAGTGTACGGCAGCCCAATCAGATCATTGTTTATTCCAAGAGTATTCATGGCATTGACTGTCTCTGGGGGTGGACTTGGGGTACAGAGAGGAACCAGAAATTACTGCACGAGATGTCTTTTTCCCAACTGGTCATACTTTGTATTGAAGAGGGAAGGAAAGAAGGAAGGCAATGAAAGGGCACAGGGAGAAGAGCCCTTCCATTTGATGAAGATGCCATGGCCTTTTTTTTTTTTTTTTTTTTTTGCGGTACGCGGGCCTCTCACTGTTGGGGCCTCTCCCGTCGCAGAGCACAGGCTCCGGACGCGCAAGCTCAGCGGCCATGGTTCACGGGCCCAGCCGCTCCGCGGCATGTGGGATCTTCCCAGACCGGGGCATGAACCCGTGTCCCCTGCATCGGCAGGCGGACTCTCAACCACTGCACCACCAGGGAAGCCCAGATGCCATGGCCTTTTGCTGGGGAGTTCTTTGTTCAGGTTGTGAAAAAAGCTCAGCTGGAATTGGAGCCAGAGGATTCCCCTGAGGTAGATGAGCTGCAGCCACTGTCCTCAGACACAATCTTCATCTTCACCTAATGCTGTGGTCTGAGGAGTTGCTGCCTTTCTCCTCTTGTTCATCTTCCTTATTTTCCTCTGATCTCCCTGAGGCAGGAAAATATTCTCCAATCATATCTGATAATTCTGTCTCTGGAGCCTGAAGCCCCTGGCCCAGTCCAAGCCCTCCCTGCAGATTCCCTGATGATGGGGACTGCAGATCCATCCTCCTAATCTTGGGATTAGGGCCTCCCATCATGTTCATGTTCTTACGCTTCAAATAGGTTGTCTCTCTGTAATAAGCATGTTCTTCAGGAGACAGACTCTTGAGTCAGAGATCAAGGTCCACCTTGTACTGTTTCTGCAGTTCCTCAGCCTCCTTCTTATAATGCTCCTTCTGGTTCTGTGGGACACGCTGCCAGCATCTACTAATCTCTACCACGTGCTCCCTCAGGGCAACCCTTTCAGCTCCCTACTCAACCACAAATCCTGGTGGAACTTGTGATAGCCATTCATAGGTGGCTTCTTGGGCTCTTCATGAATAAACTGTTTCTGGGGGGAGACCACTTTTTGCACATTTCCCTGAAACTTCTTTGGCACTTTGATTTGGCTTCCTTTGGGGACATCAGATTTCGTGGAGCTCTGGACCAGATCAGGGTGCTGTTCTCTGAACAGAGTCATTTCCTCCTTAAACTTCTGTTTCTCCTTCTAGAAATCTTGACTATATTTCAGCTTCAGCTGCTCTGGAAGCTTCTTGTATTCCTCAGACAGAACCTTGGTCAGCTCCTGGTTGCTCAGCTTAGGGTGTTTTTGGTGTACTGGAGTCGCATCTTTTTGAAAAAGCAGAGGTAAGCTGTCAAGGGCTTCTTGGGTAAATCAGGATGCTTCTTGTGTTTTCTGCATTTGTAAGGATTGTCAACATTTTCCTTTGCTTCCAGGACTAATTCTTTCAAAGTGCAAAACTTTCTCAAGTTATAAGAAATTTCTAACCATTTGAGTTTGCACATTTCCCCAGGAAAATCTTTAAAAGCTACTTTTTCCCAGTCCATCAGTGACTGGGTTGTTTTGAACACGTGCCTGTCATTGGATGGAATGTTATTCACCATATATTCCAATAACTTCACAATATCTTCTTTGGACCTGTCATCCTGGCCTTTAGGCAACACCATTTCTTGTTCTTTGGGATACTTATATCATCCCAGCAGTTCAAACACCTCAGCAAATCTCCAGCTTCTTCACTCTCAAGATTCAGCTGGTGAGTTATTTCTGGAAGTCCTGCAGTGTGTGTGATTTCTATGTTTCTGAAGAGAAAGAAAAAGAAAGGTTCTCTCCTATGTGATACACAAGAAAAGCACACCCTACCTGGGATATGTCCCTTCTATCATTTAATTTACCTTTAAAAATGTAAATGAAAACAGGCCCAAATTCTGAGTTGAGGTTCATGTTGAGCATTAAGAGCTCCTTTCATACAATTAAAAATCCTCAGGCCCCGTTCCAACATGCCTTCCAATCAACCTCACCACAGCTTGTTTTAACTACAAATGAACAAAACTAAAGACTGGCTACTCACTCAAGGGGCATAGGGTAAGAGAAAACGAAGGGAACTTTAAAAATTAAAATGCTTGAAAAGGAAAGGGCTTTAAAATAGCAATGAGATACCACAACACATGTATAAGAATGGTCAAATTCCCAAAACAAGGACATCACTGAATACTGAGAGGATGTGGAGAATCAGGAACTTTGATTCATGGCTGATGGGAATGCAAACTAGTACAGGCATTCTGAAAGACAATAAGGCAGTTTGTTACAAAACTAAATATCCTCTTACCATGTAATTCGGTAATCATGCTCCTTTGTATTTGCCCAAATCAGTTGAAAACCCGTATTCATTAAAAAAAAAAAAAAAACCTGCACAGCGATGTTTATAGCAGCTTTGCTCATTATTGTCAAAACTTGAAAGCAACCAAGATGTCCTTAGGTAGGTGAATGGATAAAGAAATTCTGGTACATCCAGACAATGGAATAGTATTCAGTGCTAAAAAGAAATGAGCCATGAAGCCATCAAGACACATGACATATACTTGAATGCATATCCCTAAGTGAAAGAAGCTAATCTGAAAAATCTACATGCTTCATGAGCCCTACTATAGAACATTCTGGAAAAGTAAAAATATGATGACAGTAAAATAATCAGTGGTTGCAAAGGGTTGAGGCTGGGGGTACTAATGAATAGGTGATCACAAAAGGTTTTTAGGGCAGTGTAACTCTTCTGTATATTATAAAGGTGGATACATGATTCCACATGTTCACTATACATCAGTCAAAACCTACAGAATATACAACACCAAGAGTGAACACTAACGTAAAACCATGGACTTTAGGTGATAACGAAGTGCCGGTGTATGTTCTTCAATTGGAATAAATACACCACTCTGGTACAGTGTATGATGATGCGGGATACTGTGTGTGTGTTTATTTGGAGGAGGCAGGAGGTATATGGGAACTCTCTGTACGTTCTACTCAATTTTACTGTGAATCTAATCTTCTCTAAAACAGTAACACTCCACAGGATTCCAGAGCATAGCTACCTTCTAAGAAGGGTCCTGATGGCCATGGACTGAATGTGCAACTGAGGAGCTAGAAATAGAAATGAGACAAGCCTAGGAGACCCTCCAGACTTGCATCCTGCTCTGAGCACTTCATGGATCAGTCATGAACACTTGAACCTTAAGTTAATGACTGATTTATAGACTAATGGACTCTGTCCATTAGAATAAATGCATTTTATTGAGCCATAATTTTTGTCTTTAAATGGAAAGGATTTAGTGAAAATTATGTAATATTTAGAGTATTTATTTTCTTAACTGTATCAGTCTTTAAGCCATAGTGAAAGCGTTACCTCCTTCAGAAAACTCCCCACAAAAAACCTGGTACTTACTAGAATTTAAACAAGTGGAAGAACTGTAAGAGCGCACAATTTTCTCATATCCATTTATCCAATTAGTTGGATAGAAAAGACGATCTTTTCTAACTTCATATCTGTGGTACACAATAAGATCTTGCCCCAAACACCTTGAACAATCTCTTAGGATATTCCTCTAGTGTAAAACTAAGCCTTCTCAGATATATGGTAACTAAGAAAAAAGGTGGAAAATTATATAAAATCACCTTTACAAATGAAAAGTGGAATATTTGAAATCTGAATCTGGAGAGGAAAAATTGTTTTCTTTCCAATTATTGTAAAAGATAAGATAATGTATTTAAAACAATGAAGGTTGAAATACAGTTCTGCTGTAGTTTTTGTGTGTGGCACTTTTACGAGCCAGGCATTTTTCCAAATAGCTTACATTTATTATTATCCCAGGACTTAGATGAGGAAACTAAAAACATTAAGAGAGTTTATTTACTTACCTAAATTACGAAAAAGGTAAAAAAAAAACTAAAAGTAAAGATTTTAAGAAGAGCTTTTCAGTTTTAAAAATAGATTCCATTCATCAGAAAAGTGGGAAAAAATTTATCACAGATAGCTCAATCGTTTAATGAACGATTTCATTAAATCATTCATTAGTTAGGGGATACTAACAATATTATTAGCCTGGTGAGTGGAACCTACAAGGAGTTGAGGTTCCCAAAGGCTTGTAACAGTGGGAAACTGAACCTGAAAGGGACAGACAGCTTCTAGATGAAATTCAGGGATTACTAATATGTTTGTATATCTTGAGAAGAGGTTTCAGTTCAGAGTTTCAGGTTGAGTGTGTGATAGGTTTAGAGAAAGCCACAGAAAATAAACTTGTAAACTGCAGAATGAAGATGTTATAAGAAACAGGAATTGTACTCACAATACAGCTCTTGGCTGAGCTACATCTTTTTTTAACAAAAGAGAATAACTGATATAATTAATCTAACAAACATATCGTGGAAGTACGATAGGGAGGTGAAAGGAAGAGAAGTGTAAAGATGTATGTAAGGGCCAAGGAGCTAAAGACCTAGATATCTCATTTCTGGTAACATCAGTAGACATTATTTATATTAATGTATATTAAATACAATCATATACAATAAGACAGGTACTCTCTGTTTTGGTAGAGATATAAAGATGACGAAAACATATCTCTCAACGGAAGCTCACAGATACGAACAAATAAGATATCAATAAAAACTGCCATTATGGAGAAATGTGCAGGTACTTTAGGAGCTGGCAGCAGAAGCACTTCTTTGCATTTTGTCTCCTGCACTGATACACAAAAATAGTCTTCTTACCACCCATTGATAGAGCAACTTGAGAAAAAAAAATGACATTACACACACAGTATACCTACACTAAACAAAATTATTGTTCAATATTCTATTCTATTAAAAACTCATTCCTATCTATCACTAATAAAAATAATTCATTAGCAGTGTATTAGTCGCTTTTTAACTACAACCTTCAGTTTTGAGAATTCAAACAATTGAATTTTCTCTTCTCGTTGACATTGACACCCGTGAATTTAAGTGACCTTAATGTAAAGGGAATCCATTTCTTAGACTAGCAGATCAATATATTGCCAATCATATCAGATTGACTATCCTATCACAAGTGTTGTCCCATTTGGAAATATGAAAATTCCAAGTTAAAATAAAAACCAGTGCCATCTGATATACCGTGCTTTCAAATAAATGACAGAAATTAATCAAAATTCCCACTTCTATATCAGAGCGAGTGCAGAAGTTCCTCTGCTTTCTGGTATTCAGTGTGTCACCAGTGTTACATTTTCGCAGCCATCACCAGTTGCTGGATTGTCATGGGGCACTTTAAAGACCGAAGCTGCAAACTTTCCTGAAGAAGCATTACTCTTCACCTTCTACAACGCAGGTTCCCAACCAAGTTTTAGGTATCATGCCAAATGGAAAAACCACCTGTCTAGGATTTCCTCTCCAGAAACCCACATCTTACTTTTACACCATAGAAATCATAAATTAGCAGAAACATTTGTATTCCTTTATAAATTTCAAACATTTGTAGGGATTATAATTCTATGGCTCCAGAGTAAACTGAAAGTAATTACATAGTTTTTATTAACTAGGAATATTTCATACACCTGAGAAATTCTTAAGTCTGCTGTTAAATTAAAAAAAATTTTTATTTTTAAGGGAAAGAAATATGAATTCCTTTACTCAGAAAGTTTTACTCACAAGAAGATTGTAGAATGGATCTCATCAATGCTGGTAGGAAAATCCATCCAATCAGGTCAGGGGTTCTATGTTCTCTTGGATGGGTCAGCAGCTGTAACTTTCAGAGTTTTCCATAGTCCAGCCAACTCCAAATGACTCTGAACAGAAGAAACATTGCAGGTTAGTCCTTGAATGGAAAATAGAGGCTACAGCCCTGAATTCTACCTCTTTTCCTTTCTCACCTTGACTCTATGGAAATTGTCACTTGCAAAAACACTGCTCAAAAAATAATTGAGAATTATGGGTACTACTTATGCAACTATTTTATCTTGTGCTTTTTGGTTGGTGCTAAGGGGAAATAGACTTCTGCCTATCCCCTTCTGAAATACAGAATAGGTTTTGGGTTAAATTTATATTTCCATAATTTCATCCACAGAATTAAATTACATATATTATAAGTGGATTATAGTAACCATAGAGTAGGATCATTCATCTTTAAATTTCTATTATAGAATTAATATTTAAAAGGCATCCATTTTTTTGAGATATATCACAAAATATTATCAGTCAAATCAAATATCATGGGCAATAGTTAAACCTTTTCATATTTTCTTCCTTCATTATATACACACACACACACACAACTCACTGTCATATATATATGCACTCATGTATGCCAATTAAATATTGTAGAGGAGAACTTTTAATTCAGTTTCATCCAGATGCTTCTGCTTTCCTTGGTGCTAATACTGAGAAAATGATATTTTTCAACACAAAGAAAAATCATTAGTTGGGTATAATATTCACTGATGGGGTAATTTTTGTGGTGTGTCTGTCCTATCCTTCTTAGCAAATGATTTCTTTCTGTTATTGCCTCCAATACTTGGGGGGAAATGTTGACTCTTCCTTTGTATGTTGGTCTGTTATGAATTAGGGACCCATTGTTAGTATTGCTAGTATTTAATTTTTAAGGACCAGCCTTAGTGCACTGGACACAGAAGACATTGGATGTCAGAACTGGTGCTTATCTTGAGACCTCTCCAGGTTCTGCTGTTTCTTTGCTGTTTGTTTCACTTTATGACACAGCAGTTCCCACAGGACAATACAAAGGGCAGACATATAATTGTTCCTTCAGTTACCCAAATATTAGTGGGAGTCACTCTGCTTCTTTTTTTTTTTTAACATCTTTATTGGGGTATAATTGCTTTACAATGGTGTGTTAGTTTCTGCTTTATAACAAAGTGAATCAGTTATACATATACATATGTTCCCATATGTCTTCTCTCTTGAGTCTCCCTCCCTCCCACCCTCCCTATCCCACCCCTCCAGGCTGTCACAAAGCACCGAGCCAATATCCCTGTGCCATGCAGCTGCTTCCCACTAGCTATCTACCTTACGTTTGTTAGTGTGTATACGTCCATGACTCTCTCTCGCCCTGTCACAGCTCACCCTTCCCCCTCCCCATATCCTCAAGTCCGTTCACCAGTAGGTCTGCGTCTTTATTCCTGTCCTACCCCTAGGTTCTTCATGACATTTTTTTTCTTAAATTCCATATATATGTGTTAGCATACGGTATTTGTCTTTGTCTTTCTGACTTCACTCTGTATGACAGACTCTAGGTCTATCCACCTCATTACAAATAGCTCAATTTCGTTTCTTTTTATGGCTGAGTAATATTCCATTGTATATATGTGCCACATCTTCCTTATCCATTCATCCGATGATGGGCACTTAGGTTGTTTCCATCTTCGGGCTATTGTAAATAGAGCTGCAATGAACATTTTAGTACATGACTCTTTTTGAATTATGGTTTTCTCAGGGTATATGCCCAGTAGTGGGATTGCTGGGTCATATGGTAGTTCTATTTGTAGTTTTTTAAGGAACCTCCATACTGTTCTCCATAGTGGCTGAACCAATTCACATTCCCACCAGCAGTGCAAGAGTGTTCCCTTTTCTCCACACCCTCTCCAGCATTTATTGTTTCTAGATTTTTTGATGATGGCCATTCTGACTGGTGTGAGATGATATCTCACTGTAGTTTTGATTTGCATTTCTCTAGTGATTAATGATGTTGAGCATTCTTTCATGTGTTTGTTGGCAGTCTGTATATCTTCTTTGGAGAAATGTCTATTTAGGTCTTCTGCCCATTTTTGGATTGGGTTGTTTGTTTTTTTGTTATTGAGCTGCATGAGCTGCTTGTAAATTTTGGAGATTAATCTTTTGTCAGTTGCTTCATTTGCAAATATTTTCTCCCATTCAGAGGGTTGTCTTTTGGTCTTGTTTATGGTTTCCTTTGCTGTGCAAAAGCTTTGAAGTTTCATTAGGTCCCATTTGTTTATTTTTGTTTTTATTTCCCTTTCTCTAGGAGGTGGGTCAGAAAGGATCTTGCTGTGATTTATGTCATAGAGTGTTCTGCCTATGTTTTCCTCTAAGAGTTTGATAGTTTCTGGCCTTACATTTAGGTCTTTAATCCATTTTGAGCTTATTTTTGTGTATGGTGTTAGGGAGTGATCTAATCTCATACATTTACATGTACCTGTCCAGTTTTCCCAGCACCACTTATTGAAGAGGCTGTCCTTTCTCCACTGTACATTCCTGCCATCTTTATCAAAGATAAGGTGTCCATATGTGCGTGGGTTTATCTCTGGGCTTTCTATCCTGTTCCATCAATCTATCTTTCTGTTTTTGTGCCAGTACCATACTGTCTTGATTATTGTAGCTTTGTAGTATAGTCTGAAGTCAGGAAGCCTGATTCCTCCAGCTCCTTTTTTCGTTCTCAAGATTGCTTTGGCTATTTGGGGTCTTTTGTGTTTCCAAACAAATTGCAAAATTTTTTGTTCTAGTTCTGTGAAAAATGCCAGTGGTAGTTTGATAGGGATTGCATTGAATCTATAGATTGCTTTGGGTAGTAGAGTCATTTTCACAATGTTGATTCTTCCAATCCAAGAACATGGTATATCTCCCCATCTATTTGTATCATCTTTAATTTCTTTCATCAGTGTCTTATAATTTTCTGCATACAGGTTTTTTGTCTCCTTAGGTAGGTTTATTCCTAGATATTTTATTCTTTTTGTTGCAATGGTAAATGGGAGTGTTTTCTTGATTTCACTTTCAGATTTTTTGTCATTAGTATATAGGAATGCCAGAGATTTCTGTGCATTAATTTTGTATCCTGCTATTTTACCAAATTCATTGATTAGCTCCAGTAGTTTTCGGGTAGCATCTTTAGGATTCTCTATGTATAGTATCATGTCATCTGCCAAGAGTGACAGCTTTACTTCTTCTTTTCTGATTTGGACTCCTTTTATTTCCTTTTCTTCTCTGATTGCTGTGGCTAAAACTTCCAAAACTATGTTGAATAACAGTGGTGAGAGTGGGCAACCTTGTCTTTTTCCTGATCTTAGTGGAAATGCTTTCAGTTTTTCACCATTGAGGATGATGTTGGCTGTGGGCTTGTCATATATGGCCTTTATTATGTTGAGGAAAGTTCCCTCTATGCCTACTTTCTGCAGGGTTTTTATCATAAATGGGTGTTGAATTTTGTCAAAAGCTTTCTCTGCATCTATTGAGATGATCATATGGTTTTTCTCCTTCAATTTGTTAATATGGTTTATCACATTGATAGATTTGCGTATATTGAAGAATCCTTGCATTCCTGGAATAAACCCCACTTGATCATGGTGTATGATCCTTTTAATGTGCTGTTGGATTCTGTTTGCTAGTATTTTGTTGAGGATTTTTGCATCTATGTTCATCAGTGATATTGGCCTGTAGTTTTCTTTCTTTGTGACATCCTTGTCTGGTTTTGGTATCAAGGTGATGGTGGCCTCATAGAAGGAATTTGGGAGTGTTCCTCCCTCTGCTATATTTTGGAAGAGTTTGAAAAGGATAGGTGTTATCTCTTCTCTAAATGTTTGATAGAATTCACCTGTGAAGCCATCTGGTCCTGGGCTTTTGTTTGTTGGAAGATTTTTAATCACAGTTTCAATTTCAGTGCTTGTGATTGGTCAGTTCATATTTTCTATTTCTTCCTGATTCAGTCTCGGCAGGTTGTACATTTCTAAGAATTTGTCCATTTCTTCCAGATTGTCCATTTTATTGGCATAGAGTTGCTTGTAGTAATCTCTCATGATCTTTTTTATTTTTGCAGTGTCAGTTGTTACTTCTCCTTTTTCATTTCTAATTCTATTGATTTGAGTCTTCTCCCTTTTTTTCTTGATGAGTCTGGCTAGTGGTTTATCTATTTTGTTTATCTTCTCAAAGAACCAGCTTTTATTTTTATTGATCTTTGCTATTGTTTCCTTCATTTCTTTTTCATTTATTTCTGATCTGATTTTTATGATTTCTTTCCTTCTGCTAGCTTTGGGGTTTTTTTGTTCTTCTTTCTCTAATTGCTTGAGGTGCAAGGTTAGGTTGTTTATTTGAGATGTTTCCTGCTTCTTAAGGTGGGCTTGTATTGCTATAAACTTCCCCCTTAGAACTGCTTTTGCTGCATCCCATAGGTTTTGGGTCATTGTGTCTCCATTGTCATATGTTTCTAGGTATTTTTTGATTTGCTCTTTGATTTCTTCAGTTGTCACTTCATTATTAAGTAGTGTATTGTTTAGCCTCCATGTGTTTGTATTTTTTACAGATCTTTTCCTGTAATTGATATCTAGTCTCATGGCATTGTGGTCGGAAAAGATACTTGATACAATTTCAATTTTCTTAAATTTACCAAGGCTTAATATGTGACCCAAGATATGATCTATCCTGGAGAATGTTCCATGAGCACTTGAGAAAAATGTGTATTCTGTTGTTTTTGGATGGAGTGTCCCATAAATATCAATTAAGTCCATCTTGTTTAATGTATCATTTAAAGCTTATGTTTCCTTATTTATTTTCATTTTGGATGATCTGTCCATGGGTGAAAGTGGGGTGTTAAAGTCCCCTACTATGAATGTGTTACTGTCGATTTACCCTTTTATGGCTGTTAGTATTTGCCTTATGTATTGAGGTGCTCCTATGTTGGGTGCATAAATATTTACAATTGTTATATCTTCTTCTTGGATCGATCCCTTGATCATTATGTAGTGTCCTTCTTTGGCTCTTCTAATAGTCCTTATTTTAAAGTCTATTTTGTCTGATATGAGAATTGCTACTCCAGCTTCCTTTTGGTTTCCATTTGCATGGAATATATTTTTCCATCCCCTTATTTTCAGTCTGTATGTGTCTCTAGGTCTGAAGTGGGTCTCTTGTAGACAGCATATGTAAGGGTCTTGTTTTTGTATCCATTCAGCCAATCTGTGTCTTTTGGTGGGAGCATTTAGTCCATTTACATTTAAGGTAATTATCGATATGTATGTTCCTATTCCCATTTTCTAAATTGTTTTGGGTTCGTTATTATAGGTCTTTTCCTTCTCTTGTGTTTCTTGTCTAGAGAATTTCCTTTAGCATTTGTTGTAAAGCTGGTTTGGTGGTGCTGAATTCTCTCAGCTTTTGCTTGTCTGTAAAGGTTTTAATTTCTCCATCAAATCTGAATGAGATCCTTGCTGGGTAGAGTAGTCTTGGTTGCAGGTTTTTCTCCTTCATCACTTTCAGTATGTCCTGCCACTCCCTTCTGGCTTGTAGGGTTTCTGCTGAGAGATCAGCTGTTAACCTTATGGGGATTCCCTTGTGTGTAATTTGTTGTTTTTCCCTTGCTGCTTTTAATATGCTTTCTTTGTATTTAATTTTTGACAGTTTGATTAATATGTGTCTTGGCGTATTTCTCCTTGTATTTATCCTGTATGGGACTCTCTGTGCTTCCTGGACTTGATTAACTATTTCCTTTCCCATATTAGGGAAGTTTTCAACTATAATCTCTTCAAATATTTTCTCAGTCCCTTTCTTTTTCTCTTCTTCTTCTGGAACCCCTATAATTCGAATGTTGGTGCGTTTAATGTTGTCCCAGAGGTCTCTGAGACTGTCCTCAGTTCTTTTCATTCTTTTTTCTTTATTCTGCTCTGTAGTAGTTATTTCCACTATTTTATCTTCCAGGTCACTTATCCGTTCTTCTGCCTCAGTTATTCTGCTATTGATCCCATCTAGAGTACTTTTAATTTCATTTATTGTGTTGTTCATCGTTGCTTGTTTCATCTTTATTTCTTCTAGGTCCTTGTTAACTGTTTCTTGCATTTTGTCCATTCTATTTCCAAGATTTCGGATCATCCTTACTATCATTATTCTGAATTCTTTTTCAGGTAGACTGCCTATTTCCTCTTCATTTGTTAGGTCTGGTGCATTTTTATCTTGCTCCTTTATCTGCTGTGTGTTTTTCTGTCTTCTCATTTTGCTTATCTTACTGTTTTTGGGGTCTCCTTTTTGCAGGCTGCAGGTTCATAGTTCCCGCTGTTTTTGATGTCTGTGTCCAGTGGCTAAGGTTGGTTCAGTGGGTTGTGTAGACTTCCTGGTGGAGGGGACTAGTGCCTGTGTTGTGGTGGATGAGGCTGGATCTTGTCTCTCTAGTGGGCAGGTTCACGTCTGGTGATGTGTTTTGGGGTGTCTGTGGCCTTATTACGATGTTAGGCAGCTTCTCTGCTAATGGGTGGGGTCGTGTTCCTGTTTTGCTAGTTGTTTGGCATAGGTTGTCCAGCACTGTAGCTTGCTGGTCGTTGAGTGAAGCTGGGTGCTGGTGTTAAGATGGAGGTCTCTGGGAGATTTTTGCCATTTGATATTAGGTGTAGCTGGGAGGTCTCTTGTTGACCAGTGTCCTGAAGTTGGCTCTCCTACCTCAGAGGCAGAGCCCTGATTCCTGGCTGGAGCACCAAGAGCCTTTCATCCACACGGCTCAGAATAAAAGGGAGAAAAAGTAGAGAGAATTAGTAGAAGTATGAAGAATGAAAGAAAGAAAGGAGGGAAGGAAGGAAGGAAGGAAGAAAGAAAGAGGCAAAGAAGGAAAGAAGGCAAGAAGGAAAGAAAGGAGGAAGGGAGGGAGGGAGGAAGGAAAAAAGATAGAAAGAGAGAAGATACAGTAAAATAATTTAAAGTATAATAAAGTTATTGAATTAAAAAATAATTATTTAGAAAAAAAAAAAGGGACGGATAGAACCTTAGGACAAATGTTGGAAGCAAAGCTATACAGACAAAACCTTACACAGAAGCATACACATACACCCTCACAAAAAGAGGTAAAGGGGAAAAAATCATAAATCTTGCTCTCAGAGACCACCTCCTCAATTTGGGATGATTCGTTGTCTAAAGTAGTGAAGGAAGGAAGGAAGGAAGGAAGGAAGGAAGGAAGGAAGGAAGGAAGGAAGGAAGGAAAGAAAGAAAGAAAGAAAGAAAAGTATAATAAAGTTATTATAATTAATTATTAAGAAAAAAATTAAAAATAAAAAAAACCATGGACGGATAGAACCTTAGGACAAATGGTGGAAGCAAAACTATGCAGACAAAATCTCACACAGAAGCATACACATACACATACACATTCACAAAAAGAGGAAAAGGGTAAAAAATCATAGATCTTGCCCTCGAAGCCCACCTCCTCAATTTGGGATGACTCGTTGTCTATTCATATATTCCACACTTGCAGGGTACATCAAGTTGATTGTGGAGCTTTAATCCGCTGTTTCTGAGGCTGCTGGGAGACATCTCCCTTTCTCTTCTTTGTTCTCACAGCTCCCGGGGCTCAGCTTTGGATTCGGCCCCGCCTCTGCGTGTAGGTCGCTGGAGGGCGTCTGTTCTTCGCTCAGACAGGACGGGGTTAAAGGAGCCGCTGATTCGGGGGCTCTGGCGCACTCAGGCCGGGGGGGAGGGAGGGGTACTGCGTGTGGTGCGGGCCTGCGGCGGCAGAGGCCGGAATGACGTTGCACCAGCCTGAGGCCCGCCGTGCGTTCTCCCGGGGAAGTTGTCCCTGGATCACGGGACCCTGGCAGTGGCGGGCTGCACAGGCTCACGGGAGGGGAGGTGCGGAGAGTGACCTGTGCTCGCACACAGGCCCCTTGGTGGCGGCAGCAGCAGCCTTAGCGTCTCGCGCCCGTCTCTGGGGTCCGCGCTTTTCGCCGCGGCTCGCGCCCGTCTCTGGAGTTCCTTTAAGCAGCGCTCTGAAACCCCTCTCCTCGCGTACCAGGAAACAAAGAGGGAAGAAAAAGTCTCTTGCCTCTTCGGCAGGTGCAGACTTTTCCCAGGACTCCCTCCCGGCTAGCCGTGGTGCACTAACCCCTTCAGGCTATGTTCAAGCCGCCAACCCCAGTCCTCTCCCTGCGCTCCGACCGAAACCCGAGCCTCAGCTCGCAGCCCCGCCCGCCCCGGCGGGTGAGCAGACAAGCCTCTCGGGCTGGTGAGTGCCGGTCGGCACCGATCCTCTGTGCGGGAATCTCCCCGCTTTGCCCTCCGCACCCCTGTTGCTGTGCACTCCTCCGCGGCTCCAAAGCTACCCCCTCCGCCTCCCGCAGTCTCTGCCCGCGAAGAGGCTTCCTACTGTGTGGAAACTTTTCCTCCTTCACAGCTCCCTCCCACTGGTGCAGGTGCCGTCCCTATTATTTTGTCTCTGTTTTTTCTTTTTTTCTTTTGCCCTACCCAGGTACGTGGGGAGTTTCTTGCCTTTTGGGAGGTCTGAGGTTTTCTGCCAGCCTTCAGTAGATGTTCTGTAGGAGTTGTTCCACGTGTAGATGTATTTCTGGTGTATCTGTGGGGAGAAAGGTGATCTCTGCGTCTTACTCTTCCGCCATCTTCAAGGTCCCCCCCACTCTGCTTCTTAAGAAATAGAAATATTTGGCTCAAAATGCTCCATGCAGATAATGTTCAAAGTCCTCCCTAACCTTTCTGCTAAATCTGTGGGACTCATCTTTTCTTAGACAGAATCAGAATCTGTTCAGGCTCTGGAACCTATCATAGACCTAAGTTAGCCACAACTGTTCAGAATTATCCTAGCTTCAGATAAATAATAACTCCCTTTCTTTGATTTCAATATTTAAAAATCACAAAAAAGTCTTCTAAGCACATAAAATTAAAAGTATTACCTATTATAATTTTTATATTGTCCCATTATAGCTTTTCCAGATTCTTGGTACTCACCGCCTTCCCCCATGGTGCTTGGCTCTCCTCTCTTCAAATGTCCCCTCTGCTCTTTCCACAAACACAGATCCCCACTCTTTTTATTTCTAGGCAGTTATTGTTGTCCTTATATCATAGGCACTGACTCATAGTCACGATTTAGGCACTGAAACATAGTACGAAATATTACACACAGAAGACAATCCCATATGAGATTTTAGACATGTCTTTTTTTCTGCAGAAAGAATTGATTCTCAAATTTGATGGGACTAAGCTGGACACAAGTCATCCCTGAGATCTTCACTGAGAGGATTTAGCTGTGAATGTATCATCCCATGAGGATCTACTCGCAAACCATCACAACAGAAAAGAGAAAATGCCAGGCAAGTGCAACGTGAAAGCCTGCTCCTGAAGTGACATCCTCGATAGATACCGCAAAAGAAAAACAGAGGCATAGAGCAGAACTGAGAGGAAAAGCAGACCCAGCTGTGGAGATTCAGAGACTCAGGTCTGAATCAGGCTTCCACCTATCACACACACAAAATTCGTGGTAGGAAAACACTGATTTATGTGGATATTTTGCAGATACTCAATTATGTTATATAAACCCTTCCAGAATTTGCCTTTTTCGTTAGAGAAATATGTCATGAAGTACTTTCATATCAGTACATGCAAAGATTGTATACTTTTCATCTTCTATTTAATATTACACTGTGTGGATTTAACAGTTCATATGGAGATTCAATTATTCATGTGTTTATCTTTTTAGTAAACTTTTAAATTTTACTCTGGATTATTTTTAGAATTGCAAAAAAGTTGAAAAAAAGATACAGAGATTTATCATATACACCCTCACGTAGTTTCTTTTTCCCCTAAAATTATCATCTTTTATTTTATGCAACATTTGTCAAAACTAGGAAATCAACATTGACTACTATTATCTCCAGATTTTTTAATTCCAAACTTTATTTAGATTGCACCAGTTTTCATATTAACATCCTTTTCCCATTCCAGGATCCCATCAAGGATGGTCCTTTGTGCTCATTCCTCCTCTGGTTTGTGACAGTTTCTTTTCTTGATTTTCATGACCTTCACAGTTTTAAAATATACTGGCCAGGCCTTTTGTAAAATGATGCTCACTGTTGGGTTTTCTCATAATTAGACTGGGGTTATGTTTTCGAGAGGAGCAACACAAAGGTAAAACATTCTTCTCATCACATCCTATCAGAATTAAGAGGTATCCACCTGACATGACTGTTGATGTTAAGCATGATTACTTGGTTAAGGTCGTATTTGGAAGGTTTCTTTCCTGTAACGTTGATTTTTTTCCTCTTTTATTACTCTGTTTTATGGAATTGAGTCACTAAGTACTTCCTATCCTTAAAAGAGAGGTAGATTATGCTTTGCTTTCTGGGGCATGCATATATTAATTGGAATTCTTTTCATAAAATATTGTTGACAAAATTTTATACGATTTCTTGCGTTGCAGAGCACAGGCTCCGGGCGCGCAGGCTCAGCGGCCATGGCTCATGGGTCCAGCCGCTCCGCGGCACATGGGATCTTCCCAGACTGGGGCACGAACCCGTGTCCCCTGCATCGGCAGGCGGACTCTCAACCACTGCGCCACCAGGGAAGCCCATATATACTGTGCTTTTTAACAGTAAATAAAAATCATTAAATGAAAAAGTCTTTATGCAACTTAACTAAGAAAAAAGAGTGAAGGCACAAATTATTAATATCAGAAATGAAAGAGGAGACATTATGACAGATACTATGGACATTAAAAGGATAAATAGGAATGTTTTGAACAACTCTATGCAGATTTGGTATCCTGGAGAAAAAGTTAATTTCTTAAAAGAACCAATTTATCAAAATCCAAATAAGAAAAAAGAGACCATTTGAATAGTCCTACATCTATTAAGGAATTTGAGTCAAGGTTTAGAAACCTTCCAAAATAGAAATCACAAGGCTCAGATGGATCCACTGGTGAAATCTACCAAATTTTAATGAAGAAGCAATTCTCTGCTGCCTCTTCCAGAAGATAGAAGCAGAGGGAATATGTCCTAACTCGTTGTATGAAGCCAGCATTCAGTACCCAAAGACCAAAAACAGACAAAAAGATCACAAGAAATGAAAAGAACATATCAATAAATTTCATAAGCATAGATACAAAATTCCTCAGCAAAATATTATAAGATAGAATCCAACAATGTATAAAAGAAATTCTACACCATGACCAAGTGGGCTTTATCCCAGATATGCAAAGCTGGTTCAACATTCACAACAATTAATGTAACACATCACGTCAATAGTACAATGAAGAAAAAAATGATATGATTGTATCAACAGATGCAACAAAAGCATTTGACAAAATTCAGTACTCATTTATGGTAAAAAAAAAAAAAAACCTCTGCAAACAAGAAATAGAAAGAAACATCCTCAACTTGATAAAGACCATCTACAAAAACGTACAGCTAACATTATACTTAATTGTGAGAAACCAGAAGACTTCTGGTAAGATCAGGAAAAAAGCAAATGTGTTTTCTCTCACCACTCCTTTTCAACATTGTATTTGAAGTTGTATCTAATGAAATAAGGTGCGAAAAGTTTCTTCTGCTTTGGTTCTTCTGGAGCCAGGAGCTAAAGCCCCAACATACCGAGGGAGAGGAGGTTGAGGTGCCCAGCTGTTTGCTCCTGGCCCCTCACCTCTGCAGCAACAGCAAAGCAACATGGACTTCAGTCAACAGTGGAGCTGCTAATAGAGCTGCTATGTGGGAGTGTTTATGTGCAGGAGCAGGGGTTACAGAGAGAAAGATCTGGCTGAAATTCTACTCTCCCCTCACCAAGGGCTTCAGTCCTTTCTCTAAGCCTACGGCCAGTGTTTCCCATGTCACCTAGGAATCCATTCTCCTCCACCCTGATAGGTGTGACGGCCCTGGCCTGCCTGCTGAGCTTCTTGGTCACTATAACTCCATCCTCCAAAGCCTCTGTTTTATAAGGACACTCTTCTCAAATTTGTCCCAGAGCTTCAAAAAGGCAGATGCCTCACAGGAGGTGCTGCCCTGGCTAAGAGTCCTGAGGAGCTGGCTGGAGACCTGCAAACCCTGTTCCTCCCCTGGCTCTGAGCTGTGTTCATCCCACCACAATTCTCATTCAGTGGGAGGCTGAGGAAACCTGTTCACAGTCCTGCATCCATTCAGTCATAGCAAGACCATCCCACTCTGATTCAGGAGAGTCCACTGGCAACTATCAAAAGCTTATCTCGGGCTTCCCTGGTGGTGCAGTGATTGAGAGTCCGCCTGCCGATGCAGGGGACACGGGTTCGTGCCCTGGTCCGGAAGGATCCCATATGCCGCAGAATGGCTGGGCCCGTGAGCCATGGCCGCTGAGCCTGCGCGTCCGGAGCCTGTGCGCTGCAACAGGAGAGGCCACAGCAGTGAGAGGCCCGTGTACCGCAAAAAAAAAAAAAAAGCTTATATCCACATATCCTTTTAACTCAGCAACATCATCTTGAACATTCTTTCCAATAGAAATTCTCAAAAACAAGGATATATGTACAAAAGAATGTATTATGCTGCATTTTCTTTTTTCTTTTTTTGTTTTTTTAAAGATATCTTTCTTTTTTTTAATATTTATTTACTTATTTGGTTGCTCCAGGTCTTAGTTGCGGCAGGCGGGCTCCTTAGTTGTGGCATGCGAACTCTTAGTTGCAGCATACATGTGGGATCTAGTTCCCTGACCAGGGATCGAACCCAGGGCCCCTGCATTGGGACCTTGGAGTCTTATCCACTGCGCCACCAGGGAAGTCCCTATGCTGCATTTTCAATAGCTAAATCAATAAATAGAAATCAATCAAAATTTCTGAAATGCTGGATATTTCTGAACAAAATATACTACATATTATTAACCTGTTACGTCAGTGACAATAGCTGGTAATTACTGACTTAGTCTATGATCTCTTGTATGTTTTCAACCAATGGATTTTTATTAATATTCTAAAAGAGCTGATTCCACATGACAACAAAAAAACACTGCAAAACAATTCACAATACTGAATGATATAAAATTAAAAATAGAAATTCACTGATGTCAGTCAAGCACACAGACAGTAAACTTAGAAGCCAAAATGTGAGTTTCTTACCTTTGCAATCAGAAATGTGTAGTAATATGATCAACTTATTGAGTTCCAGAACGTATCAATATATCTAGGGCATTCATTCTGTGGGTGGTCTTGAATAATAAACTTAAAATAGACCAAGGAGACTTATTTTTATGTTTGATAACTTTTGCAGCATATAACCTCATGATGGCTTCTTGACATGCCAACTTGGCCGGGCTAGACTACAAAGGGGGAAGTGAGGGCAGCAGCATGTTTGAGCATGCACACACCTCTGATTATTCAATCAGGCACTAAACTAATCCAAGTGATACCATGAAGCAGTTTTGCAGACGTAAGTCAAGTCTTTTATCGTGATTTTAAACTAGAGAGCTTACACTTATGTGTCTTCCTAGCTGCTGCTTGAGGGGCAGGCTCCTAATTAAACACACACTTACAGGCCCAATGTCATCCTCTCCAGGGAACTCTGGGCTAGTGCTGTCTTCAAACTCTTCCACTGAGGAGGTCCAGAGTGTCAGTGTCTCCTGAAGAGGAAACTGTACATTTGCATCTGGTGCTCTGATTTTAGTGACTGCTGCAATATGTAAAATATAGAAAAACAGAGAAATAAAATAAAATCACTTTCATGTCAGCATTCCCAAAACCACTTTATGACTAATTGGGAACACAAATTATTATTGTAGTAATTAACCTATATTGCCATACTTCACTTAGAAAAGAAGGGTGCTAGGGAAATCGGTTAAGAATTGAAAAATAATGACCTTGGGAATGCTTGTAACAATTGTGGTCCCCCATGAGAGAGAGGTTGTGCTTTTGCAGTTCAAGGTCATTTTTAAATCATGTTCATAAACATTTAGGAGCATCAACCACTGGAAACATATATATATATGGTACAATGTATCCTGGAAGACTTCAAGACAGGGTCATGATTCTCACTCCTTCCAAAAACTCTGCATTCTCAAGTTGATTATTCAGTGAGAAATATATCAGGAAAGGAAGGGAAGGGTATGTGTTATTTCTTCAAAATGTTTCTTTGTCCTAGTTTTCCCATTGTGGTTATTGTTGTTTCTGTTTTGTTCCAAAGCAACCTATTGTCCCAAAGGAGTCTCTGTGCTGGGGCCTTTCTCTACTGTCCCCCTGAGCTGGGTTGGGGAGCACCAGGCAGAGAATCTCCTGTCCTGTTGTTGCTGGGAGACACTGGGGGGCTTGATCAGATTTCTGAGTTTTCCAAGACATTTGCTAAACTCTCTAAGTGATGAAATCATCTTTCCAACTTCTTTGGTAAGTTAAAAATAAAAATCCATGATATCTAGAAACACATATGAAGGCCCATTTGAGGGTGGCTTTGTGGTATAATCAGTGGTTCTTGGTGAGAAGATGTTTGCAGAGATGGGTTTGTGAAGATTATCCAAGGTGTTAAAGCAGTCTTGTCCTAGGTTTCAGGAAATCTCATCATCCATATTAACCCTATTAGAAGACTGGTGAAATGCAATCACTTGGAAAAAGCGGGTGTGGTTCGGAGCTCAATGTAAGGACACTAAAGGAGCCAAACTCATTCTTCTCCAGAACTGAGAGCCAGTGTTTGGAGCTCACCTGGCTCTGGAGACTTCTGAGAGCTACCACCACCACCCTTGGAAGCCTTGATCCCCGAGCGAACATTGTCTTATTACTTCTCCAGCGAGGATTGTTTCTACAGCACTTTCAGTGAGTACACAATTCACCATAGAGCAGTTCATGGGACTCTCCTGAGGGGAAAAAAACACAATTTCCTAATGTTAACAGAAAATTGAGGCTGCTTCATTGAAATAATCTTGTGTGCCAACTTAGTGAAATGACTGCATTTCTGTATTGCCCTCTTGTCTTGGCACACATGTTGGAATTAATATGGTGATTAGTTTTAGTTATCTGATTTTGTTCATCTCTTAGTTATTCCTATGCATTACAAAGACTCAGAAAGTGGTTGTCTGATATCTTATCTGTTTGTGTTTGATGTAGAGCCTAAAAATAATGTTTAGGACTATTTGACTTCAGGTGCAGTACCTACTACACCTGAGTGTAGGAGTGGAGTGTGCCTGTATACACAGGAGACATAATATTCTACACAACAGAACTAGGTAATGCATGCAATAATCTGGGAGAAAATATTGTTTTAAAGTGAAGTAAACTTTGTCTTTTCAGAAATGTGGGTTATTCTGACTGAAATTTTAAAGAAACTAAGAAATGATTGGGCAAGAGAAAAGTGACACTTGTGTACATAAAGAAATATAAGAAAGTTGAGGAACCTCTGTACTTAACTAGTACAGACACTAGGACCCAATTTTTTAGCAAAATCAGTTTTAAAAAGCATGATTTGTTTTTCGGCGCTGATTATTACCATTACATGCAAACTGCATCTTACCAAAAGGTGAAAGGGGTGCTTGATAACAGTCTTTTTTTTTTTTTTGCGGTACGCGGGCCTCTCACTGTTGTGGCTTCTCCTGTTGCAGAGCACAGGCTCCGGACGCGCAGGCTCAGCGGCCATGGCTCACGGGCCCAGCCGCTCCGCGGCATGTGGGATCTTCCCGGACCAGGGCACGAACCCGTGTCCCCTGCATTGGCAGGCGGACTCTCAACCACTGCGCCACCAGGGAAGCCCCTTGATAACAGTTTTAAAGACTGAGAAGATATAACCATTCTCTTTCATTTTTGGTTTGATTGATGAGTGTGGTACAGATAAGACAGGAAGGCAAACTCCACGGATTAGTATATCCATGTAAGTTGTTTCTGGTTAGAATAGGATCCAATCTGACAATGTTTAGGTTCCTCTTCATTATCTCTGAGTTATTCAGAAAGTGTTTTGCAAAGAAAAAAACTGTTTGTGGATCTAGATTCAGAATGAGATAAAAAAGGACATGCAAAGAAAAATGCCTGACAATTATACGAAATAATAAAAATACAAGCTTAGTCAAGTATGCGGCGCTAAATCAATGACTGGCATTGAGCATCACGATTGATTGTTTAGGGCAATCAGGACCCACCACACAGAGCTATAAATTAGATCAAACTCCTGAGGCTCATGTTGTCTAGAGGAAAATAAGATCTCAACAAACCTGAGGTTCTCCTTTAGGTAGGGAAAGAGGGCAAGAAGTTGTGTTGGGTGGCAGCTGAGAAAATTTTCTGCAGCTCTTGAGAGTTCTCTTTGTGTCTCACTTTTCCATTTCTGTCAAATGAAAAATCCTTCGTAAAGCAGTGTATTATTCAGTGACAATCTGTGTCTGATATTCCTTGGGCCTTTTTTGTCTTTGGGGAAGAGGAATAAACTCCTGATTTCCTTCCCTCAGAAAAATGGACTCAGACATCCCAGAAGCCTTCCAGAAAGAGCTCACCTGTCTCGTGTGCCTGAATTACCTTCTAGACCCACTCACCATAGGCTGTGGACACAGCTTCTGTAGGTCCTGTCTCTGTCTTCTCTGGGAGCAAGCTGAAGACCCTGCCAGTTGCCCAGTGTGCAGACAACGATCAGAGCAGACAAACCTCAAAACCAATTTTCTTCTGAAGAATCTGGTGTCCATTGCCAGAAAAGCAAATCTTGGGCAATTCCTGAACTCTGAGGAACATACGTGTGGGACCCATAAGGAGACAAAGAAGATCTTCTGTGAAGCCAACAAGAGCTTGCTCTGTTTGGTCTGCTCTCAAAGTCAGGAGCACAGGGCTCACAGGCACTCTTCCACTGAAGAGGCTGCTGAGGAATGCTGGGTGAGTGATGTCTGTGTGAGCACTTAGAGAGCTGGAGGATGGTACAGCCAAGAGATTAAAAGGATATTACAATCAGGACTTCCCTGGTGGCACAGTGGTTAAGACTCCATGCTCCCAATGAAGGGGACCCAGGTTCAATCCCTGGTCAGCGAACTAGATCCCACATGCATGCAAAGAGTGTACATGACAGAACTAAGTAGCCAGTGAGCCACAACTAAGACCTGTCACAACGAAATAAGTAAATTAACTATTTTTCAAAAAAGGATATTATGATCATAATGATGATTAAACCCTCTCTTTACTGAGTGCCAGGTACAGACTTAGGTAGCAGTGACAAAGCTATGAAGAAAATGCTGCAGCATACCTGCCTTTATAGAACTTGTATCCAATGGCTGGGTGATAAAGTTAATTAAAATTATTTGGGTGATACATTATTATGCTCAAGGCTCTATAAAGCCTTCATTTTGAGAGAGTCTTTGGCTCTAAAATCTACAAGTGCAAAAAGTGTTTTCCATTGGATACAGATTTCCTGACTCTGGACAAAGAAGGAAGATGCAGTACATTGGAATCAGCAGGCAGCGAGCATCACTACATCCAAATTCTGCTGCAAGATGCCAAACTACCTGAAAATTAGCCATGCTCAGGAAAATCCTGTTCCTTTCCCTAGATCTAAGATTCCCTGATGGTGTGTGGTTCTGTAGTGTGGAATCTTCTAAAACTGATCCATAGCGAGCAAGAATAGGGGAATGTGGTGATCTGTTCCGGTACTTCCAGTCTTCCTCTAGGTCCTGTACCTGACATCCCTGGGTACACTCCATCGTCTGGGGTCTGAAACCTCAATCTATTTGCTTTTCTGGTGTTAAAATTCAATTATTTTACAGGAGAAGCTGGCAAATGAAATGAGATCTTTATGGGAAAAGATCCAATAAATTGAAAGAAGTTTCAAGAAAAATGGCAGAGGAATTGACCCTTGGATGGTAAGTTGGGAATGTATTTCTCTTTGAAACAAGTTGAGGCAGACATGCTAGAAAGTTATCCCTGAATAATTTGAGGTGAAATCATCATGTGCCATGAAATTCTGAGAATGGGTTGAACACCATTTAAAAACATTGTCTATGTACCATTTGAACCCACAAAACCCGCCTCTTGGGTTTTTTAGAATCTAATGGATCAGTAACCACAACAAAAATCCACTAGAAGAATGTGCCACAAGTGCTAAGGTGGAGGCACATGGAGTGATGTGCACGATTCCACGCCCATGATTCGGGATCCCAGGGAAAATTTCTCATGTTTAAGATCAATCCCACGTCTGAAGATCAAGTGGGTGTTTAAAAATCCGTGGGTTATTTCAGGCACAGATTTCTGTAAGTCATACATTCCAGAAAGTAAAGGGCATATCATTGGGAACCACAAGTACTTCAGTCTGATTAGTACATGAGCCCAGGTGATACAAAGGAGACATGAACAGGAATTTAAGGGGTGTGCCTGTCATCGTGAAAAGCGACAGCTCACTAGCTAGAGAGTGATATTAGTTCAAGTAGGAGAAAATGTGACATGTGAAAGAAAAACCTCAGGGAGAAAAGGAACAAGGAGAAAGACAGAGATGGAGAGTGAGAGAGTGAATCCATCAATACTGAGAGGGAATATGCAATGGAATGAGGATGAATGACCTTCCAAACAATATGGGAAGGAGGCTGTGGCCTTAGAGGGAGGACAGAACCTGTTTATAGAAAAAAGGAGGGCAGAAAGAAAGGGCTATGGGCATTGGCACCTGTTTGAGGGCAGTAGGTGAGATTCTTAGGAAGATCTTTCCTGAGGATACTAACCCTGAGAGTAAAATGGAACATGGCTGCTCAGAGAGAAACTCAGGCTGTGGAGTTGGGGAGGATTGAGATGAGAAACGAATTTACTTATTAACATTGAGATGTGGATATTGTATATGATGTATGAATCACCCATACATTTCAATTGCTTGCATGGGGTCTTTCAGTTTTGAAAGCAGGCATATGAAAGAAATGATCCATGAAAAGATTTTCTCCAGATGTTTCAGGAACTCATGAATTTGATGAAAGTGGTTTGAGGAAAGGGTGGCTTTGGCTCTTGATGTAGTTAAAAACAATGAAAAATAAGTGAGGGAAAGAGGAATACATTGATTTCTTAGAAGATACGAATTTGGGATGGATGTAGCTTCTTGGGAGAGAACATGAATCAGAGCAAACTAAATGTGGTTGAAATCCATCTCACAACAGTTCTACGTGTATCGATATGGAGACATGATTAGGAAAACTTATCAGATGATAACTCCATTTCTTCAGGAGGAAGAAAATTACTACTTAGGGAGTATTATAAAAGAAAGCCAAAAGATTTGTAAGCAAATCAGAAAAAGACAAGAGGAAATGAGTGGAAAGAAGACAGACCTCAAAGTAATATACAAAGAGCTCATGAAAATGTCCTATAAACCAGATGTGGAGCTGCTCCAGGTAAGAACTGAGGATTGAAAATATTTTATCTGAAGCTCACACCTTCAATGACCATTAAATGGTACCAGGGGGATATTTATTCATCTCTTGCATCCTAAGGTGGGAGTCTCTCCTATTTGGAAATATTATAGATGAAATGCAACTCATCCAAACCATGATTGAACAAGCTTTACAGAATTGTTATTATGGAGACTCCCCAGGAATATTCCCTTCTCAAATCTCCTTTTGTAGCTTGCTTCTGTCAAAACCAGAAAGGAGCAACTTATGTATTGTCATTCAGTTTTTTGATCTCCAGCTGGGCAATGGGAGAAACTTGTCAAAAGCTCATATATTTCCACCTCCTGTTGGGATATCCTAGGTTTGAGTTGCCTTTTTGGAGGGGCATATTACCCTTTTGGACAAGCCCTAGGAAAGACGAATTTACAGAGAGCTGAGGGTTGCAGCAATGCACAATCACTACCTTTGTCCTTTCTCTCTCTCTCACTCTCTCTCTCTTGCTCTTTCTCTTTCACCCTCAGGTTTGTTAATTTATGAAGAATTTAGATTCTTTCAACACATCGTGCCAGAATTTTCTTTAGGGAGAAAAAGGAAAACGGATTTTCCAGACTGTTTTCTTGTGGTGGTGATTAGATCTCTTCTGAAGTTTTCCCCAAACCAAATCCTGGTTGGCTATTTATGAAAAAGTCTAATTTTATACTTTTTAATTTTATTTTTGACAGGAATTGGGAGACAAAGTGAAACGGCAAGTCTAATCTTGTGATGCTGACCAGGGCACTGTGAAAGAGATCAAGCTGCATTTAACAAAGGGAACACATAACTTACTAGATAATACTACATTGCTTGTGTGTGCATGTGTGGTGCCTGTTTTGCTGAGTATGATTTCCTGTTCCGTTTGAATCAGAACTTAGCATCAGAAGTTTGCTCCTGTGGCTTACAGAGGTATGTGCTGTACAGCTCAATGCAGAAGTTTCTAAAAGGCCAGTTTTTTTCTGATTTAAATTTCAAAATCATAAACACACTGAAGTGCAAGGACTAGTACTTCCCAGGCATTAGATGAGAGAGGCAAGTATCTCCGAGAAATGGGGGTGAAATCACGTCGTGAATCAAAGTGAGAAAAAAGTTCCTAAGAATGGCATGATCCCATCCCATGATTGTGGAGAAAAGGATTTTGATAAGAGAGTTGAGCTGAAGGATGCTGACTTTTTCTTAAAGGCTGTGGTTAAGAAGTCCTGGCCAGCAGAAAGTTTAACCACATCTTCCTCCTTACAGGAGCGAGTCAGCACAGCTGCACATGCCTCAGCCTCTGCTGCCAGAACTCCGTGCAAGACCCATCACTGGGCTGATGGACTGGCTCAACCGCTTCCGAGGTGAGTGTCACCCCATCGGTGTGTCCACCCTGCAAGGTCCTTCAATAATGTTTCCACAGACAATCTTTCCCTCTTCATCTCTCACCTTGTATAGAACAGCCTGCAAATAGGCATGTATAGACATGTGCAGTCACAGGGTCATTAAAATCCTTACAAAATACATGCAGGCTGGTGCAGGGATAGATGTGATTCAGGCCTTATAAATTACTTATAAATCTGATAAATAATTTTTATAATGAAAAAAAGGACATGATCCAAAAATGGCTCCTTGAGCCCTAGAAATAGCATCACATACAATGTCAGTTGTTCACTGAATTCTAGAAAATGGGTTATTAATCCAGGATATTCCAATTTCAGGGTCTAAGTGCAGTTACTTAGAGGTCAAAAACATTTTTGCTTGAAAGTTTCTTGGCAATTGAATGTATGATGTGTTTTTTTCCATTGATATAATCAGAAAAAAATATATAAGCTACAAAAATTAGATGCAGAGACCAGGATTTGTGAACAACAAGGAAGCAAATCGGTGGTTGATGAGCCACATAGAGCTTCATGATCAACCTAACTCTGGAGGGTAACGTAGCAGGAAGTGGAAGACTAGGCCTCACGTTGGAACCACATATCAAAGGCGGAAATTCCTACAAGGAAACCACTTTTAAGAAGCCATCCTTAGGCTTTGTTTCTGCAGTGTCCATTTGCTAACTTAACTGAGATGCTAGAATGATCACCAGTTCTCTACTCTACAATGTATTTTTTTTACATGAGCAGTGGTAGTGGAAGTGGAGGTGAGTTATATTGTCATGGTCTTGGAGGTGATCAGTGCCTGGTGTCCAGTCTTTTAGATGTCAGGAAAAGTACCCAGCCAGAAGTAGCCATGACCTCCCTATCCTGTATAATCTCTGAATTTTTAGAAAGTGTTTTCCATGCTAACTAGTTATCTGTTTCCTCAGCAGATATCCTGGCAACATTTGAATCCAATGTTTCCAGTTAGAACTGCACTTCTAATAACCTTAAGGTTTTTTTTTTTTCTCCCAGTGAGACCCTAAGTGGACCCTCTTCTCTCATAGACATAATTTTATTTTTAACATTGATTTTGACTGCAGTATTCTCTCATCTCTCCACAGTAACAATTTCATTCCATAATGAAGTAAGCAGACAGCACATCAGGCTGTTTGATGATGCAAGAAGTTTGAAGTATGAGCGTGACAGCCTCTATGTGTCTTTGGATGGCAGAACATCGCAGTATTTTGCTGCATGGGGATCCCGGGGCTTCACCTCTGACAAACAGTACTGGCAGGTGGATGTGGACAGCTCTTGGGACTGGGCTGTAGGCATCTGTAAGGATCCCTGGACGAGGAAGGATGACGGCATACTGAAGGAATCCAACAGGGACAACTTTCTCCTTGTGTGTGTGAAGGAGGGTCATCATTACCGTCTCTCGACCACCATCCCGAACACTCCTCTGTACACAGAGAAACCTCAGGGCAGGGTTGGCGTGTTCCTTGATTTTGACAGTGGGAGTATGGGTTTTGTGGACGTTGCCAGGCGCTCCCTCCTTTGGAGGTACGAGGATGGCCTGTTCACTTTCCCTGTCAGGCCTTTCATTTGCACTGGCCACACGTGAGGAGGGCTAAGTCAGGACCCGGACTGGATGCTCAGGACTCCTTCTCTGAGGGAACCCTTCTCAGCTGCAGCAAATCAAGGTTACTTCATTGTCTTTAGGCTCTTTCTACTGTAATGGAACCTCCTTTTACTGCTATTTGTTATAAAGATAGTGTCAAATGCAAACTTTTGTTGGTGTCTTCCATCTTCCTGACAATAAAACCTTGCCTTATAGACGTTTGTCTGGAATATGTGACGTGGCTGTTCACCTGTGTTGTGAGCTTGCTCAACTCACCAAAGTGTGGGCGTGTGCTTCCCACTTCCTGATACCAGTACAGGAACCCAGGGCTTACACAGCATGGACAGACCTGGTCACCAACCAGACCCACGTCAGCCCCCAACTTTCTCCTCCTTCCTCATGATCTACTCTGTCCTACACATCAATTCACCCTCAGGGTGAAAACCGATTTGACAGAGAAATCTCCACTGGCCCTGGAGACGGGGATAAGTCTTCCTTTCTTAGAGAACCCAGAATTTGCAGGCCCCTTACTTTTACAATAATATAAGGGAAAAGACCTAAAGAAAGGAAGTGCCTCATGAGGGGCACTGAACAAATCTTTGCCTGAATAAATTAATAGACAAAACAATTAGTTTATTGGAAAGGAGCTTTGCAATAAACGTTAGGGACTAGAATCTAAAAGTTTAAATTTTCAGGATTTGAAGGTGGATGTCAAAAACTGATTAGATTACACACATTGAGCTTGAGCCCAACTGATTTTTAATTATCTTGAAAAAGTGCATCTGTGTGTTGGAGGCTCTGTTAGTGTAGATACTAGAATTGTGAGGGTGACTGTGTTTATTGCAATCATGGTGGTGTTATGTTATTGTTTTATATTATTTTAATTTAACTTAGGATCATCACCTAGGCCACGAAGGATGAGATGGTAGGACAGGGAACATTGTCTGTTCCCATTTTGCCATCATACAATAGAGCATTGGTTTTTTTTTGTTTTGTTTTGTTTTTGTTTTTGTTTTCTGCGGTACGCGGGCCCCTCACCGCTGTGGCCCCTCCCGTTGCGGAGCACAGGCTCCAGACGCACGGGCTCAGCGGCCATGGCTCACGGGCCCAGCCGCTCCGCGGCATGCGGGATCCTCCCAGACCGGGGCACGAACCCGCGTTCCCTGCACCGGCAGGAGGACTCTCAACCACTGCGCCACCAGGGAAGCCCCAGAGCATTGGTTTTTTATGTAAATGTTGCTGTCCCACACTGAATTGTATATTCACCATTGTAATTCCACCACTAAATCTACTTCCTGAATATATTATGATGTTTTTCAATACTGGTTAATTAAATTTACTATCCAGCTTACGTTATAAAACTTACTGCATCCTAGGGCTTCCCTGGTGGCGCAGTGGTTGAGAGTCCACCTGCTGATGCAGGGGATACGGGTTTGTGCCCCGGTCCGGGAAGATCCCACATGCCGCGGAGCGGCTGGGCCCGTGAGCCATGGCCGCGGAGCCTGCGCATCCGGAGCCTGTGCTCCGCAACGGGAGAGTCCACAACAGTAAGAGGCCCGCGTACTACAAAAAAAAAAAAAAAAAAAAAAAAAAAAAAAAAAAACCTTACTGCAACCCAGTAGCAAGAGCTTCCTGTATTATCTGACATTTGAAATAAAAAGAATCATGTCTTTGGCACTAATTTTACAGATTTCATGTGGAGCAAAGAAGCAAATGGTATAATTTGCAACATGGTTTTCCAAATACGTTCAACATTTCAGCCAAGGATCGAACTTGCATCCCCTGAGTTGGAAGGAGGAATCTTAACCACTGGACCACCAGGGAGGTCCCTATTTTATTTTATTTTATTTTATTTTCTGTATGCGGGCCTCTCACTGTTGTGGCCTCTCCCGTTGTGGAGCACAGGCTCCGCACGTGCAGGCTCAGCGGCCATGGCTCACAGGCCCAGCCGCTCCGCGGCATGTGGGATCTTCCCGGACCGGGGCACGAACCCGTGTCCCCTGCATCGGCAGGCAGACTCTCAACCACTGCGCCACCAGGGAAGCCCCCCTATTTTATTTTTTGATGGTTCCCGAAAGTTATTTTACTTTGAATATACAGGAAAAGAAATCCACAAACGAGAAGCTATGTTCTATGGCTATGTCTTTTCAACAATGTTTTGCATTTACAAAATTTATTTTTTCCTGATTAAAAGCACCAGCTGAAGATACAGGCTGCTAAAAAGATAAGACATTGGGCTTCCCTGGTGGCGCAGTGGTTGAGAGTCCGCCTGCCGATGCAGGGGACTCGGGTTCGTGCCCCAGTCCGGGAAGATCCCACATGCCGTGGAGCGGCTGGGCCCGTGAGCCATGGCCGCTGAGGCTGTGCGTCCGGAGCCTGTGCTCCGCAACGGGAGAGGCCACAACAGTGAGAGGCCCGCGTACCACACACACACACAATATATGTGTGTGTATATATATATATATATATATATATATATATATATATATATATATATATATATATATATATAGGACATTACAAACCCATTAAAAGAAGTATGCCAAACATGCTTATTAAAAACCCTTTAAGGAAACAAAGACAACACAACCAACAAATTTACCCACTGCGCCCAGTGGCCCTTTCCGATTTCCCTGCCTGCGTTCCCAATAACTGGAACTGGGAGTGCTTACCCCAGTGGGAGGACCCTGGCCTCACCCACGGGCAACTGTGAGGACCCAACAGGGTAAGGCAGCTAGGCATCTGTGAGGGAACCTGGCACCCCTGGACCTGCGCCCCCAGAACCTTAGACCCTGAGGGCCCCACTGCCGATAGGACGAAGTGGGAGGCGCACACGAGGGGTCTGACCAGCTTCCAATAATTTACCTGCCAACAGGAATCTTTCTGCTACCCCCTCACACCCCTTTGTGCTTAAAGTTTGGACCTTTATTTATCTGGTTTTTGTAGACACTTAGCTGTATGACACTAGCTGTAATGTTTCCCTGGGGCCTCCCTTGCTGGCTGTCTTAAGTTCTTATGATTAAGAAACTGTGAGGCTCTGAATTTGGACTCACAGGAAGGTATTTACAACAGTTTTATGTAATGGAAAGATGCTGCAGTGAAGGGGAGGGTCAAAGCCCGCACGCACACATGCATGCACGTACACACGGGTTGGCTTCCATAAAGCTAGAGTGGAATATTAAATATCAAGTACTGAATTTTTAACTGTACACTTAAGAACTTATCCTTAACTTTACATATAGATAACAGAGTGGTCACTAAACGCACCTTAACATCAGGACAGACGGTAAGTTTTGAGGTTCTTATTTCAACTGTTCTATGTACAAAATGCCCTAGAAGCAAAGAAAGGCTTCAAGAAATACGCAGAGACAAACATGATGTAAAGTGCGACTGGCCTCCTCATAGCGTCCCTGGAAGACGAAGAGCCTAAGCACTTGGAAAGCTGCCGTTAGCCGGCAGTGCGAGCTGACAGGGAAGCTGTGGTCTGCACTGATCCTCTCCGACAAACTGAATAGTACCTCTTGGTGTCTACGTCCTTCCCTTATATACACACTCACCAGGTTGGTCACCATGAAGGCCCACAGCTCCTGGTGACTGGTGAGCCGCAAAGCTGTGGTGAACTGGGCTTTAGCATTGTCCATGCAGTTGACACAGACACAATACAAGCCCGGCAGTGTATGCTGAGTGGTTGGAGCAGAGCCAGGGGGGTTGCTGGCACAGCTGACAGACCTGGGACACCCTCTGCATGCAGTGGCCTTATGTCCTGTCACGAGCCTGCACGTGATGATGTGCTCAAGCAGGATTACTTGGAAGGAGGACAGGATGGGGCTGCAGTAGAGCACCTGGAGCTTCTCCAGCTACATGAGGGCCTGGTCTGTGGACTTCTGCACTTTCTCTAAGTAGCCGGCTTGCATGGAGTGCATCACAGTCACCAGGTAGACAAGCAAGCACATGTGTCCCTTGGGCAGCCAGTGGAAGAGGTTGGCGTGGTTGCTGGGCACTATCTTCTCATGTGCAGTATGGAGATGGTGTGGATGCACTGCGGCAGCCGCTTCGGGCACAGCTTCACGCGCTTTACCTGACCAGCACCCAGGTAGTGGGTAACCTGGAGCACCAGGAAGAAGACACACAGAGACTCCTTCTGGATAGGGTTCCCATGCCAGTTCTCAACTATCTGTCCACAGAGAGTCAGCAATGGGTGGACTTCCTGCAACTTACACTGCATCAGCTGCAGCATCCCTTTGCTGAGCAGGACCAGTGGCCGTGTGTACTCAGATCCCACCACATGGAGTGTTCTCGGCCTCCACACTCAGGAGGTTGCAGGCTGACACCAAGTCCTCTTGGTCCTTGGGCCTCATTTGTCTTGGGGGAAGAGGAATAAACTCCTGATTTCCCTCCCTTAGAAAAATGGACTCAGACATCCCAGGAGCCTTCCAGAAAGAGCTCACCTGCCTCGTGTGCCTGAATTACCTTCTAGACCCACTCACCATAGGCTGTGGACACAGCTTCTGTAGGTCCTGTCTTTGTCTTTTCTGGGAGCAAGCTGAAGACCCTGCCAGTTGCCCAGTGTGCAGACAACGATCAGAGCAGACAAACCTCAAAACCAATTTTCTTCTGAAGAATCTGGTGTCCATTGTCAGAAAAGCAAATCTCGGGCAATTCCTGAACTCTAAGGAACATACGTGTGGGACCCATAAGGAGACAAAGAAGATCTTCTGTGAAGCCAACAAGAGCTTGCTCTGTTTGGTCTGCTCTCAAAGTCAGGAGCACAGGGCTCACAGACACCATTCCACTGAAGAGGCTGCTGAGGAATGCTGGGTGAGTGATGTCTGTGCAAGCACTTAGAGAGCTGGAGGATGGTACAGCCAAGAGATTAAAAGGATATTACAATCAGGACTTCCCTGGTGGCACAGTGGTTAAGACTCCATGCTCCCAATGAAGGGGGCCCAGCTTCGATCCCTGGTCAGGGAACTAGGTCCCACATGCATGCCCCAAATAAGAGTGGGCATGCCACAACTAAGGACCCAGCGAGCCACAACTAAGACCTGTCACAACAAAATAAGTAAATTAAATATCTTTTAAAAAAGGGTATTACGATCATAATGATGATTAAACCCTCTCTTTACTGAGTGCCAGGTACAGACTTAGGTAGCAGTGACAAAGCTATGAAGAGAATGCTGCAGCATACCTGCCTTTATGGAACTTGTATCCAATGGCTGGGTGATAAAGTTAATTGAAATTATTTGGGTGATACATTATTATGCTCAAGGCTATATAAAGCCTTCATTTTGAGAAAGAGTCTTTGTTTCTAAAATCTATAAGTGCAAAAAGTCTTTTCCATTGGATACAGGTTTCCTGACTCTGGACAAAGAAGGAAGATGCAGTACATTGGAATCAGCAGGCAGCGAGCATCACTACATCCAAATTCTGCTGCAAGATGCCAAACTACCTGAAAATTAGCCATGCTCAATAAAATCCTGTTCCTTTCCCTAGATCTAAGATTCCCTGATGGTGTGTGGTTCTGTAGTGTGGAATCTTCTAAAACTGATCCATAGTGACGAAGAATAGGGGAATGTGGTGATCTGTTCTGGTCCTTCTAGTCTTCCTCTAGGTCCTGTACCTGACCTCGTTCCCACCTCAGGATCTCCACCTACCCCACCCTATTTACCCTTCAAGTCTGTCTTCAAATGCCACTCCCTTACACTAGCCTAAGTGTATACTTCATTTTATCTTCCTTTAATATACTCCCTTTTTTCCCCTTTCATACACTGACCTGAATTTTAGCTACAATTCCTGTAGCATTTATTCAGTTCCTTGCTCCCTGACTATAGCCTTCATAAGGGTAGGCATGATGTCTGTCTTGTTCATGGCTACTCCTCAGTACCTAAAACAAGTGTTAATAAATAAGCAACAAAATAATCAAGGAATGTATTCAGATGTACTGTTCACAGTATTGAAAATATGTTTACAGATTGAAAGGCAGAAAGTCTCAAATCACAGTGACAAAATTCCAAGTCAAAATATTGTTTGCTAGTAGATATGAATTTAATCATCTAGAGTGATTGCAGGGAATTCCATATAAATCTTAGACCGACAACATTTTATTTTCATTCTTAGCTTTCCATTTATTCCTGCCTGTTCTTTCCTGTTACTGGCTAATTAAAAGTCTTACTATTCATCTATATCAAGATTTTCTAGTTCAGGGCTTCTTCAACATCAGAACAATTGACAGTTGGGACTGGTTTTTTCTTTCTTGTAGGTCTGCCTTGTAGGATGTTTAGCAAAATCCTTGGTCTCTACCCTTGAAATATCAATGGTAACTTCCAATTGTGACAAACAAAAATTTTTCCACATATCAACAATAACGCTCTGAAAGAAAAAATCACCCCCATTTGAATCCACTGCACTAGTTGATGGAAAAAAGTAGATGAGACATTGATAATGATGAAATAATATTTGTATTTTTAGGTATGATAAGAAAATTTAAACATTAAATTCTCTTCCTGTGTTTGTTTGGGCCTCCTCTCTCCCTCCCTCATGTGCAGTGTGCATCTGCATTCCACACTAACTAGACCTCCTCAAACATGGGGGTGCCCACTCGAGCACAAAGATCCTTTTCTTCCCTTTCCTCTAATGTTGGCAATGTAACTTCTTGAAGAAGAACATTCTTTCTCAACTCTGTAAGGGATCATAACGACTTGCTGCTAACTTTGTATGAGTTACCTGGACTGTATATCTTTGGTGAACTTTATATAAAATATCAATATGTCATTTGGATGTATGATCCCTTTGTCCTGAAAAGTTATGTGACTGTTCCTTCCATTTCTAACAGGTGGAATAGTTCTCAGAGCCCCTGAGGGTCTGTCTCCTGGGTTATACTCCTCAGTTTGGCTTGAGTAAAATGCTCTTTTTTTCCCTTACCTTGACTGTTAATTGAATTTTCATTGACAATAAGATCCATAAAGTAGTTTATATAGATATGCTAACTGATTCCTAAAGTTGTGCCTAAAATCTAGAGCATGTAAGGCAGTAACACAGAGGATAGTGGAAAACTTGCTTATAAGAATATAAACATATAAACAAATAAATAATAATATGGAAGAGAAATACAAAAAAAAAATAGTTATACAGTCCAGCCACACATTTCCTAAAAAAAGACACATTTTTTGATATATACAGAATTACAGATTTGCGCTCAAGGATAGGATGTTGAGGGGAATAATAGACTCTATGGTATGTTTTTACCTGGTTGATGAAGAACAATGTTACTACAGAATTGTTGAGAAATTATGTCAGATTAGTCTGAACATTTACTGAGGCAATGGTTCCTTCACTCCATATGAGAAGCTTCCCTGGACTCTAACTCTCTAGAAACTGTGCTGATCTTCCAAGTACAAGGCTCTACAAATCAGACAAATTTTTCTTCATCATCCTTTTTTGATTTTTACAGCCTGCTTCCTTTCAGTAAATGTGATTTTTCTACTTAAAAGGATTATGTTAATTCAGGTTAATTGTGGATGTTTCCCAGGTATCTTGGAAATGAACCATCGGTGAGGGGAGAAACTCACATAGGAAGAATTCCTCCTGGCTGCAGATAAAGTAACACAGAGTGAATGATGCTTTTCCTAAAATGGGATTGAAGGAAACAATTGCTACTAATCTCCTTTCCACATAGCAACAAGTCTCTCTTCTTCCAGTTTTTTGTAGATTTTCTTCCTATCTTTTAAAGAAAAGGTATTTCCTTACGATTTTCTCTAGTAAGAAAACAATAAACTTAAGCCCTACCCTTTAAAACAGTGGCATGCTTGTACAATTCAGAGTCCCCCAAAGTTTGAAAGTTTTCATGCTCTAAAAGACAAATGTTTTAGGTGAACAGAAATTAAATCTTATAAAAAAGATAGAAAATTAAGAGATAAAATGTTTAAAAAATATAATAAAATATCAAAGAGATATGAGGAAATTTGACCAAAATCACACATCAGGAGTTGAGCTGGGGATGAAAATCATATTTTCTGCATTTTTCATTATCTAATAACAGGAACTATATTTAACATAATCTTGAATCCTTAGTCACTAGCAAGGAATCAAAGGAAAGCCGACAGGAGGAGAACCTGGGCAGTCATCTCCGCTAATTCTTAGTATCTTTAACTGCAGTGATAAAGGTCAACTATATGGTGCTGGTAAAATCGAGCTCACAAGGTAAGCACTCAGTTTATGCTTTCAAAGTACCATTTATTTCCTTTATTTTGCCATTATTCCTCTCATTTTCCTTAATGTTTCTTTAAAATTATAGCTTTCCCAGGAATTTATCGTGGGCCATGTTCTCTTCTCACTTTATACATTCTCTGTTTTACATGTTTATCTCCCTTTTTAAACTACACATATGCTGAATTTTCTGTATCAGTCTTTTTATTTCCATCGATAATCTTCTCTGAAGAATTTTTTTTTTTGAAGAATCTTCTTTTGAAAAATCTCTGACACAAAAAAAGAAAACAAAAGTGACCAGCTAAATAAATAAATAACCTCTTCTGGGGATGAGAAGACTCACATGATGGGTTTAAGTGGCAATGTTCCCAGTGGTCTCACCTTGATTTCATTATTCAATTGTAAATATGACCCAGATGACATTAATTCTAATAAAGGTCATCAAAACTGAAAGATGTAGAAATGGCTTTAGAATAAGTAATTCTTGATATTATAACTAAGAAAATGTATCCAGTACACATTTTCCTCACCTTCTAATCAAAGACAAGTCCAAAGGCCCATAGTAGCTAATTCTGCCAGTATGTACAACTAAATGCAAACTAAATAAGAAGAATATTAGCTAGAAAACTTTCTTTGAAAAGGGGTAAAATTAAGCTTATGAAATTCAAGGTGTAATGACTGTTGCTCACTGAAATTTGAGTGTCAACAGAAAGCACTCAGGAATTTTAGGTGGAAATGGAACGAAGTGATGAGTTGAAAGCAAATAAAGTAAAATTATACAATCTGAGATCACCTGGAGAGATGCAGTTTGTCAAAAGAAGCTGATAAAGAAATTTGTTAGTTAATGAAGGGCTACATGAAACAGGGGACAAGAGTAGAGAGAACGTGTTCTATGAAAGCTAGGTAATATAGATGGACAGAATAAGGGCACATTTCTGATAAGTATTTCCAAATTTGGAGAATCAATTCTGACTCAGTCTTCTATTTCAGAGATTCAAAGATAAGTAGATATTCCTTGTCCATGACCCTTAGGAGCCAGATGCTGAAAAGGTAAACACTCGACATCTTGACGATGGTGAAAAGCAGAGTTTACTCTTCTGGAGAACTCATTCCTGGTTCTAACCCAGAACACTATGACATCATTCTTGTTGAAGATCAGTTTATTTTCATGGAACATAACCTCATGTATATTTCTTCTGCTGTTCCTGTCATTGAATTTTTGTCTTCTAAACCAAACCAAACCAAACCAACAAGAGCTTTTAATGTGCATCCAGCACTTCCAGATAAGTTTTGAAGCTTGGTGTGTCATGTGCCTAATCTTGACCCAATAGGGTGGAAACACAACTGCTTTGGAACACAGTACATTATTTTCTTACACTTAGATCCCCTTGCTCAGGATATTTTCTCAGGATGGCTAAGAGATGGCATCAATAAGCTCTTTTTTGTGCACTTAGAAAAAAGCCAGTTATTGAAGATATCAATCTTCCTCTTGATTACCTGTTATATATGAACGGACACGTGAAAGAAAAACAGCCTCTGGGGACTTCCCTGGCGGTCCTCTTCCACTTCAGTGTTCCATCCTTGGTCAGGGTACTAAGATCCCGCATGCCACTCAGGGCAGCCCCCGCTAAAAAAAAAGAAAGAAAAAAGAAAAACAGCCTCTGAGTCACAGTCTTTGTTAGAGCAAATCAGCCTGTCCCCTAACTCATTTGAGAGATTTTCCCTTGCCCTGAGTATCTGAAAGAAGTGAACTCCCAGTTTCATGGAATTTAGCACATTACAGTTTATGCAATTTTTTCACATTTCAGTCATCATTTATCCCATGACCATACACCAAGGTATTTTCTTTGTTTTTCTTTCTTGGTTTCTTTCTTTTCTTTGTTTCCTTCTTTATTCAGTTTCTTTTTCTTCTTTCTTACAGAGTATATGTATCATTCTATTTCTAGAAATGTGAATTCTCAATCATGTGTGTTACTCTTTCAAATGCAAATCGGTTTTGCTTTTGTCAGTGCATGATGTTTATATCACCTAATGCTAAGTGATTTTATATATATGCCTATTTAAATCCTGTCTCATGAAAGACAAATATCATATGATACCGCATATATGTGGAATCTAAAAAAAGGGAACAAATGAACTTATCTACAAAACAGAAATAGAGTTACAGATGTAGAAAACAAACTTATGGTTACCAGGGGGTAAGTGTGTGGGAGGGATAAATTGGGAGATTGGGATTGACATATACACACTACTATATATAACATAGATAACTAATAAGGGCCTACTGTGCAGCACGGGGAGCTCTACTCAATACTCTGTAATGGCCTATATGGGAAAAGAATCTAAAAAAGAGTGGATATATGTATATGCATAACTGATTCACTTTGCTGTACACCTGAAACTAACACAACATTGTAAATCAACTATACTCCTATAAAAATTTTAAAAATAAAAATAAATCAATACAAATAAATCCTGACTGTCTCATTCTAAGTCTTGTTTTCTGTTTCCCATCACTAGGAATATTTATCTTCCACTAATATATATTTGCCATCCTGAGGAAATCTCAAAATCCAACGTATAGAATAACATTACAGTATAGTCATTTCAAATCTCAAAATAAATAGAATTTCCTCAGCCTATGAATCTGGAAATCAGTTTATTTCTTACATTTTGTTGACATTATGATTTATTATTTTCATAATATTATGAAAATTTATAAATTTTCATAATATTATGAATAAAATTATAAATTTCATTTTATAATTTTATGATTTTATAAATTTATTAAATTTCATAAAATTATGAAAATTTATTATTTTCCTAAATAAATCATATTTATTTATGATTTATTATTTACATATAATATGTAATAAATAATAACATATTATTTATTATGTTACCTGTATTTTGGAAAACTTTGTTAATGCCAGAAAAACACTGTTTATATTCGCTCTTTCATTTATTTATCCATTCATTCACCACATTTTTATAGTATTCTACGTTTTAAGCATGTGTAAGATAGTGGGAATATAGTAATTAAAAAAATACTGTCCTTACCTTCTTAGTATTTTCAGTCTAGTAGTATCCAAGCATCTAAGCATCTACCAATTTGATGAGAGAAATGGAGAGAAACATATGGTATCCTGGGCACATACTTGGCCTTCAATAGACAAAGGAGGTCAACTAAATTACTTAATTCAGTAAGGGGACATAGCAGGAATGGGATGAAACCTAGAAGCAGTGGCCTTATATTCTGATAGAATTCTCATTCTTATTCAGCACATTTCAACATAAGTACACTTTAAAAATTAAGGTTAAATTGGATATTTAGCAAAGTTTACAGTGACCAGTATCCTACTCTCAGACAGAAAAATCTGCTTCTCAGGTGGTAGGACAAAGATTTAAGCACCAATGCTACCTAGCCCTCTCTCTGAGAGTCATGAAAATTATTGATTTTAATGAGTCAGGATCCCAGTACATGAAAGTTAGACAGCTTTAATAGACACGCTACTGTCAATGCCAATCTGGCAACACAGGCAGGACGGGGCCACATTTTCAACTCAAAAAGAATAATGCATATGTGTGCCAGGGGAAATTAGATGTATAATCAAAGAAATATTGTGCCAGACCATGCCATATATAGGTATATATGGAACTCTGTTTAATCAATAACATATTATCTATCAATATATCAAGTTCTGAGTAATCTAATTTCAAAAACTGTGGAATGGTGAATGTACATATAGAAACGGAGGAACATTTTAGGTTTAAATCTGGACAATGGTTCTCAAACTTGACTGCACGTTAGAATCACCTGGGGAGTTTCTAAAACTCCCCAATTTTAGGCTATGCCCCGGAACATTACATCAGAACTTCTCTGATGGGACACAGGCATCGCCGTTTTCCAAAAATCCTCACGTGATTCCAACGCTCCGGCAAGTTTGAGAATCAGTGGTTTAAAATTCTTCACACATCCCCTACTCAGCTCAAGGTGGAAGATTTGAATGATCAGGCATCAGCACTTACCATTTGTTTTTTTCTTCCCTTTGCTCTACCTCAGTGATGATCAGGCTTTATGTGCCCCGGGAATTACTTCATAGCATAGCAGACTCAAGTCATAGTTAATTCATCACGTATCTTGTTAATGGGTGTGTGGGGAGGAAAAATTTTTCTTTCTTCTCTTCTAGATTCTTTGGCTGCTGTAATAATTAAATGGACATATGGCAGATCAACTGGAGAAAAACAAATTTAATTCGTATGTATGGGAGCTCATAGAAAAATGAGACTCAGAGAAGTGACCCAAGTAGGCAGCTTTTATACCTTTTAGACAAAGAAACAATACATTGTGAAAAATTGACAAAACAAAGAAGTTTTCTCTTAGGGTATTAAATTAGTAAAATAACACAGTTTGTTTATGCAGCCTTCTTAGCTTTGAGTTTCCTATCTTTGGTGATTAGAATATCTTTTTACATTCTGTTAACAGGAGGATACCTTTTGTATGGGAGATTTATTTCCTGCTTTCAGGGGGACAACGAAGGTTCAGAGTGTCCTTCTTGGTTGTCTCTTAAGTATAACCAATATGTCAAAGTGGCACATTTTGGGGTGGCCTGCACTGAACCACATCAAGTGATAAGTTCAGATGTACTAGGAACACATCCTATTACCACCATATGCAAAATTTTAGATCTTCACTTCTTGACAATTATGAATTCACTACACTCTAATCTTAAATGATCACACTTAAAATTATGAAGAGGTGAGTAAGAAGCATCAGAAGCTCTGGTTAATGTGTAATGCAGATGCACACCGTGGAGAGAGGAGGCCTAAACAGACACTGAAAGGGAATTTTATGTTTAATTTCTCTTGTCTTGCCTTAAAATATAAATTTTATTTCATCAGTAGTTACAGAGGACAAAAGCAATTTTCAAAGAAGCTGAACGGGAAGCAGGCACTAGAATGGGAAGAGGTGGGTGTCAAAGGAAAGCTTCACTTGATGACTGGTACAGGGCGCCCCCAGCTGGTTACTCTGACTGTCATACTTTACCAAGATTTTTTAAAATGCAAAATACTTTTAAAAAAATAAAAATATTTATGGGGTCAGAGCAAGAGTACAAATAGAGGTCCACATACCACATGTCAAATATTTAAAATGTCTAACTACGGCTAGCAAACTGCTAATAAATATTCTTATCCTCACACTTTGGCAAACATTTAACTTCATAGAGACATGGAAGGCTGGTTGATATTTATAGTTGTTGGGCCTTGTCATGGTGCTGACATGGTTCACCTGGGGAACAGCAATCCAGGGAGGAAAAGCTCAGCAGCCCCCGGTTCAGGTGGGGATTTGGGAGTTCCTGATAGGAGAAATTCTAGGAGGTAAAAAAATGTGCAGACTCCTCTACCTGTAGGATTGGATTGGGTATATCTGGAGAAGACCAGAGAAATGCTCCACTGCCCAGACACAGGCAACTCTTCCACCCATCACTGCTTTTTTTCTCTGAATTTAAGAAGGGAGGACTTCCTTGGTGTCCAGTGGCCAAGACTCCACGCTCCCAATGCAGGGGCCCCAGGTTCGATCCCTGGTCAGGGAACTAGATCTCACATGCTGCAACTAAGACCCGGCATAGCCAAATAAATAAATAAATAAACATATTAAAAAAAAAAAAAAAGATGGAAGAATGTTCTGTTCAGCGACCTTGACAGAAAAAGTGCTCTGCCCCCATCCCCACAACTACTAGGCTCTCACTTCCCTTCCTTCCGAATTCCCATAGTCCACACCTTGCCCATTTTACTGACTGCATGCAGTGATGTTGGAGGGTCAGGAGAACTGGGGGACTTGCTGCTTCCAAAAGGTAACAATCCATTTTGCCCACACTCCGCCCCATGACCCTGCTCAGCTGGGTCTCCTCCTGCTGAGGCCCTGTCCTATGGCCCCAGAACCAAAAGGCACCTCCTGCCCTATCCCTTAATAGCTAAACCCAGGGAAACTCCCAGACCTCAAAGGAAGCAGAGGAATGGTGACCTCTTAGGGGAATCATGCATATACACAAAGTGGGATATCCTGGAAAATGGGGCTCCCTCCCTCCATCTCTCATCCAGCTCAGACTGTTGCTGGACCCAAGGGTTTCTGCATAGCCAAGGCAGTGCTCTAAGAACGCTGTGCCAAGCTCTGAGCTGATTCTTCAGAATCCACAGTTTGGTTTTACGTGACTGCACGAAGAATATTTGGAACCAGTGGTAAATAGGATGGAGGTTTGCTCAAGGTGGCAAATAACTCCCCGCATAAACAGAGAACTAAATGGACTGAGACATAAGTCGATATAAACTCCATACATGAGTACAACGCCTCTTCCCTTCCCTTGGCCCAGAGGGTCGCTGAACTGGCCATCTCATCCTTTCTCTACTGTTCCCCCTTAGCTGGCATAAGGAGCGCCAGGCAGAGAATCTCTGGTTCTGCTCTCACTGGGAAGCCTTGGGGGGCTTGATATGGAGTGTGAGGGACAGGAGAAATCTCCATTCTGGTGGCCAAAAATGCTGTTACGTTAAAGTCTTACACTGAAATACAAAAATAAATCAATCAATAAAGCACATCCTCCAATACAGAATATAAACAAACCTCAGGTAAAACATTTCCGACTTTTCCAACAGGTTTTCTAAAGTCACTAACTGATGAAATAATGTGTTCTAGCTTTTTTGTAAGTTGTAAAAGTCCTTGATGTCCAGAAATTTAGATATACAGGTGGCATTCATGGGTGGGTTTGTTGTAAAATCTGTGTCTCTTGATGAGATGATGTTTGGGGAGATGTGTTTATGAAGATTAGCCAGGGTGTTAAATAGATCTTTCCCTCTGATTTTAAGAGATCTAATTACCCATAGTAACACCCATCCAAAGACCTCTGAAATGCACTCACTTGAAAGAAGTGGGTGTGGTCTTCAAGGACTCAATATAAGGAGATTCAAGGAGCCAAATTCATTCTTCTTCAGAACAGAGTGATGGTGTTTGGAGCTCACTGACTACAGTGACTTCTGAAAGCTTCCATTACCAAACTTGGAAGCCTTGATCTTGAGCTGACTTCACATTATTACTTCCCCAGCAGGCATTGATAAGACTACATATATATATTCCTTAGGTAAATACACAGTTTACATAAGAGGAGTCCATGCTACTTTCCCAAAACAAACAATAATATAATAATCTTAATTTATCAGCAAACTGAGGTAGTTTCTATGGAATGCTCCCATTTGTCAAATTTTAAAAATTACTACATTCTTTCAACCATTTTTATGAATTATTTTGCCATCTTGTCTTGCTACATATTTTTGGAATAATTCGATGATTAATTTTAGGTCTATTATCTATGAATTCCTTGGTTGTTTATATAGATTATAAGGACTCAGAAAGTAGTTTCCAGGGATCATGTAATTGTTTACTTAGTGTAGATCCTAAAAATGGGTTAGGAGCATCTTGTTCTACTCATATAAATGTATTACAAGTGGTAATATGTGTGTATGTTAGAGAATATTTGGCAAAAGATAAGTAGATAATGCAGTAAATTACCTGAGAAAAAAATTGTTTTTGAGTGTTGGTAAATGACCCTTCAGAAACCTCTGACTTAGAGCAAGCAATAATGAATGTGTCTACAGAAAAGTGACATTTGTAATTGTGCATAAGTATCAGAAATTAGAGTGACCATTCATGTGGTATAGAAATTCAGATCAAATAAATGTTTTTTACAAAATAAAAGTTTAAAAGCATTATTTGTTTTCTGGTGTTGATTGTCATTACATGAGAGTTACATCATTTCACAGCAGGAAGGAGTTCTTGATAATAGTTCCAAAGAACTTAGGATAATCCCTTCTCCTTAACTTTTTGTTTTTAAATACAAGGGTGTCAATAATAAAGGTAGGAGGGCAAATTTAAAAACTTACTATACTCACATAAGAAGACTGAAATCCAACCCACTTTTACAAAGATTAATCCTATTAACTCATATATTCAGAAATTGAGTTTTAATGGTGATTTCTGTTTGAGATAAAGGATATCAAAGGAGAATATTCAGTTTGTGACTGTGTCTTGTGTATGCTCAATTTCATGCACTTTAATCAGTGAGTTGCAATAAAGGCATTTTCTAGATCATGGGTGAGGGACAGACGAAGTGGCATTGTGTACATTTCTTCATTTTTAAAATCGTGTTTTTTAAAAATTTTTTATAATCTAAGGATGTTGTTTTATTAGCCATTACATCCCCAAGCTTTGTTCCTTGAACTGTAAATTTACCAGAAAATGCTTGTTGACTCAATTAACATAGTTACTTAGAGAACATGTTGCTTGCATTTTGTCTCATCTTGGAAACCTATGACTTGTGGATTTTAATTTGGTCAAAAGTGTGATTTCTGGCTCCCACATTTACCAGCAGGGTAATTTTGAACAAGAAATCCTGATAGAATGGTTGTGACACTTAAATGAAATAATGAAAGTAGAAAAGCTTAATTAACTACCCTTTGTTAAGTCAATCACTGGCTGGTACTATTACTGATTGATTTTTCAGACCAATTAGGACACACTGCCTGGAGCTATAAACTGAATGAAACTCCAGATGTGAAAGCTATTTGGAAGAAACTAACACCACAACAAAACTGATTTTCTTATATGCAGAAGGAAAACTGTTGGAGAGGTGGATGACTCTTGGTTAGGAAACCTTTATAGGAATTTAAAAACTGATTTTGACTGGAATATTCTTTTCTCCCACAGAGACGATTTCCTTCAGTAAAGAAATAAGCAATCACAATATCTAGCTGTTTGACAATGTGAGAAGTTTGACGTGTAGACATGACCATCAAGATGTATCTTTGAATTCTGAAGGATCTAAATGTTTTTTGTTTTGTTTTGTTTTTGTTTTTGTTTTTTTTGCGGTATGCGGGCCTCTCACTGCTGTGGCCTCTCCCGTTGTGGAGCACAGGCTCTGGACACACAGGCTCAGCGGCCATGGCTCACGGGCCCAGCCACTCCGCGTCATGTGGGATCTTCCAGGACCGGGGCGCGAATCCGTGTCCCCTGCATCGGCAGGCGGACTCTCAACCACTGCGCCACCAGGGAAGCCCGGATCTAAATGTTTTTTGGTATGGTCCACTGTATTGTGAAAGAATTATTATTTTTTTTTACTCGAAGTATAGGTAATTTACAATGTCAGTGTTAGTTTCAGGTGTACAGCAAAGTGATTCAGCCATATATATATATATATATTTAATATATATATTATTTTTCATATTCTTTTCCCTTATAGGTTATTACAAAATATTCGGTATGGTTCCGCGTGCTATAAGGACCTAAATATTTTAATGTACGTGAAACATCATAAAACATCACTGATGTACTCCCCGAGGAGCGGCGGGGATGCACAGAGGCGCAGGAGGAGAAAGAGGCGGGGAAGAGGAGGAGAGTCGCCGCTTCCCAAACACTCTCCGGGGGTCTGTGCGCGACGCCCGCCGCCAGGAGTCCCGACCCGGCTGCCCGCGGCCACTTCCCTCCCGCGCCTGCAGCCCAGGAACAAAGTTGCCAAGAAACAGCGGGCCGGGGGCGCAGCGGGGCGGCGCTCTGGCCTCTGCGCGCGCCGCTTGTGGTAGGTGGCGGCGCGGCCCGAGAGGAGGCAGCAGCAGTTGGAGTGCTTGGCCGAACGCAGTAGACGTAGCCTCGGCGCGGCGGGAACGGCGGCCGAGGCGACACGACGTCGCGGCGCCCAGACCTGAGCCGGTCCTCAGACGGCAGCCGCGGTGCCCGAGTGCTTCCCGGGGGCCCCAGGCGGCGGCGCGAGCCCCGGAGAGGAGGGGGCGGTCCTGCGCGCGGAGGAGCGGGAGGCTGGTGCTCCCCACCCCCGCCAGCCTACCTTCTCACCGAACTCTCTAAAAATAACTCCGGCCCGCTGGGGCCGGGAGGAGCCGCAGCCGCAGTCCCCGAGCGCAGCCGGGGAGGCGTGTAGAGCCAGGGTCCGGAGGGAGCCTTCCCGGCCGCGCGGAGCGAAGTTGGCCAAGGAAGCAGGAGCTCCCGGCCGCCGGGCGCCGCGCGACCCTCGCCCCGCCTACCCTCTGCCGCTGAGGTTTGGCTGATTGGGCCGAGGCGGGCGGGCGGAGCGCGCAGGGCGGAGGCGGCGCCCGCGGGCGCAGAGACACCCTGGCCCGGGCCGCGGGGGCAGATGGTGTCCTATGTGGATAACAGCTTCCGCCAGGCGGTGATGAAGAACCCAGCTGAGAGGACCCCCCCAGTTGCTGACTGGATAATGACGCATTCTCGTAAGCGTTGGGATGGTGACGACAGGGGATCGTGCTGCCAACCGTCTTCAGAAAAATAAGCCCTCCTGATCCTTGGGACCATCAGACACTTAGGATCTAACGCTTGAAAGAGTTGCTTCGCATGTTAGGTATTGGATGCCATTTGTTCAAATCCAAATGCTCCTCTGCCGGTGTAATTGTTTAATGAGGGGAGAAGAGAATAAAATAGACTCTTCCACTGGCTGCCTTGGGACAAGGCCCAGGAATGGCACCTGGTACCGTTATTTATTTTTTATTTTTTTCTGATGGAGCCGTCACATCTGGGGATTGTAGATAGATTGCACATATTCATCAAACGTGTGGAACATGGATGATAATTTTACAAGGAAAATTCATTTCACAGTGTCTCCAGAAAGTTCCTATTCTAAAGGGTTGCTTTATCAAAAACAAGGAATATCCTGCTTTGGTCGTGTTGCACTGCCTCTCATGTGCCTTCTGCGTCTGTTTGTTTTACAGTTGTCAATCAGTCTTCTGCGTCTGAAAATGCACGTTCCAGGGCTTCCCTGGTGGTGCAGTGGTTGGGAATCCGCCTGCCAGTGAAGGGGACACGGGTTCGATCCCTGGTCCGGGAAGATCCCACATGCCACGGAGCAACTAAGCCCATGCACCACAACTACTGAGCCTGCGCTCTAGAGCCCGCGAGCCACAACTACTGAGCCCACGTGCCACAACTACTGAAGCCTGCGCACCTAGAGCCTGTGCTCTGCAACGTGAAGCCACCACAGTGAGAAGCCCGTGCACCACAACAAAGAGTAGCCCCCGCTCGCCACAACTAGAGAAAGCCCGCGCCCAGCAACAAAGACCCAACGCAGCCAAACATAAATAATAAATTAAATAAATAAATAAAAGAAAATGCATGTTCCCAGTCACAGTGTGATGGAAAAGCAAATTTCAGTGAAATGTTTCAATGCCTTTCATTTTTTGAAGTTCCTAGTGAAATCACACATGCTGAGAATATTAGAACCTAGCAAGGTGGGTCAGAAATTATGTCAAAGGCCTTTAGTGGCAATTAGAGAGTGGGGAAGTGGTGTCTTTGGTTGGTTGATTAGAATAGTAATGACTCAAATGTGTGTGTAGGGGGGTCACCAAGCAAGACTTGAAGAGACAAAACCTCCACTGTGACAGCGTGTGGATTGTGCCAAAGAAATGAACTGTTAAACTTTCCTGTTTCCGTGCCCGTTGTGGAGAACAGAGTGAAAACCGACCAGCACAGAACTTGGCCTGAGTCAGAAGTGGGCCAGCTACTACTGAACGGCAACGTGAAAGCTTCGCTGAGGGTCTGAAAGCAGCACATTTCCTCCCACCACACCTTCATAGATCGTCACCTTAGAGAAACCTACCAAACATTTTGAACGTTCGTAAGTGTCTACCCTACTAACTTTGATGCTCATTTGGTTATTACTAATGCAAACTCATGTCTATTTATTATTGTTTTAAAGAGAAAGTAGTTGGAAATGTGTTCCATCTTTACCTGGCTTTTCAAAAATAATCTTCTAAAAGTTTGAAATTTACTCAAAAGTAAAAAAAAAAAAACAAAAAACATCACTGTTGTGGTGGGGATTACTTGACCTCTGGCAACCATTACTGGGAGCCGGATGTGGGTGACTCTTGGGACTCTAGGCTGCTGTAAGGGTTCCTAGGTAAGAAAGAATGGTACACTGAATCTGAGGACATATTTCTTCTTTTATGTGAGGGGGAAGATAATCATGACTGTCTCTTGACCACTTCCCCAGTGTTGGCTGTATATAGAGAAACCTATAGGCTGGGTTGGGTTTGTGTGTTCCTTGATAATCACAGTGGAAAGGTGAGGTGTTTTAATACTGTTAAAATTTCCTTCATATGGAGGTGCCCAGCTTGATCCTTCAGTTTTCCTGTCAGCCCTTTGTTAAACACTGGCCACATATAATGAGGGATAAATCAGGAACCTGACTATACCCAGCAACTCCCTATCTGAGAAGACCTTCCCAGTCGAAGTAAATCAATAATACTTTATTGTCGTTTAAGCTTTTTCTACTTTAACCTCCTTTTATTGCTATTTAATATGAAGATACCACGAGATAAATTTTGTTGGTTCCATCTTTTTAAAAGTAAAGTCATCTCTCATGGCCGATTATCTAGAATATATGCTGTGGTTGCTCACCTGTTTTGTGAGCTGGATGTAGTTACAAAAATATATGTGTGGTGTGTATGATTCCAACTTAATGGTCTTTTTTAAACTCTCAGTTGTTTTTTCTTTCTTTCTTTCTTTCTTTTTTTTTTTTTTTTTTGCGATACACGTGCCTCTCACTGTTGTGGCCTCTCCCGTGGTGGAGCAGAGGCTCCGAACGCGCAGGCCCAGCGGCCACGGCTCACGGGCCCAGCTGCTCCGCAGCACGTGGGATCCTCCTGGACCGGGGCACGAACCCGCGCCCCCTGCATCGGCAGGCGGACTCCCAACCACTGCGCCACCAGGGAACCCCTAACTCTCAGCTTTATTACCAAGGACAGACTCTCAGACATTTCATTCAGTCCTCAATTCTTTTTTTTTTAATATAAATTTATTTATTTATGGCTGCGTTGGGTCTTCGTTGCTGGGCGTGGGCTTTCTCTAGTTGCAGGGAGCAGGGGCTACTCTTCATTGTGGTGCGCGGGCTTCTCATTGCGGTGGCTTCTCTTGTTGTGGAGAACGGGCTCTAGGCGCGCCGTCTTCAGTAGTTGTGGCTCGCGGGCTGTAGAGCGCAGGCTCAGTAGTTGTGGCTCGCGGGCTCTAGAATGCAGGCTTAGTAGTTGTGGTGCACGGGCTTAGTTGCTCCACATCACGTGGGATCTTCCCGGACCAGGGCTCAAACCCGTGTCCCCTGCATTGGCAGGAGGATTCTCAACCACTGCACCACCAGGAAAGCCCCAGTCCTCAATTCTTCAGAGATTTTACCTATACATATTTTTGAAGCCGCGATTGATTGATTGATTGATTGAAGAGCAATTAAAGGTCCTGCTTCATACAGTTCATGCCTTGGGGACCAGGCTGAGTTTTGTCTCACATTTCCTTCCTGTTCTCAGTGAAGTGACCCTTCTTCACCCAGGCTCAAGCCTCACCTTTCTTATGAGGCCTTCCTACCCCACCCCGGCCCAGGCGTTGCTGCAGACTGAAGTACTTTGTCACCACTGCTGCTGTCTGCTTCCTTCTCCGGATTCTGAGCACCTCACTTGCAGGACTCTCTTCGTTGGTTTTACAACTTGAATGTCCTGCCTATAACGAGATGGGGCTTTACGCAGTGAATGAGCACGTTTAAGGTAAGCGTGGGAGGGATGGAGGTGGTGTTTAATTGATGAGCAGGGCTGGATGGCAGTCTGGCAAGAAACACAGGGTTGCACATCGTGGACAGAGTTGGTTACATACAATCCCCATATCAGTTGGAAACCATCTCCCTACTCTTGTTCTGGTATATCCTACTCACTAATTCACCCTCAGAGAGAAAAAAAATCTATTTTACAGGCAAATCTTCACTGACCCTCCGGACCAGAATAGGTCTTTCTTTATATAAACTCTGGTCTTTTCTTACATAATAGTTTAAATTGCAAGAGATAAAGGAAGTGTTCAGTGCCATATTCCCAGCAGATAATGTCTTTATCTGCAGATAAAGACAGATAATGCCCAGTGTCTGGGCACTAAAATATTTGATGAGTGAATAAATTAATAAATGAGATGAGATGATTGTCTTATTGGCAGTAGGGTTTTGATTACGGTGTGCTACTCAATAATCTTTCCTACAGTTTACATAATATACAGTTTCCTTCCAAATTACATTTCTGAAAGGAACGTAGTTTTGAAACACTTATGATACCAAATATTTCTGATTCATAAGTGAGAATAGTCATTAAAAGAAATGTTATAAGCCACTGAAAACGACATAAAATGAATCAGAAGAATAGGAAATGTTGAAGAGAGTATGGAATAAAAAACTTACTTCGGCCAGTGGTTCTCAGAGTTTGGTTCCAATTCAAACAGTATCATCATCACCTGAACCTTGGTAGAAATTCAAATTCTTGGCTTACACCCAAGACCTCCTGAATCAAAAGTCATGTGAGTGGGACCTGAAATCTGTAGTTTATCAGTCATTCCAGGTAATTCTGATGACTTCTGACGTTTGAGAAACACTGAATTAGGCTGATTTACAAAGAAACAAAGACTTAGGAAATTTCTTACTTCTCAGAACTGAAGTATCACTAGACACAAATTGATTTATTACCGTTGATTAACTATACTTTAATGATAAAAGCATAAAGGTGAAGATTAAGTTTGTTTTTAAATTTGTTTTATTTATTTTTGGCTACGTTGGGTCTTGTTGCTGGGCGGGGGGCTTTCTCTAGTTGCGACGAGCGGGGGCTACTCTTCCTTGTGGTACACAGGCTTCTCATTGCGGTGGCTTCTCTTGTTGCGGAGCACGGGCTCTTGGCGCACAGGCTTCAGGAGTTGTGGCACGCGGGCTCAGTAATTGTGGCTCATGGGCTCTAGAGCGCAGGCTCAGTAGCTGTGGCCCACGGGCTTGGTTGCTCCGGGGCATGTGGGATCCTCCTAGACCAGGGCTCGAACCCGTGTCCCCTGCATTGGCAGGCAGATTCCCAACCACTGTGCCACCAGGGAAGCCCAAAGATTAAGTTCTTAAAGAGAATGTTGAGGATTCCAAAAATAAATTTGAATAACAGATTATTTTCGTGGACAACACACATAGTCATATTTCTTGAATTGTTGACTACTTAAACTACACTTTTTTTTTTGGTCTGGGGAAATACAGGAAGCAGACAATATTAAAAAAAATTCCATATGTAGTTAGGTATAAAACTAATGAATTTAATTTACTTTCTTGAAAATTATTCAGAAAAGACATACAATTAGATTTGTAGGAATGTTATTTTTGGAATAACATTTTATTGGAATAATTTGGAGGAATGTTATTTTGTACTTAAAATTCTGAATATATGTGGTATGATGAGATGATTTCAACATGTTATATAGGCAGCACAGGACAGTGAACCCTGAGAAAGAGGAAACAAATGAGGGAAACCCAGTGATAGACCCACCTTACTGCCTGAAGATTTCTAGGTCACAACACAGGGTGGGGGGACCCTGAGTGTAGATGTGAGTTCAGGGAGGTCAAGGTGGTTGGAGTTCCCAGGACTGAAGCCTGCTTGAGGGTAAAGCTGCACAGAGAGACAGAGACAGACAGAGACAGACATCTCTAGAGGGCCCCAAAGGTGGAGTCTGCAGCTGAATGCCGGTCCATTAATGTTTGTGAGGAAATCTTCCAGGTCAAGAAAAGAGGACCCCAAAGAGAACCAGTAGAACAATCCTGCATCTCACACAGGGCTGGGAATAGTTGTTGTTTCCTCATTCACAATGGGAAATCCTTGAACTACATGGGATATAGGGGAGAGGACGTGGAAGGGGATTGCCCCTCTGGTGGGGAAATCAAGCCCAGATTAAAGACTTCTCTCTCCCCACTAACAGAGTTTAAAAGCACGCTTTGAAAGTCAGGATTTGTTCCAGAGCTAACCCCACTTCTACACTCCTGTGCAGCCATGACGTCTCTGGCACAAAGAGGCAAAGACAACAGAGAAATTAAAGGCGGTTCCACCCGCACTCTTCAAGTAACAGACACCCCTTCTCCTAATTACTCTGGCCTGAAGGAAGGGCTCTCCCAGGGCCACTGGTGCCCATGCCACTGGCACCACTCTGCCATTTTGCTGTTGCTACACAGCACAGCTTCATGACTGAGCCTGGTCTTGGGTCAGGAGTGGGAGAGAAAACAAGAAAAAAATGAGACTTCCCACCTCCACACTTTTCTGTTTTCAGGGGCCTCTTTGCTGATCCTCTGATGGGAAAGAGAGGGTCTCTTGGAGTTTTTCTGTGAGCTCCTGCTGTGCAGTTCAGAGACTGGGGCCTTTCTTTGGTCCCGGAGTAAAGCCAGGAAAGAAAAGAGCCATAGGAAAACCAAATTTTTGTCACTCAGTTCTTTGAGATTCTAATTCATTAGACTGATGCGCCACCTGTGCAAGCACCAGGCTGACCTGGCTCTGCTCAGAGACACCCTCTGGTCTGAGTCTTCTTGTCCCTGACAGTCGATCACTCTCCCCAGCCTCTGCCACCCCCTGCCCTGCTGTGGAGCCGTCGGGCTCACGTGAGCTTTCCGCAGGTATCGGAGCAGTGGGCTACGGCAGTCTGGCCTCTGTCAGAGATCAGGACTTCTCCTGATGTGCTGCTGGGTAAACTACAGCAATGCCTCTCCCACCCCGCTCAGATGCCTCCCCAGTCCAAGAAGCCTCTGCATTCTACAGCCAGCTCTTCCCCGGGCCCTGGCAGTCCTTGGTCCAGTGCAGAGCTGCGATGTGAAGTATGCTTCATGGGGCTGGAGTGTTCGCTAGGCTCAGGCTGGGCACGTGCTGGGGCAGTTTTCAATCTGCCATTTCTGCCCTGCCAAGGGAGCCAGCAGGCACACACATACTCCTCACAAGCAGAGCCCAGGCCTCCCACATCCCTCCTGCTAGTCCCAGAGCAACTCCAATCAGCCAAAGGAGCTAGTCTTCCCTACACAATATTATACACTAAATGTCCAAAAGGGTTGTTTATGTACTTCTTAATGAAAGAAGTTTAATGAGAGAGCTTAAGATTTTAAAGAGAATGTTGGGGATTCAGAAAATTAGTGAAACATTTTGGAAAATAGATTATTTTCATGGAAGATATACACAGTTATATTTTTTGAGTCATTTGCTTACTATAAAAAGAAGAAAACTTCCTTTCTTTAGTTTAGAAAATACAGGAAACGAACAATAGCCAAAAAATACTCTAGATGTAAGTAGGTAAAACATTCGTGAGTTCAATTTACTTTCTAGAAGATTAGTCAGAAAAGACTTTGTAATCATATATGCATTATTGGATTATTTAAATTTCTGGGAATACAGTCCTAAAATGAGAGGATTCTAAGTGATTACTGTATACATATAAATTTTACACTAGACATGGATATCAGCAATATTAGAGCAGTGTCCTTTCCTGGGTCAAAATATCAAGTACATATTCTGAGATGTCAGTAGCAGATGTTATGATCTCAGGACGCTGTAACAATTAAGCCATGGCCCATTGGCACAAAGATGGAGAAAATGACCACAGGAACCAAAGAGAACGCCTCAAACTCTCCTGATGTATGAATGTCTGATTTATGCCTGAACAGGCACGCATTGCATGTGGGTGTAAAATAGACTTCTCAATAAATCTGCTGTGGTATTTACCTAATGCCATCCACGAAAATCAATTTCATGTGGATTGAGTTCAATGGGAAAGACAAATTCATCATTTTAAAAGGAGTGAATATTAAAAGAAAATCTTTTTGACCCTTTTTTACACAGTGATTTCCTAATTAAGAAACAAAACACACAAATTGAATAAGAAAAATGATCAATTAACTACAAACATTAAGCATTTCTGTTATCAAAAGTCATCTTAATGGAAGAGAAATGCTGGGAAAAACACTGTAATCTATAAAACTAGCAAAGGATAAGTGACCAGAATATACCAAGAGACCTGAAAATCTATAAGACCAATATAAGCCCACTACCCCAAGCACAGAAGGACAAAGCAATAAGTTCACAGGAAATAAAGGCAGATATACATAAAAAGATGCTCAAACTCATTGGAAATCAGAGAAATAAAAATTAAAATCACAATCACTAACTTCAGATATTTTTTAAAATAACATAATATTATTAATATTATGTTATTTTAATTACATTAAAATAATATTTTTTAAAAACTATTAAACTCTGGTGATGACAAGAAGAACCCAAAATATCTCATGTTATGGGAGTAAAAATTGATACAATTCTTTTGGAAATCAATCTCTAGTAAAATTCAAGTTGAACATATTTCAAATCCTGATTGAATAATCTAGACAAGAACAAGTGCTATATGTGGCAGGTACAAATTGGTCATAACAACATAATATACAATCACCAAAATAATAATAAAAAAGAAACTCTGGCCAATCTCAATTCCATTACTGGTGAAATGGCTAAGTAAACCTAAGTATAGTCTCATTAAAGAATGTCATATGTCCTGATTTCAAAATATATTCCAAAGCTACAGTAATCAAAGTGATATGGTACTGGCATAAAAAAATACATAGACCAATAGAACAGGATTGAGAGCCAGGAAATTAACCTGTGCATATACAGTCAACTAATCTTTGACAAGACCAAGAACACACAGTGAGGAAATGATAGGTTCTTCAATACATGATGTTGGGAGACTTTTAAGTTCCTTCCTGCATAGGGCAGTGCTTAGGTGTTACCAGGGTTAAGAAGTGTTCAAAGGAATTAGGAAAGCTCTTTGACTTTCCCAGCAGTCCAGTAGTTAAGAATCTACACTTCCACCGCAGGGGGTGTGGGTTCAATCCCTGGTCAGGGAACTAGATCCCACATGCCTAGCAGCTCTGCCCCCCCCCCACAAAAAAAAAAACAAAGGAAAGCTCTTATCCAAAGCACTGGGTGGTGCTTAGCAATACTGAAGCAATCCTGACTCCAGGCTTCTAAAACACTGGACCCACGAGGGTTGGGGGATCCAGTGCCAGGGGTCCTTAGCCCCTGAATGGGAACATCTAAACCTGGGAGTCACCTAGCAAGGCAGGGTCCTGATGGACCGTAGTGACCATGATCCTGGAATTCTCACCCCTCTTCCTTCTTGACCCAGCACTGACTCATTTGCCTCAAAGGTCATGGGATTCCTCTTCTTCTAAGTCAGATCAGTGCTTAGTAACCACCCAGAAGAGCTTCTCTTTCCAGTGGGTACTTCCTGCCATGGGGATGGGATAGAGGGGGAACACTCATCCCACATCACCCTTTGCTGGGACCCACAGCTTACAGTGCAACCAGGGCTTAGAATCTAGTTTCCAGAAACTCAAATGGAAGCCCCCACCGCAACATCATCAAAACCTGGCATACGTCATTTATTCGGCAAAACAAATATCTAACAAAGGCCAATGTTGATAAACTTGACAGTCTAGATGAAACAGGTAAATTCATTGGAAGATACACGCTACTAAAGCCCACTGAAGATAAAAGTAAGTAAAATGAATAGCTGGATACCCATTAACAGAATTGAATCTGTAATTTAATAAATTACTCTCAGACTTCTCTTTTGAGCAAAAATGAAGCAGCAGGGATGGGATTTGCTCTTCTATCTTAAACAAGGACAACCCAGAAATGTGACATATAAAGGCAACAGTTTTCAGACATTTGACAATAAGCATCACAGGAGAGTAAACTTAGAGAGAGGGACCAAAGCAGGGGAGCCTTGTGACAGTCCCATTTTACTGCCTGGAGATTTCTAGACTTGTCACAGGGAGGGGGAACCCAGACAGATCCCAGTGGTCTCCCCGAGTTGAAGAGACAGGGTTGGAAGTTCAGTAAAACCAAGGTGGCTGGAGTTCCCAGGACTGAGTACTAGTTGAGGATAGAGTTGCACAGAAGAGAGCTCCAGAGAGCTCCCACAGCAGGAGCCTACATCTGAGTACAGATCAGTGAATGCTTGTGAGGAAAATATCCAAGATCAAGGAAAGAACCACCCCAAAGGGGTAGATGGAACAATACCTCAGGTCACACAGGGCTGGGAATAGTTCCCACTATCCAGAGTGAAAAACCCTCACGGTACAGGGCATATCTTTTAGAACACTCAGGGAGCAGGGGGGTTGGTATTGTCCCAGTGGTGGGGAAAATCCAGCCCAGATTAAAGACTTCTCTGCTTTTTCCTTACACCGTTTATAAGCAAGCCTTGAAAACCGGAGATTCTTCCAGAGTTAACACCACCTTCTGGCCCCTATAAGACTGTGGTGGTCCTCAAGTCAAAGCAACAATAGAAAACACTTAAGAAGATTTCACGCACACGCCCCACTTTGGACAATAGGGGCCTCTTTCTGCAGTTCCTCTGGAAAAGGAAAAAAGGGCTCTCTTGGGACAAAGCCTCCCCATCTGCCATTTTACTGTTGCCACTCACTGTACCTTTTTGACAGTGGCTGATCTTGGGGCAGCACTGGAAGAGAAAAAGAGAAGCTGAAAAAGAGAAAAGGTGATTTCCTCTCACACTTTCCTGTTTGCAGGACCCTCTTTTCCTGGTCCTCTGACTAGAAACCAGGTGTTTACGTTTGAGCTTTTGCTGCATGCACATGCTGTGCAGATCAGAGAACTGAGTCTTCCTTCAGTTCAGTCAATGCCAGGAAGGAGAAGAGGAAAAATAATTCCACCAACTCACCTCCACTGTGGGTAATTATTCAAGTCTTAACTTCTCTCCTCATTTCACTTTCTAGTTTTAATTTTTCACATTCCTCACATGGTTAATTTTTATGGTCAGTTCAGAGTTTTCAGTTGTAATCTGTAGGTGAGACAGACTATGGAGAATTTCTTCCATTTTGGCCAGTGCAAGAGTCAATACAAAACTTTTCAGTATGCAACAATTCTTGGACCCCTTCCAAAGATGAGGGCATTATTAGATTGCTTTAAATCCCTAAGCAAATATCTGGAAATCTAGTTATAATTTCTTTTCCACTACAACTTCATAGAAATACATATAATCCCCAAATTCTTCCCTAAGCAACTTCTCTTTAAAGAGAGAGAGCAAAAGTTGGAGAGATATACTCCAATAAAGATGTAAAAAAAAAAAGATGGAGAGATGGAAGGAGAAAGGGGAGTGGGGAGAGAAAGATTGATTCTTCTAAAAGAGAAGAAAAAGAAAAAATTGTTTTTCCTTATGATAAGCTCTCCTAGAATCTACTCTTTTAACAGCTTTCCTATCTATCATACATCAGTGTTAACTAGAGTCATTATGTTGGACAACACATCCCCAAAGAGATTGATTTCAATGTCTGATCACTTTACAAAGTTGTAAGATCTAAGTCAGTGACACTCTCTGAAATGAAATTTCACTGTTAACAGGTTGGATGTTTTGTGCATGTAAGAAATAAAGTTTATTGTCCATCCTTGAAAATGTATATTCAAGGTATTTTCACTCTACATATCTTCCTTAAAAGTACTGCAGTATCCAAGCATCTAGGTCTTATTATCTATACTACTACCACTCTGATAAAATATGTGTATGTTCCTAAAAATCTCTGTTCATCATTGAGAGCTACTAATAGCAACATTGAGGAATCAGATCATACACAGTCTATATTTTGCCAGTTAAAATGAATTTCTGAGCCACGTACCTGAACAATAACTTAATTCACATCTTTATTTAATATTTCTCATCGCTTCTTGAGCTGCTAATTGTGTCTACATTAGAGTAACTTTTTTTTTGGTTATATAGCCTTTGCTTTTAATAATTTTCCTACACATTCATTCATTTGTTCCAATATATTTTTGATGTCTCTCATATCCTTAACCTGGTGTTTCATCCCTGGAATGTGGCTGGGAAGAGGACTAACGTTGGCCTTCGCTTCTTGCAGTCTGCAAACTAGAAAAGAAGACCCAAAATCTATTGTGAGTTTTACAAAGAGAAAGAATAAGCTGTTCTTGAGGTCATATTATAATTGACCTAATCTAGTTTGGTAAACTGAGGATTAAAAGAGGAATAGGATTTAGCCAGATGAGTGCAGGGAGAAGAGAATTCTACGCTGCCCTTGAGTTTTGACAAGGACTCTCTGGAAGGAGAAGCCTCTGTGCTTTTTGTTCATGCATTTGGCTGAGTTTCCACACCCATGTATTCTTTAATCTCTAGCAACTTCAGATGGCAAATGAAAAGTACATGTATCCTACCCAATAAAATAAAAGAGATTACTTTTATTTAAATAAAACAGAAAAGACAAATGTACATCGTTAACATTATCACCACTTTAAAAAATAACGCAGCCATGATATCTCCTGAAGGTAAAATGAAGTTAAACACAGTGAAGTATACTTGATTTTCCCCATTCTAGAAGTCCCCAGGATAGAAGCCCCTCAGCTATTAGAATTGCCGAGACCTTGGTCAGGTTTGGGAGCTGTTCCTGATCATTTGGGTCCACACCAAATGAAAGGTCTGAGAGGGAAAGAGAAAGAGCGTGAGAGGAAATTACAAATGAGGGAACTTCTGGCAACATTAATAAAGCTTATTATACCACATTCATAATCTAGAAACACCCCTATCCAGCCCTGGGGTCTTTGGATATAGTGGGGTAAGAGTGGGAATGTAGAAAAGAGACTGAAGTGGTCCTCCACGCTGACACACAGAAGTAGAAAAATATCCTCAGAGTTAAGTAGCATATCATTCCTACTTGTCCAGGATTCCTTGCAAAGTCCTATAATCCAGTTACGAGAGTTTCCCACATTCACCTCCCAGTAATGTTTGCCAGTGGTGAAGGTCTGAGCACCCCATGAAGGAGTATTCTCTGAACTTGCTGGATTACGGGGCACGTCTTGATGGTCAGGACTGCACTGCAAACGTCTCAGGTCTTCAGTCAGAGCCACATGACAATTTCTTATTTTATGATCCAACGTAACATACACTTCAGTAAAAAGAAAAGAGCAAAGTCAAAGAACAGAGTTTTAAAGTTCTGAGGGACGGACAAGTGTGGCGGTATTGTGGCAGAGGTTTAGCAACCGAATCTCTGGAACAAAGCAAAGCTGGTTTGCCTTATTTGCTGGGAATATTCCAGCCCACCGTGACCATTTTCAAGGTGCCAGCCATTCAGTAATTGCTCCTAAAATTCTGGAACTTGTAACAATTCGCTCCCATGAGTGTGTCAGTACGAGCTAGCTCCAGAACACCCCTTTACCAAAGGTGACTAGACAGAGTGTGTCACTGGAAATCCAGAGAAAGAACAGGAAGGGCTTCTTGTCTATCTAAAGAGCCAGAAAATCTCTAATCGTACAACTAGATGAAGGAAAATTTTGAGAATACATAAAGATGTGGGATATCAGGCTCTGGCTTATTTTTACTAACTAACTCCTCAAAAACTGGGGAGTTCATTCATAGATGTCAAGAAAATAGCAAAAAAAAAAGAAAGAAAAAAAGAAAATAGCAAAATGGCCCTTAATTCACTTAAGTCCTCTCATTAATCCACTCTCACAAAATAAAATAGTAATAAATATATTATACATTATACTTTAAATATGATATTGTTTTTATTTTTAGTCCTAAATAGTGATCACATTGCTTAACATTTAAGGAAGCAAAAATAAAATAAACCAAAACCCCATCTGTGCCTTTTTTTAGAAGTGATTTCTCTCTTAGGATTTCTAATGGAGCCACCGCTGAATCAGAATCCAGCTCATCCCATCTCAGGCCTGCTTCTCCTTTGTCTGCCAGGCTCACCCTTCAGTTGCATTTGTCTTAAGGGGCCCTCTGTGCAACAAATCATAGGTTCAATTTGTTTTGTGGTTGTACTTGTTGTATATAAAAATACTTTTAAGCTTTTTACAAGTCTTGTGATTTTTCAAATGTAATTATTACATTCAATATTCAGATAAACATTTAAATAACAACATTAAGGTGATTCTAAGAATCTGAATATCTGCATATAACCACAGTTAACTACAAGATGAAATACACTGAATGGATATGCAGTTTTTATAGGGCAGAGTGTTCTTTTTTTTTTTAATTTTAACTCACCACAAGTAACTATATAAGAAACTGTCATATTCGATTGATTGTTTTTGACAGGCTTCAGTTAGCTTTCTGACTGATAATTAACAATAAATTATAAAGTTAGTTATAAAGCAGTGCCTGCTTCCCTGTTCTCTGCAAAGAACAGACAGAGCAATGAAGAGAGATCACCAGCATGTATCTAGTCGTGAAGGAAATATTACTGCCTTCACCCAGAGAGCTGCCTCTTACCTCGGAAGCTGTTAAGCCTTTCCAACATCCCAGTGATGGTCCATGTACTGAGCTGTGGGTCCATAGGCTGAGGAATGTACAGCTGCATTAACTGACTCCTGTTAAAAAAAAAAAAAGACCCACTTACTAACAGGCCCAAAGGTACCATTAGCAGTCCACTGATGGTGCTGCATCAGAATCCTCATAATTAGGTGTGAAGGGTGTGAATCTAACTCCTCAGATGGAGGAACACTACAGTTGCTATTATATTTTACAATCTGTTTCCCTGCTCTTAGCATATCAATCTTAGTAGAATATGTCACCTCAATCATAATTGTGTCTGTTTCCTCTCTTCTAGCTTCCCTAGGGGATCCACACAGCAATTCTCATTTAATTCCTGAAATCTAATAGGTGGCAAATAGTTAGAATTTGCCGTCTGATACATATGGATCCTCAGCACTATCGTATGTTCTTTCTTGATGATTCTACCTCCCTCCTCGTCTCAGCATCCGTCTACCTGCTGCCTCTCTGAGCTTATCTGCCTTTCCCATAGATGACCAGGAATAATCCTCAAATATCGATAATTAGAATTTGGAAATTAGGGGGCAGGAAAAATAGTTGTCTCTTTGCAACTTCTACAGTAAGGCTTGCAACTGAAACTACACTCCCCTCAACCCTACTTTCACCTAAGGGTAGACTATATAAAACCTGGCAGACTTTTAGAGAAGGAAGGAATAAACGCAGACAGAAAGAAACTTCTCATTAAAAAGGGAGGGTCCATCTCAACAGAAATAGCCTGATCACTATCACAATTACCATGATTTGAATAGGGGGCAAACTTACCTTTTCATTGTGTCTCCCACACCCTGTAAAGAGAAAGAAAGGAAGGCTTAGCTTTCAGCAAAAGCTCTCCTGTTTAGTCTAGTTTGAGGATATGAGATTATACTGGGAAATTCACTATCTCCAGTTCTCTTCCTTGGGGAAAATCATTTGCCATTTCCCTTATCCTTAAAAAGATGAAACCCAGTCTCACACTTACATACAGTTGATAAAATCATACTCTTGATAAAACTGAAAGTCAGAAGATGTTCTTAGGGTGCACGAATGGCTGTGCTTTGTTGTAATCTACAACAGGATTCACAGCGTTCCCCAAAGTTCTTATAAGGGTGTGAAAGCTAGAACCTCACAACAGAAAGAAGGCATACATCCCATATTCACACATATTACCAAGTACACATACAAAGTTATATTATCTGCTCACAAGCTGCTCTCTTGCAGCTGGTCAGAAACTGTAAATATAGTCGTCCCTGAGTATATGAGGGGAATTCATTCCAGGACCCCTTGTATACCAAAATCCATGGATGCTCAAATCTCTTATATAAAATGGCACAGTATTTCCATATAATGTATGCACAATTTCCTGTATACTTTAATCACCTCTAGATTACTTATAATACCTAATATAATGTAAATGCTGTGTAAATAGTTGTCAGCATTGACAAATTAAAGTTTTGCTTTTTGGAAATTTCTAGGTTTTTAAAAAATATGTATTTTCCATCGGCAGTTGGTTGAATCCCCGGATGTGAAAGCTATAGGGATATGGAAGGCTAACTGTATAGTAGAGGAATAGAACAAGAAGGTTTGGGAGATGTTCTTCTGGATCTGTTACTTGAACCTTTCCACACAGTTATCCTTCTTCCATATAAGGCAAGAGTGATGTTTCGTCTCCAGATTATACTGGAGGAGCAAAACTCACCATCATAGAGGCAGAAGAAGAATCTGGACTTTGGAACCAGAAAAATAATGGAGGCCAAAAAGGAAGTAACTCCAGTGGATATAAATGCTTTCCAAGCAGGCTGGTGTTCAGCACCCTAACGTCCTTCCTTAGTCCTTACCTGGAGCATGTCCACGTCTGCTTTAAGGCACAGTTCCTTCAGCTCCTCATATATTCTTCTCAGGAGTTTCCCCATATGAACCATTCTGGCTACATTTCTCCTGAGTCGCTGAAAAACAATCTTGCCTTCAATTGCCAACATCTCTAAATGTTTTTGCTTTTCTTCCTGGAGATATTGATATACCTTAGGGTATTCAGCTCCTATCATCACCATCCGTAGATTCACAAAACCCTGCAGTGACATTGGATTAATTAGATCATGTATCTGGATGGTTTTATTCTTCTCTTATCATCTATTGTCTACGTGTTATGTATAGAATACTTGTCTTAGTTTGTTTGGGCTACTATAACAAAAGCACAATAGACTGCATAACTTATAAATAACAGAATTTACTTCACACAGTTCAGTAAGGTAGGAAATCCAAGATCAGTGCCAGCAGATTTGGTGTATAGTGAGAGCCACTGACTAGATAGCTATCTTTTTGTTTTTGTTTTTGTTTAAAAATGATTAGAATATATTCCACTTTACAAAGCACATTCACATACTTGGTTTTCATTTTTTTACCATATGCATGTATCTTTTTTATTGAAGTGTAGTTGATTTACAATATTGTATTAATTTCAGGTATACAGCAAAGTGATTTGGTTATACATACATATATATATGCATATATCTATATTCTGTTTTTTCCCAATTCTTTTCCATTATAGGTTATTACAAGATATTGAATATAGTTCCCTGTGCTATAAAGTAGGTCCTTGTTGTTTATCTATTTTATATATAGTAGTGTGTATATGTTAATCCCAAACTCCTAATTTATCCTTCCCCCACTTTCCCCTTTGGTAACCATAAGTTTTTTTCTATGCCTGTCGGTCGATTTCTGGTTTGTAAATAAGTTCATTTGTATCATTTTTATTTTTAGATTCCACATATAAGTGATATCATATGATATTTGTCTTTCTCTGACTTAATTCCCATAATATGGTAATCTCTAGGTCCATCCATGTTGTTGCAAATGGCATTATTTCATCCTTTTTCGTGGCTGAGTAGTATTCCATTGTATAAGTATACTACGTCTTCTTTATCCATTCATCTGTTGATGGACATTTAGGTGGCTTCCATGTCTTGACTAGATAGTCATCTTTTGGTTGTGTCCTCACATGGCAGGAGGGGCAAGCCTCCACAGGGCTTCTTTTATAAGAATCCCACTCATAAGGACTCTGCCTTCATGACCTAATTACCTCCCAAAGGCATGACCTCCTAACACCATCACTTTGGGGGTTAGAATTTCAACATTTGAACTTGGTGGGGGGGTGATGGGGGAACCCAAACTTTTGGACCATACCTTCTGTTTTCTCTGCTCCAGAAGGATGGGTTCTCAGAGAACTGCTGGTTCACTCCCTTCGCTTCTTTAGGTCTCTACCCTGATGTAACGTTCATAATGAGTCTTCCCTGACCAGCATACTTTCTCCCCAAGCCTGTACTATTTATACACATCCCTGCTTTAATTTTCTCCCAAGAACTTTACAAATGTGAGGTATTATAAATGTTACTCTTTTTTATTTGTTACATGACTTCTCTTACTAGATTATAACCAACTGAGGTCAGTGATTTTCTTCTTTTTGTCCATTTCTGTATCTCTTTGTGGGCCTAGAACAGTGAGCAATGCATCATATGCCCTCCTATGAATGAGTGGTTTATTAGAAAATCCATCCTAAATGATCAAGATAATTTTATTATTGCCTTTGGTATTTTCACAGCACTGTATACAGATTTCTGTTTAATGACATATTCTATACCATAGCCTGTTGATATGTCTTCTTTAGAAGTGATTGAGTTCTTTGAAAATAAAAATGTAGTTTATTTTTATTAAACCTTCAGTTTCAGGTTCCCAGTTCATATATCTGAATCAATGAATGATACAACCCAAAATCCTTAGGTAGACATTCACAATCTTGCCATGGTTATAATTACATTTCTAGCCGTAACTCTCACTGCCTGCTTCATACCCTATGTACTAATTAATAGGAGCTACTTGCAGGTCCCAGACAGTTCCATGATTTGTCTCATTTTTAGCTTTCTTGTCCCTTCAGTGTCTGTGTCATAAATACCCATGAATTTACAGATTCTACTAACACATTAGCATTGGGATGATTTTTACTTGTTTGAGAAGATTTTCTTAACATTCAAAGTTTATTAATCTCCTACAGAACTCTACTTTTCCCTCCATTCCAGTGACCATTGCATTTTGTTTTGTGATACTGCATTTTCTTGTCCCTGCTAAAGTACAATATTAGTGGTAGACATTGCTTTATCAAGAAAATCAGGAAAAATCTTTTAGTTACATTTTGGGTTCATTCAACATGAAATCCTATATTGAAGGTCATGTATGTAGCTTTCTCTGATCACTCACTCAGGGGACATTATGATTTAATTCAAGTTCTTCCACTGTAAGTTACGAGGCTATTTGTCCCAAGCTGGTTCCAGTGGATACAGGGTCTACTGCTTACCTCCCATACTCTGAATATGTTGGTCACTTTTTTTATATTTCTCTGATTTTCTTTTTTCTTTTTCCAAATAGATTTCATTTGCATCAGAAGGTTCTCCTGCAAAATAACCATAAATTGGAGTACTAGAAAAGCAAAGGTAGTACATTTCAGATACTTAAAAGAAGATAGAAGGGTATGAACATGGGACAAACAGTAAAGAGAGCAGAGATGTCAGTGATTTTCCTGGGGAACACTAACTGATAAATCTGAGAGATCAACCAAAAACAGAATGCCTAAATTTAGAAAATGTAATCTATTATCTGAGGAATCTAACACTGATATTGTAGTAACCTGGTCAATTTTCAGAAGTGAATCTTGCTTTATATTTAATTGTGAAATATTAGCCCTCAGTTTTCCTAAGGCACTATAAGAAAATATTGGCCAGTGTTTCTAAATCTTCTATAATTAGAACAGCATCATCGTAATCATAGTTGTAGGAGCCAATGACTGTTACTGAAACTAGAGATTTATCCAGCATGTTACTTACACTGAAATACCAGCACCCTAATTCTCATCAATTTCATCATCATTCCTGTCTTTCAGCCCAACAGAATTTAAACTTCAGGAGAACAAGAATGTTGTCTAGTTTCTTCACCGCTTTATCCCTAGATTTCAGAATAGTGCCTGGCACATGGTGTTTAGAAATTCGATTTGTTTCCTACATAAAATAATAATAACAATCAATGTATTTGCCTCATTGCCTATCAGATACAGGGTCGTCCACATTTCAAAGTGCATTCAGAGATATCACTTACCCTGTAGTGCTCTGCAACCTGCTTTACTGGATAGTGTTCATGCGTGGCATGCTCTGGGGAATGAGAGCAGAACAAACACAGCAGGCTCTTGTCAGTTTGACAGAAGTAGAGCTTTATCACTTGGTGTATCCTACACATCTGCTTGGCCGAGCTAGGTAACTGGCAGACAACTGATCCTCTGGTAGGAAGAACACGTTCCTTAGCAAAAATAGTGCTTTTGAAGTCCATTTTCGGAGATACTGCCTTGCACACAGGACAGCAAGGAGCTGTTTGGACATCTTCCCACAAGAGACAGAGGCAAGGAGTACAAAATCTGTGCCCACAGCTAATGGTGACAGGGTCTGTGAAATTGTCCTTGCAGATGGAGCAGATGAACTCACTGGGGAAACACTGCGTGAAAGCAGATTCCATGTTTCTGAGAAAATAAAAGGAAAGGACATTCTTTACCCTTGGCATGTGAGTTGAGCTTTGAGCCTTCTCTCACTAATACACATATGTACTGTAGGAGGACAGGCCATGTTTTGAATAGGATGGCAAGGCACAAAGAGAGTCCTACAGACTGGTAAAATGCATTATTATTTTCTTACATTGGCCTCCAGCACTACTTCTCATTTCCCTATTAGAAATCCAGGATTTTTCACATATATTATCTCTCTTTCAAAGACAAAGAAATCAGAGGTTCTGGGCTCATTCATAGGCAGTGGGTCATATTGTGTCCAAAACTATCACAATTTCCCCCTTTTTTCCTCTCTCTGATTGGTTAGCACAGGGTATTTGTTCCAATTCTGGCCAATGAAATAAGAAACTAAGACTCCTAGGACAATTCCAGAAAAGATTTTCTTGCTTCAGAAGAGATGCGTGGAATTTAAAAAAAAAAACCTGCCTTTTCTGTTTTTGGACATTTTTTGGATACAATACCCATTTGCATAGCCATCTTGTGGTCACAACGTGAACTAGCCTAAGGAGAAAAGACAATAGTCTAAGGATAACAAAAAAGATGGAAAGAAACTGCGTTCTTAACAATGACATTGAACAATAGTTAACCGAATTCTGGAGACGCCAATTTCTGACTAAATTAACACAAATCCCTATACTAAAGACCTAACAGAAGAAAGTTTGTGCTCACTACTGCATAAAAAAAGAACTTAGCACAGTATCTACTGTCATATGTGATACGTCAGGGGTTCAACAAAAATTATGAGGCATATCATAAGGCAAGAAAAATGTAGTCTGAACAGGCAAAGCAGGCATCAGAACCAGACTTAGATACCACACAGTTGTTAGAACCATCAGACAAAGAATTTAAAATAACTGTGATTAGAATGTTAGAGGCTTTTATAAAAAATGTAGACAACATGTAAGATAGGTAATTTCAGGAGAGGGATGAAAACTATAAGACAATCAGATAGGCTAGATATAATATAGGCAGAGAATTTTGTGTTTGCGTTCAGGAGTAGATGCAATACAAGAAAGAAAAGTATCAGTGACCATAATGGTAGGTCAATATAAAATACCAAAACTAAACACAAAGAAGAAAAACAAAGAGTAAAAAATTAAAACAGAACAGAGCATCAAAGAGCAGAAGGACAACATTAAGTGCTGTTTAACATTGTTTAGCATCTGTGTCATTAGATTTCCATAAGGAAAATAAAGATATAACAGAGCAAAAGAAACATTTAAAGAAATAATTTGAGAGACTCTTCCAAAATTAGTGACGGACACTAAAAAAAAGATCTACGAGGGAAGATGGCGGAAGAGTAAGACGCGGAGATCACCTTCCTCCCCACAGATAAACAGAAATACATCTACACATGGAACCACTCCTATAGAACACCCACTGATCTCTGGCAGAAGACCTCAGACCTCCCAAAAGGCAAGAAACTCCCCACGTACCTGCGTAGGGCAAAAGAAAAAACAGACAAAAGGATAGGGACGGGACCTGCACCAGTGGGAGGGAGCCGAGAAGGAGGAAAGGTTTCCACACACTAGAAGCCCCTGCGTGGGCGGAGACTGCAGGTGACGGAGGGGGGAAGCTTCGGAGCCTCGGAGAAGAGCGCAGCAACACGGGTGCGGAGGGCAAAGCAGAGAGATTCCCGCACAGAGGATCAGGGCCGACTGGCACTCACCAGCCCGAGAGGCTTGTCTGCTCACATGCGGGGACGGGCGGGGCTGGGAGCTTAAGTTCCGGCTTTGGTTGGAGCGCAGGGAGAGGACTGGGGTTAGGGGCGTGAAAACAGCCTGAAGGGGTTAGTGCGCCACGGCTGGCCGGGAGGGAGTCCGGGGAAAAGTCTGGAGCTGCCGAAGAGGCAAGAGACTTTTTCTTCCCTCTTTGTTTCCTGGTGCACGAGGAGAGGGGATTAAGAGCGCTGCTTAAAGGAGCTCCAGAGACGGGCGAGAGCCGCGGCTAACAGCGCGGACCCCAGAGACGGGCATGAGGCACTAAAGCTGCTGCCGCCGCCACCAAGAAGCCTGTGTGCAAGCACAGGTCACTCTCCACACCTCCCCTCCCGTGAGCCTGTGCAGCCCGCCACTGCCAAGGTCCCATGATCCAGGGACAACTTCCCCAGGAGAACGCACGGCGCTCTTCAGGCTGGTGCAACGTCCCGCCTGCCTCTGCCGCCGCAGGCTCGCCCCGCATCGTGCCCCTCCCTCCCCGCGCCCTGAGTGAGCCAGAGCCCCCGAATCAGCGGCTCCTTTAACCCCGTCCTGTCTGAGCGAAGAACAGACGCCCTCAGGCGACCTACACACAGAGGCGGAGCCAAATCCAAAGCTGAGCCCCAGGAGCTGTGAGAACAAAGAAGAGAAAGGGAGATGTCTCCCAGCAGCCTCAGGAGCAGCGGATTAAAGCTCCACAATCAACTTGACTGCATCTGTGGAATACATGAATAGACAACGAATCATCCCAAATTGAGGAGGTGGACTTTGGAAGTAAGATAGATTATTTTTTCCTCGTTTCCTCTTTTTGTGAGTGTGTATGTGTATGCTTCTGTGTGAGATTTTGTCTGTATAGCTTTGCTTTCACCATTTGTCCTAGGGTTCTGTTTATTTTTTTACTTTTTACTTCAAAAAACGTCCTTTTTTTTTACTTCAAAAAAATTTTTTTCTTAATAATTATCTTTTATTTTAATAACGTTATTTTATTTTACCTTATTTTATTTTATCCCCTTCCTTCCTTCCTTTCTTTCCTTCTTTCTTTCGTTCTTTCTTTCTTTCTTTCTTTCTTCCTTTCTTCCTTTCTTTCTATTTTTTCTTCCTTTTACTCTGAGCCGTGTGTATGAAAGGCTCTTGGTGCTCCAGGCAGGAGCCACTGCTGTGCCTCTGAGGTGGGAGAGCCAACTTCAGGACACTGGTCCACAAGAGACCTCCCAGCTCCACGTAATATCAAACAGCAAAAATCTCCCAGAGATCTCCATCTCAACACCAATACCCAGCTTCACTCAACGACCAGCAAGCTACAGTGCTGAACACCCTATGCCAAACAACTAGCAAGACAGGAACACAACCCCACCCATTAGCAGAAAGGCTGCCTAAAATCATAATAAGGCCACAGACACCCCAAAACACACCACCAGACGTGGACCTGCCCACTAGAAAGACAAGATCCAGCCTCATCCACCAGAACACAGGCACTAGTCTCCTCCACCAGGAAGCCTACACAACCCACTGAACCAACCTTAGCCACTGGGGACAGACACCAAAAACAACAGGAACTATGAACCTGCAGCCTGCAAAAAGGAGACCTCAAACACAGTAAGATAAGCAAGATGAGAAGACAGAAAAACACACAGCAGATGAAGGAGCAAGGTAAAAACCAACCAGAACTAACAAATGAAGAGGAAACAGGCAGTCTACCTGAAAAAGAATTCAGAATAATGATAGTAAAGATGATCCAAAATCTTGGAAATAGAATAGAGAAAATGCAAGAAACATTTAACAAGGACCTAGAAGAACTAAAGAGGAAATAAGCAACGATGACCAACACAATAAATGAAATTAAAAATACTCTAGGAGGGATTAATAGCAGAATAACTGAGGCAAAAGAAAGGATAAGTGATCTGGAAGATAAAATAGTGGAAATAACTACTGCAGAGCACAATAAAGAAAACAGAGGGGCTTCCCTGGTGGCGCAGTGGTTGGGAGTCCGCCTGCCGATGCAGGGGGCGCAGGTTCATGCCCCGGTATGGGTGATCCCATGTGCCGCAGAGCGGCTGGGCCCCTGAGCCATGGCCGCTGGGCCAGCGTGTCTGGAGCCTGTGCTCCGCGGCGGGAGAGGCCACGGCAGTGAGGGGCCCGCATGCCGCAAAAAAAAAAAAAAAAAGAAAGTATAATGAAAAGAACTGAGGACAGTCTCTGAGACCTCTGGGACAACATTAAACACACCGACATTCAAATTATAGGGGTCCCAGGAGAAGAAGGGAAAAAGAAAGTTACTGAGAATATATTTGAAGAGATTATAGTTAAAAACTTCCCTAATATGGGAAAGGAAATAGTTAATCAAGTCCAGGAAGCACAGAGAGTCCCATACAGGATAAATCCAAGAAGAAACATGACAAGACTCATATTAATCAAACTATCAAAAATTACATACAAAGAAAACATATTAAAAGCAGCAAGGGAAAAACAACAAATAACACACAAAGGAATTCCCATAAGGCTAACAGCTGATCATTCAGCAGAAACTCTGCAAGCCAGAAGGGACTGGCAGGATATATTTAAAGTGATGAAGGAGAAAAACCTACACCCAAGATTACTCTACCCAGCAAGGATCTCATTCAGATTTGATGGAGAAATTAAAAGCTTTACAGACAAGCAAAAGCTGAGAGAGTTCAACACCACCAAACCAGCTTTACAACAAATGCTAAAGAAACTTCTCTAGGCAAGAAACATAAGAGAAGGAAAAGACCTACAATAACAAACCCGAAACAATTAAGAAAATGGGAATAGGAACATACATATTGATAACTGCCTTAAATGTAAAGGGATTAAATGCTCCCACCAAAAGACACAGACTGGCTGAATGGATACAAAAACAAGACCCATAAATATGCTGTCTACAAGAGACCCACTTCAGACCTAGGGACACATACAGACTGAAAGTGAGGGGATGGAAAAAGATATTCCATGCAAATGGAAATCAAAAGAAAGCTGGAGTAGCAATTCTCATATCAGACAAAATTGACTTTAAAATAAAGACTATTACAGGAGACAAAGAAGGACACTACATAATGATCAAGGGATCTGTCCTAGAAGGAGACATAACAACTGTAAATATTTATGCAGCCAACATAGGAGCACCACAATACATAAGGCAAATACTAACAGCCATAAAACGGGAAATCGACAGTAACACAATCATAGTAGGGGACATTAACACCCAACTTTCACCAATGGACAGAGCATCCAAAATGAAAATAAATAAGGAAACACAAGCTTTAAATGATACATTAAACAAGATGGACTTAATTGATATTTATAAGAAATTCCATCCAAAACAACAGAATATACATTTTTCTCAAGTCCTCATGGAACATTCTCCAGGATAGATTATATCTTGGGTCACAAACCAAGCCTTGGTAAATTTAAGAAAATTGAAATCATATCAAGTATCTTTTCTGACCACATCACTATGAGACTAGATATCAATTACAGGAAAAGATCTGTAAAAAATACAAACACATGGAGGTTTGTATGCACTACTTAATAACCAAGTGATCACTGAAGTGATCAAAGAGGAAATCAAAAAATACCTAGAAACAAATGACAATGGAGACACGATGACCCAAAACCTATGGGATGCAGCAAAAGCAGTTCTAAGAGGGAAGTTTATAGCAATACAATCCTACCTTAAGAAACAGGAAACAACTCAAATAAACAACCTAACCTTGCACCTCAAGCAATTAGAGAAAGAAGAACAAAAAAAACCCAAAGTTAGCAGAAGGAAAGAAATCATAAAGATCAGATCAGAAATAAATGAAAAAGAAATGAAGAAAACGATAGCAAACATCCATAAAACTAAAAGCTGGTTCTTTGAGAAAATAAACAAAATTGATAAACAATTAGCCAGACTCATCAAGAAAAAAAGGGAGAAGACTCAAATCCATAAAATTAGAAATGAAAAAGGAGAAGTAACAACTGACACTGCAGAAAAACAAAGCATCATGAGAGAGTACTACAAGTAACCCTATGCCAATAAAATGAACAACCTGGAAGAAATGGACAAATTCTTATAAATGCACAACATGCTGAGACTGAACCAGAAAGAAACAGAAAATATGAACAGACCAATCACAAGCACTGAAATTGAAACTGTGGTTAAAAATCTTCCAACAAACAAAAGCCCAGGACCAGATGGCTTCACAGGCGAATTCTATCAAACATTTAGAGAAGAGTTAACACCTAACCTTCTCAACTCTTCCAAAATATAGCAGAGGGAGGAACACTCACAAACTCATTCTACGAGGCCACCATCACCCTGATACCAAAACCAGACAGAGATGTCACAAAGAAAGAAAACTACAGGCCAATATCACTGATGAACATAGATGCAAAAATCCTCAACAATATACTAGCAAACAGAATCCAACAGCACATTAAAAGGATCATACACCATGGTCAAGTGGGGTTTAACCCAGGAATACAAGGATTCTTCAATATACACAAATCAATCAATATGATACACCATATTAACAAGCTGAAGGAGAGAAACCATATGATTATCTCAATAGATGCAGAGAAAGCTTTTGACAAAATTCAACACCCATTTATAATAAAAACCCTGCAGAAAGCAGGCATAGAGGGAACTTTCCTCAACATAATAAAGGCCATATATGACAAACCTACAGCCAACATCATCCTCAATGGTGAAAAACTGAAACCATTTCCACTAAGATCAGGAACAAGACAAGGTTGCCCACTCTCACCACTCTTATTCAACATAGTTTTGGAAGTTTTAGCCACAGCAATCAAAGAAGAAAAAGAAATAAAAGGAATCTAAAATGGAAAAGAAGACGTGAAACTGTCACTGTTTGCAGATGACATGATACTCTACATAGAGAATCCTAGGATGCTACCAGCAAACTACTATAGCTAATCAATGAATTTGCTAAAGTAGTAGGATACAAAATTTATGCACAGAAATCTCTTGCATTCCTGTACATTAATGATGAAAAATCTGAAAGTGAAATTAAGAAAACAATCCCATTTACCATTGCAACAAAAAGAATAAAATATCTAGGAATAAACCTACCTAAGGAGATAAAAGACCTGTATGCAGAAAATTATAAGACTCTGATAAAACAAATTAAAGATGATACAAATAGATGGAGAGATATACCATGTTCTTGGATTGGAAGAATCAGCATTGTGAAAATGACTCTACTACCCAAAGCAATCTACAGATTCAATGCAATCCCGATCAAACTACCACTGGCATTTTTCACAGAAATAGAAAAAAAAAACTTCACAACTTGTATGGAAACACAAAAGACCCTGAATAGCCACAGCAATCTTGAGAACAAAAAATGGAGCTGGAGGAATCAGGCTCCCTGACTTCAGACTATACTACAAAGCTACAGTAATCAATACAGTATGGTACTGGCACAAAAACAGAAAGATAGATCAATGGAACAGGATAGAAAGCCCAGAGATAAACCCATGCACATATGGTCACCTTATCTTTGATAAAGGAGGCAAGAATATACAGTGGAGAAAAGACAGCCACTTCAATAAGTGGTTCTGGGAAAACTGGACAGCTACATATAAAAGAATGAAATTAGAACACTCCCTAACACCATACACAAAAATAAACTCAAAATGGATTAAAGACCTAAATGTAAGGTCAGACACTATCAAACTCTTAGAGGAAAACATAGGCAGAACACTCTATGACATAAATCACAGCAAGATCCTTTTTGACCCACCTCCTAGAGAAATGGAAATAAAAACAAAAATAAACAAATGGGACCTAATGAAACTTCAAAGCTTTTGCACAGCAAAGGAAACCATAAACAAGACAAAAAGACAACCCTCAGAATGGGAGAAAATATTTGCAAATGAAGCAACTGACAAAGGATTAATCTCCAAGATTTACAAGCAGCTCATGCAGCTCAATAACAAAAAAAACAAAGAACCCAATCCAAAAATGGGCAGAAGACCTAAACAGACATTTCTCCAAAGAAGATATACAAATTGCCAACGAACACGTGAAAGAATGTTCAACATCATTAATCATTAGAGAAATACAAATCAAAACTACAATGAGCATCATCTCACACCGGTCAGAATGGCCATCATCAAAAAATCTAAAAACAATAAATGCTGGAGAGGGTGTGGAGAAAAGGGAACATTCTTGCACTGTTGGTGGGAATGTAAATTGATACAGCCACTCTGGAGAACAGTATGGAGGTTCCTTAAAAAACTAAAAATAGAACTACCATACGACCCAGCGATCCCGCTACTGGGCACATACCCTGAGAAAACCATAATTCAAAAAGAGTCATGTACCAAAATATTCATTGCAGGGCTATTTACAATAGCCAAGACATGGAAGCAACCTAATTGTCCATCATCGGATGAATGGATAAAGAAGATATGGCATATATATACAATGGAATATTACTCAGCCATAAAAAGAAACGAAATTGATATATTTGTAGTGAGGTGGATGGACCTAGAGTCTGTCATACAGAATGAAGTAAATCAGAAAGAGAAGATCAAATACCGTATGCTAACACATGTATATGGAATCTAAGGGAAAAAAAAAAAAGGTCATGAAGAACCTAGGGGTAAGACAGGAATAAAGACACAGACCTACTAGAGAATGGACTTGAGGATATGGGGAGGGGGAAGGGTAAGCTGTGACAAAGTGAGAGAGTTGCATGGACATATATACAGTACCAAACGTAAAATAGATAGCTAGTGGGAAGCAGCCGCATAGCACAAGGAGATCAGCTCAGTTGTTTGTGACCATCTAGAGGGGTGGGATAATGAGGGTGGGAGGGAGGGAGACGCAAGAGGGAAGAGATATGGGAACATATGTATATGTATAAAAGTGATTCACTTTGTTATAAAGCAGAAACTAACACACCATTGTAAAGCAATTATACTCCAATAAAGAGGTTAAAAAAATTTTTTTAATAATATAAAAATAACAGGAAAGAAAAAAAGAACAGATATGGTCCTTAACCTTCAAACAACCTGAGGTAAAGCAGATATAATAGGTCTTCTATTGCTGATAAACCTCCTGTAAATTGATGCAAGGGGCTGAAGAAATGACTTCCTCTGGATTTCACTCCTTAAATCCCCATGATTAAACATAAGTAAAGAGGGGAGAGATATGGGAACATATGTATATGTATAACTGATTCACTTTGTTATAGAGCAGAAACTAACACACCATTGTAAAGCAATGATACCCCCAATAAAGATGTTAAAAAAAAAAACAACATAAGTAAGGAATGAAAACAATAAATAAAATAAGGTAAATTAAAAAAAAAAGATCCACGATTTTCAGAGAATATGAAACAGAAAAATACAAAATGAATAAGCAAACAAAAAACACACTCAGGCAAGTCATATTCAAACTGAATAAAAACCAATAACAAAGAGAAATTCTTGAAGGGAGCCACCGAAATAGAAAAAAGAAAAATGAAGATTATATACAGAAGAATAAAGATAAAAATTATGGCAGAAACCTTATCAGAAACCATGCAAGCAAGAAGACAGGGAAATGACATCTTTAGATTGCTGAAAGAAAACAACTGTCAACCCACAATTCTATATCCAGTGAAAATATACTTCAACAGTAAAATAAATATTAGAATTTTCCAAAAAAAAGACAACTTGAGAGAATTCAGTGCCGTCAGGCCTAATCTGTAAGAAATACACAGCGAAGTTCTTCAGACAAAAGCATATGATGCTGGAAGAAAACTGATCTACAAAATGAAGAACACTGGACATTCAATAAAGACAAAACATATGCTCTTATATTTTAATTTTTTTTAAAGATAACTTACTGTTTAAAGCAATAGTTTAACAATGTATGTGTTTATGAAACTCATGACAACGATGACACAAGAAATGGAAAAGAGGAATTGGAAATATTATAAGGATTTTACATTACATGAAAAGTAATATAGTATTACTGAAGGTGGATAAAGTTTATTTAAAGAGGTATATTTTTAACTATATGTATTCATAGATGACATGACTGTGAGTGTAGAAAATTCCAAAGTATCTACTAAAAAAATCCTGGAAGTAATAAGTAAGTTTAACAAGGTCAGAGAATAAAAGGTCAATATATAAAAGTTGATTTCATTCCCATATACAAGTAATGAAAAACTTGTATTTTAATTTTTTTGAACCTCATATTTATAACTTGAAAAAGTGAATTAACAAAATGCAATAAGTTCTAGAGGTCTGATATACAACATTATAACTATACTTAACAATAAAGTATTATATAATTAAAAATGTGTTAAATGGGTAGATGTCATGTTAAGTGTTTTTATACTACAAAAAGAAGATAAATTAAAGAGGCAAAGGAAACTTTTGCAGGTAATGTATCGATATGTTCGTTGTCTTGACTGTGATGGCGGCTTTGTAAGTGTTTACATATATCAAAAGTTTGTCAAATTGTACATTTTAAGTATGTGGAGTTTATTCTTTGTCAATTACGTCTGAACACATAATTTTAAGTTTTAAGAAAGTGAATTAACTAGTTATCATTTTTAACAAAATATGTGCAGGATCAGCATGGCAACAGCTACAGAACATTGATGAAAGAAAAGAAAGATCTAGATAAACGGAGAAACATATCATGTTCATACATTGAACAATTTAATACTGATAAGGTGGTAATCTTCCTATATATGATCTATCAATTCAGTGTAATCTCTAACAAAACTCTAGAAAAATTTTGTAGGTATCCACAAGATGTTTTTAAAATTTGTTATGGTATACCAAACAAAGAGAATAGCCAAAACAATCCTAAAAAATAAAATCAGAATACTCACGTTACTTGATTTTAAAACTTAGTGGAATTCCACAGTATTACAACAACACAGCATGGAGAAAAGGATAGACATACTGATCGTTAGAACTAAACAGAAAGTGAAGAGGAGACCTGCAGAAATATAGTCAGCTGATTTTTTACAAGTGTAATGGCACTTCAATGGAGAAAGAACAGCCTTAGATAAAACACCAAAAGTACAACCCATGAAAGAAATATAAATTTGACTTTATCAAAATTTAAAACTTTCACTCTCTGAAAGATATAATTATAAGAATGTAAACCAATCCACACTCTGAGAAAATATTTGCAAACAACTGATAAGGAACTCATATTCAGAATATAAAATGAACACTTAAAACTCAAAAATTAGAAAGCAAACAACCCAATTTTTTACATGGACAAAAGATATAAACTTCACTAAAGAACATATTTAGATGGCAAATGAGCATATGAAAATGTGCTCAAGCATTAGGCATTGGAATTAAAACCACAGTGACATATTGCTACATGTCTGTTAGAACGGCTAAAATAAAATTTTTAAAAACTGACAACATCAAATGCTGGTAAGGATGCAGAGCAACAAGAACTCTCCTTTACTGCTGGTGGGAGTGAACAATGGTACAGTCACTCTGGGAGACAATTTGGCAGTTGATTTTTGTTTGTTTGTTTTGTTTTTATGAAACTAAACGAAGAATCATCACACAGCTCAGCAATTTCACTCCGAGATATTTATCCAAATGAACTGAAAAGCCTGACAAGACAGAAGACAAGACTTCTCTGGATCCACAAAGATCACAGAAATGTCTCACTCTTCCTATTAAACCTGGAACTACTATGAAGGGAGACACTGCAGAGGTTTCTCCCCTACGAGTCAATAGGGAACCCCCTCAAAATTTGCCCCACCTCCTCTCCTGGCTTCCTTAAGTCTCAGCAAAGCCTAACCGTGAAGACATTTAGCCTGAGAATTAAGATACTATATCCTAAAGAAGCTGGGAGAATTATCCAGCATGTACTTGAAGAAATTGTGAGAGTCCCCTTAGGACTGGATTTTGAGGGTGCCTGATCAAGGGGGCTAGAACATAAAACAGGATAAGAGAGAGTTTATTGGTCTGGGAGCACCTTCTCAGGATATGGGATATAACACTCTGGAAGGATATTAGAAGATTAGAACATTTGTTGCTTGCAGGCTCCTACAAGCCTGGAAAAAGCAATGGCCCAGGCTTAGTAACAATGAAATGCATGAATTGCTCTGTAAGATGGGACAGGACGGGATTAAAAGGCAAAAGAGGCTTCCCTGGTGGCACAGTGGTTGAGAGTCCGCCTACCGATGCAGGGGACACGGGTTCGTGTCCCGGTTCGGGACGATCCCACATGCCGCGAAGCGGCTGGGCCCGTGAGCCATGGCCGCTGAGCCTGCGCGTCCGGAGCCTGTGCTGCGCAACGGGAGAGGCCACAACAGTGAGAGGCCCGCGTACCACTAAAAAAAAAAAAGGCAAAAGGGCATTTGTATCTTGGAGTGGATATATTATGAGGTCAGAAGGTCAACCATAGCATTGTGTTTGTCAATAAAGAGAATACGCTATTCACCAAGGTTATCACAAATGTGCTGGTGAGAGGGATCTAGCATCAGAAAGAAGTTCAGTGGTAGCTATCCTCTCCAGGATTGGGATGATGATAAAAGTGCTTACAGAGCTTGGCTACTGATATCACTCAGATGATAGGGCATTTAACTGCCAGATGCCAGCAGACTGCATTTTTGTAATGGCCAGCAAGGATTGAGCAGGAACCAAGATGGCTTGGCCCACATGGAATTGCAGAGATGGTTAATAAAATGAATAGGATCCCCGGGGGCAGAACAGATACAAGAGAAGCCAAGAATACTGCTTTAAGATATAATCAAAAGAAATCAAGAAAGTGTGATCAGGAGGCAGAGGGTTGTTTTCTCCAATTAATGTAATGATCCTTTTTTCCAGTTCCCAGGACTGAGACAATTTTCAGACTTCGAACTCCTTGATTGATGAGGTGACCACATCCCTAGGTGTAAGTTCCCTGTGACACCGTGACACAGTATTATATACTGTAATGATTACCCAGTCCTAATCCAAAGGGACCTATGGCTAATAACTCAAGTGACTGTTCATTAGGAAAATGGGAAGATGCATACATTTAGATTTCACACAGGGTATGAGATTTCATTGATACCTGGAGACCTGAAGCATAACCCTCACCTCATGTTAGACTGGGAACTAATGAGAATCAGGTAAGAAATGCAGCTCTGGAAAATCCCAGAGCATAGTGAGACTGTTGGGTCTGCAGACCCACCTAGTGGTCATTCTCTTGGTAACTGAACATGCACTGGAAACACAGAAGACCTCACTCACGAGTCTGGCAGTTGACGCTCTCTGAGTTACCTCAGCTGGGGCTGTTGCCCAGAATATCTTCATATAACCTCTTCATGTAGTTGCTTGGGGGCTTCCTCACAGCATAGTAGTTTGCTTCCTAGAGCGAGGATCCCATTACTGTCAGATGGAAGTTATTCTACCTTTTGTGCAACACAGAGTGTCTTATCTGTTATTGCCACAACCCTACCCGTGTTCAAAGGGACGGAACACTTTCGACGGGGAGCAGTATTGAAGTTACATTGTAGGAAGAGAATGAGGGATGGGATATATTGTTGAGTCTATTTGGGGGTAAGGAGGGGAGGAATAAAACCCGCTATATCCGCTCTTCCTAAGAAGCTGATCTCAGGGATCTGCATCCAGAGAGTGAGGGCCCTGGATATAGTGGATTCAATGAGATAGCTCCACACTTCAAGCTCCACATTTCTATTAAATGCATCTCTAGTTCTCTGGAAAATTGGCACAGTAAATATTTTTTCTGTTGTGGGGCCCTTCAAGGACAACTGGACAATTACTCTGAATACAACATAGAAAAAGAGTGTTGACACAGATATGCACAATACTGAGTGGGAGAGATGTTCATCTCCTCATAGAGCACCAGGAAAAGACTTGGTGATTCTAGGACTGAGTGGTGAAGAAGGTCAGTACCTCTCCTCTGCAGGAAACCCCTTCTGATGTCTCCATATTTCACTGAAAGTCTTATTAATATGGGCCTTGTGGACTTCTGTCCATGGGAGTATTTCTGAGTAGAGGGTGGCATATCCTGCCTTTAATAGACAGATGTTAAAAACCCATAGCTGAGTCATCCACTGGACCTTACCAGTAAGTGTGGCCCGAAGAGACTGAAACTTGCCCCCACTCTCAGACAGAAATTGTTCTATTCTCACAGTCCCCATGCCTCCCATACTCTGAAGGGACAGTCAGCCTAGTTCTTGTGGCCTCCCACTCTTCTGGATTGTGGAAGTTTCTGATGCTGGCTCTGAGACATGGCATCTCTTTGCAAAAATCTAGTGTCTATATTACCATTCTGCTGTGAAGGAACAGGCCCTGTCCTTGCCACAGGCTTTTGACTGTCTTCTTATATGCACCTCTCCTCTGGCCCTACTGAACCATGATGTCTGACAAAATCACTCTGACATCTTTCTCCTTCTCCTTCAGTCCTCTGTCTGGCCCGGATCTCAGTACAAAAGTCTGGAATGTCTCTACCCACATTCCAGGGCTCTGCCCTTGCTCTTCACTTTCATAACAAAAGATATGTTGATCATCTAAATATCCCAGAGTGAGAAATGGCTGCTGCTTGTTCTTACCTGAGACCCAGCAATAAAGATGTAGGATCAAAGGGAGGAAGTGGCAAAAGAAGTTTTCCAGAATGTTCAGTCACGTTCCTGTGATGTGGCCTCATTTCCAGAAGCTGGAGTGAAGGTTCTCCTGTCCTGACTGATTCCACAAACATGTGAGGAGGTCACGCCTAACAGGACAAGGGGTATTTGGGATTATGTAATAGGAAGAAAGGAAGAGGAAAGTAAAGTCCAGGTAAAGGATCAGAGATGAGATTAGAACAATAGAGACATCAGGAGTAGAGAGGAACTTAGAGAAAGCAGTGCAAAAGAAGAGATGCATTTGTAGAGAAATTAGCATAAAAGGGTTACTGTGACCCTGCGGGCAGATATAGAGAAAAAGAGGTTCAAACAGTGCCTGGACCAAAGTAAACTGACCTTACTTTAATAGATGTGCCAACAAATCCAAAAGAGAGATAATCCTTGGGGAATTTCAGCAGGGTTGTAGACAATATGAGATACGGATATGGGAGGCAACAGGCAAAACTTCCTGCACATTTCAAAATTATTCTCGGTGGTAGAAAATCCCATTTCAAGGAGTTGGCATGAAGCTTCTGCTGTTTCTGAACACCCAAAGTGAAAAAGACAGTGGAGAGCACTGTGGCCTGTGGTTAAGAGCACAGGCCCTGAAGCTAAACTGCTGAGTTTGATTCTCAGACCCATTGTTCACTAGCCCTGGTCAACTTGAGATGAGATGCGGCCATGCTCCCATTTGCAAAACAAACTAGGTACCTATCTCAAAGGGGGGGTAATTGGATCAGTGCCTTGCAGAAGTTTTAATTACTACTATATTGAGTACATGAACAAAATGACAACAAGAGAGAGAGGGAGCTCACTCACGAGAAAAGCAAAAATACACGAATTGAAGCAAAGGTAATAAAAATCGAATGAGAGAGAGAGAGAAAACCCAAATGTGAGACAGTAGTTGATGAAACAGGGAAAGCATTTAAAAGATTTTCAAAACTTTGAAATTTGTTGTAGAAGAATGATGTAGGAAAACAGACATATCTGTATATAACCCAGAGTGGAGATTTCATCTGTTTTTCACACTCAGCATTCTAAGTCCCACCCCCACTCTCCATATCATGACCCACGACAGTAACAGATCTCAAGTATCTCTACTTGGAGCTCTTCAACCTGGCTTAAAAGACACAGTAGGAAATGGCCAAAGGTCTCAGCTAAGGAACTCACAATCAAGGAGGCGGGCTTTAGTTAGTTGGACCTTCTTTCATTTAGTTCTCAATTTGTAGGGTAGCAGTAAAATGCTTTCTCATGCTCCCACACCTCCTAAAATGAATCCCTAGATGGTTCCACCACGCTCTTGAACCTTGGTGTGGCTTTTAATAAGAGTTTCTCAGAGCCAGAGGGTCTCAGCTGCCCTTAGAGGTAGATGACATCAGGATCCCTTTAGGCTCCTAGTGGAGCCACAAAGAGATGGGAGACATACTGAAGCTGTGTGAGGACCCTAGGCATAGTAAAGCATGAAGAAGTGAGTTCATAAGTCCTGGGATCCTCTTTTCCCCCAGAGACCCAACTCAGCCCACAACCAGGACTCAAGTTTCCTTTTGCTTGATCATGCCGTAGCCTGCCAATTGTCTCTGAATACAGCTCCCTTAGATTAGCGAGTTCTGCATCACAGCCCCCGTTCTAGCACTGAGAACAAGCACCCTACTATTACACAGAGCAGAGCTTCTCATAGCTTCTCCCCATTCCTCATTCTTTTGGAGATTTGGCCACTGCAGCATGAGTACAATATTCCTAGGTGGGAATGCCCACAAGCCCCATCCTGGGTTTACATGAAAACAGACATTTAAGAAGCCTCCTGGTGTCAAAGGTTCTAAGTGGGGCTCTTCTCCCCTCTGTTCCTTGAAATAAGTAATAAACTCACAGAAACAGGGAAGGAATAACCACAAGAACAAATTGGATGAATTTCCTCCTTTATACAAACCAATTCAGTGAACGATAACAGTAAAAAAAAAACTGTACTATTCCTTTCAAAGCCATTATATGAAATCTTTCATCAATAATCACCCCTGCTTAGCCTATCACTTACCTGAAACCAGCTTCTCACAATTAAAAAAAAAAAAAAGAAAAAGCAGATAAAAGAGAAAAAAAATTTCTGAATTTCATTTATCCTTGAAAAACATGGCCTCTTTTTCTTGCTATTTTTCTCCAGAGACAAGATCCCCTCAAAGATTAAAGTCTTTCAGAAGGGTGGGAATATCTGACTTTCTTCTCTCCCCTTCTCATTTGCATGTGTGCCTGTAAGCTCACACACACTCAAGAGGTTTTCAAAAATATACAGAAATTGCTGTGATATCTGAAATACATTTGAAAACATCATCTCATCCCTAGAAGATTTGCTTCTGAATTTTTCCCAAGAAGGATATCAACATTGCAACTGATTTCACACCATGTGGATCTTTTCTTTCTCTTCCCCTCAATCCTTCTTTCAATATATATAAAAGCAATCTTACCAGTCAATCCCAGTAAATTTTGTTGGCTAATTTTCTTAATAAAATTTTCTCCAATGGAACACAAAATTTAAAAAGAAGTATACAAAAATATTAACAAAATCATTAATAAAGGCTACTTATGTATTCTGGGTTAAAAGTTTATTTTTGTTATTTTGTACTTTACAGATTTTTTTGCAAGTAGCAAAAATATGAGTGCAAGATTGTATTAGAAGAGGAGATGTAGTTGGTTAACCCTATGGTACCCACAGACATTTGTATGAACTATAATGAAGCCTCTTTCATTAATAGGAGCAAACTCAGAACCTGCCAAAGAGGGGAGGGGAGTCTTCAGGTGCAGAGGCCAGTTCTCACTCCAATTCCACTTCTTTGAAGGTTTTCTGGATAACCCCCATTACCATCAAGGTGACCACAGGTGGGTTTGTTCCACATAATATGGTCCTGGTCTAATTTTTATTCAAGCAAGGGGCAGAGATGAGGTTGGAACTTTGATTAAAGGCTTAATTCAAACTACAGGGAAAGACAAACTAACAGTAACCAGAAGCAAGGTAATTTTGTTTTATACAACTCACTTTTCTCACCTTCTAGTTGATGCTTCGTCTCAAGGAACCCCTGTTGCCTGATTTTGTCTGTCCCCAACACCAGGAACTGATTCTCTGTATCCCTGCCCACTGTCCACATTCAGGAAGGGGAGGAGACGAGAGAGGGCAAAAGAAGCTGCCCTTCCCAGCTGTGCTTTGTTTCCTTTATAAGAAGGGATCCTAGTCAGATTTGATGTTAATTATCAAGACTGACTTAGCCTAATAGGTGCATCAGAATCACCTGCAGGGCTTGTCAAACCACAGCTTGCTAGGCTTCAACCACAAAGATTCTTTTTTTTTTTTTTTCGGTACGCGGGCCTCTCACTCTTGTGGTCTCTCCCGTTGCGGAGCACAGGCTCCAGACGCGCAGGCTGAGGGAAGCCCAACCACAAAGACTCTTGATTCAGTAGATCTGAGGTGGAGCCACAGAGTTTGCACATCTAACAAATTATGAGATGCTGCTGTTGGTGCTGGACCGCAGTTTTAGAATCTCTGACTGAACCCATATCCATTAAAGATGATTCTTTTAGAGACTTCCCTGGTGGTGCAGTGGTTAAGAATCCACCTGCCAATGCAGGGGACACGGGTTCGAGCCCTGGCCCGGGAAGATCCCACATGCCACGGAGCAACTAAGCCCATGCACCACACCTACTGAATCTGCGCTCTAGAGCCCACGAGCCACAACTACTAAGCCCACGTGCCAAACTACCGAAGCCTGTGTGCCTAGAGCTCATGCTCTGCAACAAGAGAAGCCACTGCAATAAGCCCACGCACCACGATGAAGAGTAGCCCCCCCGCTCGCCACAACTATAGAATGCCCACGCGCAGCAACAAAGACCCAATGCAACCAAAAATTAATACATTTATTTTTTTAAAAAAAGAGCTTCTGGGGTGGAGGGTCAGATAAAGTCACATTTAGCAAAGTCTTCAGTCGTCATGGGCTCACAGATTGAATACCATGCATTGGTGAGGAATTCCTCGCAGGACTCAAGAGATGCAGGTGCCTCTAGCTTTAGCCCCAGGGGATCACAGTCAAGGGTGTGCGGGAGACTGGTCTCTGCAGCTGGGACAAGACTCCTAGAGGCATAAGATTGGTCCAAACTTAAACCCTCACATAAGTTCACGGGGGCCCTGCAGTTCCCAGCATCGTCCCTGGGAAACACTCTCACAGTCCCAGGAACGTTGGGAGGAATCAAAGGAAGGCTGTCAAGGACACTGGATGTAATACCCTCCAGAGATGGCAGGCATGGGCCAGGGTGCATCGGATTTTCGGGATCCAATGGAGGACCCAAGGGTTGAAGATCAGGGGCGCAACAGCACCCGGAAGGCTTAGAAGGATGCTGCAGCCATGGGCTCAGCAATGCAGGGTTGTCCATCAAGGGATCGCCGGCAAACGGCAGCTGAGCTTCTAAGTCCAGAGATGGGTGTGTTGTGTCTAAGGACAAGCGCCTCTTAGTCCGGGCCCGGACAGTCGGATCCTGAGTCCCCTCTTCCTGAGGACGACGACGAGCACCGTATCGTCCAGGTAGGGGGAGATCCGCAGCAGATGGACCTGCGGTCAGCGGCGGAGTCAGACCGGGTTCCGCGGAGCTGTAGGCAGCCGCAGCCCCGAACTGGGCAGCAGAGCAAGAACCCCGGGCCGGCTAGGGGGGCGGGGACGCAGGATCCACAGGGACTCGACAGCGGGTCCCATGGCAGGCGGCCACGGGCGGACGGCGGTGCGAGGCGCTGCGGGACGGACAGTGCCTCCGGCGGAGCGCGGGTCCCCCAGGCGCGCGGACCTCCCTCCAGGCGTTCAGGAACTGGCTGCTGGGCACCGTGGGCTGCGTGTGGTCCACCACGGTCCGGTCCTGCCCGCGTTTCCACAGCTCGTAGCGCTCCGGTTGCAGGATGCGCACGAAGGCGTCCATGGAGAAGGCGACCCGGGCCTCCCCGCAGCTGCACTGCGATGCCAGTTTGCCATAATCGATCCAACGCGGGGAGGCGAAATTGATGGCTTCCGCGCAGTTGAAACCGTGGTTGAAGCCAGAGTGGTAGCCATAGGCAAACGTCACAATGAACTCTCCAGCCTCCTGAGTGACCCGATCGAAGGGGATGCCGTTGTCCTTGAGGACCGTGGGCGAGATGAGAGCCACCTTGTGCTGCAGGAAGGCCTCACAGCACCGCGAGCTGCCCGGGAAAAGCTCCCTGGCCAGGCGTTCCAGGAGCCGGCTGTGCTCCAGGGGCACCACGTACCAAGTCTTGGGCTCCCTGAAGTGCAGGTAGTTGATGCTGTAAAGGTCCATGTCCTCCGTGTGCCAGGCGAAGGCGGTCTTCCACATCCCGAAGTAAAGGCAGGGGGTGTTGATGCCTTCGATGACCACTCCGCACTCCTGTTCCAGCAGGTCCTGAATGGTTCCCAGGTGTCCAAGTTTCCACTGCTTCGTGTTTTCATCGAATAAGGAGCCACTGACGTCCGCACCATATACTGGTGAACCATAGGGGCGCGTTTTCCAATATTTTCGCTCCAGATCCTCAAAATCAGAGTAGAATGGAGTCTGGTGTGTTTCACTGTTTGTTAAGCAGCGATACTCGCTCACGGTCATGGCTTTCTTCTTTTTGTGGTGCTGAGTAAACACACCTGCCTGCCCAGAAATCACCGGCTGGAGGGGAGCGGCTATTAAGATGTCATCGATGTCACATAGGTCTCTCTGGCTTTCCAGTCCTGGGCTGGAATGATCTTAGCCAGGCCTGCTCGGTGTGCACCTTGGGATTCCATATAAGCAATGTATTTATTGAAATCATTAAACTCTTCTTTGGTTGGACGAAATACCATTATGCTACAACTTGGGTTCTGGGCCCAGTTGGACTTAGACTTCATAGCTTTCATTAATAAGCAAGAAACTCCCAAGCTTTTACTTATGTTCTGGATAGGTGAGGATGCTGGAAAACACTACTTTTTCAAAAATGGGTTGGAGTATATCAGCAGGAACCCCCAGTAGACTTTAATGCAATGAGTTGATAATATTTCTTAGGCTTGCTGATTCTGCAGGGGACTCCACACTGGGCAGAAGCCTTGCTCTGGACTGATGCTGCTGAGCCTGCAAGTCTGTGATGTCCTTGGTTGACACTTGGCTCTGGTCTCTTGAGCTCTAGTGAATCACCACCCAGCCCTGGGTGGGTATCTCAAATGTAGTGTCTTCAGGGCAGTGTTGGAAACAAAAGCTAAGAAAAAATACAATAGAGACAGGTTGCAAACTAATGTTTGGAAAGAGTTACTAGGGAACTACAAATAAAACACCACCATGGAATATAATTGCATATTCAAAGAAAGGCTAAAATTTCATAAGATTGACAGGACAAGAAATGATGTTGTTGTGAACAGTGGAAATTCCTGTACTCTAGTAAGGAGAATGGAAATCATTACATTCACTTCGAAAAACTATTTGGACAGTATCCACTAAAATTGAACTTACCCATGTGCTATGATTCATGCCTAGGATATGTATATGTCTGTGCAATGAAAGTCAAGTCCAAGAATGTTCAGAACAACATTATTTCAGTAGCCAAACACTGGAAACAACTCAAATGCCAGTCAACATTAGAATGGTTAATTACATTGTAGTATATTCATACAATGGAATACAATACAGCAATGAAGATAAACAAGAACTACATGAAAATATAAGAATAATTCTATAAACAGAATACTGAGCAAAATTATCCAGACTCAAAAGAATACCTATTCTTTGCTTCCATTTATATAAAGAGAAAAAGGAGGCAACGTAATCTATGTTAGAAGTCAGAGCAGTGGTTACCTTTGTGAAAGAGAGAGGTTGTGAGTGGGGGAGTGAGGAAGTCTCTAGAAAAATGTGAATATTCTATCCTGAAGCCAGGTGCTGGTTACACAGCCATCAGAATGGCTCACTGTCAAAAATCATCAAGTTATGATGATTTTTACAAATTTCTGTGAAATAATTTTTTTAATTATTTAAATAAATTTAAAAATATAGTTTAGGGTTAAAAGCATTAAAGGAGACAAATATCTTTCATCGTACCAAAAGAAAAAGCAAGGGTGATTAAAAATATATGAACTAAACATTCAATTGAAGAAGCTACAAAATAAAGAAGAGAAAGAAGGGGTAGGAGTAAAAAATAACAAAGAATAAAGACAAAGTTAATGAAAGAAAACACATACAACACCAAACACTGATGACCAAAAGTATTCTTGGAAGAAATTAATGATAGCAATAAAACATGGGCATAACTGAGCCTAAGAAAGAAGGGGAAAATAAACCACTAGGAATGAAACAGTGCACAAAAGAACTTTTAAAATCTCAAAAGAGAATCTTAGGAGAAACGTGACAGCAAGATTTTCAAAAGATAAGAGAAAAGAATAATTTTCTGGAGAGGAAACATATCCAAAATGGATCCAAGAAACACCACAAAGCTTGAATAATACCCCAGTATAAGAAGCTGGTTCAAAGTATGACCCCTGAAAGTCCAGGGGACACATCATTTTATATGTGAATCTAGAAAAGTTGCAAGAAACAGTTAACTCTTATTGTGCAAATTGTCTCAGAGCATAGAAAAAGTTGGAAAGCTACTCAGATGAGGCTATTCTGATCTCTGATAGCAAAACGAAAAAAGGACAATAAAAAAATAAAGCTACAGGCCATCTTTGTTTATAAGCATAGATGAAAAGATAAACTGGAATGTTATCCAACGAAATACAGCAATATAATAAAAGAATAATACATCATGACCAAATAGAAAGGAAGGATGATTCAACATTGGAAAATTTAATGATATAATTCAGAATATTAACAAAGTAAATGAAAACTACCATCCTCTTATAGGTACCAAAAAAGCATCTGATGAAATGAAAAATCCGTTCATGATTTTACATTCTTACTTGCAAAGCATCAAGAGAAAACTTGTTTTGTAAGATAAAGAATTTCAAGATAAAAAATAGCAAGGAGGGCTTCCCTGGTGGCGCAGTGGTTGAGAGTCCGCCTGCAGATGCAGGGGACACGGGTTTGTGCGCCGGTCTGGGAAGATCCCACATGCCATGGAGCAGCTAGGCCCGTGAGCCATGGAGCGGCTGGGCCCGTGAGCCATGGCCGCTGAGCCTGTGCGTCCGGAGCCTGTGCTCTACAACGGGAGAGGCCACAACAGTGAGAGGCCCACTTACCGCAAAAAAAAAAAAAAAAAAAAAAAATTAGCAAGGATCACTCTTAACAGTGAAACAAAAGTAACATTCTCATTAAAGTTAGGAAAAAGAGATGCATCAACATGAAAAGCTGCTCAACATCACTAATTATTAGAGAAATGCAAATCAAAACTACAATGAGGTATCACCTCACACCAGTCAGAATGGGCATCATCAGAAAATCTACATACAACAAATGCTAGAGAGGGTGCGGAGAAAAGGGAACCCTCTTGCATTGTTGGTGGGAATGTAAGTTGATAGAGCCACTATGGAGAACAGTATGGAGGTTCCTTAAAAAACTAAAAATAGAATTACCATATGATCCAGCAATCCCACTACTGGGTATACACCCAGAGAAAGCCATAATTCAAAAAGACACATGCAACCCAATATTCATTGCAGCGCTACTTACAATAGCCAGGTCATGGAAGCAACCTAAATGCCCATCTACAAACGAATGGATAAACAATTCGTGGTACATATATACAATGGAATATTACTCAGCCATAAACAACAATGAAATTGAGTCATTTGTTGAGATGTGGATGGATATAGAGACTGTCATACAGAGTGATGTAAGTCAGAAAGAGAAAAACAAATACCGTATATTAATGCATGTCTGGTGAAGCTAGAAAAATGGTACAGATGAAATGGATGCAGGGCAGAAGGTGAGACACAGATATAGAGAACAAACCTATGGACACCAAGGAGGGAAAACCGTGGTGGGGTGGGGATGGTGCTGTGCTGAATTGGGCGATTGGGATTGACATGTATACACTGATGTGTATAAAACTGATGACTAATAAGAACCTGCAGTATAAACAAACAAACAAAAAACAACTAATACTACACATTCTTTGGATTATTTGTATGGAAATGTTAATATAAATGTTTCAGGCATTATATGAAATTTCTAAAAATCTTATATGTTCTGGTATAATGTTATAAGTCATAATTCTAGTTATTACTTTAAAACGTATATCTCAGAAATAACTAAATTTCCTTGTCAGTTGCATTATTATGAACTTTCATCAAATCTTTAACCGTGGTCATTTTTAAGTCTTTTATCATTTACAGACAGTTCTGGGTGTACTCTGATGCTTTTGCAAAAATGTTCCTATAAGAGGTTTTCATCTTCAAGGAATTCATGGAAAAGACTCTGACAAGTACAGGTTTCTGGTAACTGACTATACTGCTGAATTGAATGAATAAGCATTGTCAAAACACTAATGGAAAACTGATGAATTCATAAAAGTGCTAACAAAAGATCAAGACTTGAAAAAATTTAATTACATGGCACTGAGTGAACTGAGGCGGATGGTTATAATTTTTTTGACTTTCTGTTTGAATAATAAAAAAAAATCCCACAAGGACTCAGAGGCAGAAAATATACAAATCAATTTTCACTGCAAGGAAAGGAGCTGTTACTGTGGAGGATTACTGGACTGAATGTCACTATTATGACATAGTATGAGTGTGTTTCGTGTTTGGTAATTGCAATCCTTGTTGCTCTCGTTGTGGTTATCCATTTACAATGCTTGGTGTCAGTTTATTTATCCCTTAGAAAAATAAAATACAGTGTGTGTGTGTGAAAAAAAAGAAACATATTGAACATACTCCAAGATCAACTTGAACTGTATGGAGCATATGTAATAGTTATAATTTTAGGACAGAAAATATATGTGTACAAATAAACAAAGAAAAAAAGAAAAAAGCAAACTATTTCATTAACCCAATTTCAAGTGCTCCCTTAATACTGTTTCTTAATCCTTTTAAGCTCCCTAATTTCCACCATTCAAATATTTTCTTTCACCTTTCCCTGTCCTCAAACGTCAGGCACACCTATTCCACCCCACTTAGAATCCTTCGAATGTCCTAAAGTCCCTAAGTGATCTGGCCCACCATCACCTCTTGACCTCTCCCCTTTCTACCCTGCTCCTTGTTCTCTCCTTCCAAACACATTCCTGGCTGTGTCTCAAAAAAGGCCGGTATACTCTTGTCTGATGGTCTTAGCACCATGGCAACTCTCAAGCCTCAACCCAAACATCACCTTTTTAGTGAAGGCTCCTCTGATCCTCTTGCCTTGGATAAAAGTAGAGACAATTTTCTTTCCAAGAAAACAGGTACTCTCTCAAGAAAACAGTTTCAAGTGAAACTTGAACTGATGGTCAGTACCCATGTATCTCTCCCAGATTCTACTCAAATCAGCCCCACTCTAACTGCATCATTCCTGATGCCATCACAGTTGAATGGAATCAGCTCTTCCAAATGTCTAGTAAAAGGCCTCATTTTTAAAGTTATCAGCCCACAAAACACAGGTGTTTTGCCTGAAATTTTTCCTTTAAGATTTCTTACAAGAAAATATATGGCATCTAAAGGTTATACAAATGTCAGGGTCCTTTTAGGTACAGAGGGATTTCCCTGGGAAAGCTGCCAGAATGGGCGGAGCTAGCACAGTGCTCAGGGCATTAAACACCAGTAGTATCTGGACAGCACAAGAACCAGGGAGAGGAGAAGAAAACCATGCTAAAGAAATCCGTAAGGAAGAGCTCAACTGCCTTTAGAGAACAAAGGCATTGAACCTTCCTCACCCTGTAGTCTCCCCAGTAAGACTAAGGAAGATCAGCTGGCCTGCCATTGTTCCAAGTAATAGAAACTCCCCACATCTCCTATGGTCTGCAAGAGGTGCCAGAGGTCCCTATATGTTATCTGGGGTCCATTCAACACAAGAGGAAGCTGGGGCCCAATCCTCTACCACCTCTCTCCCCAAAGAGGTCACCACTATTTGGCTTAAACATAACACTTTTATCCTTTGGGTCTGGGATCAGGGACAAAATAATAGCAAGGAAGGGCTTGCTCTCTGTGACCCCTGCTGGTAGCTTTTGTAAGAGTGCATCAAATGCAAGAGGGAAGAGATATGGGAACATATGCATATGTATAACTGATTCACTTTGTTATAAAGCAGAAACTAGCACACCATTGTAAAGGAATTATACTCCAATAATCATTAAAAAAAAAATAAGAGTGCATAAAACGAATGTTTCCTGCAGACCAGAATACTGATGGCAGGGGCCCCTTGAGTGAGCAGTAGTAGCTCTTTATACCTCTGCCCTGGAGCCTCGTGCACCGTGGAATATGCAGCAGGTAGGTAATGGAGGATCAAAAGAATACGCTCTTCTCCTTTTCTTACTTTAATGTCAACGATAGAAGAAACAATCTCAAGGTCTCTACAGAATGTATTGGTAATAAATGGTGGGTAGGGGAAGTGGTTGACAATCTAGCCTATTCCTGAGGGAGTGTCACAAATGCACTTAACTTAGCCTCTAAAGATTGGGTGGAAGTCAAATAATATCTCTCTTCCTATTCCAGAAACACCTGATGAGCACTCAAGGGTCTTGGGGATAGATTGTTATGAAGGAGAAGCATTGTTCAAAACTGACCCTAGATGTTCATCCTAAGATGCCTGAACAGTAGGCTACCATAGACTCCTTCCATGACTGGAGGGCTATAGCATCCAAAAGGGCCCAAGGTCCCCAGGTGCCTCCTAATGTACAGGGCTGCTGGCTTTCCCAGACGGCTCCTGTAAATGGCTGGCAGGATATCTAGGCAGCTTAATTCCCCAAGCAGTCTGAAGGTCCCTTTCCTAATAAAGTGGCTGTCTTCAAAGCCCTATATGAAGGAAGAGCAATGGGGAAGGGGACTCCACTACAACAAAGCCCTCCTTAACATGGGATGCCTCTCCATGTAGATGCTGAAGAAATGCAGAGCCTATGTGTGCCTTGGCCCTGATGTGTTTCCTGAAGTTGTCTTTTATGACTTTGTGGAATTTTCTTCCATTCATAAGGGGACTCAAAAGGTGGGAAAAAAGCAAATAGTAAGGTTTCATCAGGGTTAGGGTTTTCCAGCCATGTGTATCTCAAGGAGAGAGGAACAAGCGTCTTGATGGATTGGATGGAGGGATAAGAGAGTGATTAAAATGATGGGCCAGTAAATTTATCCTGGGTAAAAAAGGAAATGAGAACATGAGGGCAATGATGGAGAATGAAACAGTGTTTGATTCATGGGCTGAATGTCTCCATTTGGTCAAATACTTCTATTAGAACACTAGGAAATGTAAGCTAGAAAGAGAATGGGATGCTGGAAACATAGGTGGTACTATCATTATTCCCATTTTATGGAGGAAGAAACTGAGGTGTAGAAAAATTTATATTTAAGTTAATAGCTTGTGTTCTCAATCCCTACAGTTATTTTTGTACTTGACTTATCTTCCATATAAAACTACTTTGAGAGCATTCTCTAGGCCTTTTTCATCATCATATTTTCCAAGGGATCTTGGTACTTCATATAGTGCACACTCCAAAAATGTTTATTAAAAAAATAAGTAACGAAAATCATTTGGCACACACTGCAATCTCTCTCCTCTTGGTTACACCCCATCTTTCTTCCTACTCTCCTGTCTCAGGAGAAGAGAAGATACTCCCCCTCTCCAGAGCTAATCTTGCCATTTAAACTCCTTAAATTGACACCTCCCATGCATTCCAAAACTGTGGTCAATTAAATGATCACTATCACCTCTGTAAAGAGTTAAATCATCAGTCATCAGTCTGTTTCCTGATTTAAGCTGCATCCTTTCTCTTACCTTCCTTTCAATACCCAATATGTCAAAACATAAACAAAAATAATCTACGTTTACAAAAACATTTCCTCATCTCTCTCCGCCTATGATTCTGACCCCACTTCTCCACTGAAATTCATCTCTGTAAATCATCACATCGTCTCCCAAGTGCTGCTCCATGGGTTACACTTTATCTCTCTACATCATTGATTCATGGCGCACCTCCTTCCTCCTAAAATGTCTCTGATCTCCAGGGTACTGACAGTCTTCTCCGGTTCTTTTCTTTCTCCTTGGTTCCACTTCTTTTTCTACTACACAAATGCAGTCTTATTTCAAAGCTGAATTCTCATCTCTCTTTTAACTCTTTTTATTTTTCCCCTTAAATTTCCTTTTTATGTTCACGGCATTCTTTAGTATCACACTCTCTCTCTCTTTAAAGATATTATTTAGTGCCGTAGCTTTCTCTAATAGCACTGACTTTCTCCTGTGCTTCTGATTTGCTTTTCCTTCATGACTCGCCACTGAGCCCCTGCAAACCAACTTGTTTAGTACAAATTGATCATCTTTCTCCTGAAATTAACTTCCTCCTTTAGAAATCATTTTTTCTAAGGATAGGAATACAGTATCCCAGTTACCGTTGGATATTACATCTCCCTCTCCCTAGTCATATAATCAGTGATGTCAGGGGATCCCGTGACAGTCTACTGTGAGGCCCCAGGGACATCTGTATACCCCAGGGAGGCTTCCTGTGCTCTCCTTCCTTATATAAGAAGCCAAGGATCCAGCTTGCCTTCCTCTCCTACTTATAGCTGTCACCACTCAAGCTAGACCCTGAGGATCTACAAGTAGCGGTCACCTGTATCATGTGATAATCTGCCCATCTCACCCTAATTTTTAATTTTAAAAATTCTTCTACAATGATTTTATTTAAAACTATATAAATATATAATAAAAATTTTCATTCTATGTGAAAACGTCCTCTAAAGAAATGAAAAGTGAATAGTGAAACAATTTAGAAGGAAAATTAATGTCAAAAATTTAAATACCATGCTAAGGGCCTTTCCCGTAATAAACCATAAAATGCTGATTATGAATATCACACAGGCCCTCATTTCTTATTGAATTATTAATAGACAACGAAAACAACGCTAGAGTTGCATATTTGTTTTTGTTTTTGTTGGTTATGCCACGTGGCATGGGGGATCTTAGTTCCCTGACCAGGGATCAAACCTGTCCCCCTGCAGTGAAAGCAGAGAGTCCTAACCACTGGACAGACAGAGAAGTTCCCTGTATTTGTTTTATAAACTAAATTATTTTCTTTTTAAATTTCTAAGGATCCTAGGAGGAATGAGGCTGGGCTACCATCTATATAAAATAATCTAGATACACATTAGTCTTCAGATATTGAGCATCGAAAGGAAACACTGTGATTTTGTAAGTGTAACTCTTTGTGCAAATCAAAACTTCTCAGAATTTGCCGATTACAATTCCGGTGATCCTTCAGTGCTCCAGACCAATGTCTTCTCTATGGGTCTCAGATGGTTGCTTTTACTGTGAAACCGCCTCCATGTTTCTTTCAATTGGAGCCACAGGTACTAGTTGAGAATAAGTGCCCTTTCGTTTCAGTTACTCTTCCATTTTACCCTTATTCATGGTATCCCCAGTAACACAGAAATTCTTCATCTAAGGAAACCTGACAATTCTGACAATTGAAGAAAAGTATTTTTAGCAGAATGATTAGACTTGATGGACTTCTGGAAATTCGGAGTCTTTCAAAAATAATTCCTCCAAGCTTTCCTGGTGTGTGTGTGTGTGTGTGTCTGTGTGTGTGTCTGTGTGTGTCTGTGTGTGTGTGTGCGTGTGCGTTTGCGTGTGTGTTTTAAACTGGGGAAGGTAAGAAGTGAAGTCAGTTTAATAAATCCTCTCACTGTGGCCATTGTCCAGTTTGCTTATCGTACAGATTGCTCAACAATTTCAGGACAGCAGGAAAGCCTTCTTGTCTTTTATGTTCCATGCATATTTCAAAGCTATTATTTCAAATGAGGATTGTTGACAGAATGCCTCAGACGTTAGCCATTGTTTCTGCTGACAGCCAATATCTAAACGCTGTGTTTAATAAATTTCCTCTCAAGTTAGAAAGTCTACTTACCGTTTATTGAAAATAATTTTACCCATATTATTTGATGGCAAAATAAATTCTATTTGATGGAGATAAGTGACTCAACGTTCCCCCTATTATTGGACAGTTATTTTGTTTTTTACTTTTCCACAAGTATTACTAATCCCCTATAAATATCCTATACTTCAGTACCTAGAACAGTATATTTGGTAAAACATTAAATAATGAAATGCCTTGGATTAGATATCTAGAAATGGAATTACTGCATTGCAAGATTTAAACATTAAAAATACTTATAATGTATCGCCAAAGCTTTCCGGAAACATATCACTTTACATCCTCACTATTAACTTTACTCTGAAAAGCAATCTTTAATAATTTGTTAAGAAAATTACTGTGAAAAATTTTGGTGAAAAACTGTAGCTCAAGTTTTAATTTATACTTCTTAAATTACAACTAAGTTTGACGTTTTCGTCTTCAGTGAATCTAGCCATTTGTATTGGTTCATATCCTTTGCCCATTTTTCTCTAATATGGTTCTAGTGTTTTTTCTCATCTACTTACATGAACATTTTATATATTATGTGACTATTTCGCATATTTTACACAGTATATGAACATTTTACAAATTGCTCATGTGAATACTTTACATGTTAAACCCTTTGTTTAATGTGTTCATAGTTTTTTCCCAGTTTGCCATTTCTTCAATTTACATTTAATTTTAATTTTAAATGGTTTTGGCACATATTTCAGTTTAGTATATTAAAATGTTGAGTGGGTCGTTTCCTTTGTAATGCCTTTCATTGCCTTTATGTTTAGAAAGTTATTTGCCCATCCAGAGACAGATAAATATTATCTTACAGGGTTTTTCCTCTTTCTATGGTAGTTGTACTTTTAATTTGGATTTTAATTATACCTTTAATTCTAACTGGGGTTTTTGGGTTTATTTTATTAACTTTTTTTATTGTTTTGCGAGTATGGTATGAGGAATAAGGGAGATGTAAGTATGATTCCTAGTCCTAGTGTGTTGTCTTCCTCTCTATTAGTTTATAGGAGCTTTTCTTTGTCCCAGTGCTCTTAAATTTCTTCTGTCTCAAAATTCTTGTTCTTTAGTTTTATGAAAACTTTAGTTCCTTCTTTGACAACTTCCTCTAGTTTGTCCCTCTGCACATTTTCTCCTGTATTTGGATATCAGACCTCATGGACTGGACCTCCAATTCTTGTGTCTTTTCTTCTTCCAATTTTCTATCCCCTTACCACTATGCTTTATCTTCTGAAATTTTCTCTCATCCTTATCTTGTAAACCTACTTCTATTGTCTTTTTCATTTCTCCTATCAAACTTTTAATATTTAACAGCTCATTTCTGTCCCCTTAGCTTTTTCAAGTGTATATAGCTTCCTTATCTGCCCCCCACCATTGTCCTATTTTTATTTCACAGGTGCACTTATTTCTTCTCTCAGAAAATACTAAAACCCGGACCCATATTGTGAAAACAAGCTTCATGTAACAATCCTTATGCTTAAAATTGACATTGCAATCTAGTATTTCTGCTGTGTTCTATTTTGTTCCCCTTTAAAAAATATACTGCTGCTACCCCACAAAGTTGTTTCTATGACCCACTAATGGCTCATGTCCTGCAGTTTGGAAAGAAATATTATATAAATCATGTTGAGGCTTTTGATCTTTCAATGTCGGAGACACAATCACATTTGTTTTCTGTGCAGAAATGGACAGACTGGAGTGGCCCAGAATAAATGAAGACAAACATTTATAAAGATCCAGTTGAGAGATGGTACCTTTACTGTGGTGGTGGTAGAGACAGAAGCAGAGTGCCTACTAGGGTGCCTTCACTCACATCTTATTATTTAATCTTATTTCCTCAGCGTGCCACGTGGGGAACTGGACCAGAGCATTCAGATGCTTGTCCAAGATGGCATAATCAGTGAGTCCTGAGCCAGATTTGAGCCAGGTCCGTCTGCTTCGTAAGCCTGGCCTTTCCTCTAAGTCACAGCAAATCCATGAGGTGAGCCTATAAAATAGGAGAGAAATTGTCAGAAGAGCACATTTTGGAGCTTAAGAACCAATTCCTTGGAGGCTTCAATACCTGAAAAGGTTGACTATGTTTGACCCTTGAAATGAAACCTAAATTTATTTCTTAATTATAAAAACAAAAAAAGACACATACAGTGTGATGTCACAGTAACAACCTGACTTGGAGTCCCCTTTGATCTGGAGTTGATGACCCTGGTCATGTGGTACTTGTCCCTCAGCCAGGTCATCCTTACCCTTGTACACCTCTGCCATGTCCACCATGCGAGGCTGTGAGGATTAGGGTTTTCATGGGATTTTTTAATATTTATATTACTATCTAGGATTATACATGCTCCCCAATGTCGATTCATGTTGTCAACTCTAAACACAATTAAACAACTAGAAACCAATCCCTCTCTTTCTCATGTTCTTTATACATGCTCTATTATGCTACTTGTCATGTAAGGGTATTAATCGTTCCTCTGTCTTCTCTACTAGATCATGTACTTTGGGGGACTGGGTGGTCCCTTCTTAGTCTCTGGGTCCCATTGGCTACCACAGAGTCTGGAGTAATAGATGTCAAATTTGATAATTATGTTGTGTTTGAAAAAATGCAGAATATATAAATAAATTCTCAGTTTTTATGACTAAAGCACTTATATGACTTTAATTCACTGTTTTTCAAACTTTCTTGATCCCTGCTCCCCGCTTTGATAAGCATAACTATCTCTGCCACTACTCCCCCACCCTCTTCGGCAAATTCTACTTTTTCCCCAGACCCCTGTCAGTGACCAACACGCACATAACACAGAACATTTGCACATCCCACAGCCAGGCTGATTTTGTCTACTTTAGTTCCTTTTACTTTATAGTACAAACAAGAAAGCTTCTTTTTGTTTGCTGCTTTCCAAAGGGAAGTTATATGATGATATTGAGTTTACTTTTGCAAATTACAAATGTCCTCACCCCAAGATTCTAGAACACAGTACATCATGGGAGTACCTTGATCTAATTAAAGTTTTTACTGACAGCTCATTCTAGGGGAAGCCTGTCTTTCCCAGCATCTTTATGAGCCATAATTCACTGTCTCCATTTGGTCACCTCTGGTCCCTTTTCTTTGCCACTGACTCTCTTCTCCTGGGGACGAGGTTTCTAACCAGATCCTCTTAGGCCTCTGCACTCACACCCATGCCAATCCAACATGTGTCAATAGCTGTCAGCAAAGACCTGAAGGGGAAGAATAATGGCTGATGTGGAATAAAATGACATTCTACTTGGATTTCAGTGGTTTGGTTGATTCTTTTCCAAGCTGTTTGAAGACATGAGTCAAACTAGACTCTTCTCCAGCCCTGCAGTCCTCACCACCTCTTCTCTCAAACCCAGTTTTGAATCCCTTCATCCCCGCCAATCCATTCTGCAGCTGGAGTGACTTCCTAAAATAAATCTGATGACATCATCCTACTCTTACAGCCCGTCAATTGCTCTCCATGTGCCTTAGGATGAAACCCTGCTACCTACCTGACCCCCAACACCACTGAGATCTGATCCCTTCCTCTTGGGCCTCACGTCTGGCCTGTGCCACCTGGCCATCTTTGCTCTGAGCAGTACTATTCAACTTCTTGCAGTTTCTACCACAGACAGTGCTCTCTCTTGTCCTGAGACTTTACATCATAAAATACTTCCCTTGGCCTGGAATTCTCACCTTGTATTCCCATCCCTTCAACTCTTTCATTTACCTTTTTTTTCTTTTTTTTTTTTTAAACACAATGCAGCCAAACATTAGGTCCTCAACTCATCCATCTTCCTAACAATCATGTACTCACTCACCCCTTGCCCTCCTCCTGCCCTACGTGATGTTAAGGGCCCTGATTGTGCCTTTTTTTTTTTTTTTTTTTTTTTTGCAGCCTGTGGGACCTTAGTTCCATGACCAGGGATCGAACCCAGGCCCCTACAGTGGAAGCACAGAGTCCTAATCACGGGACCACCAGGGAACTCCCTGATTGTGTCTATTAATCCCAGTATTTCCCCTGTATCTCATTGCTACCTTCCCCCTCATATATATACATAGTGCCTGTTATACAGTAAGTATTCAATACAGGGATTAAATAAATGAATAAAAGAAAGGGAGAAAAACCCTTCCATGAAATTTCACTTGGAGTCTCTTGACTCTAGTCCATTCATTCATTTTCAAAATGTTTTTAAAACATCTACCATGAGCACTGGCTAGATGCCGAGTATCCAGGGAGGAACGAGCTTAGACCTGGTCCCTGCTCTCAGGCCAGCACCTCGCAGGGCTCCATGGGTAACCAGAAAAGAAAGCAGAAGTTAACTGATGCTCTGCCTGAGACAGGGAAGGACAACGCTGGGGAACTTTCACGCCACCAGTGAGTTCTGTAACGTAGACTTCAGGCTGTGTCACCTCTAGCCCAGGGCAAGACAGATACAGAACTTGGTACCTCAGAACCTGAAGTAGGTAGGGAAGACAGACAGACAGACAGACAAGAAGTTTCGATACAGTGTGAGAAGTGCTCTTTAAGAGAGCTATGTGCTATGAGGGCAGAGAAAGGTCGCTGAAGCTAATCTGGGGAGAAGTAGCTCTGAAAAAACAGTAGCAATGGTGTAAAATCATACTTAATGATGAGATATGTTGAAACTGTGGCTTGTAAACTAGAATGATTAAATTTCTAGGTTCCTGAAGCTTCTTCTTTGTCACTCCTCTCTGTTGATTCTCAAACTCTTGTATGAAATTGACAGGTAGTGAGGAAACTAACCACATTTGCATTACCAGGAGAGGAAAGGAGGCTGAGGAGTAGGTGCTATTTGGGTGAGGATGCCTGATTTATATTCCTAATCATGACTAAACCTAAGAAAGGACACCAGGCTCAACCCTCAAGTGAGAAGCAGAAGGCCTCAGAGTCAAAAGGGGTGGTTGACACCCAAGCCAACAGGAGGCTGAATCACGCTCTCCTGAAACTGTGGGCAGAAGTGTCTTCTTTCTAGCAAAGCTAAACCTTGGATGATGTCTAGAAGTAATACTAGTCAACCTCAGTCCTCACAGAAGCAGCCATGTGTCCACATGCACAATCTCACCCCATGAGCTTGCACTAAAATAGACATATGGTCCATAGAACTCCTGAGCACTTCCGGATTGCTCAGCTTTTGGATATAGATCCAGATGTTAGGGGACAACTGCAGACAGGAATAACTTTGAGTCTCCTCATGCAGAGAAATATTTAAAATAACTTTTCTGAAACTTTTTTTTTTCGGCTTTCCTTATCTGCAGGGAGAACAGTGTAGTGGTTATGAGCTGGGTCCTGGAGTTAGACTGTCTGGGTGCAAATGCAGTGTGCTCCTGGGCATATTGTGGAACCTCTCTATGCCTCAGTTTCCTCATCTACAAAGTCAGGATAGTAATAGAACCTACCTCCTAGAGTTGTTTTAATTACAACATGCATTAATATACCATGTTTCATTAATTCTAAGCCATGCATTTTTCACATTTTAACATGTCTGAAATTGAGGTGCAATTTACAGTCGATAGCATAGCAGAGTTTAGTTGTCTCAGTAGTAGGAAAAATAATGGTGTAGCTTATAATCAGTGGCATCTTAGATGTGATAAAATTCAGGATACAAAGAGCTCAGAAAAATACATAGCACATAAACAGTACTAAATGAATATTTAATAGATGATATAGATATAAATTATATATAGCTCTTCTAACTTCATCAGAGCCAAAATATATAGCTCATTTTTAAACCAATGTCCAAGATAGCAATGGCAAATGATAACATGACTGACCCATTTCCCAGAAAAGCGAGAAGCTGCTCTTAATACTTGGCCTGGAGTTGGTGGCAGCACCTGGTACCCATCCCTTTATCTTAGCCAAGATCTCAGAAAGGTGATATAACTGAGACCCACTTAGATGTGGATACCTTGGACAGGTAGAAGTTTGATGTCTCTTTAGGTCAACATTCTTTACCATAAAGTGGGGGGATTGAGCACCATTTTCTTTTCACAGTTCTGGAGGCAGGAAGTCCAAGACCAGGGTGCCAGCATGGTCAGGTTCTTGGTGGGGGTTCTCTTCCTGGTTTACAGACAGCCACCTTCTTGCTGCATCCTCACATGCTGAAGAGAATAATCGTCTCTCTTTTTAGAAGGGCATTAATCTCATTCATGAGGGCTCCACCCTCATGATCTAATTACTTCCCAATGGCCCCACCTGCAAATCCCGAACTGGAGATTAAGGTATCAACGTATGAATTTTAGGAGGACACATTCGGTCCATAGCAAGGGGGGAAATCGTGGGAAAACGGAATGGAACACAGGAAATGGAATTGCAATGACCAGGCTCCCTAAAGGAGCCAACGAATGTCAGTGTCATGAGTGGAGGAAGGGAGGGATTTGACAGTAAGCCACACTCACTTCCTAGAGTGAAGCAGCCAGTGGGAGCATTCAAAGCCAGTCCCATCCCCCTGCACACCTGGTGAGAAAGGAATGCCCGGAGCAGCCATCATTCTCCCAAAAGGTGACCTGTGCCCATTTGTCAGGTACGATTGAGAAAAGTGAACAAGAGAGCTGCCATGAGCCCGACAACAGACTGAAACAGCTCTGAGAGCCCCAAGAGGCTTTGGTCCTGAACTTGAGGCTGACTGTTCCCAGTAAAAGATACCTTTCTTCAGAGGCTCTAAAACCAGCAGTTTGGGGGAGAGCCTGGCTATGGTTATGGTAGCTGGGAAGAAGCTGTGGCGTGGTGAAACTGCCTAACTGCCTGTCTGTCTCCGAGCAGATCACAAACGTCATACTATGTTTCCTTAGCACGTAGGACTAGCCTGGCACGGTGAGGGTGCTTAATATTTGTGGAGTCAATGAATGAAGGTCTCATATTGGAATAAGAGAAACAGAGTTTATTCTCTGGCTCTGTAAGTTATTTCAAACCCCAGCTTAGAACTGGATATCTTGTTTTAAAAGACAATTAACATAAAAGCAATTATGGTGTAATAGGAATTATTTATTTATTTTAGGTGTTTCTTATGATACTAGCTCTTTTTTTCATTTCTATTGGTGGTTTCAAGTCATTCACTCAATCGACAATATTCATTGAGTCCTCACTAAACAGAGAAAGCCAAGAAAGATAATTATCTACTGTTGTAATCTGGTTCAATCCATGAGCTAAACCATAGGGTAATAAAGTACTCAGGGTCCTAGAGGGTCGTGTGTAAGTACAGTCAAGGTGATATACCACAAGAGAGCTGAGGTTAGGTCACCGGGTTACTAAGGAGTTTCTCAGGAAAAAGAAACTTATGCAATAGACCCTTGACATTCCCAGGGAATGGATCCTGAGCTCTTTCTTTGCAAATTCTTAATCCTAGCTCTTTCCTAAAAATTAACCGTCTCTGGACCCAGGATTTCCCATGCATAGCCTCAAATTCTAAATCTATAGCCCGTTCAACTCTCACACCTGATCTCTCACCTGGTAGCTGTTTTTCCAGAGGATTTCTCCTGAAGTCTCCTGAGGAGATGCCTTCACTGCCCTCCACATTATGTGAATACGGGCCTCAGCACAATTCCAAAATACTGACTGCATTGATTTGCTGTTGCTCATACATAGCTGGAATGGCTGTTTTCACCTTAGTGAACGTCAGTGATCTGCTGGCTCTGTTAAAGTCCCACCTAATGCAATACAAGTCAGAAACGTGACATGTCAGCTGGTACAGCAGGAAACGAGAACATACAGACATTCTGCTCTCACGATTTGCATCTGGTAGGAACGATAGAGCCATTTCCAGGGATGGCTGTGAATTATCCGTGCTTTCAAAGACTCTGTGGCCCCCAAATTTCTCCATCCCCAGGTCACCTAAAACACCAATGGCCCCAATCACTCAGTGGGAGGAGTTTGCATTCACTGAGTTATTACATTTTATGCCTTCCCCCCGCCACAGCTCCCGCCGCCTCTCTCCTGCTCTCCAGCCACTTTGCTAATCTGTGAGCCCCTTAAGGGTGCCCCCACCGCAGGTATTTGCATGTGTTGTCCCTCTGCCTAGGGTGATGCTCTCGATCCCTTGTCCACAAAACGCATTCGAAGACCACACTCCCAAGAGGCCACCCTCTCCAACACAGCAGTCCTGCCACTCTCTAACCCCTTACTCTGCTTTATTTTTTCTCCTAGCCCTTGTGGCTGCTTGACTTGTTATATTTCTCTTTATAATGAGAATATAAGCTCCAGGAGAACTGAAACTTTGCCTTTTTCACTGTTGTGCCCCCAATTCCACAAACAGTGCCTGGTACACGGTAAGTGCTTAGCAAACATGTGCTGAATGAATGAATTAATTGATAAGAGAGTGAATGAACAGGCACTGAAATATATAGACACCATGTGAAGCTTTTGAGAAAAGGCTCTCTGAGAGATGGGACAAAGAAAAGATGCTCTCTGAGGTCTACAGGACTTAACGTAGCTCTTTTTTAGGTAGAGGAGCCTGAACATTTAGGGCACGAGGATACTGGATGCCAGGATCCTAGAAAAATCCAGAAACCCGGCCACACAAATGTTGCATTTTCATTGAGTGGCACCTCCAACATGTTACCCATGCCCAACAGGGCTCAGTTCTGCCCTTCCTCTGTCCTCCCTGAAATTGCTTATCCCCCTAACACCCACCACTTGCTAAGGAACCGTGAGAAGGGTCTCACTATTACCCTGTAATCACTGCAGGTCAATGACAAGGAGCTTGGGAGGCATTTCAGTTTGAGCGGCTGGTGAGCAGAGCGGGATGGGCAAGGGCTGCTCCTCACCAGGATCTGTTCAACTCACATCAGTGTCCATTCCACTTATCTCGGTAGCCAATTCCTACCAACTGTTTGTGCTTTCCTATTTAAAGTGATGAAAGGTAACACAAACATTGGGAGAAAAAGCAACTTCAAGACCCATATACGGTAACAATCTAATGACATAAATATCATGGTAAAGGTATTTCCAAATATCTGAAAAGGAATCCTTATACACACAGAAACTGAATTGGTGTAATGGTTAATCTCTACGAATAATTCATTGTGGCCAGGTAGTCAGACAGATCCATAACTGACCCTTTATACAAATCTTAGAGGAGTCCCAAGACCCGAACTCCAACCTCTACGAGTTATGTTTAAGTACAGGTTCTAATGTCCATCTTACAACTTTGGGCTCCTAAGTAATAATGATAATAGGTAATATTTATTTAGCACAAATTATGTTTGCACTGATCTGAACTTGTTATGTGCAAACTCTAACAGAGGTGCAATGTGGCTAAGAGCTCATTTTGCCTAAACTGGCAAGTGGAGAGCCATCGAAACCTGATTTGTTGCAGGACTACTAAACAAGCTGGGGTAGGAGTCTGAATAAAGGCTGGGTCCTCTGGCTCTTGACTGATTGTGAAATCTTTACCTTGCCTTTGTAACACTGCAACAAGGACAAATACAACAAGGAGTGGAATTTGTAAATGGGTATGTGTGACCTTTTGTGTAAACATGCAGTAGATGATGAGGAAAAAAAAAAACCAAAAAAAACCCATCAGTTTTCTACCGGTAAAAATAATTAGCAGGGCTTCCCTGGTGGCGCACTGGTTGAGAGTCCGCCTGCCGATGCAGGGGACACAGGTTCGAGCCCCAGTCCAGGAAGATCCCACATGCCGCGGAGTGGCTGGGCCCGTGAGCCATGGCCGCTGAGCCTGCGCGTCCGGAGCCTGTGCTCCACAACGGGAGAGGCCACAGCAGTGAGAGGCCCGCGTACCGCAAAAAAAAAAAAAAAAAATTGGCAGTTTCTTACAAAACTAAATATAGTCTCACCATACAATCCAGCAGTCACACTCTTTGGTATTTACTCAGATGAGCTGAAAACTTACAGCCACACCAAAACCTGCACACAAACGTTTATAGTAGTTGTATTCATAACTGCAGAAAAAATTGGAAGCAACCAAGATGTCCTTCAGCACGTGAGTGGATCAATAAAGGGTCATACATCATAGAATGGCATATTATTCACCAATACAAGGAAATGAGCTATAAAACCACTAAACGTGGAGGAAACTTAAAGGCATATTATTACGTGAAAGAAGTCATCTGGAAAAGACAAAACTATGGAAGCAGTAAAGTGATCAGTGGTTGTCGGCGGGGGGAGGGGGGATGATTAGGCAGAGCACAGAGGATTTTAGGCAATGAAGCTATTCTGTATGGTATTATAAGTGTAGATACATGTCACTATACATTTGTCAAATCCATAGACCGTACAACACCAAGAGTGAATAAATTAAACTGAGGACTCTGGGTGATAATGAGGTGTTAGTGCAGGTTCTTCGACTGTAACAAATGTTCCTTTCTGGTGTGGATGCTGGTGGAGGAGCCTGGGAACGAGTATGTTGGAATCCTCTATATTTTCCACTTAACTTTGTTGCTAAGTACTCTGCAAAAATTAAGTCTATTAATTAAAAGAAAAGTAACGTGTAAGCCTGGGAGTGTGGTGAGGAAAACAACAGTAGAACTGAGCATCAGAGAAAGAATACGGGCGGATGTCCTAGGCATTGGGCTGGCCCTAGAGGCCAGGAGAGTGTATGGATGCACATCAAATTAACTGAGCACCTCTTACACGCCTGTCATATTTACATCCCCAGTATCTTCACAAAATTCTCGCACTGTAATTCTGGCTCAGAGAAAATCAATGATTTTCTGGCTGAAGCTCCCACGACTAGACAGTAGCAAAGCGCAGGTTTGAATGCCATTTCTGCTGACTCTAAGTCCAGTTCTCCCCTCTAAGTAACTCCTGGACAGCTCAAAGCAGTGACTACGGAAAAGTTTGCTTTACGAAAGACATCACGCTTCAGATTCAACTTTGCACATACGCATACAGAGTGGGTCCATGGATGGACTGAGTTTGTGGCTGGAGGGACAACACAAAACCACATCAACAGCATCACATTTATTTACTTCACCATTAAAAGAAAAATAAGAGGCTGCAGGGGAGGTGACAGGGAAGGAGAACTGAATAGAGAATTGTTATTACTATCCAGAGTAATAGCCTTTCCGGAATTTCCCATACCAAGGACAAAACTTCATAATGGACAGAGTCACCTTCCCCTGGGGGTCACCCTCTCTGCCATGATGAGGAAGGAAAGCTTCTGCAGCTCTGGAGAGGGGCCAGGGAAGGGGGCCTCACAGTCTGGTGACAATGCAGACCTCCCCAAGTCTCCTTTCTTCTCTACAGTGCATGCCAGGGACACGGCCCATCTTCCTCACCTCTTCATGCCCACACTCATCTTATTGTTCCAACTCCAAGCCTGGCTGGAAAGGAAGATAAAGCCTCCCCACCTTCCTATTTCCTTGCTGCTCCAAGAAAACAAAGTCTCCATTCCATATTGCTTCAGGAAACAGAAGACACACACACACACACACACAATTTCAGTACCTTACAGGGCTCTTGTCTCAATGTTACTATTCTAACATCGAACTCCTTTCGCAGCTGGTAATTATAGGTCCCTTTTAGAGTCCCCACCCAACAACCCACTTTTAATATCCTAAGGGTGCTCACCTGAAATCTCCCTTATTCTGATGAAGATCTTTCCAAAGGTCATGCAGAGCCCTATTCCCAGGCCACTTTGCCATAATCGATCCAGCGCTGGGTGGCAAAATTGATGGCTTCCGCGCAGTTGAAGCCAGAGTGGTAGCCATAGGGAAACGTCACCATGAACTCTCCAGCCTCCTGAGTGACCCGACCGAAGGGGATGCCGTTGTCCTTGAGGATCGTGGGGAGAAGAGAGCCACCCTGTGTCGCAGGAAGGCCTCACAGCCCCGCGAGCTGCCCGGGAAAAGCTCCCTGGCCAGGCGTTCCAGGCGCCGGCCGTGCTCCGGGGGCACCGCGTACCAAGACTTGGGCTCCCCGAAGTGCAGGTAGTTGATGCTGTAACGGTCCATGTCCTCCGTGTGCCAGGCGAAGGCGGTCTTCCACATGCCGAAGTAAAGGTAGGGGATGTTGACGCCTTCGATGACCACTCTGCACTCCTGTTCCAGCAGGTCCTGAATGGTTCCCAGGTGTCCAAGGTTCCACTGCTTCGTGTTTTCATCGAATAAGGAGCCACTGACGTCCGCACCGTATACTGGTGAATCATAGGGGCGTGTTTTCCAATATTTTCGCTCCAGATCCTCAAAATCAGAGTAGAATGGAGTCTGGTGTCATTCACTGTTTGTTAAGCGGCGATACTCGCTCACAGTCATGGCTTTCTTCCTTTTGTGGTGCTGAGTAAACACACCTGCCTGCCCAGTGGTCACCTGCTGCAGGGGAGCGGCTATTAAGATGTCGTCGGTATCATCGTACATCTGTCTGGCTTTCCATCCTTTCGGTGGAATTACCTTGGCTAGGCCAGCTCGGTGTGCACCTTGCCACTCCATGTAAACAATATATTTGCTGAAATCTTCAAATTCTTCCATGGTTGGGTGGACGATCGTAATCTTACAACTTGGGTTCTGGCTCCCAAAGTGCTTAGACTGCATGGCGGCAACAGAATAAGCAACGGACTACCAGCTTCTTAGGTATGCTTTGGATACCTGAGAATGCTGGGGAGTAACCTCTTCCCTATACTTCCTTTATTTTTAAAGAAGTTTTGATAGAGCTGAGAGGCAGGAACTCAGACTTGAACTTTTAAACAAACGAGGTGGTATCTTCTCCAGGCTTGTCAATCCACCAGGAGGACTCCACTCTTGTCAGCATTTTGGAGCCAAAGGAAATCCAGTATTTCCCAGAGGAGACGGCTCTCTGAGCCAAGTCCTGCCTCAGCCTGCAGCTCTGTGAGTTTCCTCTGTTGGGGGTATAAGTGCCTGAGACCTCTCCAGATTCCCAGGCTTGAGTGCATGGGTGGCTTCTCACCTCACTGTAGCAGGAAGTCACTTCATGGAAATTTCCAAGCCAAGCCTAAAGAAAGTACAAAATATTGAAAATAAGTGGATGACAAAACAAACTGATTTAACATCAAGTAAAAGAAAACTGTATATCAATCTTAATTTCAAAGTTTGAATTTAAGGGCAAAAAGTACACTCTTTTGGTAGGCATGTAAACTGGTGCAGCTATGGTGCATACTATGGAAAACAGTATGGAGGTTCCTCAAAAAATGTAAATAGAATCACTATATGATGCTGCAGTCTCACTTCTGGGTATATAGCTAAAGGAAATAAAAACAGAATATCAAGGAGCTATCTGCCCTCCCACATTCACAATGGATAAGATATGGAAACAACCAACATGTCCAGCGATGGCTGAATGGATATAGAAGATGTGGTACACAGATACAATAGAATACTACTCAGCCATAAAAAGAATGAAATTTTGTCATTTGCAACAATATGGATGGTCTTGGAGGGTATTATGTCCAGTAAAGTAAGACAGAGAAAGACAAATATGGCATGGTATCACTTATATGTGGAATGTTAAAAAAAAAAAAGAGTAAAACTTACAGAACCAGAGTAGAAAAGTGGTTGCGGGGGAGGGCAGGGAAGGGAGGGTAAAAGGGTACACAGTGAATAAAGTCTCAGGAGCTAATGTTAACCATGGTGATTATAGTTGATAACAATGTGATGAATAGTTGAAATTTTCCAGAAGAGTAGGATTTAAATGTTCTTACCAAAAAAGGTAAATATATGAAGGAAATGTGTTAATTAACTAGATGGGGGGAATCCTTTCACAATGTATAGCAAATCACCACAAAGTTGACTGAATATTTTACAATTTTAAAAGTCAATTATACAGCAATAAAGCTGAAATTTAAAAATAAAGAATTAGGACAAATCATAAGACAGAAAAAGAGGAATTAAAACTTAACTGAACAGTAAGGACATTAAGCAAGCTTGAAAAGAAAGGAGTTAAGCACTCAACTCAAGAAATTGGATGGCTTAACCCAAAAGATAAATTAGGGAAAGGAAAACAATGAAACAAGCTGAAACAATTACAAAACAAAACATAACACCCAATAGAAATGATGACTGAAACCAAAATGCAATTTGTAGACCATGAAAAGTGTAAAAACATAAGCATAAGAGAAAAGAGAGAAAAGTACAAGCATATCACATTATAATAAAACAGGGGACGCAGATAAAAATCTACCATTATAGAAAGAATGCCTATCTAAACAAGAGCAGGAAAAAGCACAGAACACAAATATATACATCCTTAACAAGCATTATCCTTAATGTGTAAATACCTGAAACATTCTCATTAAAATCTAATCATTAATTTGCATTGATAGACAAATTATTAGAAATATAGGGTTCACTCAGAATGGGAGAAAATATTTGCAAATGAAGCAACTAACAAAGGATTAATCTCCAAAATTTGCAAGCAGCTCATGCAGCTCAACATTATAAAAACAACCCACTCCAAAAATGGGCCTAATGGACATTTCTAAATGGAGACCTAAATGGACATTTCTTCAAAGAAGATATACAGATTGCCAGCAGACACATGAAAGAATGCTCAACATCGTTTATCATTAGAGAAATGCAAATCAAAGCTACATTGAGATATCATCTCACACCGGTCACAACGGCCATCATCAAAAAATCTACAAACAATAAATGCTGGAGAGGCTGTGGAGAAAAGGGAAGGCCCTTGCACTGTTGGTGAGAATGTAAATTGATACAGCCACTATGGAGAACAGTATGGACGTTTCTTAAAAAACTACAAATAGAACTACCATACGACCCAGAAATCCCACTACTGGGCATATACCATGAGAAAACCATAATTCAAAAAGAGTCATGTTCCAAAATGTTCATTGCATCTCTATTTACAATAGCCAGGACATGGAAGCAACCAAAGTGTCCATCAATAGGATGAATGGATAAAGCAGATGTGGCACATATATACAATGGAATATTACTCAGCCATAGAAAGGAACGAAACTGAGTTAGTTATTTGTAGTGAGGTGCATGGACCTAGAGCCTGTCATATAGAGTGAAGTAAGTCAGAAAGAGAAATACAAATACTGTATGCTAACACATATATATGGAATCTAAAAAAAAAAAAAAATTGTCATGAAGAACCTAGGGGCAAGATGGGAATAAAGATGCAGACCTACTAGAGAATGAACTTGAGGATATGGGAGGGGGAAGGGTAACCTGGGACAAAGTGAGAGAGTGGCGTGGACATACATACGCTACCAAACGTAAAATAGATAGCTAGTGGGCAGCAGCCACATAGCACAGGGAGATCAGCTCAGTGCTTTGTGACCACCTAGAAGGGCAGGATAGGGAGGGTGGGAGGGAGGCAGTTGCAAGAGGGAATAGATATGGGCACATATGTATAACTGATTCACTTTGTTATAAAGCAGAAACTAACACACCATTCTAAAGCAATTATACTCCAAGAAAGATGTTAAAAAAAAAAGAAATATAGGGTTCAATCAAGTTTCTGGACACTGATTAGCAAACAAAATCTATAGATCCCATACACCAGTTAACAATCAATTATAAAGCGAAAGAGTAAAAAGGTTTTAATCCCTTTAATAACAGAAATACATGGCCCCAATGAAGAAATCTAAAAATGATATGCATGCAATGCTTGTACTTTAAATGCATAAATAAATGTGAATTTTACCAGGGAAAAAAAGTTGCTTTCTGGCATAAAATGTCATCCTTTTCATCTTTATGCTTTAAAGGAAAAAAAAAAAGGCCAAAAAAGTGCTTGCCTTCTGCCAGTCTAAAATCTTAATTCCAAATGATGATACACAGGACCCAGAAAATGGTTTCCTTGAAGGATTCAGCCTCTGAATGAAACAGGCTGTGCTCAAAGTCTGGCTATATATGTCCCACACCAATTTCAATTCAATCAGTACCACCCCAAATCTAATACCCTCATATCCAATCAAAATCTCTAATTTGATCCCACATATTTTTCAAGTTCCTTCCAACTGACACACTCCTTACCCAGTTCTAGAAACCCTCTCATTCCCATTAGATCGCAGTGCACTAAATGAGGTGCTTTTTCCTGAAAATCTTTGTGATTTTTACCAAGAAAATATTAGGAAAAAAATTAACTTCACAAGTTGGAAAATAGTTTAAAAATAAAAACTCAAGGAAAGGATATCCCAATGTATAGTACCCTCTCTCTCGCTCTCTTTCTATATATGCATAAATAGTGTCATTTTTTAAAAAATTCTGGTAGGAAAATAACTCTTTTGCTCATAAGCACAAATTACAGAAATAAAGTGACCTACCTTCTACCAACAAAATCCTGATTCCAGTTGGAGATATTCAAGGACCCAGAGAGAGAGAGACAGTGTTCTCTGGGCAGCTGGCCTCCAAAGGCAGACCCATGTCCTGACGGCTCTGGCTTTCTACCTGGGCAAAGGTATAATTTGATCAGCACCAGTCAACGGTAATTACTCTCATTGGTCAGCCCACTCTGTCTGCGCCCCTTTGATTTTTTAAACCAGTCTTACAGCGAACTAAGAGGTTGAAAATAAAAGAAGTGGGAAAGTCAAACCAAGCAATTATTAAACAAAAGAAACTTGGTCTAGCAGCAATTAATATCGAATGTATTTATAAGGTAAAAGAAGGGCAGCTTATAGTTATGAAAAAGAAAAACTCATGGGAAAGATTACAATGATGCACTTTACGCACCTAGACACATAGCACTGAGACACAGAACACAAAGACTGAGAATTATAAGGTAAAACTGACATATTTGCAATCATGGTGTGAGGTTTTTTTTCAAACACCGTTCTTCCAGAAACTGATACATGAGGAGAGAAGAAAATTAATAATGTTATAAAAGTATGAACAATAAAGTTAACAACTTTGATTATATTTCCTGCAGCAACCACATAGCAAAATGGTTTTCAACACATATAAAACATTTACAAAAATTTACCGCTGTTAAGACCACATAATAAATCTCAAAATTCCACAGAATCTATGTATCGAGTACCCTCTTGATCAATCTTTTATTTCAATCATGAAATAAAATTGAAAGTCAATAATGAAAAAAGGGAACACCACCATATTTATTTAAAAATGAATATCCACATAACATCTACAACAATATCCATATAATAGCTAAAAATCTATTGATTTTTCTGTTGTTTGCAAGTAGTAAGTAAAAACTAAACCAAAATACCTCAGAATTATTTGAAAGAAAAAAAGATAAAAATGATAAAACAATTCAAAAAACAAAAGGGAAAACAACCATATACAAAAATATAAATGATTAATAAAATAGCAGTCTGTTACTTAGAAAGTAAAATAAAGGAAGAACCGGTTAATAAATTATATATTACTCCCTGCTACAGGAAGAGAGTGCTCCCTGCGTGGGAGAAGCTGGTGCAGAGTGGCAAGTGGTGATGGGACTCGGGGAGGGGTAGTCATTTTATAGAGGAGGACCCTGCCAAACACCATTTTAACCAGGTCAACATCAAGAGTCATAAACTGGGAATTCCCTGGCTGTCCAGTGGTTAGCACTCCACGCTTTCACTACGTAGGGCCCAGGTTCGATCCCTGGCCAGGGAACTAAGATCCCACAAACTGCGAGGCGTGGCCAAAAAAGAAAAAAAAAAAAAAGCCATAAATTACTTTGATAGTATATGTCCTTGATATGATGTGATTAAAATGTGACAAAATTCCCTCCATAATCTTCCTCCAAAAAAACAGAGAAACCCAAGATAATCATAAGGAAAGCATCAGATTCCAATAGAGGGGCATCCTACAATATACCTGACCAGTATTCCCCCAGTTTTCAGGTTTCTATACAAACTTTTGGTCAAAAACAAGGAAAGTCTGAGAATCTGTTACAGCCAAGAGAAACCTAAGGAGACATGAAATCTAAATGTAATTTGATATTTTAGATGAGATCTTGGAACAGAAAAAGGACGTTGGGTAAAAGGTGAGGAAATCTGAACCCATGATAGCCTTTAGTAGACAATAACATATTGACATTGGTTCATTAATTGTCATCAATATACCATGGGAATTACGATGTTACTAACAGGGAGACATGGGAGTGGGGTCGGGTCAATACTCCCTGATCCACATGCTCAATGCTTTGTAAATCTAAAACTGCCCAAAAATTTAGGTATTACTAAATATTGTAAATAATAAACAAACAGGAGAAGGCATAAACAATATTAGAATGAAAATAATTTGATAAACAATAAACAATATTAGAATGAAAATAATTTGAAACATAATCTGAGTTTTGGAAACAGTCTACCATACAGCACATTATAAACCAAATGATTCTATGAACCACTATGTGACATAATCTTTTAGAGCACTTTTAAAAATATTTTAGATTATGAAATATAAAGTGTTCACAGAAATCTATAAAGCATATATGTACACTTCAACAAATAACTATAGAGTGAGGAGAAGTGGAACCACTACCCAGGTCAAGAAATGCAACATTGCCAGGCACCTGGCTGCCTGACTTGTGCTCTTCTGCCCAGATTACAGCCCCTTCTGCCTTCTGGACTGACCTTATCCTAACTATTCACATAGTAATTTTGGGAAACATTATAAAATTAAAACTCTGTCCATTTTTGAAAACTTTATATAACCTTGAGGAAACACAATTGTATTTATGTCCTTTAGTGTATTTTTGGTGTAGTTTTTCATCACTTACGCCTTTGCATGCAGCTGGACTTTTCTGTTTCAGTGCTGTAAGATATTCAACCATATAATCGTGTTGGGCTGGGGCCTGTGAGAACGGGGTCTATCGCGCTTCTGGGTCGTGCTCCCTCCTTCCGGAGCCTGATGGACAAGCCTGGGGGCGGCAGAGGTTGTGCCCCCGGCTCTGGCCGCGAACGCTACTGTGGGCCGTGTTCTTACCCATACCGCAGACCCCCCGCCCACCCCCCGCCCAGTCGTGGACTTGGCGGCTCGTGGAGCGCCTCCGTGGGCCCAAAGGGGAGAGTCGATGGGTGGGGGTGACGCACCGTCGGTGAGAAGGCCTTCTCTAGCTGTCCGAAAGGGAGCCTTGGGGTACCGGATCCCCAGCCGCTGCCCCTCTCAAGCGTGCAGTGGTCACGGTGGCGACTGCCAGAGCACGTGGGCAGAGCCCCTCGCCTTCGCGGGAGAGCTTGCGCCAGCTCTGCGCTGGGGCCGAGCGCCGCTCTTTTCCTACCGCGGGACGCCCCTCCCCGCTCTGAGTTTGGGGAGGGTCCCGCCAGGCCTGCGTCCGGCGCGGGGCCGCGCGTATGCATGTGCGTGCGCGTGCGGTGACCCCGGTGGCGAGCCCAAGGGGGGCGGGGACGCCCGGATGTCCCGCCTCCCCAGTCCCGCAGCCGCGAGGAGCCCGTCGCGCGTACCCTCTCTGCTAGTCGCCGCCGGTGGCGGTGTGTGGGCGCGGTGCGGGTCGCCTCGCTCGGGAGCGTTTCCCTGGGGCGGAGCCCCGGGGGTCGGACTTAGATGAAGGCGGATCTGGCGAGGACGGAGAGGTTGAGTTTGGATGGACGGGTCCCTCCGTGCCACGCGGGGGCACCGTCGCACGCGGGCCCTGGCGGCGGTGCCGGGTCGTGGGAGGCCCCAGGGTGGCTGAGGCCGCCCGGCGTCTCAGGTGTCGTGGGACCGCCCTCGTGTGTGTGGCGGTGGGACCCCGCGCTTGTTTTCCTGGTGGCCCGGTCGTGTCTCGGCCCTTCCTCTCCCTGGGCAGCGCCCCGCGCCCCTGCCCCGCGGCCCTCGCCGTGTGTGCGTGCCGCCACCTCTCCGTCGCCGCCGGCCCTCACCCGCCCCCACCCCTCCGCTCCCCCTTCCCTGTCTGGGACCGAGCCGGCCTCACCCACGTGAGGGTGTCGTCCTCCCGGCCGCCTCGGCTGGCGGCGTCCCCGGGTGGAGTGCTCACGGTTCCCGAGGCGGGGGAGTCGGGCCCGGCGGACGTGTGAGTGGGGCCTGTGGGGCGGCCGGTGTGCGCGCGGGAGAGTGTTGTCGCGGGCCGGCCGCGGCTCGTGGGTGTTTGGCGGTGGTGGTCCTGAGTCCCGCGAGGGGGGGGCCCGAGGAGGCCAGTTTGTGTCCTGGGTGCCGCGGGACGGCCCCTGCGCTGGAGGCCTCTGGCGGTGAGACCCCGTGTGGAGCCCTGGCGGCCGAATCGCGTCCTGGCCCTTAGGATGGCCCCCGGGCCCCCTCGCGTCAGCGCAAAAAAAAAAGCTAATATATGATGACTATCTAATGCCAGACACTGTTCAATGCACTCTGCATAGAAGAATTTATTTATGCCTTATCTTCATAGTGACCCTATAAGGGAAATCCTGTGAATCCTGTTTCTCATATGAGGAAACCGCATCAAGGAGATATTAAGAAACTTGCTCAAGGTGACAGATCTAGTAAGTAGGGAAGTATTCAAGCAAGAATCTCCAAGATGATTCCTTGAAAGAAGAACAAAGAGGGGTGATTTCTCCTCCACCGAACTGTGATATTTGAGCCGCAATGGACAAATATATCTACGTACAGAATAGAGAGGCCAGACACAGACACATGGATATGTGAGAGTCTGCCTATGATGGAGGTAGTGTACCAAAGCAATGGGCAAGGATGGGCTATTCAATATGTGGTAGTGGCATTGGCACTATTGTGGGGGGTAGAATTGGAGCTTGACCGCATACCACTTACATAAATAAATTTGAGGTGCATTAAAGACGGATACAACATAGAATTTTAAGAGAAAATATTGAAGAATGTCTTTATGAACTCAGGGTGGAACAATGTCTTAGAGCACCAAAAGCACCATGATGGGAATGCCGGATATATTTAAATGATTCCAAACTAATGACTGTAATGGTTACTGGGCTAAGAGATGCCCAGATAGCTAGTAAAGCATTACTTCTGTGTGTTCTGCATGGCTGTTCTGGGAAGAGATTAGCACTTGCATCAGTAGACTGAGTAATGATCGCCTTCATCACTGCAGCTGGGATCACCCAAACCACTGAGAGCCCAAATGCAACAAAAGAGCAGAGGAAGGGTGAATTTACTCTCTGCTTGAGCAGACGCATCCGTCTTCTCTTGCTTTGGGACATCTGACATGGGCACTCCTGGTTCCCAGGCTTTCGAACCCAGACCCAACCATATTCCCAGTTCTCCATCTTGCAGACGGCCCATCTGACAGATCGTGGGATTCCTCAGCCTCCATAACCAAATGAATGAGTTCCCCTACTAAGAGCTATACATATATCTCCTATGGGTTCTATTACTCTGAAGAACCCTGACTAATACAATGACATCAAAAATTAAAAGAAATTACAGTCTAGGAGAAGTTTGTCATCATACATGAAACAGGCAATGAATTAGTATTCTGAATATCACATAATTTCTACATAACAAGAACAAAAAATAGTCAAACCAAAAAAAGTAGGCAGAGCTTTAGAATAGTTAACTCAGAAAAGAGGAAATCCAAATGGCCAATAAATACAAGAAGATGTGCAGGATCCCTAGCAATCAGAGAAGCCATTCTCTGCCCATTTTGATTAGGTCTGACAATATAAAAAAGTGGGTCAAGATATGGAGAAACCAGAGCTCTCCCACACTGCCAATAGAGGTGGAAATTGGAAGGCAAGCTGGCTTTTCCTAAAAAGTTAAAAGTGAACATAAATACAACCCAGAAATCCTATATACAAAGCTGTTCTCTAAAGCATTGTTTGAAATAACAAAGATTTGGAAATGACCCTATTGTCCATCGTCAGCAGAGTGAATAAAATAAATTACACAGATCTAGTTGACTTTGTTGAACTGACTAGGAACTATAGATAGGAAAGTATTTAGATCTTGTTAACTCAGGCACTGCCCACTCATTATTACATTCATCCCTCCAAAATCCCTGCACTTAAATTCTCCCAACTCCATGGTTCCCAAACTTCCAGATGCACAAGTGGACTCACGGGATAGCTTAAATTTTCAGGGGAAATACAGCAGTGCTTAATGTTTCTTGGAAATTGGACAAAGTAGTAGTTTAAAGTAGTTCACAGTTTCAATATTAGATCATGCTACATTCCTGTAGAAGTCATCAAACTTTGCAAAACTGGGTTTTCCACAGGTTTTGTGATAAAAAAGCAAGTACTGTTTGAAAATCAGTGTGGATTGATCTTCCCAAAAATCCAGAAGTCGTGCAGTGTCCACCAGGAGCACACGTACATTCCATTAGTAAGAAATTGTGATTATTTAAGGATGAAATAAAAATTATTTTTCTTTCAATTTATGTATATTCTTTTTTCAAATAGCTTCTAAGTTGTTAGGACATAATTATGAAGTTGATTTGGACCTAACTACTTAAAAAACAGGACTGTTGGACATTTCTTTTGGATTAGAGGCACTGCAAAAAAATATTACCAAGACCCAGGGGACCAGAAACAAGAGAGTTTTAGAACCTCTTTGTAGAGGTAAAAAAATGGGCTCAGAGAAGTTAACTAACCTGTCCAAGGTGATAAAACTGGGATTTGAATCAATATGTATCTGATTCCAAAGTCTGTGTTCTTTCTCCCACCCTATATTGCCTCCTGCCTGTCAGACAACAAACCATCTCCATCAGTACAAACAGAGGGTCAAACTTGGTCACTGCCGCATCAAGGGATTCGGAAATGTAGTCAAGTCTTCTGTGGGGGCTACAGTAACCCTTCCAGCATGATATTACCCACCCCAAATATCTATAATCCTCCAGTAACCTCCATTCTGCCTCCCCAACTCATGTTCTCTGTCTGGCTCATAACATACACCAAACTCAGGTCCCTAAGGACAAAGACCACCACTTATACAAAATAACTTGGCTTATAATATATAGAGACATAATGTCAATTCAGGCCAGTCTGTGATGAAGGCTAGACATGGGATGTGGGAAGTTCAGTAATGAAGAGGGCCCCATGAAAGGAGAACTGGTGGGGTTTCCTAATAACCAAGGGGAATCTTTCTGACTGTACACTTTGGGAAATTTTCAGACTTAGAATGACTGGAATAAGACGTGATGTTAGAATTACTTCTAAAGGATGTAGTGAACATTACAGAAGTCTTTCCTTCACCATAAATGAATGCAGCTTCTTCAAAACAAAAAAGTAGGCAAAAAATCCTGATAGCAAAATTATTGAATTTATTACCTAATGTCACACACAAAGAACAGCGGCTACATGTCTAATTTAATCATGATTTACATCAAGAGAAAAAAAGGCCAAAAATAATCAAATGCAAATGATAAAAAAAACCACCAGCTATTATACTGAAGGGAAGATGGGGACTTTTCACGTGCATTACTATATCCCTCAAGGCCTTCTCCTCTGTAGGTGCTTAACGATTATGAGTGGGTTTGAATTGAACCAAATTATTGGACACCAAACTAAATACCGCAGTGAATTTGAAAATACTACCATGAGCTAAAACAAAACTCTCTAACCAAGACTTTTCTGTTTTTCTAAACCAACCACCATTAACAGATGAATTTTATGGTATGTAAATTAAACCCCAATAAAGCTGTTTTTTAAAAAAACGCTATTAATATCTTCAAGGCTCTCTTAAAAATTGCACAGATGATAGTTTAAAATTCTCTCTTTATCTTGTAAAAATTTACTTATTTTCCATTCACATTTCTTTTCATAGTTTTTAATTTCTCCAAGATACATAAGTAACACATGTATTCATAAGCATGCTTACAAAAAATTCAATAACGCAGGAGAATTGAGAAGGCAGTTTGACTAAATAATTAGAAGCATAGGTTTCAGTGACAGACTGGATTTAAAACTTGGCTCTACCACTTACTAACATGTTACTTAAAACCTTTGTGCCTCACTTTGCTCATCTATAAAATGGAGATGATGATAATGATAATAATTTCATGAGTGCTTACCACGTGTCAAGGGCTTATCTAATAAGCTTTAAAAAATATATATATATATATATATATATATATATATATACACACTTATTTGGCTGCACCAGGTCTTAGCTGCGGCATGCGGGATCTAGTTCCCCAACCAGGGATGGAACGCAGCTCCCTGCATTGGGAGCGCAGAGTCTTAACCACTGGACCACCGGGGAAGACCCTGTTCTAATGAGCTAACGTGTATACCTCAATTAACCCTCATGGCAACCCCATTACTTAAGTACCACTTTTATTTACATTTTGCAGATGAAAAAACTGAGGCACAGAGCATTTAAGTAACTTGTTTAAAGCTCACAGTCACACAGCTAGTCTGTTTGTAAGGTGAGATATGAACTCTGAAATGTCTGTAGACTAGAAGAGCCTACACTCTTAACGACTGGTATCTTCCTCCTGGGGTAGTAATGAGTACATGAAATGAAACAGGTAAAGCTTTAGGAGAGGGTCTGCCACATGCAATAAATGTTAGCTTTTATTACCAGTTATAAAGTAAAAAGTGAAAATCTCCCTTTATCTGTATTCCACTGCCCTCCCCTCCTCAAAAGAAATCACTATTACACATATATTTTATATTTAAATATATATTTATTTATGTAAATGGAATAATACTAAACATTTTGTTTAGCTGTTTGCTTTTAACTTACCTATATGTCTCTGGATACTTGAAACATTTACATGAGAGTGCACAAGGATCATTTAATTTAGGATAAAGATGATGGTTTAATTCAGTGGAGAAGATGAATGTGAGAAATGACAAGATAAGAAAAAGGGCTTTAAGTTTCCAGGGCAACAAATTGTGGAGGAACTAATAAAAGATCTAGTGAGTAAAGTTTCTTAAATAGATTCTTCTAGTGCCATCTCCGACCTCATAGGTGTCTAGAGTTGACCTGGGTGATTAACTTCTGTCCTTCCTGGTAGACAGGGGAGGGGGGATAACTTTATAAATTTATGCCCTTCTTTTAGGCAAATAGGGAAAGGGCAGAGAGCTTTTCTTATCTCTGTTTTTTCTCACTTGCCTTCAGCTCAAAACAAGCCTTATGCCAAAGTGGCATATTTTGGGGTGGCGTATTCTGCTCCCCTTTCACTGTTGATGACAGGGAAAAAAATTCATGCCTAGCTCACTTGTAGACTGCTGCTGTACTCTAGCTTCCCAGGGGGTGACTCTGAAAGACAGGAATGAGGGATGATCATTCCAGTAAGCAGAACATTGAGCAGTACATTTGGTATTGATGCTGATGATGATAAGCAGTCATCAGCTCAGCCTGGAGGGGGAAGTGCTCGTAAGTAAGAATATACATAAATTTCTGGGAAATCACAAGTCACTTGACTGGTTCATCAAGGGTCTGGAACAAACAAGATAGAAATATTATAAGACCGAGGACAAGGAGGTCTGGGAAAGTAACACCTGAATGAACTTACACAAGTAAGCACAAAATGTGTGGATCTTTGTGTCTTATTCACATCAATGCCTGAAGGAGAACATCTACCTAGGAGGAAGCACTGAACACCTGTGTGGATGTAATCATGCATATAATGGAGGTCAGCCTGCCTCTCTCCTCAGTTACCCCATGAACATAATGGGCCTATGAACAACATGGCATAGTAATGGAAATGGAAGCTATTCATGAGCCCAACTACAGTTCACCTAGCTGCTGCCACTGCTACTACAGATTTGACTTGTCAGTATTAAGGACTGAATCTGAGCCCTCAATATGGTACCATTCCTCAAGGGGGCCAACCGGTTACGTGAGACAATATATCTGATTAAATCAGATATTGCAGGCATGAGTTTGCCTTCATTACCCTCAGTGCATCAGCCAGCAACACCAGGCTGTGCTAAATATTCCTCCTCCATATTCCTCAGTATCTCAGCAAAACCTTATCACTAACCATACTGCATTCTAATTTTCTGTGTATATTTCAACCAAGCTGCCAATTTCTTGATGGCAGACTCTAGGTGTTATTTTTCATGAGTTTCCTAGCCCTATTACAGGGCCAGACCATACACCACATGCTTTATAAATATTTGGTAAGTAAATGAATAAGTTAAAAAAACTCGTGCAAACACTGAAATGAGGGATACTAAGAGCTATAACTGGGGCAGTGGCAGTGGGTTTAGAGAATCCTCTGTCCTTTGTCCATCAGTCCATGCATGCCCCTGTCACAGTCACCACAGCAAGATTAGATAGCCTAAATGTAAAATAGATAGTGGGAAGCAGCTACATAGCACAGAGAGATCAGCTTGGTGCTTTGTGACCACCTAGAGGGGTGGGATAGGGAGGGTGGGAGGGAGATGCAAGAGACAGGGGATAAGAGGATATATGTATACATATAGCTGATTCACTTTGTTATACAGCAGAAACAAACACAACATTGTAAAGCAATTATACTCCAATAAATATGTTAAAAAAAAAAAAAAAAGACTAGGTAACCTTTCAAAACCATACTAGGATCAGGGTAGAAGGAGAATCAGACCAGACAGTAATTTGGTTGGTGAAACTATTTTATTATTTATTCGTTATTAATCACCATGATTATCAAAACGACACAAAAGCCTACTATTAAAAATCTGTCATGGGTCTGATACTATACACAGAAATCCTAAAGATGCCACCAGAAAACTACTAGAGCTAATCAATGAATTTGGTAAAGTAGCAGGATGCAAAATTAATACACAGAAATCTCTTGCATTCCTATACACTAATAATGAAAAATCAGAAAGACAAATTAAGGAAACACTCCCATTTACCACTGCAGAAAAAAGAATAAAATACCTAGGAATAAACCTACCTAAGGAGGCAAAAGACCTGTATGCAGAAAACGATGACACTGATGAAAGAAATCAAAAATGATACGAACAGATGGAAAGATATATCATGTTCTTGGACAGGAAGAATCAACACTGTGAAAATGACTATACTACCCAAAGCAATCTACAGATTCAATGCAATCCCTATCAATTTACCAATGTCATTTTTCACAGAACTAGAACAAAAAATTTCACAATTTGTATGGAAACACAAAAGACCCCAAATAGCTAAAGCAATCTTGAGAAAGAAAAACGGAGCTGGAGGAATCAGGCTCCTTGACTTCAGAATAAACTACAAAGCTACAGTAATCAAGACAGAATGGTACTGGCACAAAAACAGAAATAAGATCCATGGAACAGGATAGAAAGCCCAGAGATAAACCCATGCACATATGGTCACCTTATCTTTGACAAAGGAGGCAAGAATATACAATGGAAAAAGACAGCCTCTTCAATAAGTGTTGCTGGGAAAACTGGACAGCTACATGTACAAGAATGAAATTAGAACACTCCCTAACACCATACACAAAAATAAACTCAAAATGGATTAAAGACCTAAATGTAAGGCCAGACACTATAAAACTCTTAGAGGAAAATATAGGCAGAACACTCTATGACAAATCACAGCAAGTTCCTTTTTGACCCACCTCCTAGAGAAATGGAAATAAAAACAAAAATAAACAAATGGGACCCAATGAAACTTAAAAGCTTTTGCATAGCAAAAGAAACCATAAACAAGACAAAAAGACAACCCTCAGAATGGGAGGAAATATTTGCAAATGAAGTAACTGACAAAGGATTAATCTCCAAAATATACAATCAGCTCATGTAGCTCAATATCAAAAAAAACAAACAACCCAATCCAAAAATCGGCAGAAGACCTAAACAGACATTTCTCCAAAGAAGATATACAGATTGCCAACAAACACATGAAAAGATGCTCAACATCACTAATCATTAGAGAAATGCAAATCAAAACCACAATGAGGTATCACCTCACACCGGTCATAATGGCCATCATCAAAAAATCTACAAACAATAAATGCTGGAGAGGGTGTGGAGAATAGGGAACCCTCTTGCACTGTTGATGGGAATGTAAATTGATACAGCCACTATGGAGAACAGTATGGAGGGTCCTTAAAAAACTAAAAATAAAACTACCATATGACCCAGCTATCCTATTACTGGGCATATACCCTGAGAAAACCATAATTCAAAAAGTTACACATACCACAATGTTCATTGCAGCATTATTTACAATAGCCAAGATATGGAAGCAACCTAAGTGTGCATCAACAGATGAATGGATAAAGAAGATGTGGCACATATATACAGTGGAATATTAGCCATAAAAAGGAATGAAACTGAGTTATTTGTAGTGAGGTGGATGGACCTAGTATCTGTCATACAGAGTGAAGTAAGTCAGAAAGAGAAAAATACCGTATGCTAATACACATATATGGAATCTAAAACAATGGTACTGATAAACCTAGTGGCAAGGCAGGAATAAGGACACAGACATAGAGAACGGACTTGAGGACACAGGGCCGGAAGGCGAAGCTGGGATGAAGTGAGAGCATGGCATCGACATATATACACTACCAAATGTAAAATGGATAGCTAGAGGGAAGCTGCTGCCTAGCACAGGGAGATCAGCTGGATGCTTTGTGATGACCTAGAGGGGTGGGATAGGGAGGGTGCGAGGGAGGCTCAAGAGGGAGGGGATATGGGGATATATGTATACATATAGCTGATTCACTTTGTTGTACAGCAGAAACTAACACAACATTGTAAAGCAATTATACTCCAATAAAGATATAAAAATAAAAAATCTGTCATATGTTTCTATAGCACTAGTACCTAGCAGAGTGCCTGGCATGAGACAAACACTCTATATATGTCTGTAGAATGAATGACTCAATGTCCAAATTAATGAATGAAAGGCAGCATGGAATATTGAAAGTACTATGGGCTTCACAGACAGGTGGACCTGGATTTTATTCCCAGCTCTACCATTTAATATCTATGTAACTTTGAAGCTAAAATATAAATAATAATACCTTCTGAATTACTTGGTTGAAAGCATCAGAAAACCATCCCAAACAATCACAATCAAAAACAAACAAACAAATACATGGGGAATTTCATTGACTTGCATAATTGGGAAATTCAAGTAGTGGAAATCTCTTCAGCTCTGTTTGCACCCAAGGAATCAAATGATATGACTGAAAATCTGAAGACCAACCTCTGCATAGTTTTATTCTCAGACAACTTTTCTCCACGTGGTGGCAAGATGGCTGCTAGATGCTCCAAGCTTCCATGGTTTATATAGCTCATGTTCCAAAAAAAGAACAACAAAAATGTTCCCTTTCTCAGCAGTTGTCTGCATCAAACCCAGAAAAGGTTCTCACTGGTACTTCTGGGATACCTGCCCATTCGACTAATCATTGTATCCAAACCTTGGAAAAGGGTGTGGAGGCCAGTGAAAGCACATGAAGAATTACTTAAGTTTGGGGAGAGACAGTTCACTAAAGGAAAAATTTCCAAGCAGACAGAGAGTAACATATTTGCACTATAATTATCTTTCAGCATTGATGTGATGATTAACAGCAAAATCCCATGTAAAGCACTTACTAAATAGTAATAAACACTCAACAAATAGTAGCTTTATTAATAACAGAGCTTTTAGGGGAATGGAGTTCAATGTAATTACAAGAATTACACACTCAATTTGAATTTTCTCCTTATTTGAATACAACAAAAACCCACTTATTTTTAAATGTTGACTATTGTGTGTCATACTGCCCTAATTTAAAAAACAGAAAATTATTGGTATCATTGAAAACTAAGGAAGAGAAACTGGTGGTTAAAAATTCTGAATATTTAGAGTTAGGCTATTTGATATCATTATCAAATTGGCTCATATAGTCAGCTTTCCTCTCTTGCTTATTTGCTGATTTAAAGAAAGAAAAGAAAGGACTCCAAATGCAATTTGGTATACAGAATTGGACCCTGGAACAGAAAAGAACATTACTGCAAAAACTGGTGAAATCTAAATAAAGTCTGTAAATTAGTTAAGTGATATTCCAATGTTAATTTCATTTTGATAAATGAATCATGGTTATATAAGATGTTAATATTGGAGGAAGCTGAGTAAAGGGTATTTAGGAACTCCTTGTTTCATCTTTGAAAACTTTCTACAAATCTAAAATTATTTTAAACTAAAAAGTTTTTTTAAGGCAAATATGAAAAGAGAAAAGTACTTGGAGGACACGCAAAGTGGAGCACACAGCAAAAAAAGACAAGTTCCTGCTCTCAAGGACCTTGTAGTCCTATTGAGGCAGGAAATGACCTTGAAATAATTTATGAAACAATATTTCATCCCATGATACAGGCAGTGTTACACAGTGATGAAGACGACAGACTGCCTGTTTCTGCCACTTACTAGCTGTGTGATACTGGGTAAGTTACTTAAACTCTACACCTCAGTTTCTTCATCAATAAAAGGGGGTGATAATAATAGTACCTACCACAGGGTTGTTTTGAGGACTTAACAATATGTAAAACACTTAGAGCTGAGTACATGGTAATCTTTATAATAATGTTTGCTATTATGATTATATTATAAAGTACAAAAATAAACGGCACTTCCAAACTGGAAAGCCAGAAGTAAAACTGTCACTGTTTGCAGATAACATGATACTATACATAGAAAATCCTAAAGACATCGCTAAAAAACTACTAGAGCTCATCAGTGAATTCAGTAAATTGCAGAATACAAAATTAATATATAGAAATCTGTTGCATTTCTATACACTAACAATGAACTATCAGAAAGAGAAATTAAGGAAATAATCCAATTTACAATTGCATTGAAAAGAATAAAATACCTAGGAATAAGCCTACCTAAGGAGGCAAAAGACCTATACTCAGAAAACTGTAAGACACTGATGAAAGAAACTGAAGATGACAAAAACAGATGGAAAGATTTACCATGTTCTTGTATTGGAAGACTTAATATTCTTAAAATGACCATACTACCCAAGGTAATCTACAGATTTAATGCAATTCCTATCAAAATACCCATTACACTTTACATAGAACTAGAACAAATAATCCTAAAACTTATATGGAACCACAAAAGACCCTGAATTCCCAAAGCTATCTTAAGGAAAACAAACAAACAAAAACCAAAGCTGGAGGTATCATGCTCCCTGACTTCAGATTATACTACAAAGTTACAGTATTCAAAACAGTACAGTACTGACACAAAAATAGACACATAGATCAATGGAGCAGAATAGAAGGCCCAGAAATAAACCCACATACTAATGGTCCATTAATCTGTGACAAAGGGGGTAATAATATACAATGGAGAAAAGAGAGTCTCTTCAATAAGTGGTGCTGGGGAAACTGGACAGCAACATGTAAAAGAATGAAATTAGAACATTCTCTAACACCATATACAAAAATAAACTCAAAATGGATTAAAGCCCTAAATGTAAGACCTGAATCCCTAAAACTCCTGGTTGAAAACATAGATGGAACACTCTTTGATATAAATTGTAGAAATATGTTCCTGGATCTGTCTCCTAAAGCAAAGGAAACAAAAGCAAAAATAAACAAATAGGACCTAATTAAACTTAGAAGTTTTTGCACAGCAAAGGAAACCATCGACAAAATGAAAAGACAACCTACGGAATGGGAGAAAATATTTGCAAATAATATGACTGATTAGGGGTTAATATCCAAAACATTGAAACAGCTCTTACAACTCAACATCAAAAGAACAAACAACCATGTCAAACAATGGGTAGAAGACCTGAATAGACACTTCTCCAAAGGAGACATACAGATGGCCAACAGGCATATGAAAAGATGCTTAACATCACTAATTATCAGAGAAATGTAAATCAAAACCACAATGAGGTATCACCTCACACCTGTCACAATGGCTATCATCAAAAAGTCTACAAATAACAAATGTTGGAAGGATGTGGAGAAAAGGGAATCCTTATACACTGTTGGTGGGAATGTAAAGTGATGCAGTCACTATGGTAAACAGTATGGAGGTTCCTCAAAAAACTAAAAGTAGAAATACTCTTGGTTAGATATCTGGAAAAAAAATGAAAACACTAATTCGAAAATATACTTGCACCCCAATGTTCACAGCAGCGCTATTTATGATAGCCAAGACATGGAAGCAACCCAAGAGCCCATCAACAGATGACTGGATTAAGAAGACGTGGTATATACACATGGAATATTACTTTATATATAATGGAATATTACTCAGCCATAAAAAAAGAATTAAATACTGCCATTTGCAGCAACTTGGATGGACCTAGAGAATATTATGCTCAGTGAAATAAGTCAAACAAAGACAAATACTGTATGTTATCTCTCATATGTGGAATCTAAAAAATAATACAAATGAATGTATACACAAAACTGAAACATATTCATAGATATAAAAAACAAACTTGTGGTTACCAAAGAGGAAAGGGAAGGGAGGAGGGACAAATTAGGAGTATGGGATTACCAGATACAAACTACTGTATATAAAATAGATAAGCAACAAAGATATACTATATAGCACAGGGAATTATAGCCATTATCTTGTAATAACCTACAATGGAGCATAATCGGCAAAAATACTGAATTATTACGCTGTACACCTGAAACTAACACTAACTTGATTTAATATTGTAAATCAAGTATACTTCAATTTTTTTAAAAAAATAGATAGCATTATCCTTTGTTTCCAGGATGTAGAAATGACCAATTTTGCTACTAATGTTGCTTTAAAAAGTGTTTTGATTTAAGAAGTCTTTAGTTTCTCTGAGTAGTATAACTTTGTGAGAGCTTCCTTTAGACATAAGTAATTTGGGGTTCTTTTCCACTGCACACATTTATTAAAAGGGGTTTTCACTGCTTTCATGTCTACCAGTTGTGAATGAGGTTCCTGTTTGGCTGCACTGTTTCCAGCATTTGTTAGTTGTGTATGTGAGAGAGTCAGGCAGGGAAGGAGGATTAGATATAAGGGTTTAAAATATAGTACTGTATTTATGTTTATCAAAATTTTCATTTTGCCTCTATTTTTTCATGGGAAATCTTCTAAATTACTCTTCATTATAATTAGTTATAGGTTCTTAGTAGTCTTATGTCTTAGTTCTTACTTTAATCTAGCTTTATAGTTTTCTTTCTATAATAGAGACCTTTGAATTTTGCAAGCTTTGTTATCATTTGTCACTTAGTTATATATTATAATAGAAATGATATATAACTAGGCTATAATATATAATTTTCCTTACTTATACATGTTCTATTCCTTGACCTTTATTTTGTGTTCTATTCCTTGATAACTATTTGGATTCTGTGACTTCTTTTTGATCTTGATTCTTTTAATGATTTTAAATGATACTTGTTACCTTCTAAAATCTGTGTTCCTCTTTGATACATTAAAGAAAATCTTATGCCCTTAGAAAACACACACACACAATAAAAAGTCCCAATAACTGTTTTGTCTCTAAAACAATCCAGTTGTTTTCAATGTCAATCAAAATATGGGAGAAGAGGGGACAGAGTAGAGTAAATATTCCCAGAGTAATTGATTGCCGTGGCAGTTATAGATACAATTTGAAGTAAATTATTAGCTTCTCCCTCTTTTTTTAAAACCACAAAAAGCAATATAGACATGAATATGAATTACTTCTACAAAGTGTAGGTCATGTAATCTGATGTAGCTGAGGAGCTAAGTTTTTGTTTTACCAGTAGGCATAGAGTCCCCCTAGAAAAATAACTGCCTTTGTTGAGAAAAATACCTTGATGAGCTGTTTGGTAATAGAAAGGGAGTGCTTGCATGATAAGGATTACTAATGGGTCCCCAATTAAAAACAATAATAAAGCAAAAGTTTAGGGTTGGAAACCAGTAGAAATAGAAAAAGCCCAGCAGCAGGGCAGGAGGCAGATCTAGATAGTGACAGTTTTTTTTTTTAGAACAGGGAAGCTTATCACTAAATTTTAAATTATCTATGGTACCGTGCTGGGTAAGGAGAATTACTTTCTCCTTCCCTTACCCCTTACTCTTCAGTCAAATCTGTTACACAAAACTGCTGCTTGCAAGTCCATCTGGAGGAGGTCAAGCACACAACGTTATATCCTACTTCAGGGTTGGGCTGAGACAAGGACAATCGCTTCCCTTCCTTCCTGAGGTATAACTTGTAAAAATTGGCACTGATGGAAAAAATGTCTAGCTCCATTCAGAAGTTTCCCTGCCCTTCCTCTTGCAAGCAAGGGAGGTGGGCTTGGTTACGCACAGTCTAGATCATCGCAGGTTATGGTTTGAGAGGAAAGAAAGGGATAGACAGAAAGGAAGAGTAAATGGTTTTGTTTTCACTTTCTCCCTTTGGTGGTAGAGGAAGGAATCTTCAAGAAGAATGGAACCTAAGCAGAGACTGTGGTCACTCAGCTCATCCTGTCTTTCACTTTCTTCTCACTTCCCTTCCCTCTGTGTGCTACTTCTTCCTCCTGTTTCCCAATTCTAGAGCTTTCCATCAGCTGATGCATGGGGCTGCAGGTTGAGGGGGGCGCTGCAATGAGAGGCAACATTGTTGCAGCAGCTCACACTCCACTCAGAACAGGCTTAAATGTCACTTTGTTCGGTCGCCTCTCACCCAGATGGAATGGGAGGGCTGTATGTATCATCAGCTGCATCCATTAAGGTATTTCACTGCCTTCCTTTCCTCTGTATAAACCCATCTTCTCCTGAATGTGAACTGTTTCCATGCATTTAAAAATTAAATTTGTGTCACTAGTCCTAACATCTGACTTACTCTATTTCAATCTTTGTGCCTTTTTCTTCTTTGTGCCTTTCTGGTTTTTTGCTCATATTCTCCACCCAAAAATTTTATTGATAAATACCACAAATGCTTTTCTTGTTTAAAAAGTAAGTAACATCTATGATAAGATTTCTTTGGTTACTGTAATACACCACATTGTAATATTTAAAGTAGTTACTTCCTTGTGTCTCAGAAGACATTGGCATTATCAGCATCAGTAAAACTTCTAGAACAAAACTATTTAAACCTCCTGTTTTTCTTTTATACTTAATCTGATCACCATGCTATGTTTATAGAGGTGAAAGAAAAAGGGCATTATAATATATAAAACCCCTAACCTATAACGACAATGACAACAATACTAGCTAGCATTTATAGAACTCTTACCACACCATGCTCCATAAATACTGCTATGTCTTTTATACACTTAATCCTCTCATTTAATTGCCAACACAATCCAAAGAAAAAGGTACTATCTCCATTTTTAGATAAGGAATCTGAAGCACAGAGAGGTTAAATACTTTGTCACTATGACACAAAAGGAAACTGACTCCTTTAACATGAAAACAAGTTCAGTCAGTGTGATCAGAACACCAAAGCAGAAAATCACAGTACAGCAGGGGAAAATTAAAGGTATAAAAAGGAAAACTATCAAAAATAAAGCATGAAGTTCAGTGACCTAAATATAAGAGCTAAAACCATAAAACTCTTAGAAGAAAACATAGGCATAAATAATCATGACTTTGGACTTCATGGTAGATTCTTAGATACAACACCGAAAGCATGAACAACCAAAGAAAAAATAGATAAATTGGACTTCATCAAAACTAGGAACTTTGTACATCAAAGTACATTATCAAAAGAGTGAAAAGACGACCTACAGAAAGGGAGAAAATACTTGCAAATCATATATCTCATAAGGGCTTAGCAACCAGAATATATAAGGAATTCTTACAACTCAACAGCAAAATGACAAACAACCCAATTTCTTAAAATGGGTAGAAGACTTGAATAGACATTTATCCAAAGATTTACAAATGGATAACAAGCACATGAAAAGATGCTCAACATGAGTCACTACTCACTAGAAATACAAATTAAAACCATAATGAGATACTACTTCACACCTACTAGGATGGTTATAATTTTAAAAAATTTAACACAGCATAACAAATGTTGATAAGAACATGTAGAAATAGAAATCCTCATACATTGCTGGTGGGAATTTAAAATAGTATAGCCTCGGAAGGACCTTCAAGAAGGCAGAGGCTTAAGACGTGGAGATCACCTTCCTTCCCACAAATGCATCAAAAATACATCTACATGTGAAACAACTCCTACAGAACACCTACTGAACGCTGGCAGAAGACCTCAGACTTCCCAAAAGGCAAGAAACTACCCATGTACCTGGGTAGGGCAAAAGAAAAAAGCAAAAATAGAGACAAAAGAATAGGGATGGGACCTGCACTTCTGGGATGGAGATGTGAAGGAGGAAAAGTTTCCACACACTAGGAAGGCCCTTCACTGGTGGAGATGGGGGGTGGGCAGAGTGGGGGGAAGCTTCGGAGCCACAGAGGAGAGCGCAGCAATAGGGGTGCAGAGGACAAAGCAGAGGGATTCCCGCACAGAGGGTCAGTGCCGACCAGCACTCACCAGCCCGAGAGGCTTGTCTGCTCACCTGCCAGGGTGGGTGGGGGGCTGGGAGCTGAGGCTCTGGCTTCGGAGGTCAGATCCCAGGGAGAGGACTGGGGTTGGCTGCATGAACACAGCCTGAAGGGGACTAGTGCGCCACAGCTAGCCGAGAGGGAGTCCGGGAAAAATTCTGGACCTGCCTAAGAGGCAAGAGACCATTGTTTCAGGGTGCGCGAAGAGAGGAGATTCAGAGCACCGCCTAAATGAGTTTCAGAGGCAGGCGCGAGCCATGGCTATCAGCGTGGACACCAGAGACTGGCAAAAAAGGCTAACGCTGCTGCTGCAGCCACCAAGAAGCCTGTGTGCGAGCACAGGTCACTATCCACACCTCCCCTCCCGTGAGCCTGTGCAGCCCGCCACTGCCAGGGTCCCGTGATCCAGGCACCACTTCCCCGGGAGAACACACAGCATGCCTCAGGCTGTTGCAACTTCATGCAGGCCTCTGCCGCCGCAGGCTCACCCCGCATTCGGTACCCCTCCCTCCACCTGGCCTGAGTGAGCCAGAGCCCCCGAATCAGCTGCTACTTTAACCTCACCCTCTCTGGGCGGGGAACAGACACCCTCAGGTGACCTACACACAGAGGCGGGGCCAAATCCAAAGCTGAACCCCAGGAGCTGTGCAAACAGAGAAGAGAAAGGGAAATTTCTCCGTGTAGCCTCAGGAGAAGCAGATTATATTTCCACAAGCAACTTGATGTATCCTGCATCTGTGGAATACCTCAATAGACAATGAATCATCCCCAAATTGAGGCAGTGGACTTTGGGAGAAAATGTAGACTTGGGGTTTGCTGACTGCAACTAATTTGTTTCCGGTTTTATGTTTATCTTAGTTTAGTATTTAGAACTTATTATCATTGGTAGATTTGTTTACTGGTTTGGTTGCTGTCTTCTTTTTATTTTTTTTATTATTTTTTAATTTTAATAGTATTTTTAAATTTTTTACCTTAATAACTTTATTTTCTTTCTTTATTTTTATTCTCCCTTTTCTTCTGAACTGTGTGGCTGACAGGGACTTGGTGCTCCAGCCGGGTGTCAAGCCTGAGCCTCAGAGTTAGAAGAGCAGAGTTCAGGACATTGGATCACCAGACACCTCCTGGCCCCACATAATATCAATCAGTAACACCTCTCTCAGAGATATATGTCTCAATGCTAAGACCCAGCTCCACTCCAACCAGAAAGCTCCAGTGCTGGACACCCCATGACAAACAACTAACAAGACAGGAACACAACCCCACCAATTAGCAGAGAGGCCGCCTAAAATCATAACAAGTGCACAGACACCCCAAAAGACACCACCAGACTTGGTCCTGCCTACCAGAAAGACAAGTTCCAGCCTCATCCCCCAGAACACAGGCGCTAGTCCCCTCCACCAGGAAGCCTACACAACGCACTGAACCAAACTTAGCCACTGGGGGCAGACACCAAAAACAATGGGAACTATGAACCTGAAGCCTGTGACAAGGAAACCCCAAACACAGTAAGTTAAGCAAAATGAGAAGACAGAAATACACAGCAGTTGAAGGAGCAAGGTAAAAACACACCAGACCAAACAAATGAAGAGGAACTAGGCAATCTACCTGAAAATGAATTCAGAGTAATGATAGTAAAGATGATACAAAACCTTGGAAATAGAATGGAAAAATACAAGAAATGTTTAACAAGGACCTAGAAGAACTAAAGAGCAAACAAACTATGATAAACAACACAATAAGTGAAATTAAAAATTCTCTAGAAGGAATCAATAGCAGAATAACTGAGGCAGAAGAACAGACAAGTGACTTGGAAGATAAAATACTGGAAATAACTACCACAGACCAGAATAAAGAAAAAAAGAATGAAAAGAATAGAGGACAGTCTCAGAGACCTCTGAGACAACATTAAACACGCCAACATTCTAATTATAGGAGTCCCCAGAGGAAGAGAAAAAGAAAGAGTCTGAGAAAATATTTGAAGAGATTACAGTTGAAAACTTCCCTAATATGAGAAAGGAAATAGTCAAGTTCAGGAAGTGCAGAGAGTCCCATACAACATAAATCCAAGGAGAAACACACCAAGACACATATTAATCAAACTATCAAAAATTAAATACAAAGAAAAAAATTAAAAGCAGCAAGGGAAAAGCAGCAAATAACACACAAGGGAATCCCCATAAGGTTAACAGCTGATCTTTCAGCAGAAACTCTGCAAGCCAGAAGGGACTGGCAGGACATATTTAAAGTGATGAAAGGGAAAAACCTACAACCAAGATTAGTCTACCCAGCAAGGATCTCATTCAGATTCGACAGAGAAATTAAAATCTTTACAAACAAGTAAAAGCTAAGAGAATTCAGCACCACTAAACCAGCTTTACAAGTGCAAAAGGAACTTCTCTAGGCAGGAAGTACAAGAGAAGGAAAAGACCTACAAAAACAAACCCAAAACAGTTACGAAAATGGTAATAGGAACACACATATCAATAATTACCTTAAATGTAAATAGATTAAATGCTCCAACCAAAAGACAGAGGCTTGCTGAATGGATACAAAAACAAGATCCATATATATGCTGTCTACAAGAGACCCACTTGAGACCTAGTGACACATACAGACTGAAAGTGAGAGGATGGAAAAAGATATTCCATGCAAATTGAGATCAAAAGAAAGCTGGAGTAGCAATTCTCATATCAGACAAAAAAGACTTTAAAATAAAGACTATTACAAGAGACAAAGAAGGACACTACATAATGATCAAGGGATCAATCCAAGAAGAATATATAACAATTGTAAATATTTATGCACCCAACATAGGAGCACCTCAATACATAAGGCAATTGCTAACAGCCATAAAAGGGGAAATCAACAGTAACACAATCATAGTAGGGGACTTTAACACCCCACTTTCACCAATGGACAGATCAACAAAAATGAAAATAAATAAGGAAACACAAGCTTTAAATGACACATTAAACAAGATAGACTTAATTGATATTTATAAGACATCCCATCCAAAACCAACAGAATACACTTTCTTCTCAAGTGCTCATGGAACATTCTCCAGGATAGATCATATCTTGGGTCACAAATCAAGCCTTGGTAAATTTAAGAAAATTGAAATCATATCAAGTATCTTTTCCGACCACAACGCTATGAGACTAGATATCAGTTACAGGAAAATAAATTGTAAAAAACACAAAAAACATAGAGGCTAAACAATATGCTACTAAATAACCAAGAGATCACTGAAGAAATCAAAGAGGAAATCAAAAAATACTTAGAAACATATGACAATGAAAACACGATGACCCAAAACCTATGGGATGCAGCAAAAGCAGTTCTAGGAGGGAAGTTTATAGCAAGAAAATCCTAACTCAAGAAATAAGAAAAATCTGAAATAAAAAACCTAACCTTACACCTAAAGCTATTAGAGATAAAAGAAGAAAAAATCCCCAAAGTTAGCAGAAGGAAAGAAATCATAAAAATCAGATCAGAAATAAATGAAAAAGAAATGAAGGAAACAATAGCAAAGATCAATAAAACTAAAAGCTAGTCTTTGAGAAAATAAGCAAAATTGATAAACCATTAGCCAGACTCATCAAGAAAAAAAAGGAAAAGACTCAAATCAACAGAATTAGAAATGAAGAGGAGAAGTAACAACTGACACTGCAGAAATACAAAGGATCATGAGAGATTACTACAAGCAACTATATGCCAATACAATGGACAACCTGGAAGAAATGGACAAATTCTTAGAAAAGCACAACCTTCCAAGACTGAACCAGGAAGAAATAGAAAATATAAACAGACCAATCACAAGCACTGATATTGAAATTATGATTAAAAACCTTCCAACAAACAAAAGCCCAGGACCAGATGGTTTCACAGGGAAATTCTATCAAACATTTAAAGAAGAGCTAACACCTATCCTTCTCAAACTCTTCCAAAATATAGCAGAGGGAGGAACACTCCCAAACACACTCTAAGAGGCCACCAGCACCCTGATACCAAAACCAGACAAAGACGTCACAAAAAAAGAAAACTACAGGCCAATATCACTGATGAACATAGATGCAAAAATCCTCAACAAAATACTAGTAAACAGAATCCAACAGCACATTAAAAGGATCATACACCATGATCGAGTGGATTTTATCCCAGGAATGCAAGGATTCTTCACTATATGCAAATAAATTAATGTGATAAACCATATTAACAAATTGAAGGAGAAAAACCATATGATCATCTCAATAGATGCAGGAAAAGCTTTTGGCAAAATTCAACACCCATTTATGACAAAAACTCTCCAGAAAGTAGGCATAGAGGGAACTTACGTCAACATAATAAAGGACATATAAGACAAACCCACAGCCAACATCGTTCTCAATGGTGAAAAACTCAAACCATCTCCACTAAGATCAGGAACAAGACAAGGTTGCCCACTCTCACCACTTATTCAACATAGTTTTGGAAGTTTTAGCCACAGCAATCAGAGAATAAAAAGAAATAAAAGGAATCCAAATCGGAAAAGAAGTGAAACTGTCACTGTTTGCAGATGACATAATACTATACATAGAGAATCCTAAAGATGCTACCAGAAAACTACTAGAGCTAATCAATGAATTTGGTAAAGTAGCAGGATACAAAGTTAATGCACAGAAATCTCTTGCATTCCTATACACTAATTATGAAAAATCTGAAAGAGAAATTAAGGAAACACTTCCATTTACTGCTGCAACAAAAAGAATAAAATACCTGGAATAAACCTACCTAAGGAGGCCAAAGACCTCTATTATATTTTTCAGCTCCAGCATATTTGGGGAGTTTCCCATGACTTATTATAGTAAAAAAGCCGCGTGCTCTCTCAAGAAATGTGTATTCTATATAATGACAAAATGAATAGGTAGTGTGATATGACACAAAAAGCACTGGACTGGGAGTCAGGACTACTATTAACTGGCTGTGTGAGCCTTGGAGAAATAAGTGAACCTGTTGTCTTGGCTTCAGTTTCATCTTCAGGAAAATTGAAGTAAATGGACTAGAATCTCTAGGTCATGGGTCTTTAATTGCTATATGTAGCATAACCATTATGTGTGCTGAGGACCAAACTAGCCCAAGTGGTGGCTGGTCAGCAGCCAGTGTCAGGGTGATTGGAAGAGAAAGAGTGGAGAAAGTGATTTCCAAGTTGAAGGCCAGCTTTGGAGAAACCTGCAACTACAGAATGTGAAGCATGGTAAGTATGGTAGATGAACAGGCAAGCCCATGCCTGAAGTTTTTTTTTGTTTAATATTTTTTCATGTAATTCAAGAGGAATTCAAGTGATGTTGACCACTAAGAAAAGAAATAATCTGATTAAAGGGAGACTTGAAGAGGGAATTCTCAGGGCTCCACTAATGTACCTGGAAGGTGAGGGAGTGGAGCACAGGCTTTACGATGGCCACCGACCCAATCACAGCAGAGCATTTCCACTTGCCACTCCTCCCATCATTCCCCTCTATGACTTTGGAGACTGTTACAAAATGTTTGCTTAATAGTGATTTGAGTATTTGTATCTTTTACGTACTTTTCCATGCATTTCAAATTTTTTAAAAATTATGTTAAGATAAAATATGTCCTGAATAATGCTCCCCAAATTTTTAAACTGAGAAGACATGTCTAAGTAGCAATTTGATTCTGGCAAATAAAGTGTGTTAAATTTAAAATTTCATGGGTCAAATTTATACAGAAGACAGGTGGGAGAAAAATCCTTTGAAAAACAAACACATTGTGTGCTTCCTGCCAATAAAAACGTAATACTTCCTCATTGTCATTAATAAAAGATAATACTTTCAAAGTTCTGTAGACACTAAAAAGAAAGAAAACACTCAAATGCGTCACCTATTTCCACATTCAAGTCTGAGAAGCTATATAAATTTCTCCAGCCTGTGGCAGAAAACACCAAACCAACCGTAAGTCCGAGAGCAATCATCTCTGGACAGCAGCTATGCAGCTGGCCGTGCTGACCGTGCTGTACGCTGTGAGTGTGCTGCCTGGCACCCTGGCCCTGCAGCTTCCCCAGAAGGCAGGAGGCATGAGTGAGCTGCCGTGGGAACAGGCTCAGGTATGTCACTGGCCCACTCACCTGGGCCTCCACAGGCTCACCATCAGCATTAGGAAGTATGTTTTTCAATTTTAATAATCTTTCTGATTATATAGGTAATATATGTTTTAATCAAGTAGCTGTTAAGAGCAAGCTTTGGAGCCTTCCCAAAGTGGATTCAAGTTCCATCTCCTCCACTCAACTGTGTAGATGAACACAGGAATGTTATTAAACTTCTCTGAGCTTCAGTTTTCTAATTTGGAAGTTGGATAATATAATGATATCAACCAAATGGGGGTGTTGTGAAGCACTTTACAGAGTACCTGAGACATATTCAATAAACTGAAGTCCTTATTGCTACTATTATTTATTGTAACTTGAAATTTTTCTCATAATGAGCAAAGTGTTGCCTCTTAAGATGAGGACTGCTTGTGATGGAGAGACTTGAAAAGAAAAAATGAGGGTATAAGTTGCAGTCCTTCCACTGACAAGCCAATGATGATGGGCAAGGCATGAACTTCTGACTTTGTTTTCTCATATATCTAATAGAGACAATAATACTGTGTTTTATACCTCACAGGATTATTCTAGAGCATAAAGGAAGTGGTAACAATACCAATTATCATGTATGTAACAATTGCAGATTATAAAGTACTTCATATATATTGTGTCATTGAATCCTTAGCTCTATCCTGGGAAAAAGAAGAAACGAAAGTAAGGTTAATTCACATACTTACTAACTGTAGAGATAAGAATCAAGGACAAGTTCTGGTTCAAAAATCATGTTCTTTCCAATATACTACTTAATAAGTAGTCTAATAAGTGTAAGTAATTATTACCTGGTAAAATAATGGGACATCTACTCCTAAGTATTGTTTATAAATTTAAGCCTTAAGCATAAGAAAAGTTGTTTTATTTCACACTAACTTCGACTTTTTAAAAGTCCATCTAATACATTGGACTGAACCATATGAAATCAGTGATATTTGACAGGTTTTTTTTTCTCCAAAGGAGCAATTTCATATGGGTCCACCTAATGGACTCTACAGAAGGAGTACACTTGCAAGAGTATTGAGTCCCTTTACCCATGGTGCACGTTGCCAATAAACCAGAGGGAGGTTCTCTAGGTTTAAAGGAAGGCAGGAAAATTCATCTTAAGGATGCAGAGAGATTTCTTACAAAGGGTGTCTTTGTAAAGCCTGTAGCTCTGGAAGGGAAAAAAATGAGGTATTTGTTTCCAAATCAGGGATTAATTGCTAATTGTCATGGGTGAACAATAAGTGTTTGTTGTATTGAATGAAATACAGTCGTTGGTAACAGGAAGACAGAGCACAATATTGCTAAGTTTACTTATATAAAGTGCATACTCCTAAGCGGTTCTCAGACAAGTAAACATTACCACCTACTCCAAATTAGATTGCAAATGAGTGAGCCAATGTTTAAATCATTTCAAAGATATTATCACACATTATATAACACTATACATTTTTCTGATGAAATGGGCTTTGGAATCAGAACACAAGTTCAAATACCAGCTCCTTTGGTTACTCATGGGGTGACCTCGTGCAACTTATTTCACTCTCCTGAGCCATGATTCTTCAAATGTGAAATAGGAAAATAATGCCATACCTTACTTCACAGGGTGGTTATGAGGTTTAAATGAGATAAGTAATGTAAAGCTCCTGTTATAGTCCCTGGCACTACTAAGTGTTTAATAAAAGTCCTTTGCTGCTGTTGTTATTTCATTCACTTTCTATTTTTTCCTATTTAGGCTGCTGGACTGCCATCCTCATACCCATTCACTAGTGTCCTTTAAGAAATTCCCAGGGACCCAATTGCCCATGGAATACACCTGAGAGACCTGCTTTATCCTGCAGTCTCACAAAGAGGGTTTTATTAAGGAGTTAGCCATGGAAAGAGCACTGGCCTGGCAGTCAAGAAACTCAGAGCCAGTTCTGCTACTAACTTAACATGTGACCCCAGGGCAAATCATTTAGTTACTAAGAGTTCTGATTTCTTCACCTGGAGAATACGTATATAAAACGAAATAATGTCATAATAACCTTTCCCAGGACTAAAATATTAAGACCTTTAACCTCAGCTGGGATCTGATCTCCAGAGAATTTTAGAAAGGGCTGGGTGACTTTGGATCTCCCCATAGGGTCTCTGATGCCAAGGGGAGGTCTCAGCTGTGCCCCTTGAGGGCACACTGGGCACTCTTCCTGATTGGCTATTACAAACAAGTCTATGTTTTATAAAGTATACAGTGTGTTTCTCTTCAAAACGTTTAATGGGATAAAAGAAAAATGGAGGGACTCCTTTGCTCATGAAATGAAATGGCAGTGCTTCATCATCAATATTAAGTTTTCTTTTCATTAATGCACTCTTGTTTTACTTGTTTACTATGTAAGTATTCTGCCTTCACACTACTATTTGGGTCCACAGGAGTCAGAAGCAAAGATGTGCAGACTTCTGAGCTAAAAGAAGACAATAAACAAGAATTATAGATCAATTACTCTCTTTCCAATAGGACTATCTGAAAAGATTTTATCCATCTGATTCAAAAATAAGGGACCCCAATAGTTTAGAAGTCAAACTCAAGCAGATGCAAAAATTTTTTCGCCTGCCTATAACTGGAACATTAAGCTCCCACATTATAGAAATCATGCGGAAGCCCAGATGTGGAGTGCCGGATGTTGCAGAATATTCCCTATTCCCAGATCGCCCAAAATGGACTTCCAAAGTGGTCACCTACAGGTTAGTTTTGCTTTGGCTCATTTTAGCAAAAACAGTAAAGCCTATTTCCTAAAAGGTCAAACATTGTTTTCTTGTTTTCTACCAGGATCGTGTCATATACTCGAGACTTACCACATGTCATAGTGAATCAATTAGTGGCAAAGGCCTTCAACGTGTGGAGCAAAGAGATCCCACTGAGCTTCAAGAGAGTTAGCTGGGGAATTGCTGATATCATGATTGGCTTTGCAAGAGGAGGTAAGGAAGATTCCTGCAGGCTGATCCTGTGTGCTATTTTGCTTGTTATTTATATCAGTGCCCTCCTCTTTCTGGGATTTAAAAATCTTTAAAGAGATATAGATAGATGATAGATGATAGATAGATAGATAGATCATCTCATTAAAGATCAATGTTCTTACACTTTTTCTAGTCCATTAACTTCGAGCCACTTTTTTTTTTTTTTTTTTTTTTGCGGTACGCGGGCCTCTCACTGTTGTGGCCTCTCCCGTTGCGGAGCACAGGCTCCGGACGCGCAGGCTCAGCGGCCATGGCTCACGGGCCCAGCCGCTCTGCGGAATGTGGGATCTTCCCGGACCGGGGCACGAACCCGTGTCCCCTGCATCGGCAGGCGGACTCTCAACCACTGCGCCACCAGGAAAGCCCTCGAGCCACTTTTTATAGCAGAAGATGGCAAACTATGGCCCATGAGCCAAATCTGTAAATAGTTATTAGAACACAGCCATGGTCCTTCAATTACCTATTGTCTATGAGTGCTTTGGGGCTACAATGGCAGACTTTAGCAATTCCGACAGAGGTCTTCAAGCCCACAAATCTGGTCCTTCACAGAAAATGTTTGCCAACCTCTGTTTTGTAACATGAATCATGATACACATATATATTTATGGGACAGTTTAAAATATATCTAACTAACATCAACATTAAACCAAAAGAAGAGGTTACAACTTCCAAAGGCCTTAAGTGGTCTCCAAGAAGTGAACAGTCCCTGTGGCTTATTGCCAACACCCTTCATGTAGTAAAAAGTAGAAAATAGAGAACTTTCATATTAAAGGGCTTAAGGAGATATAACCCATATACATGAACTGCTATTAATTGCTGGTGTTTCATGGTGCAAATTTAGAGGAAAATGTTGGTCTTTTTGGCCTGCTTTAATGTTAAACTTCCTGGGTGCTGTGAATTTAGCCGAAATTTGAGCTTCAACCACAATATTAACAAGACTGAAGAAAACCTTACAGAAAAGCACTGATCATGGCACTCCATGTTTTTCAAGAACTGGATAAACTGGATATGGCCTGACACCAATTTGAAAATAAATGTCTCTGCATCACAAATAAAAGCACTATCAAAATCTATTTTAAGACACCTTGAGCACAGTTCTTCAAGGGACTGTCTACTACATCCGCAAAGAAAAAGCTGGGTTTTTAAGAAAACGTATATTAAATGGTATGCAGTTATCTGCTGAATCCAGTACTCAAACTCATTGTGCACTCTGCCACCATCCAGCTAAGGAAAATGATCAAACATAACACTTAGATGCCACCATAAGTAGGATGTGAATGTATTTAAAGTCCATATCAGTAAGCTTTCAACATGTGGTGGTTATCAGGGATGAGCAGTGGTTCTGTGAAAGAAAAAGTCCCTGTGACAAATAAACACCCAAACCACCCTGTGTATGCAGCTGACTGCTTGGGGCTAATCTTTCTAACCTCAATAATCATGTACTATAAACTAAAAGATGAAATGACTGGAGATAAATTCAGTCACTAAAGGCAATTACCACTTTTTCTTTCAGCTCACGGGGACCCCGACCCATTTGATGGGCCAGGAAACACACTGGCTCATGCCTTTCCACCTGGGCCAGGCCTGGGAGGAGATGCTCACTTTGATGAGGATGAACGCTGGACTGATGCTAGCAGTATAGGTACAGCATCCCAAATCTCTTCCACTACATATCCTTTTTAAAATCCTGAACTTTTTATACTTAACTATCTTTAATTTGACAATTGAAAGCAATTAATAATAGTTATTGAGCACTTGCTAACTGCCACCTTTGTGCTTTAAATGCATTATTGCATTTAATATGCTCATAATGCTCCATATATAGAAGATAGATACTCAGGCTACAGAGTCAAAAAATGTTGGGTTCAATTTGCTTTACCTCTACCAATTACTCATTTTGTGTCTTTGGGCAAGTTATTTAACTTCTCTGAGCCTCAGTTTCCTTATCTATGAAATGGGACTATAAATAATTCCTACCTCACAGGATTGCTGTTGGAATTAAATGAGATAATGCTTATGCAGTGCTTAGCACAGTGCTTGGTATATATTAATAATTCAATAAATTATAGCCCTTCTATATATATCCCCAAAATAAGTTTTTTAATTGAAGGTGAAAGAGGAGCAGAGACTATGATACTTGAGAAGTATATACAGTTCTGATATTATTCACTGTTTTTCAGAAAGAACCCACACCATAACCCAGCCTATCATATTCATCACTTTACAAAGTAGAAGATCATAGACAAAACAGAAAACTAATGAAGAGAAGCTCTAGATAAATAACCCTAACTGGAGACAATGCTTTTTTTTTTTTTTTTTAACATCTTTATTGGAGTATAATTGCTTTACAATGGTGTGTTAGTTTCTGCTTTATAACAAAGTGAATCAGTTATACATATACATATGTCCCCATATCTCTCCCTTCTTGCGTCTCCCTCCTTCCCACCCTCCCTATCCCACCCCACTAGGTGGTCACAAAGCATCAGGCTGATCTCCCTGTGCTATGGGGCTGCTTCCCACTAACTAGCTATTTTACGTTTGGGAGTGTATATATGTCCATGCAACTCTCTCACTTTGTCACAGTTTACCCTTCTCCCTCCCCATATCCTCAAGTCCATTCTCTAGTAGGTCTGTGTCTTTATCCCTGTCTTACCCCTAGGTTCTTCATGACATTTTTTTTTCTTAAATTCCATATATATGTGTTAGCATACGGTATTTGTATTTCTCTTTCTGACTTACTTCACTCTGTATGACAGACTCTAGGTCCATCCACCTCATTACAAATAGCTCAATTTCGTTTCTTTTTATGGCTAATATTCCATTGTATATACGTGCCACATCTTCTTTATCCATTCATCCGATGATGGACACTTAGGTTGTTTCCATCTCCAGGCTATTGTAAATAGAGCTGCAATGAACATTTTGGTACATGACTCTTTTTGAATTATGGTTTTCTCAGGGTATATGCCCAGTAGTGGGATTGCTGGGTCATATGGTAGTTCTATTTGTAGTTTTTTAAGGAACCTCCATACTGTTCTCCATAGTGGCTGTACTAATTCACATTCCCACCAGCAGTGCAAGAGTGTTCCTTTCTTCCACACCCTCTCCAGCATTTATTGTTTCCAGATTTTTTGTTGATGGCCATTCTGACTGGTGTGAGATGATATCTCATTGTAGTTTCAATTTGCGTTTCTCTAATGATTAATGATGTTGAGCATTCTTTCATGTGTTTGTTGGCAGTCTGTATATCTTCTTTGGAGAAATGTCGATTTAGGTCTTCTGCCCATTTTTGGTTTGGGTTGTTTGTTTTTTTGTTATTGAGCTGCATGAGCTGCTTGTAAATTTTGGAGATTAATCCTTTGTCAGTTGCTTCATTTGCAAATATTTTCTCCCATTCTGAGGGTTGTCTTTTGGTCTTGTTTATGGTTTCCTTTGCTGTGCAAAAGCTTTTAAGTTTCATTAGGTCCCATTTGTTTATTTTTGTTTTTATTTCCATTTCTCTAGGAGGTGGGTCAAAAAGGATCTTGCTGTGATTTATGTCATAGAGTGTTCTGCCTGTTTTCCTCTAAGAGCTTGATAGTTTCTGGCCTTACATTTAGGTCTTTAATCCATTTTGAGCTTATTTTTGTGTATGGTGTTAGGGAGTGACCTAATCTCATACTTTTACATGTACCTGTCCAGTTTTCCCAGCACCACTTATTGAAGAGGCTGTCCTTTCTCCACTGTACATTTTTTAAAAAGTGGCTACTGGTTACTGGCCCTGAAAGTGAAATGAGTACTCGTGTTTGGCAATGGGAATTCACCACTACAGTGATGCCTTGCCATGAAAATCTAACCTATGTAAAATTATGACACTGCTTCCGTTTCACATCTTGCATACCTTTTTCATTCTTCCTTCTTCCCACTCAAGGTAAGCTAAAGACAGCTTCCTTCAATCTAATGCACCACAATTGGAACTCTGGCCACTCAAACACATTCACACCTTCCCCCTTATTTGCAAAGCCTTTCTATGAGTCTGAGGGAGAGAGAGCACATACATAATACACTTTAACAAATCAAAAGCAAATCCCAGCATCGCCTGGAGTTCCTGCCTTATGGTCGTGCTTTCTCAAAGCCAACTTTCTCTCTCCTGCTATTCAAAGTCACTATCATTTATTGAATAGCCATTATTATTTTCCAGATATTGGGAAACTCATTATGACAAATCGACAAGGTAGGAATTACTATCTCCATTTAACAGATGAGGAACTGAGACTCAGAAATACCCATTAATTTGTCCAAAGTTGTCCAGCTAGTAAGTAGCAGAGCTGGGTTTCAAAACCAGGTCTTTATACAATACTTAGATGCCTTTGCTTTCCTCTACTGAATACTGGTATCTGAGTGATTACATAAGAAGCGAATAGGCAGAAATACATTATATTAAAAAAAAGTGATGAGATTAAAGCACTACTATTCTTTTTTTTAAAACTTTATTGAAGTATAGTTGATTTAGTGTTGTGTTAATTTCTGCTGTACTGCAAAGTCATTCAGTTATACACATATACTTTTTCATATACTTTTCCATTATGGTTTATCACAGGATATTGAATAGAGTTCCCTGTGCTTTACAGTAGGAACTTGTTGTTTATCCATTCTATATATAATGGTTTGCATCTGCTAATCCCAAACTCCCAATCCTTCCCTCCCACACCCCCACTTGGCAACCATGTGTCTGCTCTCAATGTCTGTGAGTCTGTTTTTGTTTCATAGATATGTTCATTTGTGTCATATTTTAGATTCCACATATAAGTGATGTCAGATGGCATTTGTCTTTTTCTTATTTCACTTAGTATGATATCTCAGGTCCATCCATGTTGCTGCTAATGGCATTATTTCATTATTTTCTATGGCTGAGTAGTATTCCATCATATAAATGTACCACATCTGCATTTTTTTAACATCTTTATTGGAGTATAATTGCTTTACAGTGGTGTGCTAGTTTCTGCTGCATAACAAAGTGAATCAGCTATACGTATACATATAACACCATAACTCCTCCTTCTTGCGTCTCCCTCCTACCCTACCTATCTCACCCCTCTAGGTGGTTAAAAAGCACCAAGCTGATCTCCCTGTTCTGTGTGGCTGCTTTCCAATAGCTCTCTATTTTACATTTGGTAGGGTATATATGTCCATGCCACTCTCTCACTTCATCCCAGCTTACCCTTGCCCCTCCCCATGTCCTCAAGTCCATTCTCTATGTCTGCATCTTTATTCCTGTCCTACTCTGAGGTTCTTCAGAACCCTTTTTTTTTTTTTTAAGATTCCATATATATGTGTTAGCATACGGTACTTGTTTTTCTCTTTCTGACTTATTTCATTCTGTATGACAGAATGTAGGTCCATCCACCTCGCTACAAATAACTCAATTTCGTTTCTTTTTATGGCTGAGTAATATTCCATTGTATATAAGTGCCACATCTTTTTACCTATTCATCTGTCGATGGACACTTAGGTTGCTTCCTGGCTACTGTAAATAGTGCTGCAATGAATATTGGGTACATGGCTCTTTTTGAATTATGGCTCTCTCTGGGTATATGCCTGGCAGTGGGATTGCTGAGTCGTATGCTAGTTCTATTTTTAGTTGTTTAAGGAACCTCCATAGTGGCTGTACCAATTTACATTCCCACCAACAGTGCAAGAGGGTTCCCTTTTCTCCTCACTCCCCCCCTGCATTTATTGCTTCTAGATATTTTGATGATGGCCATTCTGACTGGTGTGAGGTGATACCTCATTGTAGTTTTGATTTGCATTTCTCTAATGATTAGTGATGTTGAACATCTTTTCATGTGTTTGTTGGCAATCTGTATATCTTGTTTAGAGAAATGTCTTTTTAGGTCTTCTGCCCATTTTTGGACTGGGTTGTTTGATTTTTTGATATTGAACTGCATGAGCTGCTTGTATATTTTGGAGATTAATCTTTTGTCAGTTGCTTCATTTGCAAATATTTTCTCCCATTCTGAGGGTTGTCTTTTGGTCTTGTTTATGGTTTCCTTTGCTGTGTGTGCAAAAGCTTTTAAGTTTCATTAGGTCCCATTTGTTTATTTTCGTTTTTATTTCCATTTCTCTAGGAGGTGGGTCAAAAAGGATCTTGCTGTGATTTATGTCATAGAGTGTTCTGCCTATGTTTTCCTCTAAGAGTTTTATAGTTTCTGGCCTTACATTTAGGTCTTTAATCCATTTGGAGTTTATTTTTGTGTATGGTGTTATGGAGTGTTCTAATTTCATTCTTTTACATGTAGTTGTCCAGTTTTCCCAGCACCACTTATTGAAGAGGCTGTCTTTTCTCCATTGTATATTACCTCCTTTGTCAAAGATAAGGTGACCATAGGTGCATGGGTTTATCTCTGGGCTTTCTATCCTGTCCCATTGGTCTATATTTCTGTTTTTGTGTCAGTACCATACTGTCTTGATTACTGTAGCTTTGTACTGTAGTCTGAAGTCAGGGAGCCTGATTTCTCCAGCTCTATTTTTCTTTCTCAATATTGCTTTGGCTATTCAGGGTCTTTTGTGCTTCTGTACAAATGTGAAATTATTTGTTCTAGTTCTGTGAAAAATGCCATTGGTAATTTGATAGGGATTGCGTTGAATCTGTAGATTGCTTTTGGTAGTATAGTCATTTTCACAATGTTGATTCTTCCAATCCAAGAACATGGTATATCCCTCCATCTGCTTGTATCCTCTTTCATTTCTTTCATAAGAGTCCTATAGTTTTATGCATACAGGTCTTTTGTCTCCTCAGGTAGTTTTATTCCTAGATACTTTATTCTTTTTGTTGCAGCGGTAAATGGGAGTGTTTCCTCAATTTCTCTTTCAGATTTTTCGTCATTAGCATATAGGAATGCAAGAGATTTCTGTGCATTAATTTTGTATCTTGCTACTCTACCACATTCATTGATTAGCATTAGTAGTTTTCTGGTAGCATCGTTAGGATTCTCTATGTATAGTATTATGTCATCTGCAAACAGTGACAGCTTTACTTCTTTTCTGATTTGGATTCTTTTTATTTCTTTTTCTTCTCTGATTGCTGTGGCTAAAACTTCCAAAACTATGTTGAATAATAGTGGTGAGGGTGGGCAACCTTATCTTCTTCCTCATCTTAGTGTAAATGGGTTCAGTTTTTCACCATTGAGAACGATGTTGGCTGTGGGTTTGTCATATATGGCCTTTATTATGTTGACACAAGTTCCCTCTATGACTACTTTCTGGAGGGTTTTTATCATAAATGGGTGTTGAATTTTGTCAAAAGCTTTTTCTGCATCTATTGAGATGATCATATGGTTTTTATTCTTCAGTTTGTTAATATGGTGTATCTCACTGACTGATTTGAGTATACTGAAGAATCCTTGCATTCCTGGGCTAAACCCCACTCGATCATGGTGTATGATCCTTTTAATGTGCTGTTGGATTCTGTTTGCTAGTATTTTGTTGAGGATTTTTGCATCTATGTTCATCAGTGATATTGGCTTGTAGTTTTCTTTTTTTGTGACATCTTTGTCTGGTTTTGGTATCAGGGTGATGGTGGCCTCTTAGAGTGTGTTTGGGAGTGTTCCTCCCTCTGCTATATTTTGGAAGAGTTTGAGAAGGATAGGTGTTAGCTCTTCTTTAAATGTTTGATAGACTTTGCCTTTGAAGCCATCTGTCCTGAGCTTTTGTTTGTTGGAAGGTTTTTAATCATAATTTCAATATCAGTGCTTGTGATTGGTCTGTTTATATTTTCTATTTCTTCCTGGTTCAGTTTCATAAGGTTGTGCTTTTCTAAGAATTTGTCCATTTCTTCCAGGTTGTCCATTGTATTGGCATATAGTTGCTTGTAGTAATCTCTCATGATCTTTTGTATTTCTGCAGTGTCAGTTGTTACTTCTCCTGTTTCATTTCTAATTCTGTTGATTTGAGTCTTCCCTTTTGTCTTGATGAGTCTGGCTCATGGTTTATCAATTTTGTTTATCTCTGAAAAATCCAGCTTTTATTTTTATTGATCTTTGCTATTGTTTCCTTCATTTCTTTTTCATTTATTTCTGATCTGATCTTTATGATTTCTTTCCTTCTGCTGACTTTCAGGTTTTTTTTTGTTCTTTCTTTCTCTAATTGCTTTAGGTGTAAGGTTAGGTTGTTGATTTGAGATGTTTCTTGTTTCTTGAGGTAGGATTGTATTGCTATAAACTTCCCTCTTAGAACTGCTTTTGCTGCATCCCATAGGTTTTGGGTCATCATGTTTTCATTTTCATATGTTTCTAGGTATTTTATTTATTTCCTCTTTTATTTCTTCAGTGATCTCTTGGTTATTTAGTAGTATATTTTTTAGCCTCCATGTGTTTGTATTTTTTACAGATTTTTTCCTGTAATTGATATCTAGTCTCATAATGTTGTGGTTGGAAAAGATACTTGATATGATTTCAATTTTCTTAAATTTACCAAGGCTTGATTTGTGACCCAAGATATGATCTATCCTAGAGAATGTTCCAGGAGCACTTGAGAAGAAAGTGTATTCTGGTTTTTTTGGATGGAATGTCCTGTAAATATCAATTAAGTACATCTTGTTTAATGTATCATTTAAAGCTTGTGTTTCCTTATTTATTTTCATTTTGGATGATCTGTCCATTGGTGAAAGTGAGTTGTTTAAGTCCCCTACTATGACTGTGTTACTGTTGATTTCCCCTTTCATGGCTGTTAGCACTTGCCTTATGTATTGAGGAAAGAACTACTATTCTGATTCCTCTTCTAAACCTTCCGCCCTTGTGAAGGCCTGGAAACAAATAAGCTAACTATGGAGAATTTAAATGGTTAGGTATTTTATAGTTATTTTATTTTTATTATTATCTATTTTGATTTTATTATATATATAGTTATTTTTTACAGTTACTGTATGTCTCTTTTGTTGCAGGAGTTAATTTCCTGTATACTGCAACTCATGAACTTGGCCATTCCTTGGGTCTGGATCATTCATCTGATCCTAATGCTGTGATGTATCCAACTTATGGAGAAGGCGATTACAAGAATTTCAAACTTTCACAGGATGATATCAATGGAATTCAGAAATTATATGGTAATATTTATGATTTCCATATTTCCAATGTCTCCTTAAGACATTGCCTCCTTTGGGTAGGCTTGAATGAGAAAGACTGGGAAATAGGTATTTACTTGGAAAAACACACTGGAACTTTTATATCTAAAAGCCTATTGAGGGGAGAAATTTGAGACATTAGATACTTGAAATTTAATCATGCTATTTTATACTATGAGGATATTGATTTTAAGTTTTAAGTAATATAGTATCATTTGGTGAAATCATGAAAATGATGCTCTCAAACGTTTTTTATAAGCTGCCACTCACTCTTCTTTCTTGCTTGGTTCAAATACTTTAGGGAGCCTCCCCCATAGGGACGGACAGAGGAACATAACACCTTCCCCCGTAGCTTCCTGCTCCCAAGGGTTTGGCCCTAGGTCCTTAAAAGTTACCCAATTTTTCCTGCCTGTATATATGCATAGGGAAATGGGTTAACCATAGACAGTGACTTCTTATTATTGCTGGTCATGATGGGTATGAATATACCATGTCCCAATCTACACTTTTTTGTTTTAATCAAGTTTCAAATTCAATTTAAAAGAATAAACTGATTTGTATTTGCTTGATCAAGTCAAAAAGAGTAATGTGAGAAAGGAATCAAAGGACAAGGATAAAAAGCCATGTCTCTAGATAAAGATGAGAATAGTAAGAGTCAAAGAAGCTAAATAAATCGTCCAAGGACAAGAAGCTGCTGAATTCTTGAACAAAGATTCCAAGCCAGGGCTGCATGATTTCACATTCTTTCTACTTCATATTTCAGCCTATCACTACTTAGTATGCTTCTAAAAGCAATTTGGAAAAGAAAATACATACAGAATGATATCTTTAAGTACACAGATATAATTAAACCTTTCCGGCAAATTACCAGGATGATAAGAATATTCGGCAGAAAGATAACATAAGAGTCTCTGAATGTTTAGAAGAGCAATGAAAGTGCTTCCACATAATAAATAATGTAATGTCCTCAGGGGGAAATTACTCCTGTAGGATAATGGATTTAAGCTATCCGTTGAACCTATAACTTACTATCAATCAGCATCTCCCAAACTGTGTTCCCAGAACACTGATCCTACCAAACAATTCCCCAAAAAAAGATGCTTTGGAGAAACAAGTTCAAAAACCACTACCTACTGTATTTAAAATGCAGAGGATGTTAAAAATGATCTAACAAACTGTCATTTAACTCAGTGCTTCCCAAATTATAATCCTTTTTGTGGCACACCCATTGAGCCCTCTCAGAATAGCATTTCAGAGAACACGTTTTGGAAAATACCATTAACTGTACCACAAAGTTCTGACTTAAGGAGCTGCTGCTGTCCAAAAAAGTTCACGAAACACTGACAATTGTTGGTAAAGTCAACACCAACAAAACAGAAAATAGTACCTCCCCTTATATAAAACTATGGAACTTACAGAATACTCTATGGCATGTATAACTATCTTTGAACCTTAAGAAAATTAGAAAGGGCCTGAAAAACGTTCTTCGGCAGACTGATTAGATTTAACATAAAGAAGATGGATTAGTGCATTAAATCCTTAAGTATTAGACAGTGAAGTGCCTCTAGTCAAAGTTGGAAAGAGGTAGCTTCTGGACAAATGAAAGTAAGATTTAATTACATAGGTTTTTAATGTAGGTAGTTTATTAATACAATAAGTGATGTGAGCAGAAAATATAAATTCAAAAGAATGTGGTTAAACTCATGGATATAAAATTCCCAACGTTCCTTTCAGAATAATAAAAATAATAGCTAAAATGCATCAAGTTTTTATAGTGTACCAGGCATTTCATGTGCAATAGCTTATTTAATTCAACAATCCAATGAGTTGTTACTGTCCTCATTTTACAGGCTGGTAATCTAACATGAAGAGAAGCTAAGTAATAACTTACACAAGATCACATGGCTGGTAAAATGACAGAGTGAAAAGACAGGGTGCAAAGATATCTGACCACCCAGGGACTACACTCCATACAGTGTTGCCTTTTTAGCCTTTGGAGGTTGTTCTTCAGAACTGTTGTCCCAGGCACAGAAACTGGGCTGGGTGAATGATGGACTGTACATACTGTGACATTTCTTGTGTTTTTATAGTCTTAGGATTTTTTAATATGTTTTATACGTTGTCAGAATGTTCTTATTTTGTCTCTTCACAGGAAAGAGAAATGATTCAAGAAAAAATTAGAAACTTCAGGGAGAACACACATTCATTCATTGGATTCTATATAGTTGTTCCCAACCAGAATTAAAGAACACTGTTGCTGCACTCCATTTACCCCTTGCTGCCTCCATCCTTGTATTGTGGTTGGTTTTCGTACATCTCTCTCCCCCTCATCTATGACTATCCTCAAGCAACATGCACTTGGTGGATGTCAATAAATGTTAAATACATAGATAAATAAAATTTTTATTCCATGGTAAAATAATTTCTATTTGGAAATACTGTTTCTGTGGCAAGAGAAGATATGCTAAGATTAAGACCAGAAAAAAGAATTAAATAACCCCACCACATTATTTTGGGACTTCAGCTGCACCTCACCCTATCACTAGTTGGGTAAGGTATAGTATAGTATAGTATAGTATAGTATAGTATAGTGCAGTACAGTACAGTATAGTATAAACCAAGATAGTATAACCCAAAGGTACCTTAAGTTCCTCTCATCCTTTGGTCCAATCCCTCACTCTGAGTATTCTGGGAAGTCCAAATCTTCCCACAAAATGTGTGTGAATTCCCAGGGATTTACATTCTCATAGTCCCTTCTGGCACCAAGTTCCTGCCCCTGAACTGACTTCATGGCATCTCTCCGACCACAGCTGCTCTGTGTTCCCTTTCCTCTGCCCCATCAAAACCCAAATATCAATCTCACTCTCTTCTCTTTTACTTTCTCCAAACCAGTCCTACAAGGCTTTTGTCAGATTGTTGACACTGCTGAAGATTTGCATCAACGGTGAGATTTTACACTGCACAAGGACAATGAAATTGAACTAAACTCAAATTAGATATTATCCTCACCCTTCAAATCCTTTACCCATCCCAGCATCAGGAATTTCCCACTGGCCACCTACCTCTGCAGGTTCCAACCTCCTACCACATCTCTCCCTAATCCTCAAATCTCTAAACCCCAGTCCTTCTGACTTCCCTCAGACACTCATTTCCTGAGGTTCAAGTAGCTCTCCTTCTCCATGCACAGAGACTCGCTACTGTATTTCTGTGGTAAAAACACTCTCTATGCGGGGCTTAATCCTTTAGCAGGACACAGAGCTGGCAAAGGCTTTTCCATTTCAGCCGTTCCTCCTCCATACTCCCTGCACCCATGCATGGTTTTCTCTACAAATAGAGGGATAAATAATTGTAATTTACTTTCTTACTGATACAAATTATGCCACACATAAGCACCCTGAAAAGATGTATTCATTTTTTAAAATTTCATTTAAGGATTTTTTTTCGCCCAAAATGGATCAATAATCCAAAACTCAGAAATACCACCAAAACCATTAAAGGAGCCATTCCAGGGACAGACAAAATGAGGGGGGGAATCTACAACCTAGGCAAAATGAGTTATATATTCAAAGACTCTCTTAAAACATAAGGGAATAGGTCTATAATAAAAATAAAAAGGAAGAAGTCATTAAATTTAAGCTCCTCACTTTGTAGATGACAAAACAGACCAAGAGAGGTTAAATTTTGCAGTAAACAAATGTGTCCTGTGATTAAAGCATTTTCTTTGTTTGTTTGCCTGTTTGCATTTTGGTTTGGGCAGCAGAAGGCAATATCTATCTTGTAGCTGAAGTGGATATTGTTTTTACCTGCCCAGCATCCCTTCACCCTACTTTTTGGGACAGGGACAGTCTTTCCCCTTTGTATATTATCTTAGTGAGACATACTTGAGTATGCCACATGCTGCCAGGGCTGAGAAGGGAGTACAGGACCCAAGTTTGGCCTATCAGACACTCCCTCTGAAAACACCAGACACTGATTCACCCTGGTAGTGAGTTTTGGAGACACCGCCTATTCATTCCTGCACCCAGATAAATCTCTGAAGCTGCCTTGGGTCCTGTCCTACAAACAGCTTAGGTACGGGGTGTCTCTTCCATGTTTTGCAGCTGACTGCATTGCCTTCTAATAAATTTTGTCTTTTGCTTATGTTAGCAAGAGTCAGTTTATGTCTGTTGCTTGCAAATCCCTGACACAGTAGCTTGAATGGCTCTCCTATGGTATCTGATATATGGATTCTGTTATATATCTCACCACATACTCCAATCTTAACCCTATGAAGTTAAGCTCTAACTGAGCACAGAAGTTGAATTTTCTTATTCCTATCCAAAAACCATAAAGCTGACTTCTAAAGAGAAATTTTGCCTAGAAAATAAGGAACCATGTTCTCTTTTTTTTTAATTGTGGTAAAATACACATAACATAAAATTTATCATCTTCACCATTTTTAAGTATATAGTTCAGTATAAAGTATATTCACATTGTTGTACAAGGGTAAGTGTTCTTACCCTTAGCACTATTAGCATGTTCAACTGAATAATTCTTTGTTAGAGGCTATTCTGTGCATGGTAGGATGCTCAGCAGCACCCCCTGGCCTCTCCCCACTACATGCCAGTAAAACATCCTCAGTCGTGGAAACCAAAGATGTGTTCAGACATTGCCAAATGACCCCTGAGGGGCAAAATAGCCCCCAGTTGAGATCCATGGAGCTAAAGAAAATAAAGTCCTATTTCACTGCATTATACTCAATGTCCCTTTTTACCTTTTTTTATCCCTACCATCTGGTAATCCTGTGTCATCCCATGGGAAAGGAAAACCAATAAAACATTAATGTGGCTTTGTCTGTTTTTGACACTTCTTTGAGGAAAGGACTGTCATATTTTAAGGAATAAAACCAACTGTATGCCAAAGCCAAGATGACGTATATTTATAGAAGTTCACAAAACTTGTTTGTATTCTGTCAATTATTTTTATTGTTGTCTTTTCTAATTTTAATGTCAAACTTCAGTTTCAGATAGAGGGCTGAGCACATGAATTTGTCTTCACTCCCCTCTGAGTTTCCATTTAAGTGGTAGTAGGGCAATAAAACAGAATAGGCGGAGGAGGTCTATCCATAGACAAGGAATTTCAGTAAATTTCTGACGACCTAATACAGCTGATAGGTGAAACATATCAGACTTAGCCTGGGATATGTGAAGAGGTCTCAGGTGGAAATGGGAGTTAACTATGGTTACAGGATGAAATGTAAATTTGATCAATCACGACAAGGTAAAAATGTAGGAAGTTGGAGCACATTGCCAATTTCACGTATTATAAAACATACATGTTTACATATTAACATTGTTAAAAATAAGATGACATCTTGCAGCCGGGGCTGGCAATTCTCCAGGAGAAGATTTGGGTTTGCTTCTGCCAATCACATGGAGCCCTATCAACCTGAGATCACTTTATATTACATCATTTGCTTGGGGTTGTTCAGACTACACTGTTCATGTGAATTCAGTCAGCAAATCTGTAGGAGTACCAGCTTGGAGTCCACATATTCAGAAAGTATGTCTTTTTCCTCTCAGTACTATGACTGAGGCAGCCATGTGCCCTTGCTGCCTTGTTGGTGTTGCAGGTTTATTTCTCTTTTATCCTTGCACTGAAAGACCAGCCATTTGGTCTCCCAGCTTTAAGTCAGGATCCCCTGTTAGAGTCTGCTTCTTGAACATCTTTTCTTTTTTCATAGTACACAAAGAGGTGGTTTCATCCTACAATAGATGACATTTTAATTCACCGAAATGTGCTAATTGGAATATGAAGTTTAGATGTAGTATGTGAAAAGACACAAAACTTTGTACAGTAATCTTCCCTTATTTTAAATGTCACTTTTCCAGAACTGTTGATTTCTTGTCAGTCTTTTTAGGGATAAACACAAATAACAGTCACCTTCAGGATGTTGACCGCTTCTCCTGACAGTCTTTATTCTCTGAGAAGTGCCACTGACCCCCAGTGGACCTCAGGCGGCAAGTGTGTACTATCCCACATCCTGCCACAGGTGTCTGGAACAAGGGCAGACACCCACCTCAGGTAAGGCCCTTTAGGTATCTTCTCCAGGGGGACTGTGATTCCACTCACTTATTTATTCAATAATATTTATTGAGTGTTTACCATGTTCCAGGCACTGTTTAACCTTGAGGATATAATTCCAAACAAAGAAAATCACTATGCACATGGATCCCACAAACTCATCAAAAACAATGAACAGAGAGACCCAGAGACTGGGATTCCTGAGCTGAGCCTTGTTACTGGTGAGATTCTATAGGAAAGATCCATAAATTCCTGTGGCTAAAGATCTCAGAAATTCTGAAGTGCTTTCATTTCCCAAGGCCTTGCTGTTCAATAGTTTTCTGGATTCCATAGGCAGTCTAATGTCCTTCCAATAAACCTCCTTTTCAACTAAGCTAATACCAAAACAAACAAGTCCAACAATTAAGAGAAACAGTATAATATAGGCATCTTCTTCCTCCCTTCACTAGCATCATCTACCATTTTTGCCATGAAACCTTCCAGAAAAATGGACACCAACAATACAGAACAAAGATCAGATCAAAGTGACTGAAGTGGTGTAGACTGTGCCAGCCTAGTGTGAAGCTAACCAAAGCTTCTCTTACTTTGTTGTCATTGCCATTGCTGATAATGTAAAAATAATGATATGTAATGAAAAGAGTATTGAACTGTGTCTGAAGTTCTGTTTTGATCCTGGCTATGTTTTAACAGACAGTAAGGAAGCCTTGGGCTTCCTTACCTTCTCTTGGCTATGTGCTATCCTTTGTTTTAATTCTGTCACTTCATAAAGCAGGACTTAAGATCTAGAATTCAATGATCAACTAAGGTTTCACTCTTGACTAAATTTACCTATCAATTTGATCAGGAAAAACAAGGATATGAAGGTAAACGTGTGCCATCAGAATCACTCACCGAGGCTCTACAAGAGAAACAACCCTAGTTTATAGCACTCAAAGAAGATACAAATATATATATATATATATAGAGAGAGAGAGAGAGAGAGAGAGAGAGAGAGAGAGGCATCTCCTTTTCTTCACCTGGCAATCCTACAGTTTTTCACACCTCAGCCTTGACATTTCCATGCCAAAAAGACCTCCTCTTGACCTCACACTCCCCTACACCTGCCTAGCTTCCCCTCTTATGATTTTCCATGGTACCAAACAGGTACCCCTCACAGTCATCTTTTATCTCACTGAATTATAATCTTCTGATGAATTATGACAATATCCACTAGATTGAAAGCTCCTTGATGAAACTGAATATGTTTTTGTGTAAAGAAAAATTATTCCTGAAGTACAATGAAAGGTTCACTCACAGAAACCTCTCATTTAGGTTGTGTCCAAATTAATAAATCATTCAAACACTTCTAAAAGACATAAGATCAAGCTATACATTAGAATGTAATTGGATTGATGCCCTAGAAATTATGAAAAAGAAAATACAACTTTACAAAGAAACATAGAGGAGGATTCTGGGAAGATGGTGGAGTAGGAAGCATCAGTAATGTATCTCCCCACCTAGACAAAAAAATGCACTGGCAAACTCTGTTTGATGTAACTCATTTGGAACTGTGGAGTCTATTGAAGGCCTGAAACTTCCAGGGGAAGGCTTGGACAGTAAATTACAGTCAATATTGGTCAATTTCAGCGCTTAGTATATTGGTAGCTACCCACCTCTCAGCCCCATGGCAGGGAGCTGTGCACATGCTCCTGGAGCAGCCTGTACACAGCTTGCACACAGCTGTGGAAGTGAGGGTGTCCTCCAAGTACTAGAGATCTGATATCTTATCACTGATTGCTGCTTCTGATCACACAGGTGCAGACAAAAAGGCAACAGCCATTGTGGTTGCAATTCCTCCCATCATTGCAAGTCCCTCCCACTCCTGCCAAAGTGACTTCCAGCTGCTTTAAAGGATCAGTAATTTTTTTCTCCCTCATTTTTGTCTTTTTTCCCTATTGGGAGTCAGACAGAAGACTAGGAAATTCAAAAGCAACTGTATATCTAGGGAAAATTAGAAAGTTACCACACATGCCCCGGAGAAGGTGCAGGCTCAGAAAAGACATAAGAAAATCTTAAATTGCACCCCAGGCAGATCCTTGGAACAGAGATAGTCTATAACAATAAAAAATAAATAAACAAAAACAAAAAAACAGCCAACACTGTGAAAGACAGAGAATCAGATCTCCAGTTACCACATTATTAGATTCAGCTGTCCAGTTTTCAACAACAACAAAGAAAAAAGAAAAAATCACAAGGCAATCAAAGAAACCACAAAGTATGACTCATTCAAAGGAAAAAAAAAATCTATCCCTGGGAAATACCTGATGGTGGACTTACTACAAAAAACTTTAAAGCAACTATCTTAAAGATGATCAAAGAACCAAAAGAAGACATGGGGAAAATCAAGAAAACAATGTATGAACAAAATGGAAATATCAATAAAGAAATATTGAAAAGAAACCAAAAAGAAATTCTGGAGCTGTAAAGTAAAACAACTAAAATATTAAAATTCACTAGAGGAGTTCAAAGAGATTTGAGCAGGCAGAAGAAAGAACCAGCAAACTTGAAAATAGGACAATGGAAATTATTAAATTATAGGAACAGAAAGAAAAAAGACTGAAGAAAAGTGACCATCAAGCAGACCAACATACACACTGTGGGAGTCCCAGAAGGAGACAAGAGAAAAGGACATAGGAAATACTTGAAGAAATAATGGCCAACAACTTCCCAAATTTGATGAAAGACATGAACATAAATGTCAAATAAACTCAACAAATTCCAAGTAGATAAATTTAAAGAAACCCACACCAAGACACATTTCAATCAAACTGAAAGGCAAAGACAAAGAGGGACTCTTGAAAGCAACAGGACAGAAGCAACTCATCACATACAAGGGATCCTCAATCAGATTATAAGCAAATTTCTCATCAGAAATTTTGGAGATCAGATGTATTAAGCTGATATATTCAAAGTGCTAAAAGAAAAAATACTGTCAACCAAGAACTGTATATCTGGTGAAACTGTCCTTCAAAAGTGAGGGAAGGGAATTCTTTGGAGGTCCAGTTATTAGGAGTCAGTGCTTTCACTGCTGTGGGCCCGGGTTCGATCCCTGGTCAGGGAACTAAGATCCTGCAAGCTGCACAGTGCAGCCAAAAGAAAAAAAAGTGAGGGAACAATTAAGACATTACCAAATGAAAGCAGAAGGCGTTCATAACCACTAGACCTGCCTGCAAGAAATGCTTATAGGAGTCCCATAGGTTGAAGTGAAAGGACAGTAATTCAAAGCCATATGAATAAATAAAGATCTCAGTAATGTAAATATACGGCCAATTATATATTGTAATAGTGATGTATAACTCCACTTTTGTTTTCTACATGATTTAAGAGACTGATTTTTTTTAATTATTAGTCTAAAACTAGGATTATTGTAACTTTGGTTTGTAACTCCACATTGTTTTCTACATAACTTAAGAGATTTTTAAAAATTACTAGTTTATATTTTGGGACACACAATTGTATAAAGATGTAATATTGTGACATCAACGACTGAAAGGGATGGAGATGAAGCTGTTAAAGGAGAAAAGTTTTTGTATGTTATTGAAATTAAGCAAGTACAAATTAAAATTAGAGTGTTATAACTTTAGGATGTTAAATGTAATCCCCATGATAACCACAAAGAAAATAGCTCAATAATACACACAAAGGAAATGAAAAAAGAATTTAAATATTTCACTACTAAAAAGCAACTAAACATAAAAGAAGACAGTAATTCAAGAAATGAGGGACAAAAAATTATAAGGCATATAGAAAACAAATAGCAAAATGGCAGAAGTAATTTCCTCCTTATCAGTAATTACTTTAAATGTAAATAGATCAAACTCTCCAATCAAAAACAGAGATTAGCAGAATGGATTTTTAAAAATATGATACAACTATGTACTGTCTACAAGAGACTCATTTTAGATACAAAGACACAAATAGGTTGAAAGTGAAAAGATAGAAAAGTATATTCCACACAAATAGTAACCAAAAGAGAGCAGGGGTGGCTATACTAGTAGCAGATAAAATATACTTTAAATCAAAAAAGTTTACAAGAGTCAAAGAAGGACATTATATATTAACAAAAGTTCGATACAGCAAGATTATATAACAGGGAGTTCCCTGGTGGTCTAGTGGTTAGGATTTGGCGCTTTCACTGCTACGGCCTGGTTTCAATCCCTAGTCAGGGAACTGAGATTCCACAAGCCACATGGCACAGCCAAAAAAACCCAAATTCTTTGGGAGTTCCCCAGTGGTCCAGTGGTTAGGATTCGGCACTTTCACTGCCATGGCCTGGGTTCAATCCCTAGTCAGGGAACTAAGATCTCACAAGGCACAGCCAAAAAAAAAAAAAAAAAAAATTATATGACAATTATAAATATTGTACATCTAATAACAGATCACCAAAATATATGAAACAAAAATTGACAGAATTGAAGGGAGAAATAGATAGTTCTACAATAATAGTTGAAAACTTTAATGCCTCACTCTCAACAATGGATAAAACAACCAGGCAGAAGACAGTAAGGAGACAGAGGACTTGAACAACACAATAAACAAGCTAGATCTAAGAGAAATATTCAGAACACTCTAAACAACAACAGAAGATGCAATCTTCTCAAGAGCCATGAGACATTTTCCAGGACATGTGACCATATGCTAGGTCACAATAAGTCTCAACAGATTTTAAAAGATAGATATCATATAAAGTATCTTCTCAGACCACAACAGGATGCAGTTAGAAATCAATAACAGAAATAAACTGGAAAATTTACAAATTTGTGGAAATAAAGCAACACACCTTTAAAAAGCCAATGAATCAAAGAAGAAATCACAAGAGAAATTAGAAAATATTTAAATATGAATGAAAGTGAAAACACAGCATACCAAAACTTATGGGATGTAGCCAAAGGAGTGTTAAGGGGGAAATTTATAACTACAAATGCTTACATTAAAAAACAACAAATATCTCAAGTCAAAAACTTAACTTTACAACTTAAGGAACTAGATAAAGAAGAATGAACTAAATCAAAGATAGCATGATGAAAGATATAATAAAGGTTAGAGCAGAGATAAGTGAAATAGAGAATAGAAGAATAATACAGAAAATCAGTGAAGCCAAAAGTTGTTTCTTGAAAATGATCAACAAATGCAAAGTGGTAGAGCCATTTTGGAAGACAGTTTGGTGGTTTCTTACAAAACTAAACATAATCTTACAATATGATCCAGGAGTCACACTCCTTGGTATCTACCCCAAAAAGCTGAAAACTTGCATATGGATGTTCAAAGCAGCTTTATTCATAATTGCCAAAATGTAGAAGCAACCAAGGTGTCCTTCAGTGGATGAATGAATAAACTGTGATTTATCCAGACAATGGAATATTATTCAGCACTAAAAAGAAATGAGCTACCAAGTCATGAAAAGACATGGAGAAAATGTAAATGCATATTACTAAGTGAAAGAAGTCAATCTGAAAAGGCTACATACTGTATTATTCCAGCTATATGACATTCTGGAAAAGGCAAAACTATGGAGACAGGAAAAAGATCAATGGTTCCCAGGAATGTGAGGAGGACAAGGGATGAAGGTGGAGCACAGAGGATTTTTAGAGCAGTGAAAATACTTTGTGCGATACCATAATGATGGATACATGTAATTATATACTTGTCCAAATCCATAGAATGTACAACATCTAAAGTAATGTTAACTGTAATGTAAACTATAGACTCTGGGTAATCTTGATGTGTCAGTTAAAGTTCATCAATCGTAAAAAATGTGCCACTCTGGTGGGGGATGTTGATAACAGCAGATGCTATATGTGTAAGGGGATAAGAGGTATGTGGGAAATCTCTGTACCTTCCACTCAATTTTGCTGTGATCTTAAGATGTCTCTTAAAAATAGTCTTAATTTTAAAAAACTATAGACTAAAAATAACATTACAATCTGGACTTTTTAAAATAAAAAAATTGACAAACCTTTAGCTAGATGGACTAAGAAAAAAAGGAATAAGCCTCAAATTACTAAAATGAGCAATAAAAGTGGGGGCATTACTACTGATTCTAGAAAAATAAAAAGGATTATAATAGAGTGCTATAAGCAATTCTACACCAAAAAAATGTATAACCTAGACTAAATGGACAAATTCCTAGAAATGCAAAACATACCAAGATTAAACCATGAAGAAATAGAAAATCTGGATACACTATAACTAGTAAGGAGATTAAATCACTAATCAAAAATCCCCTGATACAGAAAAGCCTTGGACCTGAGGGCTTCACCAGTGAATTCTATCAAACATTTAAAGAAGAACTAACATCGATCCTTCTCAAACTTTTCCAAAAATTGAAGAAAAAGGAACACTCCTTAACTCATTATATAAAATCAGCATTATCCTTCTATCAAAGCTAGACAAAGACACTACAAGAAAAAAAAAATACTACAGACCAATATTCCTTATAAAACTGATGCAAAAATTATCAGCAAAATACTAGTAAACCAAATTTAGCAGCATATTAAAAGGATTATATACCATGACCAAGTGTGATTTATTTCTGGAATGCAAAGATGGTGCAACAATATGAAAATCAGTGTAATACACCACATTAACAGAAAAAAGGAAAAAACTACATAATCATCTCAATCGATGAAAAGCGCCTGACAAAAATTTAACACATTTTTATGATAAAAGCACTCAACACACTAGGGATAGAAGGAAACTACCTCAACATAATAAAAGCCATATATGAAAAATCCACAGTGAATGTCATACTCAATGGCGAAAGACCTAGATATTTTCCTCTAAAATCAAGAACAAGGTAAGGATGCCTGCTATTGCCACTTCTATTCAAATGGTACTGGAAGTCCTAACCAGAGCAATTAGACAAGAAAAAGAAATAAAAGCCATCCAAATTGGAAAGGAATAAGCAGAATTATCTCTATTCACAGATAATATAATCTTATATACAGAAAACCCTAAAGATTATATACACACACATGAACACACACCAAAAGAACCTGTTAGAACTAATAAACAAATTCAGAAAAGTAGCAGGATATAAAGTCAACACACAAAAATCAGTTGCATTTCTTTACATTAACAATAAACAATTCCAAAAGGAAGTTAAGAAAACAATTCCCTTAATAATAATATCAAAAAGGGCAAAATAGGGCTTCCCTGGTGGCGCAGTGGTTGAGAGTCTGCCTGCCAATGCAGGGGACATGGGTTCGAGCCCTGGTCTGGGAGGATCCCACATGCTGCGGAGCAACTAGGCCCATGAGCCACAACTACTGAGACTGCGCGTCTGGAGCTTGTGCTCCGCAACAAGAGAGGCCACGATAGTGAGAGGCCCGCGCACCGCGATGAAGAGTGGCCCCCGCTTGCCGCAAGTAGAGAAAGCCCTCGCACAGAAACGAAGACCCAACACAGCCAAAAATAAATTAATTAATTAATTTTAAAAAAAGAAAGGATAAAATACTTGGGAATTAACAAGGAAGTGAAAGGGTTGTACAATAAGAATTATAAACGATTTCTGAAAGAAATTAAAGAAGACAAATAAATAAATGGGAAGATCCCATGTTCATGAATTGGAAGACTTAATATTAAGATGTCAATACTACCCAAAGTGATCCACATATTTAATACAATCCCAATTAAAATTCCAATGACATTTTTTGCAAGAATAGAAAAACTCATCCTAAAATTCATATAAAATTTCAAGGTACCCTGAATAGCCAAAACAATCCTGAAAAAGAATAACAAAGCTAGGGAACTCATATTTCCTAATTTCAAAACTTACTAGATAGAGGATACAGTGGGGGAAGGGGAGGCTGGATGTAGTGAGAGAGTGGCATTGACATATATACACTACCAAATGTAAAACAGATATCTACTGGGAAGCTGCTGCATAGCACAGGGAGATCAGCTTGGTGCTTTGTGATGACTTAGAGGGGTGGGATAGGGAGGGTGCGAGGGAGCCTTAAGAGGGAGGGGATATGGGGATATATGTATGCATATAGCTGATTCTCTTTGTTGTACAGCAGAAACTAACACAATATTGTAAAGAAATTATACTCCAATAAAGATGTATAAAAAATAAATAAATAAAATTTTAAAAAAACTTATTACAAAGATACAGTCATCAAAACCATGACAATGGCATATAGACAGCCATTGAGATCAATGGAATAGAATAGAGAGTCCAAAAATAAACCTTCACATACGTGATCAAATGATTTTCAACAAGGGTATCAAAATGATTCAATGGAAAAAATACAGTTCTCAACAAATAATGTCGGTAAAACTGAATATCCACATGCAAAAGAATGAAGCTGGACCCTTTCTTAATACCATATACAAAAATTAACTCAAAATGGATCCATGGTTTAAATGTTAAGACCTAAAATATAAAACTTTTAGAAGAAAACATAAGGACAGAAGCTTCACAACACAGGATTTGGCAATGATTTTTTAATTATGACATGAAAGACACAGACAACAACAACAAAATAAACAAATTAGGCTTCATGAAAATTTTTAAATGTTGTGCATTAAAAGAGACTACAGGGCTTCCCTAGTGGTGCAGTGGTTGAGAGTCTGCCTGCTGATGCAGGGGACACGGGTTCATGCCCCGGTCTGGGAAGATCCCACATGCCGTGTAGCGGCTGGGCCCATGAGCCATGGCCGCTGAGCCTGCGCGTCTGGAGCCTGTGCTCCACAATGGGAGAGGCCACAACAGTGAGAGGCCCACGTACCGCAAAAAAAAAAAAATTAAAAAAAAGAGACTACCAACAGAGCAAAAAGGCAATCCACAAAATGGGAGAAAATATTGGCAAATCACATATCTGATAAAGGAATAATATCCAAAATACACAGAGAACTCCTAAAATTCAATAACAAAACAAACAACCTGATTCAAAAATAGGCAAAGGACTTGAATAGACATTTCTCCAAAGACGATATACAAATGGCCAATAAGCACTTGAAAAGATGCTTAATATCACTAATCATTAGAGAAATACAAATCGAAACTACAATGATATACCACCTCACACCCCTTAGGATGACTACTATCAAAAGACAGAAAACAACAAGTGTTGGTAAGGATGCAGAGAAACTGGAACCCTTGGTGCACTGTTGGTGGGAATGTAAAATGGCACAGCTGTTGTGGAAAGCAGTAGGGTGGTTCTTCAAAAAATTAAAATTGGGAAGATTGGTTCAAGATGGTGGACTAGAAAGACATGCTCTTACTTCCTCCAGCAAGAAAACTGGAATCACAACTAACTGCTGAACAATCATCGACAGGAAGACACTGGAACTCACCAAAAAGATACCCCAAATCCAAAGACAAACGAGAAGCCACAGTGAGATGGTACGAGGGGTGCAATCCCAATAAAATCAAATCCCATAACTGCTGGGTGGGTGACTCACAAACTGGACAATATTTATACCACAGAAGTCCACCCACTGGAGAGAAGGTTCTGAACCTGGGGGTCCGGCAATGGGAGGAGGAATTCCTAGACAATCAGACTTTGAAGGCTAGCGGGATTTGATTGCAGGACTTTGACAGGACTAGGGGAAACAGAGACTCCACTCTTGGAGGGCACACACAAAGTAGTGTGTGACTTGGGACCCAGGGGAAGGAGCAGTGACCCCATAGGAGACTGAACCAGACCTCCATGCTAGTGTTGGAGGGCCTCCTGCAGAGGTGGGGGTGGCTCTGTCTCACCGTGAGGACAAGGACACTGGAAGCAGAAGTTCTGGGAAGTACCCCTTGGTGTGAGCCATCCCAGAGTCCGCCATTAGCACAAGCAAAGAGCCTGGGTAGTCTCAAGTGTTGGGTCGCCTAAGGCCAAGCAACCAACAAGGAGGGAACCCAGTCCCACACAACAGCAGTCAAACAGATCAAAGTTTTATGAGCTCTGCCCACTAGAGCAACAGCCAGCTCTACCCACCACCAGTCCCTCCCATCAGGAAACTAGCAGAAGCCTCTTAGATAGCCTCATCCACCAGAGGGCAGACAGCAAAAGCAAGAAGAACTACAATCCTGCAGCCTGTGGAACAAAAACCACATTCACAGAAAGAAAGACACGATGAAAAGGCAGAGGGCTATGTACCAGATGAATGAACAAGATAAAACCACAGAAAAACAACTAAATGAAGTGGAGATAGGCAACCTTCCAAAAAAAGAATTCATAAAAATGACAGTGAAGATGATCCAGGACCTTGGAAAAAGAATGGAGGCAAAGATTGAGAAGATGCAACAAATGTTTAACCAACACCTAGAAGAACTAAAGAACAAACACCTAGAAGAATTAAAGAACAAACAAACAGAGATAAACAATACAATAACTGAAATGAAAACTACACTAGAAGGAATCAAGAGCAGAATAAGTAAGGTAGAAGAACAGATAAGTGATTTGGAAGACAGAATGGTGGAATTCACTGCTGTGGAACAGAATAAAGAAAAAAGAATGAAAAGAAATGACGACAGCCTAAGAGACCTCTGGGACAACATTAAATGCAACAACATTCTCATTAAAGGGGTCCAGAAGAAGAGAGAAAGGACCAGAGAAAATATTTGAAGAAACTATAGTAAAAAACTTCCCTAACAACATGGGAAAGGAAATAGCCACCCAAGTGCAGGAAGTACAGCAAGTCCCATACAGGATAAACCCAAGGAGAAACACACCGAGACACATAGTAATCAAGTTGACAAAAATTAAAGATAAAGGAAAATTATTGAAAGCAGCAAGGGAAAAATGACAAATAACATACAAGGGAACTCCCATAAGGTTAACAGCTGATTTCTCAACAGAAACGCTACAAGACAGAAAGGAGTGGCATGATATACTTAAAGTGATGAAAGGGAAGAATGTACAACTAAGATTACTCTACCCAGCAAGGATCTCATTCAGATTCAACGGAGAAATCAAAACAAGCAAACAAGCAACAAGACAAGCAAAAGCTAAGAGAATTCAGCACCACCAAACCAGCTCTACCACAAATGCTAAAGGAACTTCTCTAAGTGAGAAACACAGAAGAAGAAAAGGACCTACAAAAACAAACCCAAAACAATTAAGAAAATGGTCATAGGAACATACATTTCAATAATTACCTTAAACGTGAATGGATTAAATGATCCAACCAAAAGACACAGGCTCGCTGAATGGATACAAAAGCAAGACCCATATATATGCTGTCTGCAAGAGACCCACTTCACACCTAGGGACAAATAAAGACTGAAAGTGAGGGGATAGAAAAAGATATTCCATGCAAATGGAAATAAAAAGAAAGCTGGAATAACAATACTCATATCAGAAAAAATAGACTTTAAAATAAAGAATGTTACAAGAGACAAGAAAGGACAAGATAAAATGATGAAGCAATAAATCCAAGAAGATATAACAATTATAAATATATATGCACCCAACAAAAGAGCACCTCAACACATAAGGCAACTGCTAACAGCTATAAAAGAAGAAATCAACAGTAACACAATAATAGTGGGGGACCTTTAACGCAAAACTTACACCAATCGACAGATCATCCAAACAGAAAATTAATAAGGAAACACAAGATTTAAATGACACAATAGACCAGATACATTTAATTGATATTTATATGACATTCCATCCAAAAACAGCAGATTACACTTTCTTCTCAAGTGCTCATGGAACATTCTCCAGGATAGATCATATCTTGGGCCACAAATCAAGCCTCAGTAAATTTAAGAAAATTGAAATCATATCAAGCATCTTTTCCAACCACAACACTATGAGACTAGATATCAATTACAGGAAAAAATCTGTACCAAATACAAACACATGGAGGCTAAACAATACGTTACTAAATAACCAAGAGATCACTGAAGAAATCAAAGAGGAAATCAAAAAATACCTAGAGGCAAATGACAATGAAAACATGCTGATCCAAAACCTATGGGATGCAGGAAAAGCAGTTCTAAGAGAAAAGTTTATAGCTATACAAGCCTACCTCAAGAAACAAGAAAAATCTCAAATAAACAATCTAACCTTACACCTAAAGGAACTAGAGAAAGAAGAACAAACAAAACCCAAAGTTAGCAGAAGGAAAGAAATCATAAAGATCAGAGGAAAAATAAATGAAGCAGAAACAAAGAAAACAATAGCAAATATCAATAAAACTAAAAGCTGGTTCTTTGAGAAGATAAACAAAATTGATAAACCATTAGCCAGATTCATCAAGAAAAAGAGGGAGAGAACTCAAATCAATAAAACTAGAAATGAAAAAGGAGAAGTTACAACAGACACTGCAGAAATACAAAGCATCCTAGGAGACTACTAAGCAACTCTATGCCCATAAAGTGGACAACCTGGAAGAAATGGACAAATTCTTAGAAAGGTATAACCTTCCAAGACTGAACCAGGAAGAAACAGAAAATATATACAGACCAATGACAAGTATTGAAATTGAAACTGTGATTAAAAATCTTCCAACAAACAAAAGTCCAGGATGAGATGGCTTCAGAGGTGAATTCTTTCAGACACTTAGAGAAGGGCTAACACTTATCCTTCACAAACTCTTTCAAAAAATTGCAGACAAAGGAACACTCCCAAAACTCATTCTATGAGGCCACCCTCACCCTGATGCCAAAATCAGACAAAGATACAACAAAAAAAGAAAACTACAGACCAATATCACTGATGAACATAGATGCAAAAATCCTCAACAAAATACTAGCAAACAGGGCTTCCCTGGTGGCGCAGTGGTTGAGAGTCCGCCTACTGATGCAGGGGACTCAGGTTCGTGACCCAGTCCGGGAAGATCCCACATGCCGTGGAGTGGCTGGGCCCGTGAGCCATGGCCGCTGAGCCTGCGCGTCCGGAGCCTGTGTTCCGCAACAGGAGAGGCCACAACAGTGAGAGGACTGCGTACAGAAAAACAAAAACAAAAAACTAGCAAACAGAATCTAACAACACATTAAAAGGATCATACACCATGATCAAGTGGGATTTATCCCAGGAATGCAAGGATTCTTCAATATACGCAAATCAATCAATGTGATACACCATATTAACAAATTGAAGAATAAAACCCATATGATCATTTAAATAGATGCAGAAAAAGCTTATGACAAAATTCAACACCCATTTATGATAAAAACTCCCCAGAAAGTAGGCATACAGGGAACCTACCTCAACATAATAAAGGCCATATACGACTAATCCACAGCAAACATCATTCTCAAAAGTGAAAAATTGAAAGCATTTCCTCTAAGATCAGGAACAACAAAAGGATGTCCACTCTCACCACTGTTATTCAACATAGATTTGGAAGTCCTAGCCATGGCAATCAGAGAAGAAAAAGAAATAAAAAGAATACAAATTGGAAAAGAAGAAGTAAAACTGTCACTGTTTGCAGATGACATGATACCATCCATAGAGAATCCTAAAGATGCCACCAGAATACTACGAGAGCTAATCAATGAATTTGGTAAAGTTTCAGGATACAAAATTAATGCACAGAAATCTCTTGCATTCCTGTATACTAATGATGAAAAATCTGAAAGCGGAATTAGGGAAACACTCCCATTTACCACTGCAACCAAAAGAATAAAATACCAAGCATAAACCTACCTAGGGAGACCAAAGACCTGTATGCAGAAAACTATAAGACACTGATGAAAGAAATTAAAGATGATACCAACAGATGAAGAGATATACCATGTTCTTGGATTGGAAGAATATTGTGAAAATGACTATACTACCCAAAGCAATCTACAGATTCAATGCAACCCCTATCAAATTACCAATGGCATTTTTTACAGAACTAGAACAAAAATATTAAAATTTGTATGGAGACACAAAAGACCCTGAATAGCCAAAGCAGTCTTGAGAGAAAAAAGCAGAGCTGGAGGAATCAGACTCCCTGACTTCAGACTATACTACAAAGCTACAGTAATCAAGACAGCATGGTACTGGCACAAAAACAGAAATATAGATCAGTGGAACAAGATAGAAAGCCCAGAGATAAACCCACGTACCTATGGCCAACTAATCTATGACAATGGAGGCAAGGATATAGAATGGAGAAAACACAGTGTCTTCAATAAGTGCTGCTGGGAAAACTGGATAGCTACATGTAAAAGAATGAAATTAGAACACTCGGTAACACCATACACAAAAATAAACTCAAAATGGATTTGAGACCTAAATGTAAGACCGGAAACTATAAAACTCTTAGAGAAAAACATAGGAAGAACACTCTTTGACATATATCACAGCAGGATCTTTTCTGATACACCTCCTAGAGTAATGGAAATAAAAACAAAAATAAACAAATGGGACCTAATGAAACTTCAAAGCTTTTGCACAGCAAAGGAAACCATAAGCAGGATGAAAAGGCAACTCTCAGAATGGGAGAAAATATTTGCAAACAGACCAATGGACAAAGGATTAATCTCCAAAATATATAAACAGCTCATGTAGCTCAATATTAAAAAAACAAACAACCCAATCCAAAAATGGGCAGAAGACCTAAATAGACCTTTCTCCAAAGAAGACATACAGATGGCCAAGAAGCACATGAAAAGCTGCTCAACTACACTAATTATTAGAGAAATGCAAATCAAAACTACCATGAGGTATCACCTCACACCAGTTAGAATGGGCATCATCAGAAAACCTACAAACAACAAATGCTGGTGAGGTTGTGAAGAAAAGGGAACCCTCTTGCACTGTTGGTGGGAATGTAAATTGATACAGCCACTATGGAGGACGGTATGGATGTTCCTTAAAAAACTAAAAATACAACTACCATATGATGCACAAATCCGACTACTGGGCATATACCCAGAGAAAACTGTAATTCAAAAGGACACATGCACCCCAAAGTTCATTGCAGCACTATTTACAATAGCCAGGTCATGGAAGCAACCTAAATGCCCATCGACAGATGAATGGATAAAGAAGATGTGGCACATATATACAATGGAATGTTACTCAGCCATAAAAAGAAAGAAATTTGGGTCACTTGTAGAGACGTGGATGGATCTAGAGAATGTCATACAGAGTGAAGTAAGTCAGAAAGAGAAAAACAAATATCGTACATTAACGCATATATGTGAAACCTAGAAAAATGGTACAGATGAACCGGTTTGCAGGACAGAAATTGAGACACAGATGTAGAGAACAAACATATGGACACGAAGGGGGAAAGCAGTGGGGGGGGGAGGGTGTGACGAATTGGGCTATTGGGATTGACATGTATACCCTGATGTGTATAAAATGGATGACTAATAAGAACCTGCTGTATAAAACAATAAAAAATGAATTTAAAAAAAAAACAAAATAAAAATTGCCCACTACCAATGGTTGTTTCAATTAAACAACTGTTATATAATTTAGTTTAAAAGAAGGAGGAGGAGGAGAAAAAAAATTAAAATTGGAATTACCATATGATCCAACAACTCCACTTCTAGGTATATATTCAAAAGAAAGTAGAGTCTTGAAGAGATATTTGTACACATATATTCATAGCAGCATCATTCACAATAACTAAAACATGGAAACAACCCAACTGCCCATTGATGGATGAATAGATAAGGAAAATATGGTCTATACACACAATGGAATATTATTCAGCATACAAATGAAGGAAATTCTGACAAATACTACAATATGGAGACCATTTTGCCAAATGAAAAAAGGCAATCACAAAAAGACAAATACTGTATGAGTCCACTTATATGAGGTTCTTAGAGTAGTCAAAATCACAGAGACAGAATATAACAGTGGTTGCCAAGGGCTGGCAGGAGGAGGAAATGAGGAGTTATTATTTAATGGGTATGGAGCTTCAGTTCTGCAAGATGAAAGAGTTCTATAGATGGACTGTGGCGCTGGCTGTACAACAAATATGAATGTAAGCTATATGCAGATTTTTTCAATAAATATGTACCACAGAGATGCACACCGGCCACAGCGCGAGACCCCCGAGACCCACAAGACCCACACCCATGGGGACCTGTACCCACCCCTCCCTCCCATCCCGGGTGTCACCTAGGCCTGAGCAAGGTTCCCTGAAGTGTTGTCCTGGGGGCAGCGGAACATCCTGAAAGCCGCGGGTGGTGAGCACATTTCTGTCTCCTGTGGAAACAGGAACAGGTCCTGCCTTAGGGAATGAACCTCGTTCCGGTGTCCATGCTTCAGCAAACCTGAGCCAGGCACCCCCGTAACCCTTCAGTATCCACTGAGGCCAAAAGGAGAACCTGAACTTCCATCCCCATCTAGCAATGACAGAGTAATATATGTCCCCCTTTCCTTTACAAAGCTGTGTTAGAGAAGACCTGCTAAAAGATTTAAATAAGATCCAGAATTTCATAACATAATACTCAAAATATCCTAGTTTCAATAAAAATTTATACCAAGAACCAGGAAGATCTCCACTTGATTGAGAAAAAGTAATCAATAGATACAAACACCAAGATGACACAGATGTCTAACATGGATTTTAAAGCAGCTATGATAAAAACCCAGATAGCATTGGAGCTGAATTAGAATCTACCTCTGCTGCCTTTGCCTGAATAGGGAATCAAAACCAAGGAAGACCTTTCACACTGGGGAAAGAGCTGACTTACCAAAAGGCTATGGCTCTAATCCTTTATTCTGTTTTATGATAACAGAAGGAGATTGAGAAGGAAGTAGTGATTTTTGTCCACAAGCTAATTTTACAAATATCCATGCAAGCTAAACTGGCACCCAGAACAATAAATTGCCTTAAATGAAGGTGTTGACTTCGAGTTACAAAATAAAATAGGAATATTTCAGTGAAATGTTTCCCTTCTGGAAAATAAATGTAAAGTATTTTTGGCCTAATTCAATCTAAACTTTCTCCTGAATCATTAGCTTGTGAAAGAGCTATGATTAAAATAGTAACTTTCTGGGAGACCTTCAAGATGGTGGAGGAGTAAGATGTGGAGATCACCTTCCTACTCACAAATATATCAGAAATACATCTACATGTGGAACAACTCCTACAGAACACCTACTGAATGCTGGCAGAAGACCCCAGACTTCCCAAAAGCCGTGTGGCTGACAGGGTCTAAGTGCTCAAGCCAGGTGTCAGGCCTGTGCCTCTGAGGTGGGAGAGCCGAGCTTAGGACATTGGTCCATCAGAGACCTCCCAGCTCCAGGTAATATCAAATGGTGAAAGCTCTCCCAGAGATCTCCATCTCAACATTAACACCCAGCTCCACTCAACAGACAGCAAGCTACATTGCTGGACACCCTATGCCAAACAACTAGCAAGACAGGAACACAACCCCATCCATTAGCAGAGAGGCTGCCTAAAATCATAGAAAGGTCACAGACACCCCAAAACATACAACCGGACACAGCCCTGCCCACCAGAAAGACAATATACAGCCTCATTGACCACAACACAGGCACTAGTCCCCTCTACCAGGAAGCCTACACAACTCACTGAACCAACCTTAGCCACTGGGGGCAGACACCAAAAACAATGGGAACTACAAACCTGCAGCCTGCGATAAGGAGGCCCCAAACACAGTAAGTTAAGTAAAATGAGAAGACAGAGAAACACACAGCAGATGAAGGAGCAAGGTAAAAACCCACCAGACCAAACAAATGAAGAGGAAATAGGCAGTCTACCTAAAAAAGAGTTCAGAGTAATGATAGTAAAGATGATCCAAAATCTTGGAAATAGAATAGAGAAAATACAAGAAACATTTAACAAGGACGTAGAAGAACTAAAGAGCAAACAAACAATGATGAACAACACAATAAATAAAATTTAAAATTCTCTAGAAGGAATCAATAACAGAATAATTGAGGCAGAAGAATGGATAAGTGACCTGGAAGATAAAATAGTAGAAATACTACCACAGACCGGAATAAGGAAAAAAGAATGAAAAGAATTGAGGACAGTCTTAGAGACCTCTGGGACAATATTAAACACACCAACATTCGAATTATAGGGGTCCCAGAAGAAGAAGTCTAAAAGAAAGGGACTGAGAAAATATTTGAAGAAATTATAGTTGAAAACTTCCCTAATATGGGAAAAGAAATAGTCAAGTCCAGGAAGTGCAGAGAGTCCCATACAGGATAAATCCAAGGAGAAAATGCCAAGACACATATTAATCAAACTATCAAAAATTAAATACAAAGAAAAAATATTAAAAGCAGCAAGGGAAAAACAAAAAATAACATACAAGGGAATCCCCATAAGGTTAACAGCTGACCTTTCAGCAGAAACTCTGCAAGTCAGAAGGGAGTGGCAGGGCATATTTAAAGTGACAAAAGGGAAAAACCTACAACCAACATTACTCTACCCAGCAAGGATCTCATTCAGATTCAACGGAGAAATTAAAACCTTTACAGACAAGCAAAAACTAAGAGAATTCAGCACCACTAAACCAGCTATACAACAAAAGCTAAAGGAACTTCTCTAGGCAGGAAATACAAGAGAAGGAAAAGACCTACAATAACAAACCTCCCAAAATTAAGAAAATGGTAATAGGAACATATATATCGATAAGTACCTTAAATGTAAATGGATTAAATGCTCCAACCAAAAGACATCGACTGGCTGAATGGATATAAAAACAATACCCGTGTATATGCTGTCTACAAGAGACCCATTTCAGACCTAGGGACACATACAGACTGAAAATGAGGGGATGGAAAAAGATATTCCATGCAAGTGTAAATCAAAAGAAAGCTGGAGTAGCAATACTCATATCAGACAAAATAGACTTTTAAAAAAGGACTATTACAAGAGACAAAGAAGGACACTACATAATGATCAAGGGATCAATCCAAGAAGAATATATACCAATTGTAAATATTTATGCACCCAACATAGGAGCACCACAATACATAAGGTAAATGCTAACAGCCATAAAAAGGGAAATTGACAGTAACACAATCATAGTAGGGGACTTTAACACTGCACTTTCACCAATGGGCAGATCATCCAAAATGAAAACAAATAAGGAAACACAAGCTTTAAATGATACATTAAACAATATGTACTTAATTGATATATATAGGACATTCCATCCAAAAAAAATAGAATACACTTTCTTCTCAAGTGCTCATGGAATATTCTCCAGGATAGATCATATCTTGGGTCACAAATCAAGCCTTGGTAAATTTAAGAAAATTGAAATCATATCAAGTATCTTTTCCAACCACAATGCTATGAGACTAGATATCGATTACAGGGTAAAAACTGTAAAAAATACAAACACATGGAGGCTAAACAATACGTTACTAAATAACCAAGAGACCACTGAATAAATCAAAAAATATCTAGAAGCAAATGACAGTGAAAACACAATGACCCGAATGTGTTTGGGTGAGATGGAGAGATATACTATGTTCTTGTATTGGAAGAATCAACATTGTGAAAATGACTACATTACCCAAAGCAATCTACAGATTCAATGCAATCCCTATCAAATCACCAATGGCATTTTTCACAGAACTAGAACAAAAACCTATGGGATGCAGCAAAAGCAGTTCTAAGAGGGAAGTTTACAGCAATGGAATCCTACCTCAAGAAACAAGAAACATCAAATCAACAACCTAACCTTACACCTAAAGCAGTTAGGGAGAGAAGAACCAAAAAACCTCAAAGTTAGCAGAAGGAAAGAAATCATAATGATCAGATTGGAAATAAATGTAAAAGAAATGAAGGAAATGATAGCAAAGATCAATAAAACTAAAAGTTGGTTCTTTGAGAAGATAAAAAATATTGATAAACCGTGAGCCAGACTCATCAAGGAAAAAAGAGAGAAGACTCAAATCAACAGAAATAGAAATGAAAAAGGAGAAGTAACAACTGACACTGAAGAAATACAAAGGATCATGAGAGATTATTACAAATAACTATATGCCAATACAATGGAAAACCTGGAAGAAATGGACAAATTCTTAGAAAAGCACAACCTTTGGCGACTGAACCAGGAAGAAACAGAAAATATAAACAGACCAATCACAAGTACTGAAATTGAAACTGTGATTTAAAATTTTCCAACAAACAAAAGCCCAGGACCAGATGGCTTCACAGGCAAATTCTATCAAACATGTAGAGAACAGCTAAGACCTATCCTTCTCAAACTCTTCCAAAATATAGCAGAGGGAGGAACACTCCCCAAACTTATTCGACGAGGCCACCATCACCCTGATACCAAAACCAGACAAAGATGTCACAAAAAAAGAAAACTACAGGCCAATATCACTGATGAACATAGATGCAAAAATCCTCAACAAAATACTAGCAAACAGAATCCAGCAGCACATTAAAAGGAGCATACACCATGATCAAGTGGCTTTTATCCCAGGAATGAAAGGATTCTTCAATATACGCAAATCAAACAAGGTGAAACACCATATTAACAAATTAAACGAGAGAAACCATATGATCGTTGCAATAGATGCAGAAAAAGCTTTTGACAAAATTCAACACCCATTTCTGATAAAAACTCTCCAGAAAGTAGGTATAGAGGGAACCTACCTCAACATAATAAAGGCCATATATGACAAACACACAGCCAACATTGTTCTCAGGAACAAGAAAATGTTCCCCACTCTGACCACTATTATTCAACATAGTTTTGGACCTCTTAGCCACAGCAATCAGAGAAGGAAAAGAAATAAAAGGAATCCAAATCAGAAAAGAGGAAGTAAAACTGTCACTGTTTGCAGATGACATGATACTATTCATAGAGAATCCTAAAGATGCTACCAGAAAACTACTAGAGCTAATCAAATAATTTGGTAGAGTAGAAGGATACAAAATTAATTCACAGAAATCTCTTGCATTTCTATACACTAATGATAAAAAATCTGAAAGAGAAATTAAGGAAACACTCCCATTTGCCATTGCAACAAAAAGCATAAAATACCTAGGAATAAACTACCTAAGGAGACAAAAGACCTGTATGCAGAAAACTGTAAGATACTAATGAAAGAAATTAAAGATGATACAAACAGATGGAGAGATATACTATGTTCTTGTATTGGAAGAATCAACATTGTGAAAATGACTATATTACCCAAAGCAATCTACAGATTCAATGCAATCCCTATCAAATCACCAATGGCATTTTTCACAGAACTAGAACAAAAAATTTCACAATTTGTATGGAAACACAAAAGACCCCAAATAGCTAAAGCAATCTTGAAAAAGAAATACGGAGCTGGAGGAATCAGGCTCCCTGACTTCAGACTATACTACAAAGCTATAGTAATCAAGACAGTATGGTACTGGCACCAAAACAGAAATATAGATCAGTGGAAGAGGATAGAAAGCCCAGAGATAAACCCACGGACTTATGGTTACCTTATCTTTGATAAAGGAGGCAAGAATATACAATGGAGAAAAGACAGTCTCTTCAATAAGTAGTACTGGGAAAACTGGACAGCTACATGTAAAAGAATAAAATTAGAACACTCCCTAACACCATACACAAAAATAAACTCAAAATGGATTAAAGACCTAAATATAAGGCCAGACACTATAAAACTCTTAGAGGAAAACATAGGCAGAACACTGTTTGACATAAATGACAGCAAGATCTTTTTTGATCCACCTCCTAGAGTAATGGAAATAAAAACAAAAATAAACAAATGGGACCTAATGAAACTTAAAAGCTTTTGCACAGCAAAGGAAACCATAAACAAGATGAAAAGACAACCCTCAGAATGGGAGAAAATATTTGCAAATGAAGCAACTGACAAAGGATTAATCTCCAAATATACAAGCAGCTCATGCAGCTCAATAACAAAAAAACAAACAACCGAATCCAAAAATAGGCAGAAGACCTAAATAGACATTTCTCCAAAGAAGATATACAGATTGCCAGCAGACACATGAAAGAATGCTCAACATCACTAATCATTAGAGAAATGCAAATCAAAACTACAATGAGGTATCACCTCACACTGGTGAGAATGGCCATCATCAAAAATCTACAAACAATAAATGCTGGAGAGGGTGTGGAGAAAAGGGAACCCTCTTGCATTGTTGGTGGAATGTAAATTGATATAGCCACTATAGAGAACAGTATGGATGTTCCTTAAAAAACTCAAAGTAGAACTACCATATGACCCAGCAATCCCACTACTGCGTGTATACCCTGAGAAAACCATAATTCAAAAAGAGACATGGACCACAGTGTTCATTGCAGCACTATTTACAATAGCCAGGACATGGAAGCAATCTCAGTGTCCATCGACAGATGAATGGATAAAGAAGATGTGGCACATATATACAATGGAATATTACTCAGCAATAAAAAGAAACGAAATTGAGTTATTTGGAGTGAGGTGGATGAACCCAGTGTCTGTCATACAGTGTAAAGTAAGTCAGAAAGAGAAAAACAAATACCATATGCTAACACATATATATGGAATCTAAAAAAAAAAAAAAGTTTTGATGAACCTAGGGGCAGGTTAGGAATAAAGGCACAGAGAATGGATTTGAGGACACGGAGAGAGGGAAGGGTAAGCTGGGACGAAGTGAGAGAGTAGCATTGACATATATACACTACCAAATGTAAAACACATAGCTGGTGGGAAGTAGCTGCATGGCACAGGGAGATCAGCTCAGTGCTTTGTGACCACCTAGAGGGGTGGGATAAGGAGGGTGGGAGGGAGACACAAGATGGAGAGGATATGGGGACATACGTATGCATATAGCTGATTCACTTTGTTATACAGTAGAACTAACACAACACTGTACAGCAAGTATACTCCAATAAAGATGTTTAAAAATAAATAAATACATACATACATACATGTCAGTGCCCCTAATTTTTTAAATGATACTCGTCCATAAAATCCAAAAATCTGGAAATCACTGTAGCAGGCTACAAAGACAGGGAAGGTTTTCAGTAAGGAACTCACTGATGAGCTTTGTTTTCTAGATGTCAACTAAAATGTCAGCCTTATGAATTATGAAATCTCCTATCTATAACCCTGTCAAAAAAGGGCAGGAGATCAGTACTAGTTGGCAAGACTGTAAAAAATATTTACCATGGTAGGAACAGCAAAGTACAATTTAAAAAAATATTCCTAGGTCAAATGTGATTTTCTTCATCAAGATTATTTAGAAGTCTATTAATTTTTAACACATTTTAAAAGAGGTAATTAACATTCATCTATTTCATCAACAATGAATCCCTGTATTTACCAGATAGTTATAACTTATTCTAAAAACTACACAGAAACCATGATTTGACCATTATTCTCAGTTAACCATTCAAAAAATACTCATTGAGTCAGGAACTTGGGGGTCAAAGAAGTATACAAAGGTGAAAAATACATAAAACCTGCCTTCAAAAATCTCAGTCAGTCTAATTAATAAAGCATTTACTCAAGAAATACTTATAATACAACATTTTAAGTGTCATAATAGAGCATTTTACAATGTGTGAGGGAAAAAGTCCTAATAGTGAGATTCCAGGAGTTATTTTAATGAATTTCTGAGCTACATTCAACAAATTCTAGCATACCACAGATAATATGCAAGACCAAAACTCCAGTTTGATCATAAAGTATTCCAGATAAGTAGGACTTCTCAAATAGGCCTGGGACTTCCCACCAGCCTGATCAAAACTCTTTTAGAACTGTGATGTATCCTAAGACTTCACAGATACCAGACCTGCATCATGGTCTGAAGGCTCTCCCTACCTACTCCACTCCCTCCCCCTTTATTCTTCCTAACTCTAGGAAGGATACCTAAGAATAAATCTCTTGCATGTGTAATCTAAAAAAAAACCAAACTCACAGAAAAAGAGATCAGATTTGTGGTTGCCAGAGGCAGTGAGTAGGGAGTGTGGGAATTGGGTGAAGGTGGTCAAAAGGTACAAACTCCCAATTATAAGATAAATAAGTGCTGGGGATGTAATGTACAACATGATGACTATAGTTAACAATGCTGTATGGTATAGTTGAAAGTTGCTAACAGAGTAGATCCTAAAGTTCTCATCACAAAGAAAAAAATTTTTCATAACTAAATGAGGCGATGGACGTCAACTTATTGTGGTAATCATTTCACAATATATACGTATGTCAAGTGATTATGCTGTACATCTTAAATTTATACAATGTTGTATGTCAATCATATAATACTGAAATCATATAATACTTTCAATAATACTGAAAGAAAATAAATCTCTGGCATGTCTAATCCTCTCTTAGCATCTGCTCTTTGGAGGACCCAAAGTAACACAAGCGGTGTTCTGTTTATCTATCATTGCATTTAAAACTGCCCTAAACCGTCACTTAAAACAACAATTATTTTATTAAATCTCATGATTTTGTGGGTCAGGAATGCGGGCAAGGCTCCACGGGGTAATTCTTTTGTTTCATCAGGCAGATGGGCTGGTTTGGAGGGTCCAAAATGGGTGCACTCATATGTCTGCCACTTTGGTATAAATAGCTAGAAATCTGGGCTCAGCTGGGACTGTCAACCATATGGCCCACATGTGCCCTCTCCAGCATGGAGATCTTAAGGTGGTCAGACTTCACACATGTGGCTCAGGGCTCCGAGAGCAAGTGTTCCCACAAACAAAGAGAAGCTGTAGAGCCTTTTAGACACATAGCATCACTTCTGCTATACCCTACTAGTCAAAGTAATCACAGGCCACCCAGAGTAAAGATGAGGGGGAACACCTCCCACTTTGATACAAGTGCCAAAGAATTTGCAGTCATGTTTTAAAACTGCCACATGGGGTCACCCTTCCTCTTACAAAACCATCTATCATTTAAACCAGGGGAGATTAATTCTAACTGAAAGTATACTTGCTACAATAAAAATGCTGTATGTATCAGCAGAATTAAGTTTTAGTTTGCACCCTCGTTTGCCATCACAGCCCAGATGTCAATACCTCGATGAACAAAAAGGGAATTCAGAGTGCTTTACTGTTCAGGTGTAGACCTGTAGACCATGACCCTGGTGACCACAACTGTTTCTTTGGGGGTAATTTTTTTACTTTCTGCATGTATTGAAGGCTGTCATGCAACATGACCCCTACCCACTTATTCAGTGATCATGCTAAGTGTGTGAAAGAGTTATTCCCATTACAACGAGCATAAGGAGGATGGTGAATTGCCCTTTGGCTTGACTCCAGCTAAACGACAGCTGTGAGCTACTACTGCAACTTTAATTGGTGAGAAAGCAGCATGGTGGTGTGATTACCAAAGGATAATGGGTTAAATTTTAAGGAACAACAGTCTTTCATCCCTGCTTTTTTTTTTTTTTTTTTTGCGGTACGCGGGCCTCTTCCTGTTGTGGCCTCTCCCGCTGCTGAGCACAGGATCCGGACACGCAGGCTCAGCGGCCATGGCTCACGGGCCCAGCTGCTCCGCGGCATGTGGGATCCTCCCGGACCGGGGCACGAACCCGTTTCCGCTGCATCAGCAGGCGGACTCTCAACCACTGCGCCACCAGGGAAGCCCAATCCCTGATTTCTTTTGCTGAAGCATTTTCCTGAGGATTATAGACTTTAGGGCCAAGAACCAATGATTCTCCTTGGATATAAAGTACCCAAGTAAGGCTGGACTTGCTTTCCTAGACTTTAATAGTAATGATTGTCGTTTGTTTTATGTGCATGTGTATGGACTAAACATTCACATGGAAGAAGCCTTGAGAACTACCTCAGCATCAGAGCAAATACATTCGACAGGCTTCTTTTTCTTGCCTCTCAAATTAGCAAATACACCTAGCCCTGAATAAAAACAAACAACTATGTAGAAAATTTTGGGAAACTTAAATAACGAATTGGACTTCTATTCAAACTTAATACCTAATATACTTTTTTGGTTATCTGTAATTAGATCATATTCAGGGATGAATCTACCTCAAAGTAAGTAGATTACAACCTCTATCTAAGGAATCATTCTGGTATAAAAACATGATTAATCTAATATATTTTAAAACTTCTTCTCCCCATGACATTGATAAGAAAAGTGTAGTTTTGACAGAAAAGGCAGAGTCTATGAGTTAATTGTTCTGAATTAGAAGCCTAAGGATTAGCACCATCACTGGCACATAAAGGTTGTCTGATAAATTTATTTGTTGAATGGTTGAATGATTGAATGAATACAGTATTTGAATTAACTTGCTCAATTAAAATTTTCATTTTAGACATCTTCTAAAAGATGATGGTATAAATCAAGAATGGTGAGGTGGAGGCTAATTTAAATTTGAAATACTTTAATGGTTTCTATTCAGCTTATTAAGGATTAATACTTAGAAGATGTTAATTATAACTTACCTAGGACAAATTTCCTTTGAACCTCATTTCTTATATGTTCATATCAGATAATTAGTCCTTTCTAGCTAAACCCTAATATTCTGGTTATATCAATATCACAAACAAAGACTAGAGGATATCATCTTAATTACTTTCAGGCAGGGAATTTAGCTGCTTTGTTAGTACCCAGAAGAGTATGTGACAAAGAGTAGGGCACCCATTTAATATTTTCTGAATGAAGGAATTAATTAATGTATATATTAGTGGCCTGGAAAAGCATTGGCTAGAAATTGACTTTTTCCTGAATGATTCCTCCATGTGCTGGGCTTACCGGAATAATAATTGCTAACATGTAAATGCTTAGAAGAATTACTTGGAATACTGTTCCAAGCATTCTGGTGGTTGTTGAATATATTCTTTGGGTTGTCTATTGCTACATAGCAAATAAACCCCAAACTTAGTGTCTTGAAACTACTACAGCCATTTTCTAATACACAATTCTGTGGCTTGACTAGGTAGTTCTGCTAGTTTTGTTTGGGGTCTCTCATAAGTCTTCAGGCAGATGGTGGTGGGGCTAGAATATCCAAGATGGCTTCATTCACATGTCTGATGCCTTAGCAGGATGGCTGGAGAGCTGGGACCTCTCTCCCCACAAATGGTCTCTTCTGTATGCAGTGACTGAATCCCCGGACCTACTGCTTCCAAGGAGGAAGAAGTAGAAGTATCACTTCTTCCAAGTGCTACTGGTTAAAGCAGCCACAGTGACAGTCAGCCCAGATTCAAAGAGAAGGAAAATAAACTCCATTTCTCAATGGGAGAACACAACAAAAAATTTGTAACCATCTTCAATCCACCCTACATACTTACATTCTAATCATTAGAGCAACCCTGAAAAGTAGGTATTATTTTCTGCATTTCATAAAAGAGGAAATTCTCACAGCCAATAATGGCACTTGGATTTGAAGCTATGTTTGTATATTTCCAGCCTTTTTTTACTGCCTCTCCAAGAAGATAACACTAAGGATACATACAAAATAAAAACAAACAAAATTACTGTATATCTAATTCTGTGTCTGGACTTGGTCACTTGTTTTATTCTTGTCCCGGCAATTGAATCATCAATCAGAGCCTCATATTGCTTTTTGCCTCCAAAGTCTGCCCCTTCAGGTTTTCCCACCATTGTTGCCGACCAAAAAAAAACAATCATTCTTTATTCAGCCTGGCATTCCTTTCTTTTCACAACACAGACAATTGTTCAGCCACCAGCGCATCACCAGTCCTGGTTCTTTGATTGAGCCTATGCTCACCTGAGTTTACCATGAAGATTTCAGCTCCAGGGTAACTTGTCCTAATAACACAATCAATTTCTCTGGTGACGTGTCCTCCGAGAATGCAAAGTAGTTTAATACTGGCCTAACAATCATAATTCTTCCCTACCCCAAAGTCCTAAAGATAGTTGATATTTTCTTCTAGCAATTTTAATCTTTCATATTTAGCACCTTACTTTTATATTCTGGAGTTTATTTTTATATTTTGCCTGAGGTAGGAATCGTTTAATTTTTTTCACATAGCGAACCAAATTTTCCTACAAAATATTTAAATAACCCAAACTCCCATGTGCATCTTTCTGAGTTCTATTCTGTTCCACAGTGCATTTGTATGTTTCTATACCAGTACCACATTGTTTACCTAGGATGGCTGGGTAATATGTCTAAATATCTAGTAGAATGAATCTGTCTTTTCTTTGCTTTTCTTTTTCATGATTGTCTTAATCAGGGATCAGGGAACTGCAGCCCATGAGCAAAACCTTGCCCGCTATTTTAGTAAATAAAGCATTATTAGGACACAACTACATGCATTTGCTTACATACCATCTATGTCTGCTTTTGAGCACTACAACAGCAGAGTGGAGTAGCTGCATCCTGCCACCAAAGCCTAAGATATTTAGTATCTAGCTTTTTTACAGAAAAAGTTTGCTAACCCCTGGTCTAGGCTACTCACTGACTTGAATTCTTCTACATAAATTACAGAATCATTTTGGCAAGTTTCCCAGTTCCAAGTTCTTGATTGCAAGCAACAGAAACTCATTCTGTCTAGTTTAATGCAAAATAAATTTATTGGAGAAGATATCAGTGAGTTCACAGAAGTTCTCAGGAAGGAGGCTACAGAAGAAGCCTCAAAAATGGGCAAGAACTAAGGGAGGCCTGGCAGTAGCATGACAGACAAGGCTACAATGCAAGGGACACCTGGTTAAGATGCCACCATGCCACCACAATGAAAAGCCTTCTGAACTCTCCCTGCACTACTGTAACACTCACTCAAGATTCAGAGTCCTGGGAAGGAGAATTTTATGTCCAAGCTGGGATCACATACTCATGTGCTAGCTTCCAAAGAGTGAGAAGGAGTGTCTGACCCTTCTACTTCCATAGACGGAGGTAGAGTCCTGCCTTCCATCACGAGTCATTTGATGGTTCATTCAAAATATGAAAGGAGCAGCATCTCCCCAAAGGCAGCTATGACTTTGCTTGGAACTGCATTACATTTGGGGAAACTTGTTATGTCTAAATACTGCATTCTCATTCATGAAGATAATTCACCTCACTATTAATTCAACTCTTTCTTTAGGCCTTTTTGTAGAGTTTTTAAATGTTCTTCTGTAATGGTCTTGTGAGTTTTTATCCAGTAAGTCCTTGAAATTTTCCAGTTTTGATGTTGTTGTTTTGGATGATATCTTACTATCTACTATCTTCTTGATATTAATATTGCTGGTATTGAGGAAAGCTACTGATTTTGGTATACTGATCTTATAATCAGCAAACTTACTGAACTCTCTTATTACTTCTAAGAGTCTGTTGATTTTCTTTAGTCTTTTATGTAAATGATCATGACACTTGAAAATGACAATTTTCTCTCTTCCCATCCAATCTTGTATTTCTTAGTGTTATTTCCTATCTTATAACATTGGCTGGAACCTCCAGCATTATGCAGAACATTGTGATAGCATATATCCTTGCATTGTTCCTAATCTTAAGGCAAATGCTTTTCAAGTTTCTCCAGGTAAAAGGATAAATACCTTTCTATCACATTAAGGAAGTTCCTTTCTACATCTATTTTAAATCATAAATAAGTATAAAACTTTAAACAATACTTTTTCTGCATCTGCTGAAATGTATTTCCTTCTTTAATTTGTTAGTATGGGAAATTATATTAATAGATTCTTTTCACATACAATTTTCTCCTTGCATTCCTAAAAATTAACCATAATTGGTCACAATATATTACATACTTTTTTAATTTTATTTTTAATACAGCAGGTTCTTATTAGTCATCAATTTTATACACATCAGTGTATACATGTCAATTTCAATCGCCCAATTCAGCACACGACCATCCCCACCCACCCACAGTTTTCCCCCCTTGGTATCCATACGTTTGTTCTCTACATCTGTGTCTCAACTTCTGCCCTGCAAACCGGTTCATCTGTACCATTCTTCTAGGTTCCACATACATGCGTTAATATATGATATCTGTTTTTCTCTTTCTCATTTACTTCACTCTGTATGACAGTTTCTAGATCCATCCATGTCTCAACAAAGGACTCAATTTCGTTCCTTTTTCTGGCTGAGTAATATTCCATTGTATATATGTGCCACATCTTCTTTACCCATTCGTCTGTCGATGGGCATTTAGGTTGCTTCCATGACCTGGCTATTGTAAACAGTGCTGCAATGAACATTGGGGTTGCATGTGTCTTTTTGAATTATGCTTTTCTCTTGGTATATGCCCAGTAGTGGGATTGCTGGATCATATGGTAATTCAATTTTAGATTTTTAAGGAACATCCATACCGTCCTCCATAGTGGCTGTATCAATTTATATTCCCACCAACAGTGCAAGAGGGTTCCCTTTTCTCCACACCCTCTCCAGCATTTGCTGTTTGGAGATTTTCTGATGATACCCATTCTAACTGGTGTGAGGTAATACCTCATTGTAGTTCTGACTTGCATTTCTCTAATGATCAGTGATGTTGAGCATATTTTCAGGTGCTTCTTGGCCATCTGTATGTCTTCTTTGGAGAAATGTTTATTTAGATCTTCTGCCCATTTTTGGATTGGGTTGTTTGTTTCTTTAATATTGAGCTGCATGAGCTGTTTATATATTGTGGAGATTAATCCTCTGTCTGTTTGTTCGTTTACAAATCTTTTCTCCCATTCTGAGGGATGTCTTTTTGTCGTGCTTATGGTTTCCTTTGCTGTGCAAGAGCACTGAAGTTTCATTGGGTGCCATTTGTTTATTTTTGTTTTTATTTCCATTACTCTAGGAGGTGGATCAAAAAAGATCTTCTTGTCATTTATGTCAAAGAGTGTTCTTCCTATGATTTCCTCTAAGAGTTTTATAGTGTCCAGTCTCACATTTAGGTCACGAATCAATTTTGAGTTTACTTTTGTGCATGGTGTCACCGAGTGTTCTAATTTCATTCTTTTACATGTAGCTGTCCAGTTTTCCCAGCACCACTGATTGAAGAGACTGTCTTTTCTCCATTGTATATCCTTGCCTCCTTTTTCATAGATTAGTTGACCATAGGTGCGTGGGTTTATCTCTGGGCCTTCTATCTTGTTCCATTGATCTATGTTTCTGTTTTTGTGCCAGTACCATATTGTCCTGATTACTGTAGCTTTGTAGTATAGTCTGAAGTCAGGGATTCTGATTCCTCCAGCTCCGTTTTTTTCCCTCAAGACTGCTTTGGCTATTAGGGGTCTTCTGTGTCTCCATACAAATTTAAAACCTTTTTGTTCTAGTTCTGTAAAAAATGCCATTGGTGGGCTTCCCTAGTGGCGCAGTGGTTGAGAGTCCGCCTGTCGATGCAGGGGACACGGGTTCATACCCCGGTCCGGGAAGATCCCACATGCCATGGAGCAGCTGGGCCCGTAAGCCATGGCCGCTGGGCCTGCGCGTCCGGAGCCTGTGCTCCACAACGGGAGAGGCCACAACAGTGAGAGGCCCGCGTACCGCAAAAAAAAAAAAAAAAAAAATGCCATTGGTAATTTGATAGGGATTGCATTGAATCTGTAGATTGCTTTGGGTAGTATAGTCATTTTCACAATATAGATTCTTCCATTCCAAGAACATAGTATATCTCTCCATCTCTTGGTATCATCCTTAATTTCTTTCATCAGTGTCTTATAGTTTTCTGCATACAGGTCTTTTGTCTCCCTAGGTAGGTTTATTCCTAGGTATTTTATTCTTTTTGTTGCAATGGTAAATGGGAGAGTTTCCTTAATTTCTCTTCTGTATTTTTCATCATTAGTGTATAGGAAGGCAAGAGATTTGTGTACATTAATTTTGTATCCTGCAACTTTACCAAATTCATTGATTAGCTCTAGTAGTTTTCTGGTGGCATTTTTAGGATTCTCTATGTATATTATCATGTCATCTGCAAAGAGTGACAGTTTAACTTCTTCTTTTCCAATTTGTATTTTCTTTTTTCTTTTTTTTTACGGTACGCGGGCCTCTCACTGTTGTGGCCTCTCCCATTGCGGAGCACAGGCTCTGGACGCACAGGTTCAGCGGCCATATCTCACGGGCCCAGCCGCTCCGCGGCATGTGGGATCTTCCCGGACCAGGGCATGAACCCGTGTTCCCTGCATTGGCAGGCGGACTCTCAGCCACTGCGCCACCAGGGAAGCCCTGTATTCTTTTATTCCTTTTTCTTCTCTGCTTGCCATGGCTAGAACTTCCAAAACTATGTTGAATAATAGTGGTGAGAGTGGACATCCTTGTCTTGTTCCTGACCTTAGAGGAAATGCTTTCAGTTTTTCACCATTGAGAATGATGTTTGCTGTGGGTTTGTCGTATATGGCCTTTATTATGTTGAGGTAGGTACACTCTATGCCCACTTTCTGGAGAGTTTTTATGATAAATGTGTGTTGAATTTTGTCAAAACCTTTTTCTGCACCTATTGAGATGATCGTATGGTTTTTATTCTTCAGTTTGTTAATATGGTATATCACACTGATTGATTTGCATACATTGAAGAATCCTTGCATCCCTGGGATAAATCCCACTTGATCGTGGTGTATGATACTTTTAATGTGTTGTTGGATTCTGTTTGCTAGTATTTTGCTGAGAATTTTTGCATCTATATTCATCAGTGATATTGGTCTGTAATTTTCTTCTTTTGTAGTATCTTTGTGTGGTTTGGTATCAGGGTGATGGTGCCCTTGTAGAAAGAGTTTGGGAGTGTTCCTTCCTCTGCAATTTTTTGGAAGAGTTTGAGAAGGATAGGTGTTACCTCTTCTCTAAATGTTTGATAGAATTCACCTGTGAAGCCATCGGTCCTGGGCTTTTGTTTGTTGAAAGATTTTGAATCACAGTTTCAATTTCATTACTTGTGATTGGTCTGTTCATATTTTCTATTTCTTTGTGGTTCAGTCTTGGAAGATTATACTTTTTTAAGAATTTTCTGTTTCTTCCAGGTTGTCCATTATATTGGCACAGAGTTGCTTGTAGTAGTCTCTTAGGATGCTTTGTATTTCTGTGGTGTCTGTTGTAACTTCTCCTTATTCATTTCTAATTTTATTTATTTATCTAATTTCTAATTTTATTTTATTTATTTTATTTATTCTCTCTCTTTTTCTTTATGAGTCCGGCTAATGGTTTATCAATTTTGTTTATCTTCTCAAAGAACCAGCTTTTAGTTTTATTGATCTTTGCTGTTGTTTCCTTTGTCTCTATTTCATTTATTTCTGCTCTTTATGATTTCATTCCTTCTGTTAACTTTGGGTTTTGTTTGTTCTTCTTTCTCTAGCTGCTTTAGGTGTAAGGTTAGATTTTTTATTTGAAATTTTTCTTGTTTCTTGAGATAGGCTTGTATGGCTATAAACTTCCCTCTTAGAACTACTTTTGCTACATCCCATAGGTCTTGGATCATTGTGTTTTCATTGTCATTTGTCTCTAGGTATTTTTTGATTTCCTCTTTGATTTCTTCAGTGATCTCTTGGTTATTTAGTAATGTATTGTTTAGCCTCGATGTGTTTGTTTTTTATGTTTTTTTCCCTGTAATTCATTTTTAATCTCATAGCATTGTGGTCAGAAAAGATGCTTGATATGGTTTCAATTTTCTAAAATTTACTGAGGGTTGATTTGTGACCCAAGATGTGATCTAACCTGGAGAATGTTTCATGAGCACTTGAGAAGAAAGTGTAATCTGCTGTTTTGGGATGGAATGTCCTATAAATATCAATTAAATCTATCGGGTCTATTGTGTCATTTAAAGCTTGTTTCCTTATTTATTTTTATTTTGGATGATCTTTCCATTGGTGTAAGTGAGGTGTTAAAGTCCCCCACTATTATTGTGTTACCGTCAATTTCTTCTTTTATAGCTGTTAGCAGTTGCCGTATGTATTGAGGTGCTCCTGTGTTGGGTGCGTATATATTTATAATTGTTATATCTTCTTCTTGGGTTGATCCCTTGATCATTATGTAGTGTCCTTCCTTGTCTCTTGTAACATTCTTTATTTTAAAATCTATTTTATCTGACATGAGTATAACTACTCCAGTTTTCTTTTGATTTCCATTTGCATAGAATATCTTTTCCCATCCCCTCAGTTTCAGTCTGTATGTGTCCCTAGGTCTGAAGTGGGTCTCTTTTAGACAGCATATATATGGGTCTTGTTTTTGTATCCATTCAGCGAGCCTGTGTCTTTTGGTTGGAGCATTTAATCCATTCACATTTAAGGTAATTATCAATATGTATGTTCCTATGAGCATTTTCTTAATTGTTTTGGGTTTGTTTTTGTAGGTCCTTTTCTTCTCCTGTGTTTCCCACTTAGAGAAGTTCCTTTAGCATTTGTTGTAGAGCTGGTTTGGTGGTGCTGAATTCCCTTAGCTTTTGCTTGTAGTAAAGCTTTTGATTTCTCCTTCAAATCTGAATGAGATCCTTGCTGGGTAGAGTAATCTTGGTTGTAGGTTCTTCCCTTTCATCACTTTAAGTATATCATGACACTCCCTTCTGGCTTGTAGGGTTTCTGCTGAGAAATCAGCTGTTAACCTTATGGTAGTTCTCCTGTATGTTGTTATTTTTCCCTTGCTGCTTTCAGTAATTTTTCTTTGTCTTTAATATTTGCAAATTTGATTACTACGTGTCTCGGTGTGTTTCTCCTTGGGTTTATCCTGTATGGGACTCGCTGCGCTTCCTGGACTTGGGTGGCTATTTCCTTTCCCATATTAGGGAAGTTTTCTACTATAATCTCTTCAAATATTTTCACTGGTCCTTTCTCTTTCTCTTCTCCTTCTGGGACCCCTATAATGGGAATGTTGTTGCGTTTAATGCTGTCCCAGAGGTCTCTTAGGCTGTCTTCATTTCTTTTCATTCTTTTTTCTTTATTCTGCTCCACAGAAGTGAATTCCATCTTTCTGTCTTCCAGGTCACTTATCCGTCCTTCTGCCTCAGTTATTCTGCTACTGATTCCTTCTAGTGTAGTTTTCATTTCAGTATTGTATTGTTCATCTCTGTTTGTTTGTTCTTTAATTTGTCTAGGTCTTTGTTAAACATTTCTTGCATCTTCTCGATCTTTGCCTCCATTCTTTTTCCGAGGTCCTGGATCATCTTCACTATCATTATTCTAAATTCTTTTCCTGGAAGGTTGCCTATCTCCACTTCATTTAGTTGTTTTTCTGGGGTTTTATCTTGTTCCTTCATCTGGTACATAGCCCTCTGCCTTTTCATCTTGTCTATCTTTCTGTGAATGTGGTTTTTGTTCCACAGGCTGCATGAATGTAGTTCTTCTTGCTTCTGCTGTCTGCCCTCTGGTGGATGAGGCTATCTAAGAGGCTTGTTTATGTTTCTATATTTCATTGTTTAATCATTACTGAATTTAGTTAGCCAGTACATATTAGGATTCTTGCACCTTTGTTCACAAGTGAGACTGGACTGTAATCTATGTTTATTGTACAGCTTTTATTAAGTTTTGAGGTTAGGGTTAAACTGGCTTCATAAAAGGTGGTGGCAATCATATCTTTCTTAAAGGAAGGAAATAATAAAACTGTTACAAATCTGTAAGGTAGGGAATTTTTTAAAGTAGAAATGCTTACCAAAATTACAATTCGTTCTTTAAAAAAGTTAATAAAAATAGAAAAATAACCAGTTGCCCACACATCTCAATCTGCTAAAGAGAACTCCATTGTACACCTAGTGTGCTGGCATAATTATTAAGAGCAGCCCCTTTCATTCTGAAAATATTGCTGTTGGGCAATAAATCATCCATAGGTTGAACCTACAACTGACAAGTGTGTAGGCCACACATTAGCTGTGTTACTGTGATAAATTCACCTGGCCTCTCTGAGCTTCAGGTTTCCCATCAGCAGAATGGAAATTGTAAAATTTACCACCTTGGGTGGTTTAAAGAGATAACTGAATAAAGCAAGTAAATGCTTAACTTCTAAACAAAAGTTAGCTGATTCCAGCACCAGCCATTCCCAGCAATCCACAGATTAGAGCAATGATCCCGGCACCCAGATACAACCCAACAGAATTCCAAAGCCATCTTGACTAGAGGTAGGAAAGTATGTATGAGGCTATACCACTGTTAAATAATAGACAAAATATATATTGGTCTCTGCCCCCACTTCATGCCACAGAGATCCCAAAACTCTTGTGATTTCCGAAGTGATAACAGAACCAAGAACATATTTTTTTCTCATATTTGGTCTTTGACCCCAGTTCCTTACACAGGATTCCTGAACCCTTTGTAATTTCCTGAGTGATATAAACTTTTGTTCTCCTAAGGCAAGTCTGGGTGGGCTCCTGGATGAGGGCTGGTCACCAGAAAAACCAAACCATGATTAGAAGCTTGGAATTTTCAGCCCCTTTCCCAACCACACCCCATTCTCTTGAGGAGGGAGAAGGAATGAGTTAATCATCAATCATGCCTACGTGATGAAGTCTCCATAAAAAACCCCAAAGTAAGGGGTTTGGAGAGCTTTCAGGTTGGTGAACACATCCATGTTAGTGTACCCCAACTCCATGGGGACAGAAGCTCAGGACCCTCCAGACTTCTTGCCCCATGTATCTCTTTTTCGGGCTATTCATCTGTATCCTTTATCACATCCTTTAATAAAGTGGTAAACAAACATACGTATTTCCTTGAGCTCTGTGAGCCATTCTAGCAAATAACTGACTTTAGAAGGGATTTCTTTGGAACCTCCGATTTGTAGCCACGTTGGAAAGAAGTTGTGGGTAACCTAGGACCTATTACTCATGATTGGCATCTGAAGTGTGTGTGTGGGTTGGGGGAGGGGGAATCTCCTGGGATCTGAGGCTATCTCCAGGTAGACAGTGTCAGAATTGAATTAAATTATAGGACATCCACCTGGTGTTGCTCGTTGTTGGGGAAAATCTCCACACATCTGGTGTCAGAAGTGTTGTTAGTGTGGCAATGTAGAAGTCAAGGAGAAACACAGGAGGAAGACTGGGTATTTTTCCTATACAGGCAACAGTGCCCAGTGCTCCCCCCTCCCCACCCCACCACCACCTGCAACCCTGTTTACTAGATAACTGGGGATATTCAAGGCTTGATCTATGACCCCTGAGTGCAGGCTCCCTGCAATGCTCCATTCTAAAAATCAGGGAAGCCTAAGTCCAAAGATGTGACCTTCAGCTACTCTTCGTCCCCATCTCTTGTCCCACCTCATTCATAAAGCCCTTTAGAGGCCTGGGTTCTTCCTTGCACTTGCCAATCTCCTCTCTACCAATATGTGCCAGGATACAAATACTCACACTGTTCCAATGCATAATCTTATCTGGTTTTGTTTTTCTTCTTTTTCTTTGATGCACTGGAAAGTGAAATGCAAATATTTTTCCTCATCTTTGGTGAAGAAAGCCCTCCCTTCCCTGGAGCAAAGAAGAACATGTTTCTCAAGTTACAGATTTAATGAACTTAAAGTGTTTGGTGACGGAGCAAGAGGGAGGAACTTCCACCCATACTAGAGATTACTTGGCAATGGTGGGGAGAAGAGGTCCATAGGTCTAGAAGCAGTAGGAAGCCAGGCTCTGCTCCAAGTCATTACCCCAGGAAGCAGCAAGACTCCAGAAGGAGGTACGTGGTTTACCTAGGGAAGCAGAGGCCTAGGCACTGGGTTTCAGAGCTTTGACAAATATTCTAGTATGCTAAATGTGTCAGGGAAACTGCCAAAAGCTGCCCGACCTGACAGGATTGTGCAGACAGAGACAACGGGCAGACCAGCAGTAACTTGGGTGGGAGACATGACTCATGAGTAAGAAAGGCCTCCGGAAGCTTGGTGAAACGAGGGAGCACAGTTGAGGCGGCAATGCAAGGCTGCTGGAATAAGTTGTGTACACCTTCCTACCAGCCCAGTGGAGTGGCACCTTGGAGTCAAAACTAGGTTGATTCAGGGATCACAAAGAAATGTGATATTTCTTGCACACCAGAAGGTCTTAGATTCAGACCTGTTACAATATAGTAGATTCCTACTTGGGGTGTAAATCCAGTAGCTGAGGGACTAACCCCAGGAGGAGAGATCTCTGTTGACCATTCCTTGGTCACCCTTCCAGACTCATTTTTGCCACACCAACCATGCCTCAGCCTCTGGCATGACACTGCTCACCAGCCTCAGCATTCATCCTCAGTCCTGCCAGGTGTCCAGGGCAAGCCTTCTGTATCTTCTCTCCCACCTTGTCTTGATGTGGTTTATCTCAAGAAAGAGATATTTGTAGGATGGAGAAGTTTCTCTTCCTCAATTTTACTTTCCAAATGTTCACCATCTATCCCCTGGTGACTCTCAAGTCTGTATCTCCAGCCCTGTCCTGACTATAGAATAACAGTTCATATATGTGACATCCCCTTGGTACCCTACCTAGAACTCAAGTTCCAGATGCTAAAACTAGAACTCATTAGCTTGTGCCACCCTGCCCTTAGATGTCCCTATCTCAGTAATTAGAACCACCAACCAGTTGCCTTAATCAGAAACCCAAAGTCACCAACTCTTTTTAAATGTTCTTTATTCTCCATCTTCTCAGGTCCCATTACTTCTGATTTCATTCAGGACTTCATCATCTCCTTCCTGGATTGTTACAACAGCCTCCTAACCCATCAAACTCCAGTATACTTTCCACAAAGCCAGATCAATGTTTCCAAAACACAAAGTGACTGTCACTCCCCTTTTTAGCATCCTTCAGTGGTACCTCACTATTCTGCTGTCCCATGTCATACAAACTGCGGACCCTGGCCAAATCCAGCCTGTACCCTCTTTTGGTATAGCCCTCAAGATAAGAATGGATTTCACATTTTTAAGTGTTTTAACCAAAAAAAAAAAAAAGAAGAATACCAAACAATTGCCATATATGACCTACAAAGCCTAACATATTACGATCTAGCCTTTACAGAAAAAGTTTACTGCCCCTCTTAAGTTTAAAGGACTCCATTCTGGCCCTCCTCCAACCACTCCCCTCCCCACTCAGGGCCAGGAGTCCCCATCTATCCAAAGGGTGGTCCCACTGAGAGCCTGTGTCCTCCTCCCTTCCAGACAACAGTCCTGGAATTCCCAACCCAAACAGCCTGATCCCACTGCTAGGGCTCACTCTTAGGCCTTAGAAGTGGCCAAAGGCAGATATTTTCAGGGAGATGGGACAGAGCCTGGACATGCAAGCTGGGTTGTTCACACATGTGTGTGAGGTGAATTACAGGAGAGAGGGTAAGATGAGAAGGGGACCAGCCAGGAAACTGTACTTGTGTTTTTGGCCTGGGCCCCACAAGTATAAGGATATTTTAGAATTCCCTAGGTCTGCTCAGGATACTTTTAGAATTCCCTAGCGTGATAAGGAAAACTTTTCATGATGTGGTACCCTGCATTCCACACTCAAGACAAGCACTAACAAGACTGACTCTTAGTGCACCCTGCTGTTTTACCAAGTTCCCATGGACTTGCCTCCCTTTTGCTGTCCATTCTCCTGGTAGAATCCTCTCAATTTCAAGACTCAACTCCAAGGTCAGCTCCTCAATGAAGCTTTTCCTGGTCTCTCTTCTCTCATGTCTCATCATTTCTCATTTAGTTTTTAGGGCCTCAAATGCCCTACACAAATGTCTACCACAGTACTTCTGACACTTTATTCTACCTCATTTCTATGTCTGTTTCCTTCCTGTAGACTGGACCCTCCTTGAGGACAAAGACTTGGTCTAATTTTTTTCTGTAACCCAATCAGTGTAATGGAGTATCTAATGCATAATACGTACTCAATGATTTTTGAAAGAATGCATGAATAAGTCAATATATATGATCAGTTTACCTTACCAAATCTTGGGATCCACCCTCAAAGGGCATAGATACTTGTATAATCCTAAGTCACTATGGTCTCCATCCCATTTTTATCCATGGGGAATTAAAATAAAAACTAGGATCCTATAACTATCTGCAGTTTTCTACATGCACCATATGTTTATGGCCTCTATGACCTTGTTTTGAGGTCTGGTGAAGTCCTCAACACTTAACACTTACCTCAGGTGTCCCCTCTTTCAGAACACCTTCAAGCTGAGTTTGTCTTCCCCATTGGCATACTCTTGTTCCATTGCCTATTTCTCATACCAAACTTTTACATTGTTTATGTCTTTCTCCCCAACAAGATTGAGAGCTCCTTGAAGGCAAGATCTGTCTATGCATTTTTGCATTTCCAGCGCCCAGGGCTACACCTGACACTTAGAAGTTGTTTAATAAATGTGTGTTGACTGATTAATGTTCACACACACAGAGACTTTAGAGACTGTGGAAGTTATCCAGTCCAAAGAAGGAATCCCAGCCACTGTATTCTCTCTGATCAGCCCATCTTTGTTTGAAAACCTCCAGTGACTGTCACATAAGACTACCCTAACAGAACGTACGCCTCACTGGGACAAGAGTTTTTGTGTGTTTTTCACTGGCAAATCCCCAGAACCTAGACCAGTGCCTGGCACATAGTAGACGTTCAACAAATATTTAGTAATGTTTGAATGAATAGTTGAAAAGTTTTTCCTGACACTGAACCCAAATTTGTTTCCTTGTAATTTCTACCCTTTGACCTTGGAATATATGTTTTTCTTCTTCACATGACAAGTTCCACATATTTTTCAGGGAGATCTCATATCTCCCCCACCATGAACCTCTTCTTCTCCAAGCTCAACAACCTCAGTTCCTTCAACTCTTCCTAATCTGTTCCCAGTCTCTTTGCCATCTCCATGCATGCCCTTACCATCAACATCCTTTTGATACTGAAAAAATAATTAAGAGGAGCTGTGAAAGAGAGGGGTATAATGTAATTAAAACCCACAGCCCTAGGCCTAGTATAACAACTTGAACATTAAAGAGTTCAGAGAATTCCTAGGGGTTAACTAGTTTAAGCTCCTCATTTCACAAATGAAGAAATTGAAGTTAAATTACTCATCAGAGCAAGACCTGCTCCTGGTCCAGTAGCTAATCAGGCGTAGACCCATCTCAACCCCAAGATTAATCATCTTATTCTACTTGAATTCTTAGTTGGATGTTAAACTGAAAAAGCTTAGATTTGCAGAATCTAGCTCTCTGCCAAAGACTATTCTCTCTAGAGATGTGATGAAATTATTTTAAAAAGAAGGCCAAGTTTCCTAATTCTATAAGCAATAATTTACACTTGTTGAAGCTGTTTTTCATGAATCACCAGATTCTTGGTAGCCTTTTAAAGAGAGAGTTAATAAAATGGTTTATAACTTGTTATAAGAGCTATAAAAATCATTTTATTAAGTTCTTATACAGATTCTTTGCATGATACTTAATTTTTTTTAGTTCAAGAACTAACTGAATCTCAATGTACATTATATGACAGAGGCAACCCAGCTGAACCACAAGAGGTCCATGCCACTTTTTTCTTTTACCCCATATCAGGCAAATATAGAGGAAATTAAATTAAAACCAATTTTTTGGAACAAGAAGGGATCACCCATTCCCACCCCGATTTACCATTCCTCTTTTCTATTTACCACTTTTTCTTATCCCAGAAAAGAATGAACAAAATTAAGTAAACAAAGTCAAATTTTTCGGAAAGACATTTAAATATTTCAAAGGCATGGGCAGTTACATACCTTTTAAGGAATTCTGTCTTAAAATTGATGGAGTAGAATAATTAACAGAGGGTTGCTTTTAGTAGGTACAACGTCTATTTGCAAATAAGCCAATTTGCAGATAATCCAGTTGAAGAGCTCGTTTTCTAACCCATTTTTCTAAAATGGATCTGCCTATTTGTAATTGGAAACTTCCTGGAAAATGGATAATAAACACATAAATTTTACTTTCACGTTAAGTACAAACTTTAGTAGTCAACAATTTGCACAAATTATTTTTGGAGAGAATTTTCCTCTGTGAACTTCCCCCTCAAAGATTTGTAATTTAAAACAGGAAAATGCACAGTGCAGTCCAGTGTCAGAATTGCATCAGAGTATTACCAGGACAAAGTGGTAGATTTTTATCTTGGGAATTGCAGCTAACTACAATAGGTCTTTTCTTTCCCTGTAATCATCCTCACCTTTGATACTTCCATCTTCTTCAGTGGTTTTCAAAGTGTGGTCTGGCTGCATCAGCAACACCTGGGAACTGATTAGAAATGCAAATTATCAAGTCCTACCCCAGACCTACTGAATCAGAAACTCTGGGGGGTGAGGCCCAACATTTTGTGTCTTAACTAGTCTGCCAGGTGACTCTGATGCACGTTAAAGTTTGAGGATTGACACTGTATTGTAATAGCAGTTCACCACATCCTTTCCTTTACATTTCAAATGCAATGTTCTTACCCTTAGACAGGCCCTTGTCACCTTACAGAGGTGAGAAACAGAAAAGTAGTCACTGACATCTGGGAGCTGATCTGGCACTCACGGCTTAGGTCTTGGTGTAGAACATATTCAATTTCACAGAACATCATCAGATCAGGCCACTCTGTGATCAAGACAAAAACAAACCCAGTCCAAAATCACATCTGAACACACACAAAAACAGGAACATGTCCAAACCACAAAAATAACCAAAATATTTTCCATCCTAGCTAATATAAGCGGCCACTGCCTCTTTGCCAATTAAAGTTTAGGCTCTTTTTATTCCTGCCCCTTTCCAATAAGACTTATAAGATACCCAATCATAGAATTGCCCCCACTTCCTGACAGCATCCAATCCCAGACAAAGCCCCATCTCTCAATATTACCTGACACAAGCCCAAATCCTAAAATAAGTCCTTTCTAATTACATAAGCCCCCACTTATCTGCAGTTTCACTTTAGTGGTTTCAGTTACCTGTGGTCGACCTCAGTCTAAAAATATCAAATGGAAAATTTCAAAAATAAACAATTCATAAGTTTTAAATTGTGTGTGGTTCTGAGTAGCATAATGAAATCTCACACTGTCTGCTCCATCCCACCCACGACATGAATCCTTCCTTTGTCCAGCTATCCTGCCCCTTAGTCACTTAGTACCCAACTTAGTTACCAGATCGACTGGTCACGGTATCAGTGTTTGTATTCAAGTTACCCTTACTTAACAGTGGTCCCCAAGTTCAAGAGTAATGATGCTGGCAATTCAGATCTGCCCAAGAGTAGAGGCAAAGTGCTTCCTTTAAGTGAAAAGGTGAAAGTTTTCGACATAAGAAATAGTATGCTGAGGTTGCTAAGATCTACAGTAAGAACAAGTCTTCTATCCATGAAATTGTGAAAAAGGAAAAAGAAATTCATGCCAGTTTTGCTGCTGCACCTCAAACTGAAGAAGTTATAAACACAGTGCATGATAAGTGCTTAGTTAAGATGGAAAAGGCATCTTAAATTTGTACAATAAGATATTTTGAGACAGAGACCACATTCACATAACTTTTATTATAGTATATTGTTATAAGTATTCTATTTTATTATTAGTTACTGTTGTTAATCTCTTACTAGGCCTAACTTATAAATTAAACTTTATCATAGGTATGTATGTATTTTTTTAAAAATGCAGTATGTATATGGTTTAGTACTATCCACAGTTTCAGGCATCCACTGGGAGTCTTGGATCGTATCCCCCGAGGATGGGGGGGATATTACTGTTCTTACTAAGATGTTGCAGGGTGTGTAACTCATCTTGCTACAACAAGTAATAACCACCTTTCTCAGGAACAGATGTGTTCCTGTGGTCTTTGACTGGACGGCATTGACATAAGACTTATTGCACAACCTCCTAGTCAGTGGGGACCAGTACCCTTCCATGAACAGTTTGTTCCCAGACCAATGCAAGGTAAAAATTAGGATTTGTTGTTTAGAAACATTGACAACCATTTGAGACAGTAATTTTATGTCTGTTGAATCTAAAAATAGAAGATTGCTTGTATTTTGTATACCAGTTGTTTAAATTTTATTTTTCTAGTAATTTGTAATTATATCTTACAAATGATCTGCAATAGATTTAAAAAAGAAAAAAAGAAACTGATACTCCATTACAAATTGTTTGAGACGCATCGTCCTCCAGGACTTTTCTAATACTTTTCTTTTTCAATGCTGCTATCACATTAATCTTTAGAAAAGTCTGCTTTCAATATATTGTGCTCTTTCTCAAGCATCTCCAACATTACAATCTCCTCTGTTTTCCAGTTGAAGAGAGAGGAAACTAACATATTTTGAGTGTCTACCATATGTTATTAATTGTGCACATTTAAATACACCCAATTCCCAGGAAACAATTCTAAATAAATATTAGCATCTATTTCAAAACCTATTCCACAAAAAGTACAAGGACTTTTATGCGTGATTTTTTTTTAATTCAAGGAACATATATATCGAATGTTATTTAGACAAGAATAAAACAGGACAGGCTTTCCAATTAATTTTTTAGAAGCCATCATAGTAGAACAAACCTGATCAATATAGCATTTGAAAACTCTAGTGCAATGTCATTAGTAAATATTGATGCAAAGGTGCTGTACTACGCACTTGTGAGAATTTGTTCTTCACTTAACATTTATCAGGTACTTACTAAATGTTGGCACCATTCATGGTCCCTTTGGCAGCCACATTTGTGCCATTTCCCCTCCTTTTGATAATAGGCTTTGTCATCCTTGGCTACAGAAGCTGGTAAGCGACATAAGAGCCAATCAAAATACCTCACCCTTCTGGCCTCAGTGATGGATCCAGTGGTGTGTTCATTACCCATGTAGAATAAATCAGTTTTCCCCAGAATTGTTCTAACTATAGGTAGCAGGGAAGTTGCTCTTTTTCCTTTGTTGTGAGTCATTAGGACATGGTATAGATTACCAGTAGCGTATTCCCCAGTACATGGAGAAAAAAAATTTTTCCCCAGTACATGGGGAAAAAAATAAATTCAAAATTCAGAGAGACATAGAGATAGAACAAGAATGAGAACAAGAGTGCAAAGGAGAGACTCCCAAAACTGTGGGATTCCCTGGGCGAGGTCATCCCTGAAGCCAGCACGTTCTCTTCCCTGTCTCGGGCTTGGTTTCATAAAACAAAAAAATTCCTTTTTGGTTTAAGGTAGTTTGAGTTCCTTTTCTGTCACTTGCAACCCAAAAGCCTTCATTAACACAAACCTTCAATAAGTAGCCTGTGTGGTAGAAAGAGAAAGGGCTAAAGATTGAGACAAATATAGTTTTTCCACTCAATAATTATGTGACTATTAGCCTCTCTGAGCTTCATTTGCCTTGTTTGCTATCTGGGAATAAAAAGAGCCCACTCCTAGAGTCAGACTGTAAGCTTTGGAAGGACAGAAAATATGTCTACCTTTCTTGTTATGTCTCTCTCACATGAGGGTCTCATGACCTGCTTAATGCGGGAAGGGCCAGGGGAAGGTCAGAGAGACCCTCCTGCTTCTGCCATTTTCTCAGACTCCTTCAACTTAAAATATTCAATATACCAAGATGTCATGTTTTAGGATAGCATGTCCTAAACCCTATCACTTGAAAACCAGAGCTTGGTTTGGCAAATGTTCCCACAGTTAAAGCCAATTTATTGACCTTTTTGTGTTTCTGCTTTCACTTACTTTTTAGCCTCTAAAATTCCTAACTTCCTCATCCATTTATTGTTTTCTAAATGTCCTTTTATCCTTTATCCAGCATTTTTATTGTGAGAGTCAACCAAGATATCTAGACTGCCATTTTGCCAGAAACACAAGTCTCTGACTGGTAGTTTTATTTACTATTCTTACGGACTTCCACTGTTTTCATTCAAAAATCTTTCCTTTATTTAGCGTCTTCTATCTTTATTATTGTAGAATATTTTAATGTCTTAGTCTATATGATTTTCCTTCTCATATTTCATGATTAATTTGTCTAAGTTTTCCCAGGTGTCTTACAATTTTCTAACCTTTGACTAAAGCAAGTAAGTGGTCAGGAGTATGAGCAATTTTCATAAAATAATCAGTAGAGCAGAGTAGTTAAGAGCATGAGTTCTGGACCCAAACTTCCTGTGCTCAAACACTCATTGCCACTGAGCTGGGAGACCTGTATCTTGAACTTCCTCATGTGTAAAATGCAGGTGATAATAATAGTACCCTCCTGTTAGTATTAAAGAGAAAACCACAGGCCCAAAATGGCATCACTTCTGCTAAAGACCATGATGCCAAACACAGATTTAATACCTAACGGAACTGCAGTTTCAACCTTCCCCAGAAATGTAATCTTATTCATCCAGTCTGGAATTTCCTGGTCAGTATCAAGGAGGTAATCTGCCACAGTGGGCCCTCTCCATTCTCCCCCATCCCCAGAGGAATAAGAGGCAATTTACATGATAAAACCCTTGCCCTTCTCTCTCCTCCCCCCAAAAAGATATCCTTCTTTTCTTTTGCTAATAGCTTCCTCATCCCACACTTCTTCCTATAAAAACCTACCATTTAGTACAACCCCTCAGAGTGCCTTTCTGTTTTCTAGACAGGATGCTGCCTGATTCATGAATCATTCATTAAGGCCAATTAGATCTTCAAACTTACTGGGCTGAATTTTTTAACATTAGGGACTGAATTAGTTAATATATGTAATGCTCTTAGAACATAGCTTGCCACATAGTGTTATATTTTTTATACCATTAAAACTGTAATATGATTAAATTATTAAAATTAGTGTAACTACCTGGCACCTGTCAGTGACAACATTTATAAATTAGTAACTTTTTTTCACATAATCCTAGAGGCCTGTGCTTCATTGGCTCAAAAGCCATATAAAAGCCATACCCATACGAACCTTAGAGAAACCAGACCTAAGTGTTTTATATAAAAGAATTAACACTGAACACTTACTGTGCCAGGCATAACAGTAAGGACTTTCTATGAATTATCTTTTTTTTCTAACGTCACTGTAACACAGGTAGTATTATTATTCTCATATTACAGTTTAAGGAATGGAAGTTCTGAGAAGCTAAGTATATGATTGGGCCACCCAACATGGCTGTATCTTGCTTTCTGTACACCCCCTGGTCAACCAGTTCCTGCTTCACCTACACCCTACTCATCTAACTGACTTTCCCTCTTAATTATAGATCCTAATCAGTAAATGCCTACATACTTGCACCTGGTCCCAGCTAGTGATAGTTCAAAACTTTAGATCAAAACATCTCCACTATGATAGCTTATCAAAGGAGCAATGAGGAGAGTGCTCCTCTGCTGGTTTCCCTGGTAACCAGTGAGCCCACCTGACATCAATTCCCCCTTTGACCGGTAACCTTCTTCTCTCCCCTGAAGCGAAGACTGCTGCCATGTCCTGCCGGCCATCGGCTGCACACGGTAGGGTGTCACTCCAGGACCTTATTTCAGACATGTAAGATCCCCCATCCATTAAACCACTGATGTCTCTGTTGCTGACTCTGGTCTCTTCCTTCGGTCTTGAGGCTGGGCAAGTACAGTGCTTGCAGGCCTGCGGGGTGCAGCCCAGCGTAAGGGGACTTACTTAGGCTTGTGATGGAGGAAGGCCCAGATTCAAAGTCAGGCTGTCAGACCTCACAGTGAGTATGTTTAACCAAGAAGATGGGCAGCACATCTCTGGGGCCAGCTCACGCTTTCATCCCTTGAATTCATGGGTTTGGTTCCATGTTGCTGTTGTTTTGGCCGCTGGATAGGACATTAAAGACTCCTTTGTCAAATGAATCCTCTCCCTTTTACCTAGGAGGAAATTGGGGCTGTAAGTTTGTGACTTGGGCTCCACAATTAGAAGTGGCAGAAGTGAGGCCTTCTAACACAACACTCTAACACTTATTCATTTACTTCCTTAATCCTGAAGCCAAAGTTTTATTTATTCACACCATCTGAATTCACACCACCTGAGTTATTTGATATGTAAATTATAAATGTAACAATAATAAACTTAGGTGAAAACGTTTTGAACTTGCTGGATTTCTATATTAATAAAACAAACAATAAAACAAATAATACAAAACCAAGCAATTTGAGCAAAAGTATCTTCAAAGGAGAAATAGGTTTAACTAGATTGGATTATAATGCCGCCATCATTAGTGCCACACCATCTTTCTAATATGCTAGAGGGTCATGTGAACCACCTGGTTAGCAAGAAAAAAAATGTTTCAAGCCTCAGTAAAACTTCCTCCTTCCACTGAAGCATACTCATCTTCTGTGAACAGATATAGCAAAATACAATAGAAATAAAACTAAGGCTGTCCTGAATGAGAATGGGAATTACCACCTCCCAGACTCAGCTCATCTCACTAGTCCCTTGAGTCTCAGGTACCAGCAGGCCACTTGGCAGCCCCTCTCAGCGAAGTTAGTCCTCATTAACAAGAGTGAAGATCAGGAGATCCTCAAATTGATTCAGGTCTGGACATGCTATCTCTGAGACTGGGATGCTCATGGTGTTCTAGCTAGCTAAGTGTTTAAGGGCTTCACTTATTCCAGCCTGAAACTTCCACAGGGAAGGGAATTTGCCATGTTCATCTTTGTCTCCCCAGCACCTAGCATGGTCCTAATGCTTAGCGGGTGGGCCATACCTGTCTTTGGAATGTTGTAAAGGTTAGACAAATGAAGGAGTCAATGAGTTAACGGATGTGAGTGAGACTGAAGGTCAGGGACAGGATGGTTCAGTTATGGCATCTTCCTTCTGTGGTCACAGACAAGGTCTGTGTGAAAACAGCAGATGATTTAAGTTTCTCTCAAACTCTTCTCTCAAGAGTATGATACTCAAAGAAAAGTTAGTAAGGGATTCTTCACTCCTACGGTCACTTCCCAAGCATTCCAAATGCCATGCTCAAATCCAAAGGAAACTGATCTTTCTTTCCAAGATAGACTCTCACCCTTTTGTCCTGTTTCTTCACATGGTTTTCTTCCACCCATAAAAATCCTTTCCATCTCATCTTTCATTTCTCCGTCATCCTTCTTGGAATACTCTGCTGTTCCACAATCCCAAGCCCCATGCTCCCAACTTATCTCTATATCCCCCAAACTGCTATTACAGTGTTATGGTACTTACCTTTTTTAATCTAATATTTTCACTACTTATGTTCTTGTCTTCTTTATCAGAAGAATCTAAACTGTAAAGCACTGATCAAAGGCAAGGAATTTTCATTTTTATTGTTGTACTTGCCTCCATGTACATTTCACATCCATTAGATTATGATCTTCTAAAGGCCAGTAAGAGACTCATTTATTTTTTTTAATTTCTCTTTAAGTTACACACTGTACCTAGCTAGTTGTTCTGGGCAAAAAACAAATGTTGTTTGTCTGATGGTTGACTGAGGTATAACTACAAGCCACAACAAGAGGAAGCTAACACACTAGCAAGGAACAAGAGCACACATACACTGCAAGCCAGGAGCCAGGTTTTGAAACCTTTCTTAGTATGCAGACATACAGATCTATTTCCCGATTACATACTTTCATGTACATAGATCAAACAAGAGTTAAGCAACTAAGGACAAAAACAGATAGTTCACAGAAAAGGAAATACAAATGGCTAATGAAATAGACAATGATGTGCCATCTTAGTTAATAAAGAGGGAAATGCAAATGGAACAAAATGAGACACCATCATCTGCCTACCACACTGGCAAAAGGCAGAGACAGATAATATTCAGTGTCAGCAATGGTGGGAATGTAAATTTTAAAAGGTACTTTACAATACTGATCAAAATTTTTAAAACACACATTCCTTACTAAATAAGCCCACTTCTAAGAATCTACTCTTCAGAATAACTTTTTCCATATTGCCAGGATATTGGCTGAAGAATGTTCACAGTGCCATTAAATTTATATTAGTAGAAATCAGAGATAACCTAAATATGTCAAAAGTGAGATGTTTAAATAAATTATATTCATACTCTGATGCTACATAGCCATCACAAAGAATGAACCATATCTATATGTGTAGGTATGGGAAAATGATCACAATATATTGTCAAAAAAAAGCAAGTTGCAAAGCAGTAAATGTAGTATAATTTCTTTTTTGTGGGGAAAAAAGACGTGTTCCATGTTTCTGTGTTCATATAAATACACAAATTTCTACATAAGTCTAGGTGCAAAAACAAAAATAAAAACAAACATACGGGCTTCCCTGGTGGTGCAGTGGTTGAGAGTCCGCCTGCCGATGCAGGGGACACCGGTTCGTGCCCCGGTCCGGGAAGATCCCACATGCCGCGGAGCGGCTGGGCCCGTGAGCCATGGCCGCTGAGCCTGCGCGTCCGGAGCTCCGCAATGGGAGAGGCCACAACAGTGAGAGGCCCGCGTACCGCAAAAAAAAAAAAAAAAAACAAAAACCGAACATACAAACAAAAACAAAGGTCTGGAAAGAAAAACACCCAACTGCTAAATGCGGTTTCCCCTAGGGAGGTAAAGCAGGAAGGGCTTTTCCTGTTGTGTATTTCTATGCATTGTTTAAATTTTCTTGCAACATCAACGTAATACTTTTGACTTTTCTGAAATAAAAAATAAACCTAATTAAAGTAGTTATAAAATGTTTGAAGATTCACAAAAGCAGTGATCAAACTTTCAGGAACTGCATGCATGAATTATCTCTTTAAGTATTCTTTAGAACTCTATGCTCACAAAATTATTCACACGTATTTGTGTCAGTTACCAAAACCTGAAACCTTATGTGGTAGCATAATACAGTCATGCCATGTTTTAGAAGAAGTAAGAAAGGAAAAAAGAAATTCCTTTAACACTGTGTACGAAGAATGTCACCTGTTATCAGTAAACAAAGGATGCTGAAGCCATCAACTGCAGACACCTCCAAGTGTACACCCTGAGGGAACTCAAGATGGGAAAGAACAGGATACTGGCCCTAAACAGTTAAGGTGCATATCAAAGGAATGATTTGAATGAGCCCAGGCTCTTGCACCTTCCCATACTGTAAAGCGGGGCTAAATTCATTAACTTGAGATGTCTGGTTTTCTTTAATTAACAGTAATCTTTTGATGTTCCAACTACCTGTATATTGCAAAAACTCATATATCCTGGCTACTCCTGTACCTCTTTGGAACAGCTAGCTCCTCAGAGCTATCTAAGAGTGTGTTTCCCAGGCTTAAGTCCTCAGTAAGTCCACCGAATAAAACATAATTTTCAACTTTTAGGTTGTGTATTTTTTTTTTTTTTTAGTTGACAACACTTTTTTTTAAAGAAATTGACAAACCAAGCAGAGGGCTCTCAGAAATAATTCACCTGATCATTGATTTATGCTAGGGGCCACAAATACAAATGCCAGAGGAGACTGGAAAGTAACAGATTAATGAGGCCAGCTGGGAATAAGACAGCAAGGACCAGAGGGACTATTTGGAGAGTGTGTACTGCTTAAAGGGAGCAGCTACTTCAAAACTCCAGCTAAGTGAGAAGATGGATCTGGTGTTATCAGATCTTTTAATATTTCAAAGGAAATCAGAAACCAGAATTTTTTTTTTTTAAAGATGTTGGGGGTAGGAGTTTATTAATTAATTAATTTTTGCTGTGTTGCGTCTTCGTTTCTGTGCGAGGGCTTTCTCTAGTTGTGGCAAGCAGGGACCACTCTTCATCGTGGTGCGCGGGCCTCTCACTATCACAGCCTCTCTTGTTGCAGAGCACAGGCTCCAGACGCGCAGGCTCAGTAGTTGTGGCTCACGGGCCTAGTTGCTCTGTGGCATGTGGGATCCTCCAAGACCAGGGCTCGAACCTGTGTCCCCTGCATTAGCAGGCAGATTCTCAACCACTGCACCACCAGGGAAGCCCATAAACCAGAATTTTTAATAGCAATACACCTAGGTTTTACATTTTAACAACCGATTTCTTAAAATCTTAAATTTCATGTTGGAGGACTTCCCTGGTGGCACAGTGGATAAGACCCTGCACTCCCAATGCAGGGGGCCTGGTTTCGATCCCTGGTCAGGGAACTAGATCCCATATGCATGCTGCAACTAAGAGTTCACATGCTACAACTAAGGAGCCCAAGTGCCACAACTAAGACCTGGTGCAACAAAATAAATAAATAAATAAATATTAAAAAAATAAATAAATAACTGCTACGTTGGTAAACATTGCACAAGCCAAACAAAACACATCTCCTAGCTGGATGTGGCCTGCAGCCTCCCATTTGCCATTTTTGGGTTTCACTGTCTCCACAGAGTTCTAGTGGACTAATTCTGACAGACACGTCCTTCATCACCCAGATCAGTTCCCTCTTCTTCCATTAGCACTTTGGCCATGGTATTATAGAACATTAGAGTTCAAACATATTTTTTTAAATCTCATTAAAATATCAATTTTTTATGGTAACAAAATACATATAACATAAAATTTGCCATTTTAGCCATTTTTATGTGTACAGTTTGGTGACCTTAATTATATTCACAATGCTATGCAAATGAAGCAGGAGGGAAGGGGGCAGGGCACAAGCTTTAAAAAAAATGACATAGCCATAGGACATGACAAGGACTGGTTAGAATCAACTCGGTCCAAGATGGCAGAAGATTCGACTTCCAGTAGACCTTGAGCCTCACTATATGCTCATTGTAATACATTAATAAGATAAATGACACACCCACCAGTGCCATGACAATTCTGAGGCCAACCATAAACGGTCAAAAAGTGAGCGGTGGGAGATTGGGATTGACATATATACACTAATATGTATAAAATAGATAGCTAATAAGAACCTGCTATATAAAAAATAAAATAAAATAAAATCCAAAATTTCAAAAAAATATAAGAAAAGTGAGTGGTGGCCCAATTCCTGGAAATTACTGCCCCTTCCCTGAAATAACTGGAATAATCCTCCCATTCATTAGCCTATGAAATTACCCAGTCCATAAAAACTAACCATGCCATATTTTGGGGCCTGTTGCCTTCTGAGATGTCCACTTTGTCTGTGGAGTATTTTACTCTCTAAATAAATCCACTTCTTATCTAACACTTTGTCTCTCACTGAATTCTTTTTGCAATGAGACATCAAGAACCTGAGCTTCATTAAGTCCTGAGACCAGGTGTGTGATCTCAATTAAAGGACGTGGGTTCAAGTCTCAATCTGGGTTTTGGCTGGGTTCGAGTCCTGGGACATGGGTTCAAGTCCCAGTCTGAGTTGCACAGTTTCATTACCATCACCACCAGCTCTTTCCAAAATTTTTTCATCACCCCAAACAGAAACTCTGTACCCATTAAACAATAACTCCCCACCCCACCCTCCCCCAGTCCCTGGTAACCTCTTATCTATTTTCTGTCTATGAATTTACCTATTCAGGGTACCTCACATAAATGGAATCATATAATATTTGTCCTTTTGTGTCTGCCTTATTTCACTTAGCTAAATATTTTTAAGGTTCATCCACAGCACAGCATGTATCAGAACTTCATTCCTTTTTACAACTGTGTAATATTTCATTGTATATTGTGATTCATATTAGGAAACATGTATTTGGTCTTTGTTCCCATTACTAGCACAAAAGCTTCTAAAACACTTGGAATTTTCTAAGTGGTGTGAGAAATAAAGGCTTCTTTTGTTATGTTAATGAGGTGATTTTTGGAATGCCCCTAGGTCACCTAAGAATGGATGCTGGTTGCCAGGGGAACCAACCCTGTGACTGGAGGTTTGGAACTTTCAGCTCCATCCCCCTGACCTCCAGAGAGGGGAGAGGGGCTAGATGTTGAATCATCACCAATGTCTATTGATTTAATCAACTGTGAGTATTTAAGGAAGCCTCTGTAAAAACCCAAAAGGACATCGTTTGAAGAGTTTCCACCTTGGTGAACATGTGATTTGAGAGAGAGTGATGCACCTGGAGAGGGCATGAAAGCTCAGTATGTTTTCCCCATACCTTGCCCTATGCAGCTCTTCTGTCTAGTTGTTCCTGGGTTATATCCTTTTATAATAAACCCATAATCTAGTAAATAAATTGGTTTCCTGAGTTCTGGGAGCCACTCTAGCAAATTGAACCCAAAGAGGGGGTCATGGGAACCTCTGATTTACAGCCAGTTGGTCAGAAGCACAGGTAACAACCTGGACTTCCGATTGGCATGTGAAGTACAGGGTAGCCTTGTAGAACTGAGCCCCTGACCTGTGGAATCTGATGCTATCTCCTGGTAGGAAGTATCAAAATTGAGTTAAATTGCAGGATACCTAACTGGTGTGAAAGCATTGTTTGTTGGGAAAACCCCCTCTGCTGCCACTATGGAACTGTCTTCAGAACCATTTGTATGTTTGAGTCCATTTTTTTATTCTTTTGGGTATATACCTAAGAGTAGAACTTCTGGGTAATATGGTAATTCTGTATTTAACTTTTTGAGGAACTGACAACCTGTTTTCTACATCAGCCACACCATTTTACATTCCTACCGACAATGCATGTAAATCCCTCATTTTTAAGATGAAGAAAGCAAGGGTAAAACTTGTTAGATAGCTTGACCATATACACAGAAAGTCAACTGCAGAGCTGACATCAGAAACCAAGTATCTTGACTCCCAATACAGTCCTCTTTCAAAGGTTAACTCCACGAGGATTTAACTCAGATGACTAGGCAAATTGCAGTATTGTCTACACAAAGAGTGGGTCATTGGAAATAGATAAATTGATATATTGGAAGAAAGAATTTGAATTAAGTTCTGGATTTTGCTCTCCAAAATGGAGAGAATTTTGTTTTTCTTCTTCAGGTCTAAGCTCTAAGAGAAGATTAAGTCATACTTGTCTAAGCCTAGTACCTAATTGTAGAATAATCATAGAAACATTTTTGTATCATTATTAGTCTTAACATTCTGAACTAAGGGCTTTTTTAAAAAAAATTCCTTGAAATACAATAAAGACTTATTTTAGAGGAGTTGGAAAATTCAGAAAAGTGGAAAGGAAAAAGAAAGGGTCACCTAGAGAACTGTCAACCTGAAAAATATTCACTTTTTAGTACTTTTTTCCAAGCTAGTTGTCCTAAACATGGTGTTTTTGTTTGGTATACATGGTCGAAATGATAGAATCTTAAAGCTTAAGAAAATTATTACAATTTGGGGAGTAAGCTTAAAAAACAGAATAAGGAAAAGTAGATATCAAAGTCTAGGAAAGCACCCAACATAGAGTTAGCACTCCTTCCTACCAAGTCTCAGCCCTCGCAGTCTTATGACATCCCTTTCGGTGGTATGTTCTTACTTACCTGTCCATATGGACATGGCCACACGATGCACTATTTTGTTTCTCCCTCTGTCCCTCGTACAGTGCTACAAATACAGTTGGTATTCAGTAAAGAACTTCTGAATGATTATTACTGATTTCATACCATCTTCAAGGTTAACACCCCTCAGAGTCTCCATAAGGGGTAACCCAATTCAGGCACTGCAGGACCCAGTCTCGGCAGGGCTTCACACTCCACAGAATTTGGTTCCATAATCAAAGATAATTTAAAAGTCATTTGAATCTTTACTTCCATTACTTGAATACTATAGGTAATTCAACTTGTAACCCACAGTAGCACTTTTTTTTTTTTCTTTTTTGCGGTACGCGGGCCTCTCACTGTTGTGGCCTCTCCCGTTGCGGAGCACAGGCTCCGGACGCGCAGGCTCAGCGGCCATGGCTCACGGGCCTAGCCGCTCCGCGGCATGTGGGATCTTCTCGGACCGGGGCACGAACCTGTGTCCCCTGCATCGGCAGGCGGACTCTCAACCACTGCGCCACCAGGGAAGCCCAGTAGCACTTCTTAAAACCTCCTTGGCCCCATTCTTTTCACTTCAGTACATTTCAAGTCCACAGCTGACTTAAAGGCCCAGTCTCAAAATCTTCACCAAAAATTCTCTCTCAGCTTCATCCCTGTGGTTCTTGGTTTTGCTTTTCATCCCCTTTATCTTCTATTTCTTCTTCCTTTCAGCCAAAAAATTACAGCCATTTGTATCATCTTGGCATTCATTCTTACTTCTTCAGCTCAGCCCCTCTCTCCTCAGTCTCTGATTCTCTTTCAGGAAAGTTCAGGAATAGAGCAGGCACACTCAGCCCCTCTCTTGGAAGGAGACCCAGGAGTTAGAACTGGGGGAGAAGAAGGCGGAGGAAGTGGGAGAAATCACAGATGCTTATAATGTACTGTCCTTTCTTTTATTCTCATCACGCAATGAAATTCTCATATATTATTTATTTGGGGTGGGCTACATGAAAGTTCTTTGGAAAAAAATGTGACAAGTTGTAAAGGTAAAATGATGAAATTTTCTTTGAGGATGGAGGTCACGGCCTACCCACCCTCTCCTCTTTGGGGTGTCACCTTGAGGGCATATAATAGGCTGATAAAAATGGTCTGATCTTTTGATCTTACAAAGCAGAGTCACAGGCCTTCTGACCCTTGAAACTGTAAACATTTACTCTGGAATTAGCTCAGAGGTCTCTCATGGGTATAATGAGACAATTACAAGGTACATCATCTTGTCTCTCACAGAGATAAGTTTTCATTTTTCTCTCTTCTACTTTCTGCATAAATCTGTGTGGAAATTTCTCCAAATTTTGTATTCACTTTTGTGATACCTTATATGCATGTTATCACTGATAATGCTTACCTAATAGTAAAATTACATTCTCTCTCTCTTCTATATTGGTACAGAGGGGTCTTTTGTTGGAGTCTTTGTTTTCTTTCCCCAACACTATGATATGGTCCTCCAAACGACAGTTACATCTGTTTAACTATATTTCTTATTTCATCTCTTCCCCCAGTCCAGTAATATCCAAAGTGCACTACTCCTAGGTGACAGCAGACTTAAGTAACACTTACTACTACTTGACATGGGTCGAGTAAGTACCAACAGATAATCACTGAAACTTTTTGTTCTCCCTGGCTATCTCTGTATGCAGAGACTCAGAAGGACAGAAGGACAGTGGGACGGAGCTCAGAAAGTGTGACTGAATATTCCAGGATAAGGGATGTAGAGCTACCACTCATCCAGTTCTCAAGCCACAAACTTAGGATTTTGCCTTAATTTCTCTTTCCCTGAAACACCACATCCAATTGACTCCACACTCAATCCACATCCCAAATCCATTCAGTTCTTCCATTTTCACTACTTCTACCCTAGTTCAAGCCCACGATGCATCACCCTCTAACTGCACTTCCTGTTTCTACTCTTGTTCCTCTCTATAGTAGCTAGTGTAATCTTTTATAAAAATATAAATCATAAAATGTCACTGCCTACTCTTTAATGGCTTTTCATCATACTTAAATTAACACCCAACTAACCTGAAAAGGCCCAAACCTCATTTTATACTTCCTGCTTCAGCCACACTTGCTTTCTTTCTGTTTCCCCGACACATCAAGTTTGGTTAAAATGTACTTTCCCCTGGTTTTCACATGGCTCCTTTTAAGGACTCAGTTTAACTTTTACCTACTTAGAGAGGACTTACCTATTTATTCTAAAGTAACCACCTAGTTGTTCTCCATCACATTGCTGTGTTTTATCAGCATGACATATTTCTAGTTGTTCTCCATCACATTGCTGTGTTTTATCAGCATGACACATTTCTAGTTGTTTCTTGTGTGTATGTATGTTTTCAATTGCTCAAACTTTTGTTGAATGGATGGTAAGCCTTACTCTTCCATCTCCTATATGCGAGATAGGAAATACTGAGCAGGGATCAAAAGTCTAAGAACTTGGGGCTTCCCTGGTGGCGCAGTGGTTGAGAGTCTGCGTACCAATGCAGGGGACACGGGTTCGAGCCCTGGTCTGGGAGGATCCCACATGCCGTGGAGCAACTAGGCCTGTGAGCCACAGCTACTGAGCCTGCGCGTCTGGAGCCTGTGCTCCGCAACGAGAGGCCGCGACAATGAGAGGCCCGCACACCGCGATGAAGAGTGGCCCCCGCTTGCCGCAACTGGAGAAAGCCCTCGCACAGAAACAAAGACCTAAAACACAGCCAAAAATAAATAAATTAATTAATTAAAAGGTAATGTGAAGTTCTTTAAAAATCAAAATGTCTAAGAACTTTATTTCAGATTTTTCTTTAACTTCCTCACAATAGCTATTTTATCTATTGTCAGTTTTCTCCATCGTGATTAGTTCTTACTATAGAATGGCATGGGGACTTGCAACTAACTCCATATGAAGGCTTGAAGAAATAAGAACACCAAAGAATGGGGTAGGTGGCAGTGACTTCAAACAGGAAAGGAAAGTATGCTGAATCCCTATAGCCTCCTATAGAGAAGAAACAAAAAGAGTCAAAGTAGGAGCTGATAAATAACCTGGGACTAACAACGGAAAGGCCCATGGGACTTCCTAGTGCCTGCCACTGAAATCTCTGAACTCAGATCTCACCTTCCTACTGTACTCATAGCACAACATAATCCTGCCAGATCCGTACTGAAAACTCACCGTCACCACCTCTCTCTCAACAAGACCTCTCAGATTCAGACACAACTCTCCAATTCCTTTTTGAGAAGTCATTCCTTAAAACTTTAGTCCACCCAGAACTCTCTTCTCTGACCTCCTTGTTTCAAAAGTAAAATCCAATTGTGGAGCTCATTGGTCTTTCTTTGTTTGTTTATCTTTACCATTACTTGTTTTTTTTTTTTTTTTTGCTTGTTTTATTTTTATTTTTGCTCTTGTCTTAAACTTAGAATCCTATGTAGCACTGAACACAAGATACCCAGTAAAGTTTTCGGGGGGGTTTTTTTTGGATTAATTGAACAGATTCACACTCTGGCTGAAGTTTGTACCCTCAGGGACAAAAAAAAAGAAGGAAAAACTAAAAGGAGAGGGAAGAAGAAGGTGTGAGAAAAACAGGGACTCTAATACACAGGGAAAGGAAGCAGGGGTGCAGAAGAGGGAAAGGACCCAAAAAATCAGCTTTCATTGTGAAGACTTAATCACAGTTTATAACATGTTGTCAATCTGCTAAAATGGAAGTTGACAGAAAATTGGCAGAGACAGGGAGATGGCCACAGGCCAAGTTATACTCTTGTGTTAAATCTTTCCACTGCCTTGCCTTATTTGCAGCTACCTCACGGTCTCAAAGCTAGGTAGATTCTGATTTGTTCCTCATGCAAGTATGGATTTATCAACAGACTGATTTATACATAGCTAGAAAGTAATAATCATCTGTGGACATCAAACCGGATGAGCCTTCCTCTATCACCTCTTTCTTTTTACAACTAAAAACTTACTGTGGGATATAAGTAAGTTTCAGTGGAATAACATGAAATCTCAATATCTCTTGTACAGTCATAACAGAAGCGGTTTCTGCCATTCCTATCCAGAAACTAACTCACTTTGAAACCACTCACTTGGTCTATCAGGTAGATCAGTGTTATTCACTGCTATTTCCTAGCACCTAGAATAGCGCCTGGTACATGTCATGTGTGCAATAAATTTTTGGATACTGACTGATTGGATTAATGAATAAATGATGGTTCCAATCTCTGGCGCACCCTTAGGTGACCTTAAGCCAAAGATACAGACATATGGGAAATACAGGATGGATTTTTAAAAAGGACATAATTGAGGGAGAAGATTACCAGAGTTTTGCTGCTTTGTTTATCTCCACCTAAAATTCATTCCACGAATAGAAACTGAATGCCTTCTATGCCTTCTATGTGACAGGAAGTGTGTTATACCCTCAAGTACAAATATAAAGATACAGACCCTGGATCCAATGTGTGCTTTTCCATGACTACATCATAGCCTCTAATCACACTCTGTTCCCGTTACTAGACTGTAACTGTCAATGTATCTGTCTTGCCACTATATTGTAAGCTCTATTAGGACACTGCCCATCACACAGTAAGCACTCAGTAAATAGCTGGTAAAGCATCTGCTTAAAGATGCCTTACCAGCTATTACCAATTTACCAATGGAAATTGTAGCCTACTAGGGGGAAAAGACATAATGAACCGTATAAAGTCAGGATTCTTAGTTTTGAGAAAGAAGAGCTAACTCTTGCTGATATAGCAGAAAAGGAGCATGTTGAAGATATTGGGTGGCTCTCAGAATTCCTGGAGGGTAAAGAGAATCATGGCAGACGCTAGGCCTCCAGGAATAATGCACAAAATCACTGCAGAACTAGTCCAGTGAGGAAACTGTCTCTATTGCAGTTCCCCACCCATGCACTTCTGCATCGGAAACTCAATCTTGCAACCACTGAGAAACTGCTGTTGCTGCCAGTGCTGCCAACAAAGTCAGCCACCTCTGCTGCTACTCCTGTCAAATGCCAAAGAACCAGAGAGCACCCTTGTTCATTGGTAGCTGAACCAAGGTTGGAAAGACAGGTTGAGCCTGGATTGTGAAATGCCTGAACAAAGGTATAGGCAGTCACCAGAACAATTTATTCCTAAACCAGATTCCCCAATCAAATGGAGTAACCAAAAGCTAAATGTGCAGTGCTTGCTTTTTGCCCATGGTGGATGCCAACGAGTATTTGCAAGTTTGGTTGAAACAACAGATGGGGGTCTGCAAATTTAGGACAGACTGCCCCACTTAATCCCTATGATTAATCATGTCTATACTGATAGCCTTACCTGAGATCAGAAAGTACTATCTCTCATAACATATTTTTGGGAATACAACTATGATATCGTGGTCCTTATGTCATGAATCTGGGTCAGGTACCAAGAGAATCAACAACATTTAGATCTGCAACATTTAGAGTGTTGGGAAGGGGGGTGGATTCACCAGGATTTTAAGTGCTCTGGATCATTTTCAACTGAAGGTTTCCCACCCAAATGAGGACTCAATCTTTGTCGTTCTCTTGCATCAGCCACGGGTTGCTACAGGTCACTTCGGAGTTTCTTAGCAAAAACAAAATGCAGTCTGTAGGAGCACTGCAAGTCAAGACAGGTGAGTAGAATTGGCTCCAAGGGCTGAAGAGGAACTTAGCCAAAAACTATTCAAAACAGGTTAATCCATCTGAACTGGGACAGCAGACACCAAGGAGAAAAGGGACTAGGTTAGACGTGTGCAGCCTCGGCCTTGCTGGCTATACTTGCCTATGAACAGCTACCAATTCTTCCAAATCCCCCCGCCACCATCCCCCCGCGTCCACTCGGATAATCTCTTTAGGCACGTTAGCTAGCCAGAGAAGCAGGGAACCTGTGGAAGAGGATGAAGTGTTATTTGGGGTATAGAGATCATGGATGTTTTACGTATGCACTTAATGAATTTGTCGAGCCCCTCACCCCCGCCCCATCTTAGGCTGGGTCACTCGGAGGAAAAAACCCTCTTTCCTGTACCTCCCTTTATGCTGTCCTCGCCTGCTACTTCTCCCTCTCACTCTGAGCCGCACGCAGCCTCCGTGCCTCACCTAAAAACTACTCTTCAAAGACTTCCTTCCGGGCCCAGCAAAGCCCGGCGTACTCGGTATCTGGAGAGGCAGAGGTACTCGCTTCTATCCAAAAAAACAAAACTACCCTTTCCGGAAAAAAAAGAAAACTGCTCGAGCATTCCGAGGCTCGCATGCGCGCGTCACACGGGGAAGCTGCTAGGAGGGTCCGGGTGCTTCAAATCGCAAACCCCGCCCCCGCGTGTCGGCCCCGCCCCGCCGCCTCAGCCCCGCCCCGTCCCGCCGCCGGGGCAGGCACGCGACGCCCTCTCCAGGCCAGGCTCCCGCGCCCTATTTGGTCTTTGAGGGGCAGGCGGTGGGAGGTGAGGCGTGCGTGGCGGAAGGGGACGCGGGGCGGGCTCGGGTGCGCCAAGGCACAGCTCTAACCAGCGCAGCCGCCACCTCTTCGGGAACCCACGCGGCCTCTGCGTCCTGCCTCGGAACAATGGGACTCGGCTCGCGAGGTATCTTGGCTGTGCTGGCCCTGGGGGTCGTGGTGGGGGTAGCGCTGCTGAAGATCATCGCCGACAGCACAGACCCGGAGGGTAAGTGGCTGCGGGGGTCGCCAGCCCCGGCTCCGGGAGGAGTCGCGCTGCCCATCGGGAGTTTCCAAGTTGGATCTGGTTGTGCAGAAAGTTCTGCAAGTCTTAGGCCGAACGCACGGGGCAGTCCTGGAGGTGACCTGATGGCCCCATCAGAGGGAAAACTGAGACTTGGGCCAGTCCCCCACCTGTCCCAAGGCCGCCTGCTTAAGAAATGGTCCAGTCCTTCCCCTCAGTTTTTCTGCAAGCAGCGGACGCAGGCCTGGAGGAGTGCGTATAACCTGTTGAGTTACCGAAGGATGGGCCTTCAGCAGGGGTTCAACTCAGTTGTTACAGTCTTTCCCCGAAGTTAATGTTTTCCTGGGAGGTTAGAGATTATCTAAGCCTTCCTTTTGTAAACGATTAGATGGATTGAAAAATATGTCTACCGATTCCTGAGCAAATATGTCTACCAGTTAGTTGCGGAACCTTTAGGCGTTTTCCGGCGTTTCATCGCCTAATTGTGTAATATCAAACCAATTATTTATAGTCTTAAGGACCCCAGACGCTTTGGGGTAGTGTAGCTGGTTGGGAGCTTTTGGGGTGCGGACAGCGCTCCCGGGCGCAGGTGATGCTTGTGCTTCTGTGGATGGGAGCTACCAGCCCCTCGTGTACCGTAAACACCGGCCGAGGCGGGCCGAGGCGCGTATCAGCTGTGCAGCCTTACGATCACAGCTGCGCTATTGTTAGGAGTCCACGACGTCGTCAGTAAAATCATAACAAAATGATTTTGACATTTATCTTCTGGGGAAAGTGGAGGTGTCCCTTTAGGCCCTTGGCCCTTTGGGGACTTTTTGGATAAAGTCCTGAAAACTGATTTGCTGTGTAAATTCTGTTTTCTCTTTGTCAGCTCTTATAGAGGTCAGGTCACTGATTAATGGTCAGTAAACTAGAATAAGTTAGTTTAAATGACCCAAGTTTTTCCTGGTTTTAAATTCTATCCACTGTATATTACATTAGTTTTATCCAGCAGTTTGTAAAACCAGAGGGTTCAGGCACAACACCTGCTTTTGCTAGAATAATCTGGGTGAGTTAGACAATAACAGTTTTTGTTTGTTTTGCTGAATTTTTTTGTTTGCTGAATTGCACATGTGACAGACTGGCTTTGTAGAGCTAATTTTGAGATCATTTCAGGAAAGAATGATCAGTAAAATCATGTCCGTCATAGTTTCAATATTATGAGGTATTTTATTGTAAAAGTGGACTATCTGGAATTAAACAGTATATTTTGCTGATAATTTTATGCCAATATTTATGTGAGTTGCTTTCCATTTTTTTATTTGTTACTTTGTGAAAGTATACCTGCTTATTGTTTCTCTAAAGAATTACTGAGTAGAGAAACTGAGTGTGCTTGCTTTTCTTTTGCCCTCATAACAGATTTTTTTTGCCCTGTTTTAATACTCACTGTTTGTTCTATTTGTTACTTGATGTCTCACTAGACGTTAATGCTATTTGGAAAACTTGGAATGCTCTACTATATGAAAGCCTTGATTTCATAAACTAGTATAACCAATGTGAGCTGGAATCCATTTCTGCAGACTATACAGTCCACCTTGAAACTAGAGTAAAGGAAGGTTCTGTAGAGGATGTCTCAAAAGAGCAAGTAAAGGTTGTCCTAGTCTTTATATGCAGTGTGTAATCTGTATAAAGTGTCATTATGAAGTACAGTGATTTTTGTCATACTAGAGCTTATATAGCTAATTTTTACTAGACACTTTTCCTGTGCTTCTCACACTATGCTAATTGAGGTCCATACTTACTCCCATTGGATCCTCACAGTATTATCCCCATTTTATAAATGAGGAAACTGAGGCTTAGAAGTTACCTAATTTATTCAAAGTGAAGCAACTAATACATGTTTGATTTCAGAGGCCAGAATCTAAACTCTCAATTAACCATTTTGCCACTAAGCTACAGTAGGTGATGTTGGCTCTTCAAGTAGATAATACTTTTATCCACAATACTGACATTGCCCAGAATATTGTGGGAGAAGATAAAAACATTATTGAAATTCTTCTTTTAAAATATCCTTCACAGTCTGCTGCATAGTTTCATAAATATCTTCAGTTGAAGGAGGAGGGATACTATGAGCAAGTTAGCAAGCCAGCAGACAGGATAGATTGTGGTAGTTCAATGAAAGACGTAAGGGTGGGGGAGGCTATTAATCAGGACTTTTGGTGGCAAGTGACAGAAACCCACCTTAAACAGCCTTAGGGGAAAGGAAGAACTTTATTGACCCTTAAATGGAAAAGTCCAAGGATTAAGGTGGCTTCAGAAATGCTGCATTGAAGAGTTCAAATAGGTTGCTAAGAGATGGCCATTTCCGCTAAGAGATGGCCATTTCCGACTCTCTAGATTACATCTATCAAACCATAGGCAAGCCCTAGTTAAAGTGTTCTTAGCCTGCAGGGGGAATGCAAAAAACAGGGACTTTCTAAAGTGATTCCCAGGCTTCAAAAGCCACCATAATGGGTAGCCAATTAGGATATGAAATTAATCTTTAATGAGCCTATGCCACTTCATGAACTTAACTTTCTTTTCTTCTATTTAGTGCAATATTCTATTTTAATACTTGGTCATTTTGTCAGGTAAAGCATCAGCCTCCTTGTTCTTAGATTGTCCGTGACATTCTTTATCTCTTAGGACACAGAAACAGTGCCTGCCCATAGTAGGTACTTCATAAGTATTTTTTGAAAAGAGGAGAAAAGGTCCTAAAGCTAGAAAGAGCTTAGAAAGAACACTGCTTCTGCCTTCTTCCTCACGCAAAAAAAAAAAAAAAAAAATGGGTTGCCAGGAAATCATCCCTCATAGGAGTGACAACAGCAGGTAGACAAAAACAGGAGGCTCTCGTAGCAGTCTAGGCAAAAGATGAAAGCACGTGGTAATGGAGATAAGTAGATAGAGTCTAGATCTTTTTGGGGGGTAGAACTGAAATCATTTGCTAATGGATTGCATGGTGGAGTGAGGAAGAAGGAAGAATCAAAAGATGACCTCTTGGTTTTAGGATTGAACAACTGGTAATGCAACAACTGGGAACACTGGGGCAGAAGCAGGTTTATAGCAGAAAATCAACGGTTCCATTTTGGCATTCACAAGTACAGGCTTTGGAATCAAACAGCCTGGTCCAAATCCAGACTCTGCCACTTACTAGCTGGGTGGCCTCCTCTGGGTCTCTGTTCTGTCACTGCACAACAGTGTTCCTGTCACAGAATTGTTGTGAGGGTTAGATGAGCTAATGCAAGTTACATGCTCCCCATGAGGCCTGGCATGTAGTAAGCCCTTAATAATGTTGGCAGTTATTTGCTACCTGCTGCTAAATACATCTGTACAGTCTACTGACCTTGATCTTTTTCAAGTTTAATCTTCACACTATATTCTTTTGTGATAAATGGATTATGGTTCCAGCAAGAGGAAGAAACGCACAGTAGAAATAGCTCCTTCAAAGTTGTTATTGCTTACTTTCTTTGTACTTTGAAGGTTTTTTGGGTAGGGGAAAACTATCTTTGTGAAAAGTACACAGTAATAAACTTACTTGCCTCCCATGTAGTATATGTGTTAATCTTGCATTATACAAAGACCAAAGATGAATAACCCACTCTGAAAAGTTGCTTAACTGGGGCATAGAATTCTTCCAAACTTTTTCCAAATTTAAGGTACTAGCTAAAAATTCAAAGAATTATACTGAGAAGGCTTGCAATTTTAAATGAAAATCCTAACCCACTTCATCTTCTCTCCATTGTATGCAGTTAGGCATATTGGTGGTACAAGACCTAGGAGCACCCATTAATAGTAAGGGCCCCTCCCAGGATGGTCCAGTCTACTCAGAAGAGCAGAGTTGTCAGTAGCAAAAATTCCTCACCAACCACTGTGTCCTCATGTGGGTGAATGAACTTTGGCAAACTATTGTATCATTGGCTGGCACATAGTAAGAACTATATAAGTGTTACATTAGCCATATGTTTTCTGTCTTGAAAAATCCAATAATACAGTCCCAGATTTACTGACAGTTTCAAGGTATATTTCATAGCAACAGTGGCAAAAGTAGAACTTCCTGTGGAATAATCTACCCTTCCCCCACACCACCACCACCCCAGAGACAGAAAGAAACATATTGCCAGTGTTCTTAGTTAAATATTAAATGTCCTTTCATCACAGGATATTTCTTTGTTTTTATAGGATCTCCAGGTAAGAAGAATCCTATGTCTGTGGAAGACTCCAATGATAACCCAATAGGTGAGTTTAAAAAGGTCAGGAAACAGATTATCTGTCTAGGATACATAAAGTAATATCAGCTAGTCAAGTACATGTAAGCTGGTACACTGACCTGTCTTAACCATGATTTGTTCATTCGTGAATCCCTAAAGCCTACCATCAAGGGCTGCCCTTAGTGGACATCAGTAAATGATAGTTCACTGGATTAATAGTCTTTCTCAGTTTAGCAAAGATGTGAATAAATTCTGAAACTAAAAGCATACTGGAATTTATTACTGAGTTCTGAAGCACATTTTTAGGTATGACATTTTGCACTCTGCCTATAGATATGAACTATGAATATGTAAGTCTGCTGATCTTGCCGGTAGAACAAGTCACGCTAAGCTGGTCAGCCACAGTAGCCTTAATTTGCCTTGGTGGACTCCAGGGAGACCCTACTTATATTTCACCCATCAGTTAGATTTCAACCCACCCTCTTGCTTCCCTATTGAAACAATAGACGAGGCCCTTTTTGTTTGTGTTTTTGTTTTTTGGCTGCACTGGGTCTTCTTTGCACCTCACGGGCTCCTGTCTAGTTGCAGCACATGGGTTGCCTCACAGCATGTGGGATCTTAGTTCCCTAGCCAGGGATCGAACCCGCGTTCCCTGCATTGGAAGGCGGATTCTTAACCACTGGACCACCAGGGACGTCCCAAAAAGATGCTCAGGCACTTTTCTTGTGCTTTTAGTTTGGGACAAATGGATTTCTTTCTTGATTTTCTGAGTTCATTAGCATGGAAAGATAGGAACCAGGCTGATGTTATAAATAGTGAACCATCAAGGCATGTTTCTTGTAAGCAGTATTTAGTTTATCTTCTTACTGTCCTTGTTATTAAGAGTTGACAGAGGTAGAAACTAGAAAAAGGTACACAAATCCTATCACTGGACCCATTTTCTCTACTTTTATTCAACAAATATTTATTGAGTGCCTCTAATGTAAGGACACATTACAAAATGGACCAAGCCCTTACTTCTTGGAGTTTTTGTTTGTTTTTTATTTTATTTCATTGTAGAAAAATACACATAACATAAAATTCACAATGTTAGCCATTTTTAAGTGTACAGCCCAGTGGCATTAAGTACATTCACATTGTTGTGCAATGTCATGGAGTTTTTTATTAATTAATTTTTTTAGTGAAATATAGTTGATTTACAATGTTCTGTGAATTTCTGCTGTACAGCAGAGTGATTCAGTTATACATATATATACATTCTTTTTTATATTCTTTTCCATTATGGTTTATTCCAGAATATTGAATATAGTTCCCTGTACTATATAGTAGGGCCTTGTTGCTTATCCATTCTGTATGTAATAGTTTGCATCTGCTATGAACATAGGGATGCATGTGTCTTTTTGAATTATACTTTTGTCCAGATATATGCCCAGGAGTGGGATTGCTGGATCACATGGTAATTCTATTTTTAGTTTTCTGAGGAACCTCCATACAGTTTTCCATAGTGGCTGCACCAACTTACATTCCTACCAACAGTGTAGGAGGGTTCCCTTTTCTCCACACCCTCTCCAGAATTTGTTATTTGTAGACTGTTTAATGATGGCCATTCTGACTGGTGTGAGGTGGTACCTCATTGTAGCTTTGATTTGCATTTTTCTAATAATTAGAGATGTTGAGCATCTTTTCATGTGCTGTTGTCCATCTGTATGTCTTCTTTGGAGAAATGCCTCTTTAGGTCTTCAACTGGGTTGTCTGCTTTTTTGTTGTTGGGTTTTATGAGCTGTTTGTATATTTTGGAAATTAAGCCGTTGTCGGTCGCATCTTTTGCAAATATTTTCTCCCGTTCTCTATATTGTTTTTTTCATTTTTTTATGGTTTCCTTTGCAGTGAAAAAGCTTGTAAATTTGATTTGGTCCCATTTTTTTATTTTTGTTTTTATTTCTATTGCCTTGGGAGACTAACCTAAGAAAACATTGGTATGATTTATGTCAGAAATGTTTTGCCTATGATCTCTTCTAGGAGTTTTATGGTGTCATGTCTTATATATATCTAAGTCTTTAAGCCATTTTGAGTTTACTTTTGTGCATGGCGTGAGGGTGTGTTTTAACTTCATTGATTTACATGCAGCTGTCCAACTTTCCCAGCAACACTTGCTGAAAAGACTTTCTCCCATTTTATATTCTTGCCTCCTTTGTTGAAGATTAATTGACTGTAAGGGTGTGGATTTATTTCTGGGCTCTCTATTTTGTTCCGTTGATCCCTATGTCTGTTTTTGTGCCAATACCATGCTGTTTTGATTACTGTACCCTTGTAGTATTGTCTGGGAGGGTTGTGCCTCCTGCTTTGTTCTTTTTTCTCAGGATTGCTTTGGCAATTCTGGGTCTTTTATGTTCTGTATAAATTTTAAGATTATTTATTCTAGTTCTGTGAAAAATGTCATGGGTAATTTGATAGGGATCGCATTAAATCTGTAGATTGCTTTGGGTAGTAGAGCATGGGATATCTTTCCATTTCTTTGAATCATCTTTAATTTCCTTTATTAATGTTTTATAGTTCTCAGCATATAGGTCTTTCAGCTCCTTGGTCAGGTTTATTCCTAAGTTTTGGGGGGATTTTTGGTGTGATTTTAAAAAGTAATTTTTTTTACATTCCCTTTCTGCTATTTCATTGTTAGTGTAAAGAAATGCAAGTGATTTCTGTATGTTAATCTTGTATCCTGCTACCTTGCTGAATTTATTTATCAGTTCCAATAGTTTTTGTGTGGCGTCATCAGGGTTTTCTATATATAGTATCATGTCATCTGTATATAATGACAATTTTACCTCTTCCCTTCCAATTTGGATACCTTTTATTTCTTTTTCTTGTCTGATTGCTGTGGCTAGAACTTTTAGTACTATTTTGAATAGAAGTGGTGAGAGTGGGCATCCTTGTCTTGTTCAAGAATTTAGCAGGGCTTTCAGCTTTTCACCATTAAGTATTATATTGGCTGTGGGTTTGTCAAAAGTGGCTTTTATTATATTGAGATATGTTCCCTCTATACCCATTTTGGTAGAGTTTTTATCATGAATGAATGTTGAATTTTGTCAAATGCTTTTTCTGTGTCTATTGAGACTATCATGTGGTTTTTGTATTTTCTTTTGTTGATGTGGTGTATCACATTGATAGATTTCCGTGTGTTGAACCTTCCTTGTGAACCTAGGATGTATCCCACTTGGTCACAGTATACGATCTTTTTTATGTGTTGTTAGATTCAGTTTGCTAGTATTTTGTTGAGAACTTTTGCATCTATGTTCGTCAAAGATATTGGCCTGTACTTTTCTTTTTTAGTGGTATCTTTGTCTGGTTTTAGTATCAGCGTGATGCTGGCTTCGTAGAATGTCTTTGGGAGTGTTGCCTCAACAGTCTTTTGGAAGAGTTTGAGAAGGATCAGTAAAATTTCTTCTATGTATGTTTGGTAGAATTCGCCTGTGAAGCCATCTGGTCCTGGACTTTTGTTTGTAGGGAGTTCTTTTTTTTATTACAGGTTCTATTTCACTTCTAGTGGTTGCTCTGTTCAAATTATCTATTTCTTTTTGATTCATTTGTGGTGGGCTGTATGCTTCTAGAAAGTTGTCTGTTTCTTCTAGTTTGTCAAATTTGTTGTCATATAATTGTTCATAGTATTCTCTTATGGTTTTTTACATGTCTGTGGTATCAGTTGATATTTATCCTTTTTCATTTCTTATTTTATTTGGGTTCTGTCTTTTCTTCTAGGTCCTGGTTTTATTGATTTTTTCTATTTTTTTAAATCTCAATTTTATTTATTTCCTCTCTGAGCTTTATTATTTCCTTCCTTCTGCTGACTTTAGGTTTTGTTTGTTCTTCTTTTTTTTGATTCTTTTAGGTGATAGGTTAGGTTATTTTTTGAGATATTTTTCTTGTTTCTTGAGGAAGGCCTGTATTGCTATGAAATTCCCTCTTAAGAACTGCTTTTGCTGCATCCCATAGATTCTGTATGGTTGTGTTTTCATTGTCACTTGTCTTAAAGTATTTTTTAATTTCCTTTTGATTTCCACATTGACCCATTGGTTTCTTAGAGGCATTTTGTTTAGTTTCCATGTAATCGTTTTTTTTTCATATATCTTTTCTTGTGGTTGATTTCTAGTTTCATGTTGTTGTGGTCAGAGAAGATGCTTGAAATAATTTCTATACTGTTAATTTGTTGACGTTTGTTTTGTGCTCTAGTATGTGGTCAATCCTAGAGAATGTTCCATGTGAACTTGAAAACAATGTGTATTCTGGGTTTTTTGGATGTAATGTCCTGAAAATATCAATTAAGTCTAACCGTTCTATTGTATCCTTTGGATCTTTGTTGCCTTATTGATTTTGTCTAGAAGATCTGTCCATTGATGTGAGTAGGGTGTTAAAATCTCCTACTATATTGTATTTCCATCTGTTTCTCCCTTTATGTCTGTTAGTATTTGTTTCATGTATTTGGGTGCTCCTATTTTAGGTACATATATGTTGACGAGTGTAAAAATCCTCTTCTTGTATTTGTCATGGATTTTTATTGTTGTGGGTTTCCTAATGCTCCATGTAGTTCATATTCTCAGTTGCCTCTGGGCTTGCTTTTTATTATTTCTGCTGTACATAGTCAGAATATACTTTTATTCTAGTTACAGTAATTCTACAGAAAAATTTTCAATTGGAAAAAAATGACTAGATAGATTACCCTAAATGTACTTGTGATTATTATTGGGCAGTTGTGGGAATGGTTTTTTGTTTTTAAATACTTTACTCAGTTGTTCAGTCTTTTCCTATTGGACTTTTTTTCTCATTTTTAAAAATTCAATTTATTTAAACAGACTAAAAATAAAGCACAGTTCACCCTTTACTCTCATGCCCCCATCCTCAGTCTCTGGCAGCCACTGATTTGTTCTCTGTATCTATGGGCTTGTTTTGTTTATTTTTTGAATTCCACATATAAGCGATATTATACAGTATTTGTCTTTCTCTGTCTGACTTATTTCACTTAGCATAATACTCTCACAGTCCATCCATATTTGTCACAAATGGCAAGATTTTCCTTCTTTTATATGGCTGAATAATAATCCATTGTGTGTATATACCACAATTTCTTTATCCATTCACCTATCGATAGACACTTAGATTGTTTCATATCTTGGCTATTGTAAGTAATGTGAAATGAACATGGGGGTTTGCATATCTATTTGAGTTATTGTTTCTGTTTACGTCAGATAAATACTGAGAAGTGGTAACTGAATCATACGATAGTTCTATTTTTAATTTTTTGAGGAATCTCCATCCATAGTGGTTGCATCAATTTATGTTGCCACCAACAGTGCATAAGGGTTCCCTTTTGTCCATATCCTTCACAACAGTAGTTATTTCTCATCTTTTTGATAATAGCCGTTCTAACAGGTATGATGCAATATCTCATTATGGTTTTGACTTGCATTTCCCTGATGATTAATGAAGTAGAGTATCTTTCCATGTACCTGTAGGCCATCTTTATGTCTTCCTTGAGAAAATGTTTATTTAGATCTTCTGCCAATTTTTAATTTGATTGTTTTTTGATGTTGAGTTGTATGAGCTCTTTATATATTTTGGACATTAACCCCTTATTGAATATATCATTTGCAAATATTTCCTCCCGTTCAATAGGTTGCCTTTTCATTTTGCTGATGGTTTCCTTTGCTATGCAGAAGCTTTTTAGTTTGATGCAGTCCTATTTCTTTATTTTTGCTTTTGTTGCTTTCTGTGTCAGATTCAAAAAAAGTCATTACCGGGCTTCCCTGGTGGCGCAGTGGTTGAGAGTCCACCTGCCGATGCAGGGGACACGGGTTCGTGCCCCGGTCTGGGAGGATCCCACATGCTGCGGAGCGGCTAGGCCCGTGAGCCATGGCTGCTGAGCCTGCACGTCTGGAGCCTGTGCTCCACAATGGGAGAGGCCACAACAGTGAGAGGCCCGCGTACCGCAAAAAAAAAAAAAAAAGTCATTACCATGCCAACATCACTGTCAAGGAGCTTACCACCTATGTTTTGTTCTAGTAGTTTTATGGTTTCAGGTCTTTTGTTCAAGTCTTTACCATTTTGAATTTATTTTTGTGTATGGTGTGTCAACCTTAAAAACTAAATAGCCAGTTATTTTACCAGCAAAATGAGTTCATTTGGGAACAGCAGACTAATTGTAATTCAGGACAAGCAAAATATGGTGAATCATAGGCAAGTCTGGAGAACAAAGGAGAGAAGCATGCTTTTATAGAGGAAGGGAGGAAGTTGGGGGGGGCCTGCTTCAAACAGAAGTTCACTGGAGCAGAGCAGGAGTGCAGGGTAATAGCAGCTTCTCATTGGCTGAATGTGGTAGTTTCTCATGGGCTGGGCTGTTGCTGGGCAAGGAGAAAATCTTTCTTCCTTCTTCTATGGCATGTAAAGTAAGCTTCTTCCTGCTGGGTCTGCAACTGGCAGTGAGAGGTAGTGTATGAGAGCTCTCCCTTCAGGAATTCTCAACTCCATTTTTAAGTAAGAGTTCCTTTATTTATTTTCACATTTCCCCCTGTTGATTAGTATCTTTCCTTAGAAGCATCACTGATCAAGAGTCAGGTTTTGGTGATTCTGTTCCTTGGTTTGAGAAAGGTCCTTTCCTGGTTGTCATATCCCACGTTGGAGGGAAAATGCACAAATTGGAAACTGTTGAAGCTACATTTGAGTAACAGGGAAAGGTAGGAGGGAGAACTCTCAGACACTTCTCATCTAAAGTTTATATCTTATCAAGGTCATAGCATTTGGAGATCATCTCAGAGTACTGAGTTAGCATTTCCTCTATTTGATGCAAAACCTCTGCAGAGATTTGACAGGCAACCGGTACAAAGTAGAAAAATAATTATGCAAAACAAAAGTAACAGGACAAATCCAAGTTATTTGATGATTCTAAACCATAACCCTAGACCCAAAGGTAGCCAGCTGAACAAATCAAAGGACCATGGAGAGAGTCAGGTGAAATTCCTTGTAACCAGTACACTTGCTCCCTGATCTTGTACAGTTGAATTTCTGTCTTCCGATCTTGTACAGTTGAATTTCTGTCTTCCCAGAGACATTAATCCATATGTGACAGGGGGTATTTGCTATTACACAAATGCCTCCTTGCTCAGCAAGTAGATAAACAAAGGCTATATGATTGTCCAAAACTACCTTAGCCAGTGAGTCATGTAATTATCGTTAGGCAGCTACTGCCTTGGCTGTGGAGTTGGCTAGCTCTTCTAATGTTAGGGAAAGATTTTTGAGTATGCATTCCCTGGTTCTTACCCTAACCCATGGGAGAAGGGCTCTCCCTGTGGAGGCAAACCCAGAGTCATGTGTGCTTCCTGGAAGTTCCTGTTTAAGGCAGCCATGGAGGTTTAATGGGGAGAACAAATGGGAGGCTTCTGATTTGTTACAAATGTTGACAGTTAAATGTCCCAATAAGCATTGGCCTCCAGTTCACCATCTATCTAAACATGCATACACCCATGAGAAATGTCATCCACTGCAGAAAAAGATAAAACCAGGTGGAGCAGAGAACTTCATCTAAGGTCTGGTTCTTCATTAGCTAGAATTTCCTGATTGACCTTTTCAAGTCAAGGGTCAGAGGAATTGGGATGACATTCTGTAAGGTACTATCCTAGCCCAAAGGGGTCTATTCTAAAAGCCTTGCAAAGAGAAGTTTGCCCGCTTGTACTTCCCTTGGGTGTAGGAAAACAGATGGTATTTTGATAAGGAAAAGGGTGTGGGAGAGTTAAGGTCATACAGTTGGTGGAGGTTTTTTATTGAGCTAGTATTGTTATGGTTGGAGAAAGATTGAAACAAGGCACGGGAACACTTGCATGTAACAGCCTAACCAAATAGGTAACACCTGTAGGCTTGTAGGTGTAATTGACAGTGGCATTTGGGACTAATGACAAATTAGTTACAGGTAAAAATGATGGATCTCCAACATCATGAACAGGTTGGAGTATCTAGGGACAGATCCAGCAGTCAGAGAGGTTTCCCCTTTTGCAATACATTGGGAAATGCAGATAAGAGAATTGTCTTTTCAAGAAAGAAGGGGAGAAAAAGGTGTATACCTGTACAGGCCTGGTTCAGTCATCTTGGAAGAGCTGTCTCCTTCAGGTGTCATCTGCTTCAATTCCTGTAAATCTTTATTTTCAGGTCACCAGTTGGTGTACCGGTCCAGTTAGTGTTTGATGCTTTCTTGAGATGTGATGTGTTAAATCCAAGAGTCTATATTTTTGAAGTTTGGCAACACAAGGGTTGGTTAACAGTACCTGATAGAGGCCTTTCTAGTGGGGTTGAAAAGAGTCTTTCTAGAGATGTCTTTTCCAATAGATGAAATCTCCAGGCTGCAGTGTGTGTTGTTTGAGGCCTTCATCTCCCAGGAGTGCACGATGAAAAGATTGCTCTACTAAAGTATGGTTATTTTTGTGACACACATTTTAGGATGCTAACTAGAATTATGACTGATAACATCATACCTGGACGTATCAGAATTTTATACAATTTCTAGAACATTTATGTTAATAACATTCACCCATGCAATATAACTTAAAAAGGTTTATTATCGTTTATTTGACAATGCTTCCCATGTAATTTAACATACCAAATAAGCCTAATTAGTTTAATATCTCTTTGTAAAGAGAGAGAACAAATCTTTTGAGATGTTGTCGGAGCTCTGGAAATGCCCAGGGTTACTTTCAGATCAAAAAGACATTATTTAGAATTTGATTTTTGGGAAGTTTGTCAAAATTATCAAAAGGTTTTGGACACTTGACTAAATGAAATCACAGATTATTATAAAGCAATACTTTATTATCTAAAAAGTTTACATAGTTCTGAGCAAAACTTAGTTCTTTTAAAATTGAGAAGACTCTGTTTTCCCAAGTAATCAAAGACCTGATTAAGATAACATGAAGCACAGGAAATAATTTTGATAAAACACAAAATCTTTGCTTTCTAGGCAGGTTACTTAAAAGATAAGAATAAACCTTTCACAGACTCTTATCAGGAGCAGATCAATAGTCCAAGCAAACTTTGTTCTTTTAGTAGATGAAAGAAAATTAAGTTCCAGTTTTACATAAGTACACCATTGATATTAAAGGTTATTTTTTTAAACTCTCAGAACAAATTTGTTCAATCTTATCCAGCTTGATCACACATAATACTTCTTTCCCAAGATTCTCTTTCCACAGACCTCCTACAACTTTCTTAATATCCCTTCAGATTGTGTTCTGTGTTTTTTCCTCTTTCCCTTTCTGAAATAACAAGCCTCACTTTAGGACAAATTACTTTCTTTTCTCTCAACAAAAACACATCTCTCATACCTTCTTTTACCAAAAACGCACATCCTAGTTTTCTTGCATATGGAGATGTTTCCCTTATTATTTCTAGTAGCTTTAATTATGTTGAAGCATTAAAATTCTTAACACTAAGTAACCTTAATTTCTAGTGAAAGTAAGAAAAAGAACTGTGAACTGTTAGACCAGCATTCTTTAGATTGGTCAGTTTATGAATATATTTCATAATTTCTAGAAACATATGCTTTCTCATAGTACAGTTTTTTAGCATGGCACAAAACGTGTTTAGTGAGAGAACTTAATATCTTTAGTGACTCTATAAAAGAAAGCCCAAAGTGGATAAACCTGGGTTCAGTATTTAGTGTTTCAGTGTTGTATCTTATTTGGAAATGATTCAGGTATTCAATGAATTTAACTTAACTCATTATTTAACTGAACTTAGCAAAACTTTAAGGTTCCAGATTACCAAAAGATTTGGGGGAACTATTTTAAAAGTTTACCCAAAAACTTTGTATTCTGTGTACATCTATTTACTTGCTTTTAACAATTATATTGAGATTAATTATGACAATCTGATCCTACTAAGTTATTTTTCTTGCTGAATGATCATTAAAGATCAATTCAGTACTTTGAGAACAGCTTCAGAGTCAGTGAGATGATTTCAAATACCCCTTCTAGCACAGGGAAATTTATTCTGAGGGGAAAAAAAGCATCGCCTCAAAATATTTTTCTGAAGAGACCAGATAATACAAATATTATAAAAATGTTTTGTTCATTGTGTAACATTTTCCATAACTGTTTTATTCCTTTTATATCCTCTATTTTCTCTTTTGTAGTAACACACTTCTAATCGTTGAAAGGTTGTCTTTTGGACGTACTGTTTGCCAATTTATTGGATGCAATTTAGCACAGTTTATTTGGCACCAGTCCCAAAAGGAGAACAACGTCTTTGGGGAATCCTGTATGATGTGTATTCCAGGAATGTGCTGTTGGGAAAAGTGGAGACAGCCAGCAATACTACAGCATTGGTGCCTATCACTTTTGTAGGACTCACCACATTGGATTCAACAAATCCAATTTTTCTCTATTTTGTTTGTTTTTTTGGTCTCTGTCTAAGTTCTATGAGTGATATCTATGATTTATTCATCCTGACACGTAACACTATGCCTGGTACATATAGTAGGTATGCACACATGTTGGTTGAACTGAACTGTGGAACCAAGTACATATTTTGTAGTTGCTGATTTACCTTATCAAAGAACCATTATATATGTTTTTCAGACAAGACTGGTCCATGCCCCAGTCTTATCCATTATCGTAGCTGGATTTTTTTTTTTTTGTTTATAGAGTAAGGTAGATACTGGAGGTCAAAGAAACAGGAATTAAGGTTACTTTCTAACTGTACCACCGAATTATATGTAACAGTTCTGTTTTTTTAATATGCTCTAATCATTATTTGAAGACAGACATACTTTTGACATTCTTTTGTGCAGGGACTTGTTTGATGATTTATAAGCTTATAGAGAAAATAATTTCCCCCATTTCATGTACAGTCAGGGGCTTATAATTTAGGGTCTGTGGATGGATGGGTTTATTCTTCATGGTGCAAGGAAGGCACATGTCCAGATTATTTTTCATAAAAGGGGTTTGGGCAAGGATACAAGGAGATGTAACATGGTCTAGAATGGACAGTAGGTCTCAGAACAACAGCTCAGTATCATTCAGGATACAGCCTTCTCCTCAATCAGTTAGCATCAGTGCTTTCCCCAAAAGGGGAATCTCAGAGGTTAAGGGTATCACTGTCCAGTCAGAAGCGCTTTTCTTGGGCATAATTTTACAAAACCAGATTCAAAGCAGTTGATCTTCCTTAACGTTCTATCCATACACAATTGCCTTTGGCTTGGTAACCCATCCTTGGTACAGTCACTTGGGCTGCTCTAGTAGGGTTGGCTTTATCCACAGACCTGGCAGGACCATAGCAATTTTGAACAGATGGACCTGATTTGGAGGTTAGATTTCTGCAGAAGAGGGCAGCGGAAATTTGGGAACCGCTTACTCAAGTAATTATTCCAATTTTTACCGCCAATGGAAACACTAAAAGTCTTACTGAAGTGGAAAGAATTTTACTTCAGATATATAATCCCATATTCCTTACTACCTTCTTTTATTCACTTTGGGTAAAATGTTTTATGTGTGAAAGAAACATTAGATGGAAACTTCCTGTTAGGTTGTAAGCTGCTCTAAGACAGGAGCCAGTTGGCCCGACAGGTTGCTTCAGATGCAAATGGTGTTAGATAGACAGACAGACAGACAGACGTGTAGGTATAGATATTGATACTTGTTTCTAACTAGAGAGTTGATGTAGGAAAGAATTTCCTGACCACTCTGAAGGATTAATTTGTACTTAAGGAACTGCTTCTACTCCTCAAAGACTGTTTATTGTGTTCAACTCATGTTTTTGAGATTGCATTTGAAAATTGCTGGTAATTTTTAACAGCATCAGGTTTTGTCTCAAGGAATGTAGAATGGGAAATCATGCAATATTATGTTCAGTTATATAGTGAACAGATGTTTGTTTTGACTGCCCACTTTACTATTCACTGTTTTAGGCACAAGGCATACAGTGATAAATAAGACAGATTAGTCCCTGCTCTCAAAAACTTTATAATCAGGTGGGGAGATACAGACTATAAGGAGATAAACAACTAAAGAAGAGGATTTCAGATCGTGATTTTTAGAAATAAACAAGGTGGTATAAATATGTAAATACATAAACAGGGTAATGCGGTAGAGAATGACTGAGGAAGGGCTGCTTCAGACTGGGTGGTCAGGGAGGACCTCTCTGAGATGGGGTCATCTGAGCTGAGCCCTGACTAACAGGGAGGAGCCAGCCCTGCATATACCAGGGAGAGAGCACTGCAGGCAGAAGGAATAAATGGTGCAGGTGTGAAACAGGAGTGAGCCTCTTGTGTCCAAGGAGCACAGGCAGGTCATGTGGCTGCCTGCAGGTCGTGTGGCTGCCTGCAGGTCGTGTGGCATGCAGCCATGGGTGTACACTGCAGTTATGTTATCACATATAGGAAATTCTGAAGTGGAAATACAGTATTTAAGATGTAAGAGTTATATTTTGAAACGTCAAAAGCAAAGCAGGCTCCAGAAGAGGAGGCCGAGGGATGTGGATTCTGCCAACTTCATTAATTTTTCTGGGTCTTTTTTTTTTTTTTTTTTGGTGGGAGGTGGGTGTTATTTCTTCAAGCATTAAAATGCTACAGTGATTCTAAACCACTATGCACCTTCATACTCTGCACTCAAGACAGCAGGTGTAATAATAACTTGGAATTGTTCTGGTGTTTTCTTTCCTGAAGCGTGCCTCTATCCTGAAGTTACAATTAGGAGCCAAATGAAATGCTTCCAATTCAGATCAAGAACTGCTGCTTGCACTTTATTGTGATGTGAACATCTAAGGGAATATCTAACGTTTAAATCATTTTAAGGGTTAGAGATAACGGGGCTGAGTAACCAGCCTGCTGTATGAGTTCTGGGAAAACCCAGGAAATTGTGAACGTTAGCTTCAGTTCGTGGGGGCAGCGGGAGGGGGGAAGGTCATGATGAACGGAGGTTAGGAGAGATAAACAGTGCTGATGCACATGCACTGAGAAAAGTTTGAGCAATTTTTTATGCTTTTGTTCCTTTTGAAAAGCCAGAAAAACAAAAGCTGGTGTAGAAGATAAATATAGGTCCTCCCTCCCCGCAAAAGTAGGCCTAGGGCAGAAAAGCCAACCATCAGACCCTCGGTTCCTGTTGTCTTTCAGTTTGCCCATGAAGGGGCTGCCACACATTGAGTGCCCCATGGGTCCTTGTTGAATGTGAATTCTAGTTTGAATAGGAAAATGGACTCAACTGGGATTGAATACACAACACTTCTTCTTTATCTTTCTTTTTCATGGAAATCTGGTAGGCTTGCTCTGGACTCTCGTGACTTCTTTCAGACTGAGATTAGTGACTTACCTACCCAATTATGTGCAGTAATACATAGAGATTTCTCAAGAATAACTTCCCCAGATGCATAACGTTCCAAGGAAGAGACTTCGATGTACTGATTATAGAGTTAAGCAGTAGTTGGTATCAGGCATTCATCTTTTTGCTTGTAGTATCTTCTTTTTTTCCTTCATATTTTAATTTTGTTTACAACTTATTATACAATAGGAGTAATGTGTGTACATAATTTAAAAGTTCAAACAGTACTTGAAAATATGAAATACATAATACCAATCTTCTTTTCTCTACGGAGTCCCACTCAGTCCTTTTCCCAAATGTACTTCAACAGTCAAAAGCCAGATTCATTATCCACCCAAAGATCTGCTTTTGTATTTCGTATCTCACTTGAGGGACCAACCATTCATTATCTAAAGTGAGAAGTAGTTACCAGTTTTACATGTATCATTCCAAAAAACAATTTAAGCATAATGCAAATCTAGCATATGTGTTTTTTATGAACATAAATGGATACTGCTAAGCAGCACACTGTTCTCTACTCAGCTGGTCTCACTTATCCTCATCCTTCCTAATGGCTATGTGGACTCCACGGTACAGATGCAGCATAAGTCGTTCACCCAGGCCCCCACTGATGGATATTTAGGTTGTTTGCAGTCTCTGCTAACTTAAGCAGTGCTGCAGTGAGCATCCTTCCTATTCCATGCTGGTATACCCCTGCTAGGGCACCTGTGGTGTTCTTTTCTAGTGGTGGGATTGCTGAGTCAAATCATGCATGTATTTTAATTGGTGATATATTGCTAAATTTTCTTCCAAGAAAATTACACTAGTTTACTCCCACTGGCAGTAAAAGGTGCCTGCTTTCCACGCCTCGACAGCACTGGGTAATAGCAAACATTTTAATATTTGCCAGTCTGATACGTGATTAATAAAAAATCTTATCGTTTGGAGTTAGAGTCCTTTAAGTTTAGAATATTTTCATATTGGTTTTGGGGGGTTTTTTGGTTCTTTTTTTAAAAACAGCTTTACTGAGATATAATTCAGCCATTGCAGGTGTATAATTCAGTGGTTTTTAGTATATTCAGATAAGTGCAGCCATCACCACAGTTAATTTGAGAATATTTTCATCATCTCAGAAAAGAAATTCTGTGCCCTCTAGCCATCATCCCCTTATCCCCCCTCTCACCCCAACCCCCAGCCCCAAACAATCACTAATCTACTTCCTCTATAGATTTCCTTATTCTGGACTTTCATATGAATGGAATCATTGTAGTATGTGGTCTTTTGTGATTGGCTTCTTTCACTTAACATAATTTGTTCGAGATACATCCAAGTTGTAGCCCTTTTATGGCTGAATAATATTCCACTGTATGGATATACCATATGATGTTTATACATTCATCCATTGATGGACATTTAGGTTGTTTCCACCTTTGAACTACTATGAATAATGCTGCTGTAAACAGTTGTGTACACATTTTTGTGTGGATATATGTTCTTAGGAGCAGAATTGCTGGGTCATGTGGTAACACCATGCGCAATGAACTGCCAGGTTGTTTTCCAAAATGGCTGTACCATTTTACATTCCCACTAGCAGTGTATCCTGATTCTGATTTCTCCACACCCTTTCCAGCACTTTTAAACTTTTGATTCTAGCCATCCTAGTGGGTATGAAATAGTATCTCATTGATTTGCACTTCTTTGTTGACTAATGATGTTGAGCATCTTTCATGTATTTATGGGTTATTTGCATATCTTGCTTTGAGAAATAGCTATTTACATATTTTTTAATTGAAGTATAGTTGATTTACAATGTGTTAACTACTCTTTATTAGTTTACTGTACAGCAAAGTGATTTAGTTATACATATATATATTAATATTCTTTTCCATTATGGTTTATCGTAGAATAATGAATACAGTTCTCTGTGCTATAGAGTAGGACCTTGTTGTTTATCTGTTCTGTGTATAAAAAGCTTACATCTGCTAACCCCAACCTCCCACTCCAAAATATTTAAGTATTTTGCCCATGTTTAAATTAGGTTATTTGTTTTTTGTCTTTTTTTTTTTCCTTATCAGTTATCCATTTTATACGTATTAGTGTATATATGTCAGTCCCAATCTCCCAATTCATCACACCACCACCCCCCGCAAGGGACTTTCCCCCCTTGGTGTCCATACGTTTGTTCTCTACATCTGTGTCTCTATTTCTGCCCTGCACACCAGTTCATCTATAGCATTTTTCTAGGTTCCACATATATGCATTAATATACGATATTTGTTTTTCTCTTTCTGACTTAGCTCACTCAGTATCACTAGATGCATCCACATCTCCACAAATGACCCAATTTTGTTCCTTTTTATGGCTGAGTAATACTCCATTGTGTATATGTACCACATCTTCTTTATCCTTTAATCTGTTGATGGACATTTAGGTTGCTTCCATCTCCTGGCTATCGTAAATAGTGCTGCAATGAACATAGTGGTGCATGTGTCTTTTTGAATTATGGTTTTCTCTAGATATATTCCCAGTAGAGGGATCGCTGGGTCATATGGTAATTCTATTTTTAGTTTTTTAAGGAACCTCCATACTATTCTCCATAGTGGCTGTATCAATTTACATTTCCACCAACAGTGCAAGAGGGTTCCCTTTTCTCCACACCCTCTCCAGCGTTTGTTGTTTGTAGATTTTCTGATGATACCCATTCTAACTGGTGTGAGGTGATATCTCATTGTAGTTGTGATTTGCATTTCTCTAATAATTAGTGATGTTCAGCAGGTTTTCAGGTGCTTCTTGGCCATCTGTATGTCTTCTTTGGAGACATGTCTATTTAGGTCTTCTGCCCATTTTTTCATTGATTGTTTTTTTAATATTGAGCTACATGAGCTGTTTATATATTTGGGAGATTAATCCTTTGTCCGTTGATTCATTTGCCAATATTTTCTCCCATTCTGAGGGTTGTCTTTTTGTCCTGTTTATGGTTTCCTTTGCTGTGCAAAAGATTTTAAGTTTCATTACGTCCCATTTGTTTATTTTTGTTTTTATTTTCTCTAGAAGATGGATCAAAAAAGATCTTGCTGTGATTTATGTCAAAGAGTGTTCTTCCTATGTTTTCCTCTAAGAGTTTTATAGTGTCTGGCCTTACATTTAGGTCTCGAATCCATTTTGAGTTTATTTTTGTGTATGGTGTTAGGGAGTGTTCTAATTTCATTCTTTTACATGTAGCTGTCCAGTTTTCCAGCAGCACTTATTGAAGAGACTGTCTTTTCTCCATTGTATATCCTTGCCTCCTTTGTCATAGATTAGTTGACCATAGGTGCGTGAGTTTATCTCTGGGCTTTCTGTCCTGTTCCATTGAGCTGTATTTCTGTTTTTGTGCCAGGACCATATTGTCTTGATTACTGTAGCTTTGTAGTATAGTGTGAAGTCTGGGAGCCTCATTCCTCCAGCTCCGTTTTTATCCCTCAAGACTGCTTGGGCTATTTAGGATCTTTTGTGTCTCCAAACAAGTTTTAAGATTTTTTTGTTCTAGTTCTGTAAAAAATGCCATTGGTAATTTGATAGGGATTGCATTGAATCTGTAGATTGCTTTGGGTAGCATATTCATTTTCAAAATACTGATTCTTCCAATCCAAGAACATGATATATCTCTCCATCTGTTGGTATCATCTTTAATTTCTCTTTATTTTGCGGTATGCGGGCCTCTCACTGTTGTGGCCTCTCCCGTTGTGGAGCACAGGCTCCGGACGTGCAGGTTCAGCGGCCATGGCTCACAGGCCCAGCCGCTCTGCGGCATGTGGGATCTTCCCAGACCGGGGCACAAACCCACGTCCCCTGCCTCATCAGGCGGACGCCCAACCACTGCACCACCAGGGAAGCACCATCTTTAATTTCTTTCATCAGTGTCTTATAGTGTTCTGCATACAGGTCTTTTGTCTCCCTAGGTAGGTTTATTCCTAGGTATTTTATGCTTTTCATTGCAGTGGTAAATGGGAGTGTTTCCTTAATTGCTCTTTCAGATTTTTCATCATTAGTGTATAGGAATGCAAGAGATTTTTTGGCATTAATTTTGTATCCTGCAACTTTACCATATTCATTGATTAGCTCTAGTAATTTTCTGGTGGCATCTTTAGGATTCTCTATGTATAGTATCATGTCATCTGCAAACAGTGACAGTTTCACTTCTTCTTTTCCAATTTGTATTCCTTTTATTTCTTTTTCTTCCCTGATTGTTATGGCTAGGACTTCCAAAACTATGTTGAATAATAGTGGTGAGAGTGGACATCCTTGTCTTGTTCCTGACCTTAGAGGAAATGCTTTCAGTTTTTCACCATTGAGAATGATGTTTGCTGTAGGTTAGTCGTATATGGCCTTTATTATGTTGAGGTAGGATCCCTCTATCCCAACTTTCTGGAGAGGTTTTATCATAAGTGGGTGTCGAATTTTGTCGAAAGCTTTTTCTGTATCTACTGAGGTGACTGTATGGTTTTTATTTTTCAGTTTATTAATATGATGTATCACAATGATTGATTTGCATATATTGAAGAATTCTTGCATCCCTGGGATAAATCCCACTTGATCATGGTGTATGATCCTTTTAATGTGTTGTTGGTTTCTAATTGCTAGTATTTTGTTGAGGATTTTTGCATCTATATTCATCAGTGATATTGGTCTGTAATTTTCTTTTTTTTGTAGGATCTTTGTCTGGTTTTGGTATCAGGGTAATAGTGTCCTCCTAGAATGAGTTTGGGAGTGTTCCTTCCTCTGCAATTTTTTGGAAGACTTTGAGAAGAATGGGTGTTAGCTCTTCTCTAAATGTTTGATAGAATTCATCTGTGAAGCCATCTGGTCCTGGACTTTTGTTTGTTGGAAGATTTTTAATCACAGTTTCAATTTGATTACTTGTGATTGGTCTGTTCATATTTTGTGTTTCTTCCTGGTTCAATCTTGGAAGGTTATACCTTTCTAAGAATTTGTCCATTTCTTCCAGGTAGTCCATTTTATTGGCATAGAGCTGCTTGTAGTAGTCTCTTAGGATGCTTTGTATTTCTGCAATGTCTCGTGTAACTTCTCCTTTTTCATTTCTAATTTTATTGCTTTGAGTACTCTCCCTCTTTTTCTTGATGAGTCTGGCTAATGGTTTATCAATTTTGTTTATCTTCTCAAAGAACCAGCTTTTAGTTTTATTGATCTTTGCTATTGTTTTCTTTGTTTCCATTTCATTTATTTCTGCTCTGATCTTTAGATTTCTTTCCTTCTACTAACTTTGGGTTTTGTTTGTTCTTATTTCTCTAGTTCCTTTAGGTGTGAGGTTAGATTGTTTATTTGAAATTTTTCTTGTTTCTTGAGATAGGCTTGTATTGCTGTAAACTTCCCTCTTAGAACTGCTTTTGCTGCATCCCATAGGTTTTGGATCATCGTGTTTTCGTTGTCATTTGCCTCTACGTATTTTTTGATTTCCTCTTTGATTTCTTCAGTGATCTCTTGGTTAGTTAGTAACGTATTGTGTAGCCTCCATGTGTTTGTATTTGTTACAGATTTTTTCCTGTAATTGATATCTAGTCTCATAGTGTTGTGGTTGGAAAAGATGCTTGATATGATTTCAATTTTCTTAAATTTACTGAGGCTTGATTTGTGACCCAAGATGTGATCTATCCTAAAGAATGTTCCATGTGCACTTGGGAAGAAAGTGTAATCTTCTTTTTTGGATGGGATGTCCTATAAATATCAATTAAATCTGTCTGGTCTATTGTGTCATTTAAAGCTTCTGTTTCCTTATTAACTTTCTGTTTGGATGATCTGTCCATTGGTGTAAGTGAGTTCTTAAAGTCCCCCACTATTATTGTGTTACTGTCGTTTTCCTCTTTTGTAGCTGTTAGCAGTTTCCCTGTATATTGAGGTGCTCCTGTGTTGGGTGCATATATATTTATAATTGTTATATCTTCTTCTTGGATTGATCCCTTGATCATTATGTAGTGTTCTTGTCTCTTGTAACCTTCTTTATTTTAAAGTCTATTTTATCCGATATAAGTATTGCTACTCCAGCTTTCTTTTAATTTCCATTTGCATGGAATACCTTTTTCCATCCCCTCACTTTTAGTCTGTATGTGTCCCTAGGTCTGAAGTGGGTCTCTTTTAGACAGCATATATACAGGTTCTGTTTTTGTATCCATTCAGTGAACCTATGTCTTTTGGTTGGAGCATTTAATCCTTTCACGTTTAAGGTTATTATATGTATGTTCCTATGACCATTTTCTTAATTGTTTTGTGTTTGTTTTTGTAGGTCCTTTTCTTCTCTTGTGTTTCCCACTTAGAGAAGTTCCTTTAGTATTTGTTGTAGAGCTGGTTTGGTGGTGCTGAATTCTCTTAGCTTTTGCTTGTCTGTAAAGCTTTTGATTTCTCCATCAAATCTGAATGAGATCCTTACTGGGTAGAGGAATCTTGGTTGTACGTTCTTCCCTTTCATCACTTTAAGTATATCATGCCACTCCTTTCTGGCTTGTAGAGTTTCTGCTGACAAATCGGCCGTTAACCTTACGGGTATTCCCTTGTATATTGTCATTTTTCCCTTGTTGCTTTCAGTTATTTTTCTGTGTCTTTAATTTTTGTCAATTTGATTACTATGTGTCTCGGCGTGTTTCTCCTTGGGTTTATCCTGTATGGGACTCTCTGTGCTTCCTGGACTTGGGTGGCCATTTCCTTTCCCATGTTAGGGAAGTTTTCGACTATAATCTCTTCAAATATTTTCTCGAGTCCTTTCTCTCTCTCTTCTCCTTCTCAGACCCCATAACGTGAATGGTGGTATGTTTAATGTTGTCCCAGAGGTCTCCTTGGCTGTCTTAATTTTTTTCATTCTTTTTTGTTTATTCTGTTCTGCAGCAGTGAATTCCACCATTCTGTTTTCCAGGTCACTTATCCATTCTTCTGCCTCAGTTATTCTGCTATTGATTCCTTCTAGTGTATTTTTCATTTCAGTTATTGTATTTTTCATCTCTGTTTGTTTGTTCTTTAATTCTTCTAGGTGTTTGTTAAACATTTTTTGCGTCTTCTCAATCTTTTCCTCCATTCTTTGCTGAGGTCCTGGATCATCTTCACTATCATATTCTGAATTCTTTTTCTGGAAGGTTGCCCATCTCCACTTAATTTCGTTGTTTTTCTGGTGTTTTATCTTGTTCCTTCATCTGGTACATAGCCCTCTGCCTTTTATTCTTGTCTCTCTTTCTGTGAATGTGGTTTTTGTTTCACAGGTTGCAGGACTGTAGTTGTTCTTGCTTCTGCTGTCTGCCATCTGGTGGATGAGGCTAAGAGCCTTCTGCCAGTTTCCTGTTGGAAAGGACTGGTGGTGGGTAGAGCTGGCTGTTGCTCTGGTGGGCAGAGCTCAGTAAAACTTTAATCAGCTTGCCTGGTGATGCACGGGACTGGGTTCCATCCCTGTTGGTTGTTTGGCCTGAAGTGACCCAACACTGGCGCCTACCCAGGCTTTTTGTGCGGCTAATGGTGGGCTCTAGGAGGACTCACACCAAGGAGTACTTCCCAGAACTTCTGCTGCCAGTGTCCTTGTCCTCACGGTGGGCCACAGCCACCCCCGGCCTCTGCAGGACACCCTCCAACACTAGCAGGTAGGTCTGGTTCAGTCTCCTGTGGGGTCACTGCTCCTTCCCCTGGGTTCCAATGCACACACTACTTTGTGTGTGCCCTCCAAGAGTGGAGTCTCTATTTCCCCTATCCTGTCAAAGTCCTGCAATCACATCTCACCAGCCTTCTACGTCTGATTCTCTAGGAATTCCTCCTCCCATTGCTGGACCCCCAGGTTGGGAAGCCTGACGTGTGCCTCGAGACCTTCACTCCAGTGGGTGGACTTTTTTATAAGTGTTCTCCCGTTTGTGAGTCACCCACCCAACAGTTATGGGATTTGATTTTATTGCAAGTGTGCCCCTCCTACCATCTCACTGTGGCTTCTCCTTTGTCTTTGGGTGTGGGGTATCTTTTTTGGTGAGTTCCATTGTCTTCCTGTTGATGAATGTTCAGTAGTTGTGATTCTGGTGCTCTCACAAGAGGGAGTGTTTTGTGTCCTTTTATTAATTTTTTTCTGATTATAAAATAGTATGTAGTTCCTGTCGAAATTTTGGAAACTGGAGCAAGTATTTTTTAATTATTCAGATTATTCCCACTAAGTGGTTTTAGGTTTTTTTAAACTCAAACTTAATATATAGGCACAGTTTCTTAAAATGGAAACTAATCCTCTTCTACAAAACATTTTATTATGGTTACAACTTATGACATGAAAACAACCAGTTGAAAAGTGACAATTTTAGTCTATTACCTGACTGTTCAGTAAGAACTGGTTTGACAACTTTTTTCACTCTGCAATGAATTTGATTCACTAGTTTTAGTGTTTTTCACCCAGTGTGTGTGTGCCCTGTTGTATTTTGGGGAAAATACAAAGAGAAAAATAATTGCTTTGCTGTTAAGTGAACTTGGGCAAGTTGTGTAACCCCTCTGTGCCTCATTTCCTTTTGTAAAAACTAGAACTGATAAAATAATATAGCTGTCTCATGGGATAAATAACAGGTAAAGCACCTGGCTTTAAAACAGCACCTGACACAGACTAAAAAGTAAATAAATGTGTTCCTCTTTGCTCTCCAGCCACAATGGTCCTTTTTTTTTCATTGAAATATAGTTAACTTAAAATAGTATATTAGTTTCAGGTTTATAGCACAGTAATGTGGTATTCTTAAACATTAAGAAATGTTCGCCACAATAAGTCTAGTTACCATCTGTCACTATACAAAGTGTCTACAATATTATTGATCATATTCCCTATACTGTACATTATCTTTTCATGACTTAGACTTATAAATAACTAGAAGTCTGTACCTGTTAATCACCCTATTTTGCTTGTTCCTCCACCCCCTTCCCTTTGGCAACCACCCGTTTATTCTCTGTACCTGTGAGAATGAGCCTTTTTTTTAATTCCTCCCATCTGTGCTCTCTTTGCCACAGAGCCTTTGCATATGCTGTTCTGTTTCCCTGAAGAACTCTTCCCTCCCATCTTTGCCTTTGCCTGGTTAACACCCATTCAGCCTTCAGATCTCTGTGCCAGCTTCAGTTCCTCAGGGAATAGACCTGTGGTTACAGGCCTTCAGAGGACCATATATGTTTGTGTGATGCTTTAGCTAAGACTGCCTTCCCGACCAGAAAGTCATCTTCAAGAGCAATGCTGATTTCACTCAGCACCACATCGCTGGTGCTCAGCTCACACCTGACCCATTTTTTTGAAACATAGGATAAATGAATGCTCTGGGAGGAGGAAACCAGTTTTTGCGCTTGCTGCCCCAGGCTTACCTGCGAGGTTATTTGGGAGCTCCTTGGTCAAAATAAATCACCACCTGCTCTCTGCCTGACGTTTAACCAGACCCAGGCTTTTCACTTTACAAATTCTATTACTGCGTCTCTGGACAACTCTTTTCTTTCTCTTTGTTCACATAAAGCCCCTCCAACAAGGCCCTGATGCAATGAGGCGTGTGGGGAAACGGCGGGACAGGGCCATTCAGATCCAAGAGGACAGAGAGGACCTTGCCAGGCTCACCAGGGCTGTGCTGTGGTCAGTCTTCCTGCTGAGTAGGAGATACCCAGGTTGTTCAGCCCTGGTGACCTTCTGGCAAGACATCTGTACTCTGCACGACGTAAGAGAGTCATAAAGGTGATGCAGGGAAGAGGTGTTGCGAGGCTTTACTGATGTTGGGGGAGGGGAAGGGGTTGCTGAAGTTCCTTAGGGAGTATGGATTTGATAATAATGCAGTGGGAAGCCATTGCAGGATTTTAAACAAATTAGTTTAAATGGATGATGGGCCAGGTGGCTAGTGGTGGAGATGAAGATAGATTCTGCTGATGGATTGGGTATGCCAGGTAAGAGGAAGGGATGGCTGGTGGCTGGGTATTTGAGTTTGAGCTCAAATGTTTTATTGGCCCAGTCAAACCCAGACACCTGGCCACCACGTATCTGGGCAGCTATTACAGGGGAGAAGTTAAGAATGAGAACAGCTGAGAGATCATGGCAGGCTGGAGGAGAAGAGTGGGCAGTATCCAAAGAGGGAAAGCCTCATGATGAAAGACAGAGGAAAAGAGTAAGGACAAAGTTGGGGGTTACATAAAGTGAAGGGTGAAGAGAATCCCACTTTATTACACTTCCTTGCCTTTGAGAAAGATGGGAGGTAGGGGTTACAATGTGAAAATTAGGCAGTTTTAACTTCCTGTATGAGCCAGTTATTAGGGGTTTCTTGCAGGATAAATCTTAGAAACTGTCATTTAGTAGTTATATTGTCCCATTTTATTTCTTTAACATTTCTTATAAGGCAGGTCCAGTGGTGATGAACTCCCACAGCTTTTGTTTTTTCAGTAAATCTTTATCTCTTCTTTATTTCTGAAGGACACCTTTGCCAGGTATAGAATTCTTGATTGACAGCTTTTTTCTTTCAATATTTTGAATATATAATTCCATTCTCTCCTGGCGTGAAATGTTTCTATTTAGAAATCCACCACTAGTCTTATGGGGTTTCACTGTGTGTAAGTACTCTTTTCTCTTGTTATTTTCAAAAAAAATCTTTGTCTTTGACTTTAGACAATTTAATTATAGTGTATCTCAGTGTAGTTCTATTTGGATTCTACCTATTTGGGGTCCTTTAGTCGTTGTGGATCTGGAAATCCATTTCTCTCCTCAAGTTTCAGATGTTTTCAGCCATTATTGCTTTATTTTTTTTCTTTTATTAAAGTATAGTTAATTTACAATGTTGTGTTAGTTTCAGGTGTACAGCAAAGTGATTCAGTTATACATATTTTTTTTCCTTTTTCAGATTCTTTTCCCTTATAGGTTATTAAAAGATACTGAGTATAGTTCCCTGTGCTATACAGTAGGTCCTTGTTGTTTATGTGTTTAATATATAGCAGTATGTATGTGCTAATCCCAAACTCCTAACTTTATCTCTCCCCCCTCACTCTGCTCTCCCCTTTGGTAACCATAAGATTTTTTTTCTATGTCTGTGAATCTATTTCTGTTTTGTAAATAAGTTCATTTGTGTCATTTTTTTAGACTCCACATATAAGTGATATCATATATTTGTCTTTCTCTCTCTGACTTAACTTCACTTAGTATGATAACCTCTGGGTCCATCCATGTTGCTGCAAATGGCATAATTTCATTCTTTTTTATGGCCGAGTAATATTCCATTGTGTATACATGCATACATCTTTATCTGTTCATCTATCAACAGACATTTAGGTTGTTTCCATGTCTTGTAAATAGTGGTGCTGTGAACGTTGCATTATTGCTTTAAATATACTTTCTGTTTTCTTCTGGAATTCCCATAATGCAGATATTGTTTGTTTTGATTATGTCCTATAAGTCCCATAGTCTTCCTTCACTCTTTTTTCTTTCTTCTGTTTGCTCTTCAGACTGGATAATTTCAAATGTTCTGTCTTATAGGTCACTGATTCTTCTGCATGGTCAAGTCTGCTTTTGAGTTGTCTATTGAATTCTTTAGTGCAGTCATTGTATTTTTTAGCTCTAGGATTTGTGGGGTTTTTTTTAATTGTTTATATTTCTTTGTTGAACTTTCTGTTTTGATCATACATTGTTTTCCTAATTTCATTTAGTTGCCTGTGTGTTTCTGCAGTTCACTAAAATTCTTTAATTATTCTGAATTCTTTGACAATTCATAGATCTCCATTTCTTTAGGTTCAGTTTTTGGAGCTTTATTAGTTTCCTTTGGTTGTGTCATGCTCAACAAATTTTTCGTGATCCTTCATTCCTTATATTGGTATCTGCACATTTGAGTAAGTGGCCTTTGCTTCCAGTCTTTACAGGTCTGGTTTGGCAGAGACAGCTCTTTACCAGTCAGCTCAGTTTGGGTCTGTGCATATGTCTGCTGGTAACATCCTTGGGCAGGTGGGGCTTGCTATCAGGGTATATTTTGAGTGAGGCCACTGCCTGGGCTTTAAGGTCAGGGGTAAGGGGGTGGTACCACTAACCAAGAGCAGGTAGATAGGATTGCTGACTTTGTCCCCTGCTCCACAACTGCCTGGATTCTCTGGTCAATCCTAGTAGACAGTCCAGACTGGGTACTACATTCAGAAGTAGATGGGGCTATGAGTTAGCTTCTCTCCCCTGGTGTGGTAGCAAAATGGGTCCCAGGGCCTACAGAGCTTGTTGTTTAGGAACCTGAATCAGGCAAGACTGTACACTGAATTCTCTGGCCAGATAGAGCCACTGGCTCTTTATTCAGGTGTCACTGTAAGCACGTGACAAGGAACAGTAAGCAAGGCTGTTGGATGGGCCACGCAGCCACCCATGTGCTCTGCTGAGATGGGCTGAAGGCTGTATTCAGCAACAGTCAGGGCTACAAATTAGTTTTCCTACCCAGGCACAGGGGGAGAACCAGCTCCAAGGCTGGTAAGGCTGTTTGTGGTCTTGACTCAAGCCACCTGTTCCCCAAGCTTCCTGGCCAAACGGCGCCACTTGCTTTGCTCTGCAGACTACCAGCTCTGACTGCCAGCTCTGACTGCTCAGCTATTTCCAGGCATTCTTGTCAGAAGCTCCTGGGTAGGGCTGGGAGCTTCACTCTTCAGTGGCCAGGACTATGACTCAGCTCTCTTGCCTGGGTATGGTGGGAGGGCAAACACCTGCAGGTTTTCCCTGTCAGGCTTTCTGGTCTGGAGGGGCCAGGAGCTGCACTCAGCTGTAGACCTGGTATGATTCAGCTCCCCTGCCTGGGAGTGGATGGAGACCAGGCTCCAGGGCCAGCAAATCTCTTCATTTGAGGCATGCAGACTTGCATGCCACTGAGTTCACTAGTCAGACTGCCCCGACTTGGTTCTGCAGATGAGCAAAGCTGCTAGTTGGGATTACTAGTTGGGTGCGCAGGCAGGGACTTGGTCTGCCAAGATCCTAGTGCCGCTTACTGCAAGCCCCTAGCCCCCTCCTTCATCACAGTCAGGTGCTCCGTGGTCAAGCCCCACAGATTCTCCTGCAGTCCCCAGGGGACAAGACTGGAGTGGGGGCTCCCGAGAAGCTACCCACAAAATGTGGGAGCTGGATGTCCACGCTGGGCTCTCTTCACCCCTAAAGGAACTGTAGGCGCAGGGGGACCTCCTGGCATGGTGCTGTGCTGTCCAGGGGAGGGGCAGTACCCTTCTAATGCAGGCTGTCTTGGTCTCTGTGGTGCGGCGGAGGCGGGGGTGCTTTAGCCTCACCCTCGTATTCTTGGATTCTCAGTGGTGTCTTGTCAGTGAACAGTCATCGTTAGTTCTTCTCGTGAAGGGGAGTGAAGTCAGGAATGTTCTATGTTGCCATCTTGGTGATGTCACTCTGAAGAGTTTCTTAGTATATGCAAATATGCAGTCACTGCTGTTTGAATTGTTTTTCATCAACATGTACTACTTTCAGCATTTCAGGAAGAGGAAGAATACAAATACTTCTAAGCAAAGGGAGGGGTGAATTTTAAAATTTTCAAAATGTGGATCTTATGATCTGCTTCCTTTCATAGATGAGAAGCTGTCATTTTTTTTTTTTTTTTTTTTTTTTGTGGTACACGGGCCTCTCACTGTTGTGGCCTCTCCCGTTGCGGAGCACAGGCTCCGGACGCGCGGGCTTAGCGGCCATGGCTCACGGGCCCAGCCGCTCCGCGGCATGTGGGATCTTCCTGGACTGGGGCACGAACCCGTGTCCCCCGCATCGGCAAGCGGACTCTCAACCACTGTGCCACCAGGGAAGCCCGAGAAGCTGTCTTTTTACATCTAGTAAACAATTAATGTGTGGCTCCCAAGTCCCAGGAACACTGCTAGACTCAGTATACAACAGTGAAAGAAGGGAATCCTTGCTCTTGTCAAGATCATGCTCTATGGTCATGAATGAGAGTGACCAGCACCATGTGATGTGTGTTCTCAAGACCCAGTGAGGAAACAAGAAGTCACCAGCTTTGCCAGACCCGTAGGAGCTCACCAGGAGAAGAACAGGACACTCCAGATTGAGGCAACAGAAAGTCCAAGGACAGAGGTGAAAAATGAAAGTCTCTGTGGAATCTCCCTCCGAAGGAAAGTCAACTGTCCAACTTCTCAGGGGTTTATCATGGAGAAACCATAGGATTTAGAAGATGTCAGCAGGAAACATCACTTGTCTTTCCCTTAGTTGTATGATTTTTTTTCTTTTGCTTATTTAACCTATTTATGCTGGTAGCTATGCTAATGCTTAATTATATGTGAAAATTATAAACCAAAAAGTACTATCTAGTTCCTCAGTGAATGCCTAAACTTACCAGAGAGGAGAAAGTATTCAGTTCCTAATTTTTTCAATTGAGTTTAATTGTCCTAGGTATTAAATTTTCTTGTAAGAGTTGTTATGTAATCCAAGTTTTGCCGTGACTTCTTTCTTTTTATTCAAAAAGCTTCTGTTTCACAAAGTAGCCTTGAGATGAAGCAATCCGTAGTAATTCTGACACACCAAGGATAATACATGCTTAGTTGCATTGCATAGTTGTATTGATGAGACTTGGCATCACATGTACAACGTACGTGTTGCCATCTCTGTAAAGAGGTTAATCTCTCTTCATGTTAGGTTTGATTGAGAATGATTCTGTTTATAACTAAGCTCTAGATCATGCTGACCCAGAATAAAATCTTTAGACTAAGTGCTTTATATGATGCTAAGTCCCTGTAAATTCGGTGAGTCTAGCTGCATCTGAAATACATACTAGCTTACCAATTAAAGGTGCTTACCAATTAAAGGTAAAACATCTTCTTAGTTGAGTGCTATGATTATAACAGTTTACAATCAAGACATGATCCAGTTGGCTTGGCATAAATATAGTAGCATTACAGCACACAGACACAGGCATTCATGTTTTCGTGTTTGTTAGCTTAGAGTCAAAGGTTCATAGAGGGGTATCAAAGTCCATTTCAAAGAGAAAAGTCTAATTTTAGAAGCTTGCAGTTTACACACCAGAGCTTGCCTTTCAATAAATAGCTTGTGTAATCTTCCTGCTGGCACAAGTTGAAAAGTACATTGTTGGAAGGAAAAAGAAAAAACTGAAGAGAAATGATAAACTTGTTTATGAAGAACAGGAAGAATAAAGTAGACATCGTCACAGATTTAGTTTTCATATTGTTGAAAGTATTTGGTTGCAAGCAACAGAAACCAACTCTAGCTAACTTAGGCAAATAAGAAATTGTTGGACACCAATGGGGTCACTCACAAAATCAAAGAGAAAGAATTGAACAACTAGACCTAGTCCTAGGGATTTCAAGGGCAGGAGTGAACAGGAGATATCTTTAGGGAGTTGCCATTAAAATGACTGTCAACTGTTTTCCGTCCTAGTGTACACTGCTCGAGTTTCAGATTCCTGGGAGAGTCTGATTGGCCTAATTTGAATCACTTGCCCACCCATTGACAGTCCCTCCAAACTACATGGAATGTGAGGGATGCATCTCTAAGGAAGAGTGGAAACTGTGACAGAAACTGAGGATCACGGGCTTCCCTGGTGGCGCAGTGTTTGGGAGTCCGCCTGCAGATGCAGGGGACACGGGTTTGTGCCTCAGTCCGGGAAGATCCCACATGCCACGGAGCGGCTGGGCCCGTGAGCCATGGCCACTGAGCCTGCGTGTCCGGAGCCTGTGCTCCGCAACGGGAGAGGCCACAACAGTGAGAGGCCCGCGTACCGCAAAAAAAAAAAAAAAAAAAATGAGCATCAGGAGCTGGACAGGGAAAAAACAGTGGATGTTCACTACACCACATAGCCACAATCAGTAGTAATGATTTTGCCCGACCAGAGTACATGGCCAATAGTTATTGGTATTTCTCTTCAGAAACATCTCTTGTCAGCTTTGTATTCATATGTGAGCTGTGGGAAAAATATTATGCCACTTTGATGGAGAGGGACCATTTCTCATGAATTTCAGAGTATCATTTTCATTTATCTTTGTAAATTGTCCAGATGGCCAGGAACTTCTGATATGGAGTAAAAATATTCTAGAATCACTTTTCTTGTTTGCTTTTCATTTTTTTTTCAGGAAGCTCTTACACTAGAAGTATGTCTTGCCAGAAAGTTATCATGATAATTCTCAAAAGGTGTATGTATATTCTTCTTTTCTACATCTCAACATAGAGAAAATATTCTTTGTCTCCCTGAATGGACTGACAGATTGTTTACATTTAAAGTCTGTTTCCTTAGAACTTATACCCACCCTATTCCTTCTCTACCACTTCTACCCTTCCCCTTGTTCCTCATAGTTCTTGGGCGTGTACTACTTCAGCAGGGACCTGGGGTGGCTTTCGTGAAACTAAATACAATCAAAAAGCCCAGGGAACAAGAATTAATTTAAATGTGTTCATTTAATTCAACCTTCTGCTGCAGCAGCCATTGAAAAGCAGTGGTCATTACTCTGTGCCGTGGCCACGGACCTCAGCAAGGACCACAAGGTGGCCAAGCACACTCGGTTCGTGCTGGACTAATCCCAGAGGTATATGGTTTCGCTCTGTGTGAGTCGTGTACACGTGGGACTGTCAAGGTTTCCAAGGACAAGTGGGCCCTCAAGTTCATGAGGAAAAGGGTGGGGACACACATCCGTGCCTAGAGGAAGAGGGAGGGGTTGAGCAGCTTTAAGGAAAACAGCTGCCAAGAAGTTCTGAGCCTCCTTCCCTGAGGTACATAATCCAACCTTTACAGGGAAAAAGCATATACTGTTTGGGACATTAAGCCAACTGTGAATACTAGTGTTTTTCAGCCCACTAGCTAGATATAGAGGGTGGATAAGATACATGTAGTGTGTTCCACCCACAGACTAAAGGTTGTGCAAAGAGAACTTGCAAGAAGCCAAAACCCTGCAACTTGATTCTGCAACTTAAATTGTCCCACAGTAGACAGTAATACATTCACAATTAGAAAACTTCTATTTGGTTTAGTGATATCCCAACTACCATAGAATAGCAAATAACTGCTGCATGTGCCCAGACACAAAACTTTTTATCCACAGCTTGCTGTTCAGTTAATACAAAGTTTTGTGAATGGGCATATACATCAGTTATTTGCTGTTCTATGGTAGTTGGGATATCACTAAATCAAATAGAAGTTTTCTAATTGTGAATGTATTAGCCAGCCATGGATTTTGATCAATAAGTGGGAAATGAAGCAGCCTTTGTAAACATTAAGCCACATGCTCATTCAATCTTTATCTTCATATCCTAGTAAGTAAATTTGCTTTCCGTGTTAAACAACAGCAACAAAAGGCATACCAAAATCCTTGTATACCTTTGGGTGTAAACTTTTCTGGGGTTTTACATTATTATGAAGTCAAAGACAAATTTATAACTTCCTTGAGATAGCTAAAACTTGCATAGCAACCTCTTTAAGTAGGGATAAATTATTATAAAGAAATTGATCCTGCATTATTTTCTACTCAGGACAGGGTTTTGGTTAAATACATTTTTGTTCTGTTTTAAAATCTCTTATACGTGCTTTGTCCATCTACTAGTTAGCTGCAAAGCAGCTGACCTCAGGCAAAGTTAAGTCCCTTGGGAAGTCCAGTACCTAGAGATAGGGAGACAATTTTGCTTGACATTGACACTATTTAGTTAGAAGTAACTATAAGTGTTTCGGTAGATCAGTGGAAATTGATTTTGGATGTTAGATAGTAGAAACTTCTTTTACCTTGAGGAGAACATAAATATTATCAATAATATCCATTAAAATATGCATAGGGGAAGAATGGAAAATAAGGCATAGAACTAATTCCAACCCACAGGGGTTTTATGAAGATTGGCTGAGGTAAACTGAGGAGTGTTACAATACATAATAAATTCTCTTTGGCCATTATAGCTTTTTTAAATTGTTGGCTCTTATTTTTACCAATCTGAGTTTTCATTGGCCTTTGTTTTTCTTACACAGTTAGAGGGAAAGGAATTATGATATGACCTTAAAAATCTCTGTGCCTCAGTTTTCTTCTAGTACTTCTTTATAGGGTTGCTGTGAGGATTAAGTGAGTTAATACATGTAAGGCACTTAGAACAGTGCCTGGCACATAATAAACACTATTTATATGTTAACTATTATTATTGTTAAGAACGATCCAAATACAGTGCTCAAGAGTGGAGAAGTCAGAATTCTAATAGGTTGCTATAGTAACTTAGACTCAAAGCTATAAAAATTTAGCTGACCTTCCTATCAAAGTTCAGTGATAATTCTGCTACATAAGCCTCTGGTATTCTTTTGTTATATCCACTCAGCAAATGTTCATTCTGAACCTAATGTGTCGGGCAGTGTGCCAGGTTTTGTGAGAGCTATGGAGCCCAAATGGATATAGACACTGCCCTCATGATACTTAAATAAGAACAAAAATAGCTATAATAAAAAAAATATGCTAAGTATAGTAGGAACTTGCACTCAGAAGAGGGAGAGATTTACTTTCAGTTAGGAAAATCTTGAAGGAAATAGCACTTGAACTAGATCTGAGTGGATGTGACGTTCAGAGATGGAATGAGGAAGAAACAGATTTGTCATTGGAGGACACGATGTGAGGAAAGGAGTGGGTCTGTGCTGGAAAGGTGGTCCAGGCTGTCTTTAGTTGTACCTTCCCTGTTGTAAAATGAGGGTGGAGGTGCTAAAAATGGTAGATACTGGTTGAACATAATACTGCTGCCAAGCATTTTGCAGGTATTTCACGTTTGTTACTGAATTCCACACAATAACCAGATGAGCTAAGTATTATTTTCCCTATTTTAGAGGTGAAGAAAAGTTGTATACTTAGAAAGTAACTGCACAACCATTTAAGCACAGGAGTGGTTGATGGCAAAAGCCTGGGTTTCTTTCTAACATACCTGGCTGCCTCTTCAAAATCGCAAGCGATTGGTTGACAGATAATTAAACACATTCTACCATCTTGAGAATACTAATTGATACCAATTAGAATTTTCTTCATTACCACTACTACAGTTTCAGCAAACAGATTTTCTGCCTCCGGCGTTTCCCAGAAACCCCTGATAAGAAGGTATGTCTTTCCCCAAGACTGTTTCTGAAAAGGTTGCTGGTGAGCATGCAGTCCGTGCAGAGTTGGATGGTCATTCTGGCTGTAGTGACTTGGGGTCCCACATCTACAGGCTGGACCCTCTCCTTTTTCAGTATCAGATAAATAGCGTTATCTGTGTGATCAAGTTCAAACTCAGAATGGAATTCAGGGACTCTGTGCCTTGGCTCCATTCACTTCCTGGCTTTGTTTCCAGATCTATAAAATAGCAGTAAAAATACTTTTATATGCTTCAAGGTTTATTGTGGGATAAGATAAAATTTAGTACATGGAATACTTCATAAACTATTCACTGCCTTATAAATATTGTTTCTATAATCATAGGCTTGTGAAACAGTTACATCCTCAGAGGATACATAGGGGTCTTTGTTCCTACACTTGAGTGGCTTCAGATGGCTTATTTTAGCTTCTCCTTTTTTCTAACAGACTCAACTGTCATGTCTTTGTATTGTCATTATGCTTCCCTCCAACAGCCCACTCCTCTCTCAATTTGCTTTTAATCAGCAGTCAACTAGGAAACCACATAATAGAACTTGCTGGCACTATGTCTAAAATTAAAGAAATTTTGTTCTTCTCTTTAACAAGGGGTGAGAGGAAATTTTTTTTAAATCTCAATTGGCTTAAAATTTCATGTTAATTTTTTAAATCTTATAAGTTTTTAAGCATTTTTAGAAATTAATAATGCATGCACTTAATCTTTCAAACAATGCAAAAGCATATAAAATAAAAAAGATCTGATCCCATCCTCCCTTTCCTTCCCAACAACTCCCTAGAAATAATCACTATTTACTGGTATGAATATATGAGATAAGCACATAATGGTCTGCAACTTACTTTTTGACCAAACTGTTGAGCTTTTAGTGTCAGTACATTATTGGTTATTGCTACGTAATAGAACCCCAGAACTTAGTGGTTTGACTATATTTATTACCTGAGTTCCTGTGAGTCAGGAGTTCAGTAGCGGCTTAACTGGGCACTTAGCTGGAGGTAGATTGAGGTTGCAGTACTGGAGGCTTGAGTGGGGCTGAAGGCTTTACTTCTAAGGTGAAAAAACTCACAGACAGGCTGTTGGCAGGAGGCCTCAGTTCCTCTCTCTATAGGGTTGCTTGAGGATCTTCACAACATGGTAGCAGGCTTCCCCAAGAATGAGCCATCTTAGAGATTCACTAGATCCTAGAGAGAGCCAAGTAGAAGCAATCCTTTTTCTGACCTAGCCTCCGAAGTTACATCATTTTGCCATATTCTTCGCTGGAAGCAAGTTTCTAAGTTAGGTCCACATACAAGGGAAGTGAAATTAGACTTCACCTTTTGAAGGGAGGCATATCAAAGAATTTGTGGATATGTTTTAAACCACCAGAGTATGTATAGCTCTCTCATTCATTTTCATGTTTGTGTTACGTTCCATAGTATGGAGGTACCATAATTTCTTTAACCATGCCCCCATTAGTAGATACTGTTACTCATCTAAACAGTGCTTCAGTGAATACGCACATACACCTTTACCAACTTGAGCTAGAATTTAGCCAGATACGTAAAAGTAGTTGTTGGGTTCTGAAGGTGGGCCAAAGGGGATGGATCCCTTAAAACTAAAGAGCTGGAATGCATGAAGGCATGTTTTGCCTTTCAGCTGTGTTCTGGCTAGATGGTTCAGAAAGATATTGGAGTTAGTCATTTCATGTAATCAGACTCATACAAACAGAAAACATCTCAACATATTCTTGGTATTAAAAACAAGTTTAATACTATGAGAAATGTGTGAATTAGGGGTATAGATGTCAACATGAGTGAAATTTATTAATGTAATATTGAGTAAAAAAAACAAGAACAGAAAAATATATAGCATGATGCTAGTTATATAAAATTTAAATGTGAAAAACAGTATTTTGTTGCTTAGAAATAGTGTACAGTAAAAATACAAAGAAATCTATGATAAATTCAGGGTAGTGGTTACTTGGAATGGACTGCAGTTGAGGAGGTACACACATTTAGGGGGTTTCTTAATTGGCAGTTTTATTTCTTTATCAGAATAATGAGGACACAGATGTTGGTATTATTCTTTGTACTTTTTTGGTACATCTACAGTTATCACAATGAAAATTATGAGAGGCTCTTGATTTTTAAATTCTGAGCTCTTATTTTAGCTTCAACTTTTGGTATTAAGTATATACATTTGTTTATTGATGGTGATTTTAGTGCAGTGAAGATAGTCAAAAATTAATTAATTTTTAGGTAAAGTTAATATCTAAAGTAAATACAGTAGGCTCTGGGATTCAGGTGGATTTTCATCAGGAGACAATGAGCAAATCAATGAAAAGATTACCAGGCTCGGAGGAGTCCAACGACCTGTGTTATGGTCTGTTCACCACCATGTCTGACAGCGATTTGGAGCATTTAGTTAACTTGAGTCACAGTTTTCTCATCTGTAAATTGCAGGGAGCAAACCCACTTCTTGGTGCTATTATACAGATCACATGAAATTTTTTAAAAATTAAAAATATGAAAAGCACCTAGTCCAGTTACTGGTGCAGCAGATGTTCATTATTTTCTTCCTACTCCCACAGATTACTGCCATCATGATTCTGGTACCATGTCTAGCATTTAAGCAAGTATGTATTTTTGGTAATTATGTAAAGTTTGCATTTTTCTTTTGTCATGTAAGAAAAAATGTTCAGTATTAAATATTCGAATGCCTTTATACAATGAGTTAAAATTATTTAATAGTGGATTATAAACTGTACAGTTGTCATCTCTAGGGATTTCTTTTTGCTGACATTTGAGCAGACAGTTTTTTTGCTGACTGAATATCTCTTTGTTGTGTTGCTTTGAGCTCGTTAACGACCAAATTCTTATGTGGCAGCTGCACATTACACATGCTTATTCTCCGTGTTCAGACCATAAATCTTCTGTGACTGAGTGACAACACCACCTGCAGAGTCTTTTGATGTTGCAGATATAGCACTAATAATGTTATTTCAGACCTGTTTTCTCATACATTTTAGCGCTACTGGGACAATGAAATGATATTTCAGGATATGAGAAGTTATTGTTATTGTTTTTTGTGTATTTTACAATGGAGACAGACTGGTAATATTTGCTATATGTAGGATTGTAGAACATGGAACAGCAAGAGTATTCGGTATATACCCAGCTGAGGTTTGTTAAATACTTAGAGTAACTCTGAGTATGTTATCATTTTTTCTCCCTAAAATCTATTTTCTAGCTTATTCTTATCTAACAACATGTTGAAGGTCAACACTGGGGCAATGACACACTCACCCATCCCAACCAAAGCTTTTTGTTTTGGTGGCACTACTTTTTGTGACTGGCAACAGAACACAGTGCTTGAAAGCAGAGGCTCAGTTCACGTCCTGGCTCCTCCCCTTACTAGTTTGTTCTCAAGTCACTGAACCTCTCTGTACCTCAGTTTCATCTGTAAAATGGGGATGACCATAACATCTGCCTCTCGGGGTAATTATGAAGATTGCTAATATTTACAATATATTAGAGCAGTGTCTGGCTCAGAATGAGGACTGTTTAAAGATTCATTAAATAAACACATCAAATAAATATAGCAGACAGACAGCTGTAGAGCATAGAGCACACAGGACTGGGCTTGGCTCTGTGGGCTCATCCCAGATTGGATCTGTCCCCAAACAGTAAAAGACACTGTCCTTTCAGTCAAATTAGTTATACAAGCTAATAAGGATAAGGAGGAATATAAAGTATCAGCAGATGATGCCTTCCCTTTGGCTTAACCAAACCAGAAGCCTAGGGGTTAAGGGAACCTATGTCATTTTTTAGGGCAGAGGGCTGGTGGGACAAGGGTAGGGAGGGATCTAGAGGGACAAACAGAAAATATCCATCACAGTTTCTAAGACAAAGTGCATATTTATATATAGTGCATATATGATATGTAGATATGTGCATATTTCTATATAAATTTTCCATTATCTTCCAATATATTTTCTAAGTTTCTACAGAAAGAAGTGTGATCTCGGCATGTAACTGGAATGAAAAAGTCTCACAGTCACTTAAAGTGTATTTCCAGCATTACTACTTCCTGGCTTAAACAAAGGAGGAACACAGTTCATTTTCCACTTAATTCAGAAAAGCCATTCCAAGCATGGTAGGAAATGTTAAAGAGCTGATAGAATTGATACTACTACCTCCGAGGTAGAAGTGCTGGCAAAACTATCCCCCAGTCTTTATGCCATATGCTTCTAATCTGCACCAATAATTCCTGTTCATAAATAGATATATTGAATTCTCTTTTTAGAGTAATAAATCTATGCCTAAACCAGTTTTTTCATTTTTCTTCTACTAGAGTACCATTGTGCTCACTCTGATGTTCACGTCTTCAATGGGAGGTAAAGCTGATATGGAATTTTCTGAATAAGAAAAGTGGTTAAAAGAACACTTCAAAATAAACCATTGTCTAACAGACTGGACACACATTGTCCTGGGGAGTTGAGGTAGCTGAGAGATGATGAATGAACAGGCTTTAATTCTCTTGGTGATTTGTTGCTAGAGGACCATTTTAAATTTCTTCCCTGGAGCCTTGAGAAGGTAGCTCACTTGCCTCACAGCATTGGGTTAATTCTGTGTTCAGGTACACAAGGGACCTGATTAACCCTGGTTTGACAATTAGTTGTTGGTAGCTAATAACTAATTATTCAGGACATGAGGACATGAGGTTACATTTTTGTAACCTTCCCTCCCCCTCCAAAAACAATATATTCAATAAATTCACATAGGGGAACTTTAGCCTGCCTATGGTTGGGAGCCAATTTTGTTTGCCCGACTTTTGAACCTTTGAATTTAATGAGGGGTTGCTGACACTTTCTCCCATTCAACAGCTAGGAATTTAGTTTTCCCAGATTTGCAATCAGGATCAACTTTACCCAAAACACTGTGTGGGAGGTGGAATTCTAAGATGACCCCCCCAGTGACCCTCACCCTTTGTCTTATTCCCTCACCTGTGAATATGAGACATCATTCCTGTGATTATGTTATCTTACCTGGCAGAGGGGTTTTTGCAGATGTACTTAAGGTTAGTAATCAGTTGATCTTAAGATAAACTATTGAGTGGGCCTAGCATAATCATATGAGCCCTTTAAAAGCAAAGAGTTTTCTCTGGCTGGTGGCAGAACTGGAAGTCGGAGAGATTTGAAGCGTGAGAAGGACATGCTGCTGTTGGCTTTGAAGACAGAGGGGCCACATGAATACAGGTGGCCTTTAAGAGCATGGAGCGGCCCCAGCTGACAGACAGTAAGAAAATGGGACCCTCATGCAAGGACCTGGATACTATCAGCCGCCTAAATGATCTTGGAAGCAGGTTTTTTCCCAGAGCCTCCAGATAAGAGCCAAGCGTAGCCACACCTTGATTTCAGCCTTCATGAGACCCTGAGCAGAGACCCAGCTGAGCCGTCCATTCGTACTTATGACCTCCACAACTGGAAGCTTATAAATGGTGTTTTAAGTGACTACATGTGTGGCCTAGAAATATATTTTGCGACTAGTTTATCTTGAAAGGAATACCGGGGAGTTATACTGCTCTAAGCTATAAGTGCTATGGGTACTTTCCCGAGAAAAAAGTTGATGGCCAGGGTGAGTGTTTGCTTAGGATACAGCTACTTCAGTAATGGTGTGAAAAACCACACATTCTTCTGTTAGGGAACAGTCTGCTGCTGGTATGTAATTTTTATGTGTTTGATTCTTACAGGAAGGAGCTTTTACAAACCATTAACATTTATTAAACAAACCCACAACCTGTGACAGAAATCAGTGAACTTTTTCTGTGAAGGGCCACATGGTAAATACTTGTGGCTTTGGGGCCCATATGGTCTCCATCGCAACTATAATCAATTCTGTCCTGGCATCACAGCAGACACAGACAATATTTGAGTGAATGAGTGTAGCTGTGTGCCAGGAAAACTTTATTTATGGTCATAATTTGGCTTGTGTTATCAGTGTCTTATCTCTGGGTTTTTTTCTTTTTACTCATGGCTGGTAGGTACTAGTTATTCCTTTAATTTATCACAACTGATTTCTGCCCTCATTCGTAGCTTTTCCTGACTTGAATTTACAAGAAACCTCCCCCACCAAAAAAAGTCTCTTTACTGAATTATCTTATAATCTTGAGCATGTTTTTTGTTTTTTGTTTTGCGGTACGCGGGCCTCCTACTGCTGTGGCCTCTCCCGTTGCGGAGCACAGGCTCCGGACACGCAGGCTCAGCGGCCATGGCTCACGGGCCGAGCCACTCCGCGGCATGTGGGATCTTCCCGGACCGGGGCACGAACCCGTGTCCCCTGCATCGGCAGGTGGACTCTCAACCACTGCGCCACAGGGAAGCCCTTGAGCATGTTTTTAAGTGACAAAATTGGTAGGAGAAGGACTATGGAATCTGTTTTATTACATAAGCATAGTGTATAAAACTTAATTTTAAAAGAGGCAAAGGTCATTCCTTTTATTTATTGAGGTATAATTGATGTGAAACTTTATATTAGTTTCAGGCATACAGCATAATGATTTGATAATCGTGTATACTGCCAAAATGATAAGCCTAGTTAACATCCAACACTACACATAGTTACAAATTGTTTTTCTTTCTTGTGATGAGAACTTTTAAGATTTATTCTGTTAGTAACTTTTTTTTTTTTAAACGGGAGTCACTGAGCTTTATGGTTTCATTTGGCCCCAAAAATACACTTTTAGGGGGCCTCAAATTACTAGACATGTGAATTTGAATGTTCCCCACCGCCAGGTCCCTTCCACCCTTCGGTTCCTCCCAGGAGCTCCAAAGCCAAAGTTGAGTCTGTCCCACTCGGGTCGTTCCACAGCGGCTCTGCTTCCTGGGGGCTGCAGTTGCGATGTGAATGACGGTGACGTTCCAGCTCAGGGGCCTCTGCCAGCTGCTGTCACATGATTGCACGGCACGAGTTTTGTTTCCAGGCCGTTTTATAGAAGGCTTTAGACTGTATTCCCAGCACTTCGGATTTGGACACCAGGTCATCTAGCTTCTCGCCTCGCTCTAACAAAGACTCCGCGGTGTTGTGCAGGATGATTTTGGTCTCATCTAGTTCAGCCTGCACTTTAGTCATTGGGTCAACTTCTCGGAGGTTCTGGTATCTACTGAGGTGACCGTCCAGGCCTGCATACTGGATGGTATTGGGGGATCCAACTGGCCAGTCTGGCCTTTCGACCTGCTTGGAGAATTCGTCTAGTACCTTCTCCAGCAAGGTAAACGCCACCCAGGATGGGTATTCACTGTCAGCAATGACCACTCCCACCAGACTGTCGCTTCTCACTTAGACATGGCACAGATATTCTTGTTCTTTGACAGAAGCTCTGCTGCCTTTTGAAGAGCGCTCCACAGTCAGTTGACTTGTGAAGGTCATGAATTCCTGAACGCTGGACCTCTGGAAGAAGCTGAAGGAGGACACGTCGTACGCAGCTTTGAGCGGCACCGCCTTGGCATCGCCTTTGTACGGGACACTGAGGCTGTACAGCTTCATGGCGCCGTGCCCTCGGGCCAGCTTCCCGCCTGGCCGCGGGACCAGCTTGCAGGGAGCAGCATGGCACTGCCCCTCGAGACCGCCATCAGCTGCTGACGGGTCGGCCACTCTCTTAGTAACTTAAATATGCAGTACAGTATTAACTATAGTCGCCAGTCTGTACATTACATCCCCTGACTTACTTATTGTATAACTGAAAGTTTGTACCTTTTGTCCTCTTCATCCTTTTCACCCACCACCCCTGCCCCGCCACGCCCTAGCTTCTCCACATTTGACAGCCGCCTATCTGTGAGCTCAGTTTTTTCTTTTGATTCCACATAAAAGTGACATCGTACAGTATTTTTCTTCCTCTGACTTATTTCACTTAGCATAATGCACTCAAGGTCCATTCCTGTTGTCACAAATGGCAAGATTCCTTTTTTTTTTAATGGCTGAGCAATATTCCACTGTGTGCGCGTGCGCGTGTGCGTGTGTGTCTGTGTCACATCTTTATCCATTCACTCATCAAAGGCCACTTAGGTTACATATCTTGGCTGTTGTACATAATGCTGGACTGAACATGGCAGTGTATATATATATATATATATATATATATATACACACACACATATCTTTTCAACTTAGTGTTTTCATTTGGGGGGGGGGCGCTGGAATAAATACCCAGGGGTGGATTGCTGTATCATACAGTAGGTCTATCTTGAGGAACCTCCAAACTGTTTTCCATAGTGGCTGCACCAATTTACATTCTCACCCAGAGAGCACAAGGATTCTCTTTTCTTCATATCTTTCCTAAGACTTGTTATTTTTTGTCTTTTTGATAATAGCCATTCTAACAGTTAGGAGGTGATATCTCATTGTCTCTCTGATTTGCATTTTCCTGATGATTAGTGATGTTGAACACTTTTCATATGTCTGTTGTATGTCTTCTTTGGGAAAATGTCTATTCAGATTCTGTGCCTATTTTTTAAATGAAATTACTGGTTTTCTTGCTATTGAGTTATATGACTTCTTTATATAATTTGGATACTAACCCCTTAACAGATACATGATTTACAGATATTTTCTCCCATTCAATAGGTTGCCTTTTCATTTTGTTGATGGTTTCGTTTGCTGTGCAGAAGCATCTTAGTTTGATGTAGTCCCACTTGTTTATTTTTGCTTTTGTTGTCTCTGCTTTTGGTGTCAATCCCAAAAGTCATAGCCAAGACTTAAGGACTTTACCACCTATTTTTTTTTAGATGTTTTATGGTTTCAGGTCTTACATTAGGTACTATTAAGTCCTTACCCCATTTGGAATTAATGCTTTGTGTGTGGTGTAAGATAGCGGTTCAGTTTCATTCTGTTGCATATGGCTGTCTGGTTTTCCCATCTCCATTTATTGAAGAGATTGTTCTTTCCCCCATTGTATATTCTTGGCTTCTTTGTCATAAATTAATTGACCATACATGTGTGGTTTCTGGGCTCTCTGTTCTGTTCTGTTGATATATATGTCTGTTTTTATGCCAATACCATACTGTTTTGATTACTATAGCTCTGTAATTATAGCTTAAATTTAGAAAGTGTGATGCCTCCATCTTCGTTTTTATTTCTCAAGATTGCTTTGGCTACTCAGGGACTTTTGTGATTCCATACAAATTTTAGGATCATTTGTTCAATTTCTATGAAAAATACCATTGGAATTTTTATAGAGATTGCATGGACTCTGTAGATTGCTTTGGATGGTGTGGATATTTTAACAATGTTCTTCTAATTCATGATCACAGAATATTTTTCCATTTATTTGTGTCTTCTTTAATTCCTTACGTCAATGTCTTATAGTTTTCAGTATACAGGTCCATTACCTACTCAGTTAAATTTTTTCCTAGGTATTTTATTCTCTTTCATGCAGTTGTAAATGGGATTGGTTTCTTAATTTCTCTTTGTGATAGTTTGTTATTAGTGTATAGAAACGCAGTAGATTTTTGTATATTGATTTTGTATCCTGAAACTTTATTGAATTTGTTTATTAGTTCTAACACTTTCTTTGTGGAGTCTTTAGGGTTTTCTATTTATAATACCATGTTATTTGCAAATACTGACAATTTTACTTCTTTCTCTCTAATTTGGATGCCTTTTATTTCTTTTTTTTTTTTAGAAGATGTTGGGGGTAGGAGTTTATTAATTTATTTATTTTTGCTCTGTTGGGTCTTCGTTTCTGTGTGAGAGCTTTCTCTAGTTGTGGCAAGTGGGGGCCACTCTTCATCGTGGTGCGTGAGCTTCTCACTGTCGTGGCCTCTCTTGTTGCAGAGCACAGGCTCCAGACGCGCAGGCTCAGTAGTTGTGGCTCACGGGCCTAGTTGCTCCGCGGAATGTGGGATCCTCCCAGACCAGGGCTCAAACCCGTGTCCCCTGCATTAGCAGGCAGATTCTCAACCACTGCGCCACCAGTGGAAGCCCCTATTTCTTTTTCTTGCCTAATTGTTTGGGCTAGGACTTCCAATACTGTGTTGAATAAAAGTGGTGAGAATGGGCATACTTGTCTTGTTCCTGATTTTACAGGAAAAGCTTTCAGCTTTTCACCATTGAGTATGATGTTAGCTGTGGGCTTATCATATATGGCCTCTATTATGTTGAGGTACATTCCTTCGGTACCCACTTTGCAGAGAATTTTTATCATAAATGTTGAATTTTCCTAAATGCTTTTCCTGCATCTAATGAGATAATCATATGGTTTTTATCCTTCATTTTGTTAATGTGGTATATAACATTGATTTGCAGATGTTGAACCATCCTTGCATCACTGGAATAAATCCCACTGGATTATGGTGTATGATTCTTTTCATGTATTGATGAATCCAGTTTGCTAATATTTTGTTGAGGATTTTTGCATCCATATTCATCAGGGGTATTGGCCTGTAATTTTCTTTTGTTGTGGCATCCTTGTCTGATTTTGGTATCAAGGTAATGCTGACCTCTTAAAATTACTTTTGAAGTCTTATCTCTTCTGTTTTTTTGGAAGAGTTTTGAGAAGGATTGGTATTAATTCTTGAATATTTGGCAGAATTGACCAGTGAAGCTGTCTTATCCTGGACTTCTGTTTGCTAGGAGGTTTTTCTTTTGTTTTGTTTTTAGGTTTGTTTTTTTTTTTTTCTATTTTGTTTTATTTATTTTTTTATACAGCAGGTTCTTATTAGTCATCAGTTTTATACACATCAGTGTATACATGTCAATCCCAATTGCCCAATTCAGCACACCACCATCCCCAGCCCCCCACGGCTTTCTCCACTTGGTGTCCATACATTTGTTCTCTACATCTGTGTCTCAACTTCTGCCCTGCAAACCAGTTCAACTGTACCATTTTTCTAGGTTCCATATACATGCCTTAATATGCGATATTTGTTTTTCTCTTTCTGACTTACTTCACTCTGTATGACAGTCTCTAGATCCATCCATGTCTCAACAAAGGACTCAATTTCGTTCCTTTTTCTGGCTGAGTAATATTCCATTGTATATATGTGCCACATCTTCTTTATCCATTCATCTGTTGTTGGGGATTTAGATTGCTTCCATGACCTGGCTGTTGTAAATAGTGCTGCAATGAACATTGGGGTTGCATGTGTCTTTTTCAATTACGGTTTTCTCTTGGTATATGCCCAGTAGTGGGATTGCTGGATCATATGGTAATTCTATTTTTAGTTTTTTAAGGAACCTCCATACTCTTCTCCATAGTGGGTGTATCAATTTACATTCCCACCAACAGTGCAAGAGAGTTCCCTTTTCTCCACACCCTCTCCAGCATTTGTTGTTTGTACATTTTCTGATGATGCCCATTCTAACTGGTGTGAGGTGAAACCTCACTGTAGTTTTGATTTGCATTTCTCTAATAATTAGTGATATTGACCAGCTTTTCATGTGCTTCTTGGCCATCTGTATGTCTTCTTTGGAGAAATGTCTATTTAGGTCTTCTGCCCATTTTTGGATTGGGTTGTTTCTTTAATATTGAGCTGCATGAGCTGTTTATATATTTTGGAGATTAATCCTTTGTCCGTTGATTCATTTGCAAATATTTTCTCGCATTCTGAGGGTTGTCTTTAAGTCTTGTTTATGGTTTCCTTTGCTGTGCAAAAGCTTTTAAGTTTCATTAGGTCCCCTTTGTTTATTTTTGTTTTTATTTCCATTACTCTAGGAGGTGGATCAAAAAAGATCTTGCTGTCATTTATGTCAAAGAGTGTTCTTCCTATGTTTTCCTCTAAGAGTTTTATAGTGTCCGGTCGTACATTTAGGTCTCGAATCCATTTTGAGTTTATTTTTGTGTATGGTGTTAGGGAGTGTTCTAATTTCATTCTTTTACATGTAGCTGCCCAGTTTTCCCAGCACCACTTATTGAAGAGACTGTCTTTTCTCCATTGTATATCCTTGCCTCCTTTGTCATAGATTAGTTGACCATAGGTGTGTGGGTTTATCTCTGGGCTTTCTATCTTGTTCCACTGATGTATGTTTCTGTTTTTGTGCCAGTACCTTATTGTCTTGATTACTGTAGCTTTGTGGTACAGTGTGAAGTCAGGGAGTCTGATTCCTCCAGCTCCGTTTTTTCCCTCAAGACTGCTTTGGCTCTTCGGGGTCTTTTGTGTCTCCATACAAATTTTAAGATTTTTTGTTCTAGTTCTGTAAAAAATGCCATTGGTAATTTGATAGGGATTGCATTGAATCTGTAGATTGCTTTGGGTAGTACAGTCATTTTCACAATATTGATTCTTCCAATCCAAGAACATGGTATATCTCTCCATCTGTTGGTATCATCTTTAATTTCTTTCATCAGTGTCTTATAGTGTTCTGCATACAGGTCTTTTGTCTCCCTAGGTAGGTTTATTCCTAGGTATTTTATTCTTTTTGTTGCAGTGGTAAATGGGAGTGTTTCCTTAATTTCTCTTTCAGATTTTTCATCATTAGTGTGTAGGAATGCAAGAGATTTCTTGGCATTAATTTTGTATCCTGCAACTTTACCAATTGATTAGCTCTAGTAGTTTACTGGTGGCATTTTCAGGATTCTCTATGTATAGTATCGTGTCATCTGCAAACAGTGACCAATTTGTAATCCTTTTATTTCTTTTTCTTCCCTGATTGCCGTGGCTAGGACTTCCAAAACTATGTTGAATAATAGTGGGGAGAGTGGATATCCTTGTCTTGTTCCTGACCTTAGAGGAAATGCTTTCAGTTTTTCACCTTTGAGAATGATGTTTGCTGTGGCTTTGTTGTATATGGCCTTTATTATGTTGAGGTAGGTTCCCTCTATGCCCACTTTCTGGAGAGTTTTTATCATAAATGGGTGTCGAATTTTGTCAAAAGCTTTTTCTGCATCTACTGAGATGATCATATGGTTTTTATTCTTCAATTTGTTAATGTGGTGTATCACATTGATTGATTTGCCTATATTGAGGAATCCTTGCATCCCTGGGATAAATCCCTCTTGACCGTGGTGTATGATCCTTTTAATGTGTTGTTGGATTCTGTTTGCTAGTATTTTGTAGAGGATTTTTGCATCTATATTCATCAGTGATATTCTGTAATTTTCTTTTTTTGTAGTACCTTTGTATGGTTTTGGTATCAGGATGATGGTGGCCTCATACAATGAGTTTGGGAGTGTTCCTTCCTCTGCAATTTTTTGGAACAGTTTGAGAAGGACGGGTATTAGCTCTTCTCTAAATATTTGATAGCATTCACCTGTGAAGCCATCTGGTCCTGGACTTTCGTTTGTTGGAAGATTTTTAATCACAGTTTCAGTTTCATTACTTGTGATTAGTCTGTGTATATTTTCTATTTCTTCGTGGTTCAGTCTTGGAAGGTTATACCTTTCTAAGAATTTGTCCATTTCTTCCAGGTTGTCCATTTTATTGACCTGGAGTTGCTTGTAGTAGTCTCTTAGGATGCTTTGTATTTCTGCGGTGTCTGTTGTAACTTCTCCTTTTTCATTTCTAATTTTATTGATTTCAGTCCTCTCCCTCTTTTTCTTCATGAGTCTAACTAATGGTTTATCAATTTGTTTATCTTCTCAAAGAACCAGCTTTTAGTTTTATTGATCTTTGCTATTGTTTTCTTTGTTTCTATTTCATTTATTTCTTCTCTGATCTTCATTATTTCTTTCCTTCTGCTAACTTTGGGTTTTGTTTGTTCTTCTTTCTCTAGTTCCTTTAGGTGTAAGGTTAGATTGTTGATTTGAGATTTTTCTTGTTTCTTGAGGTAGGCTTGTATAGCTATAAACTTTTCTCTTAGAACTGCTTTTCCTGCATCCCATAGGTTTTGGATCGTCGTGTTTTCATTGTCATTTGTCTCTAGGTATTTTTTGATTTCCTCTTTGATTTCTTCAGTGATCTCTTGGTTATTTAGTAACGTATTGTTTAGCCTCCAAATGTTCGTGTTTTTTACAATTTTTTCCCTGTAATTCATTTCTAATCTCACAGCGTTGTGGTCAGAAAAGATGCTTGATATGATTTCAATTTTCTTAAATTTACTGAGGCTTGATTTGCGACCCAATATGTGAGCTATTCTGGAGAATGTCCCTTGTGCACTTGAGAAGAAAGTGTAACCTGCTGTTTTTGGATGGAATGTCCTATAAATATCAATTAAATCTATCTGGTCTGTTGTGTCATTTAAAGCTTGTGTTTCCTTATTTTTTTTCATTTTGGATGATCTGTCCATTGGATGATCTGTCCATTGGTTAAAGTCCCCCACTGTTATTTTGTTACTGTCTATTTCCTGTTTTATAGCTGTTAGCAATTGCCTTATGTATTGAGGTGGTCCAAGTTGGGTGCATATATATTTATAATTGTTATATCTTCTTCTTGGATTGATCCCTTGATCATTATGTAGTGTCCTTCCTTGTCTCTTGTAACATTCTTTATTTTAAATTCTATTTATCTGATATGAGTATTGCTACTCCAGCTTTCTTTTGGTTTCCATTAACATGGAATATCTCTTTCCATCCCCTCACTTTCAGTCTGTATGTGTCCCTAGGTCTGAAGTGGGTCTCTTATAGACAGTATATATATTGGCTGCAGCATTTAATTCAGTCACATTTAAGGTAATTATTGATATGTATTTTTCTATGACCATTTTCTTAATTGTTTTGGGTTTGTTTTTGTAGGTCTTTTTCTTCTCTTGTGTTTCCCACTTAGAGAAGTTCCTTTAGCATTTGTTGTAGAGCTGGTTTGGTGGTGCTGAATTCCCTTATCTTTTGCTTGTCTGTAAAGCTTTTGATTTCTCCTTCAAATCTGAATGAGATCCTTGCTGGGTAGAGTAATCTTGGTTGTAGGTTCTTTACTTTCATCACTTTAAGTATATCATGCCACTCCCTTCTGGCTTGTAGAGTTTCTACTGAGAAATCAGCTGTTAACCTTAAGGGAGTTCCCTTGTATGTTATTTGTCATTTTTCCCTTGCTGCTTTCAATAATTTTTATTTGTCTTTAATTTTTGCCAATTTGATTACTATGTGTCTCGGTGTGTTCCTCCTTGGGTTTATCCTGTATGGGACTCTCTGAGTTTCCTGGACTTGGGTGCCTATTTCCTTTCCCATGTTAGGAACGTTTTCAACTATAATCTCTTCAAATATTTTCTCGGGTCCTTTCTCTCTTCTCCTTCTGGGACCCCTATAATGCGAATGTTCTTGCGTTTACTGTTGTCCCAGAGGTCTCTTAGGCTGTCTTCATTTCTTTTCATTCTTTTTTCTTTATTCTGTTCCGCAGCAGTGAATTCCACCATTCTTTCTTCCAGGTAACTTATCCATTCTTCTGCCTCCGTTATTCTGCTCTTGATTCCTTCTAGTATAGTTTTCATTTCAGTTATTTTATTGTTCATCTCAGTTTGTTTGTTCTTTATTCTTCTAGGTCTTTGTTAAACATTTCTTGCATCTTCTCTATCTTTGCCTCCATTCTTTTTCCGAGGTCCTGGATCATCTTCACTATCATTATTCTGAATTCTTTTTCTGGAAGGTTGCCTCTCTCCACTTCATTTCGTTGTTTTTCTGAGGTTTAATCTGTTTCACTATCATTATTTTCAATTCTTTTTCTGGAAGGTTGCCTATCTCCAACTTCATTTAGTTGTTTTTCTGGGGTTTTATCTTGTTTCTTCATCTGGTACATAACCCTCTGCCTTTTCATCTTGTCTATCTTTCTGTGAATGTGTTTTTTTTTCCCCACAGGCTGCAGGAATGTAGTTCTTCTTGCTTCTGCTGTCTGCCTTCTGGTGGATGAGGCTATCTTTAGGAGGTTTTGATTACTGATTCAACCTCCCTATTGGTCTGTTCAGATTTTCTATTTCTTCATGATTCAGTCTTGGAAGGTTTTATGTTTCAAAGAATTTATCTATTTCTCCTAGGTTGTCCAATTTTTTGGCATATAATTGTTCATAGTAGTGTCTGAACATTCTTTGTATTTCTGTGGTATCTATTTTGATGTCACCTCTTTCGATTCTGACTTTAGCTGAAAGTTTGTCCATTTGTTGTTTATCTTCTCAAAATGGCAGCTCTTGATTTCATTGATGTTTTCTATTGTCATTTTAGTCTCTATTTCATTTTTCTACTCTGACCTTTGTTATTTTAATTCTTCTACTAACTTTGAGTCTCAATTTGTTTTTTTTTTCTAGTTTCTTTAGTGTAAAGTTACGTTGTTTATGTGAGATTTTTCTTGTTTCCTGACGTCAGCATTTATAGCTATGCACTTCCCTGTTAGAATTACTTTTGCTGCATCCCATAAGTTTTGGTATGCTGTATTTACATTTTCATTAGTCTTAAGGTATTTTTTGTTTCCTCTTTGATTTCTTCTTTGACCCATTTGTTCAGTAGCATGTTGTTTAATTTCCACATATTTGTGCATTTTCCAGTTTTCTTCTTGTAATTGAATTCTAGTTTCCTACCATTGTGGTTGGAAAAGATGCTTGATATTATTTTAGTCTTCTTAACTTTGTTAAGACTTGTCTTCTGGCCTCATATATTATCTATCCTGGAGAATACTCCATGTGCACTTGAGAAGATTGTGCATTCTGTTGCTTCTTGGATGAAATGTTCTGTATATATCTGTTAAGTCTCTATGTTCTAACATGTCATTTAAGGCCAGTGTTTCCTTATTGATTTTCTGTCTGGATGATCTATCCATTGATGTAAGTGGGGTATTAAAGTCCCTCATTGTTATTGTATTGCTGTCTTTTTCTCCCCGTAGGTCTGTTAATATTTGCTTTATATATTTAGGTGCTCCTATGTTGGGTGCATAAATATTTACAAATATTTTCTTATTTGTTTAACACCTTTATGTGATGCCCTTCTTTGTCTCTTATTAATATCTTTGTTTTAAAGTTTATTTTGTCTGATGTAAGTATAGCTACCCCAGCTTTCTTTTTGTTTCCGTTTGCAGGGAATATATTTCTCTATCCCCTCTCTTTCAGTCTCTGTGTCCTTGTATCTGAAGTGAGTCTCCTGTAGGCAACATATAGATGGGTGGGTTTTTTTAATCCACTCTGTATCTTTCAATGGGAAAATTTAGCCCATTGACATTTAAAGTAATTGTTGATAGGTATGGACTTACTTCCATTTTGTTAATTGTTTTCTGGCTGTTTTGCAGGTCCTGTATTCCTTTCTTCTTCTCTTGTTGTCGTCTTTTGTGGTTTGATGACATACTTTAGTGGTATGCTTAGATTCCTTTATGTTTTGTGTATCTACTAGAGGTGTTTTTCTTTGTGGTTACCTTGAAGCTTACATATAAGAACTTATTTATAACAGTCTGTGTTAAGCTGGTAACAACTTAAATTTAAATAGGTTCTAAAGCTCTACAGTTTTGCTCTCCCCACCCCCACGTTTTATGTTTTTGATGTCACATTTACATCTTTTTATCCTGTGTATTCTTCAACTAATCATTATAATTATAGTTATTTTTATTAGTTTTGTGTTTTAATCTCCATACTAGCTCTATAAGTGATTAATCTACCACCTTTACATTAGATTATTCTGAATTTTACCTTTACCAGTGATACTTATTCTTTAATATGTTCTCTGTTACTGATTAGCACCTTCTTGTTTCAGCTTAAAGAAGTCCCTTTAACATTCCTTATAAGGCCAGTTTAGTGGTGAACTCCTTTAGCTTTTGCTTTTCTGGAAAAACTCTTTATCTCTCCTTCAATTCTGAATGATAACTTTGCCAGATTGAGTATTCTTGGTTGACAGTTTTTCCTCTAAGCACTTTGAATATATTGTGCCACTCCCTTCTGGCCTGCAAAGTTTCTGCTGAAAAATCTGTTGTTTTTATGAGGATTCCCTTATATGGAATAGGTTGGGGGGTTTTCTTGCTGCTTTTAAGACTTTCTCCTTGTCTTTATCTTTTGACACATTAATTATAATGTGTCTTTGTGTGGGTCTCTCTGGGTTTATCTTATTTGGAACTCTCTGGATTTCCTGGATCTGGATATCAGTCCCTCCCCAGGTTGGGGAACTTCTCAGCCATTATTTTCTTTCAATAAATTTTCTGCCCCTTTCTCTCTTATTTTCCTGGCACCCCTATAATGCAAATGTTGGTCTGCTTGATGTTGTCTTGTAAGTCCCTCAAAGTATCTTCACTTTTTTTTCCACTCTGTTTCCTTTTTGCTGCTTTGATTGGGAGAGTTCCACTGTCCTGTCCTTGAGTTCACTGATCCTTTCTCCTGCTTTATCTAGTCTACTCTTGAGCCCCTTTAGTGTATTTTTCAGTTATTGTATTCTTCAGCTCTGTGACTTCTTTTGTTACTTTCTTATATTTTCCCTTTGTTGAAGTTCTGACTGTATTCATCCATTCTTCTCCCAAATTCAGTGAGAATCTTTATGACAGTTATTTTGAACTCTTTATCAGGTAAATTACTTATCTTTGTTTCATTAAAGTCTTTTTTTGTTGTTTTATCTTGTTCTTTCCTGTGGAACATATTTCTCTGTTTCTTCATTTTCCTTGATTCTCTACATTGGTTTCTATGCATTAGATGAAACAGCCACCTTGCCCAGACTTGAAGGAGTGAGTCCATGTAGGAGATGAACCTTATTGTTCAATCCTGCCCTAGCTCTTGGTTGTCTCTCAAACTTTTTTGATTGTTAAGTAGTCTATTTTGTTTTTAATGGATGCTAGTAGCTGAGAGTATGCCAAGACCTGTCAGTGTAGGAGAGGATCTCAGTCAGCACCTAGACTAAACCTGATTGGAAGCTAAACCCTCAGGTAACAGCTTTCAAAGTATGCAAATATATACAGTTCTCTGGGACCACAAACATAAGTCCCACTGGCAGCTAGAGCCAGGTGATCTGGAGGTGTCCCCTGGGCAGCATCACAAAATTGGTGCCTCAGAAAAATGGACAGCCTCCTTTCCAGAAGATCCCAGAGACCTGGAATGAGGCAAAGAGAGAGTGCAAAGATGGTGTCCCCTGGCCTCCATTCCCGAGAGCGCCTTTGTAGGCCTCTAAAAGTGTGCCAAACCCTAAGCCTGCCCCTCAGGCCAAAGCTCCTGGACAAGCAAGAAGGCCTCTCTCTCAGAAAGATCTGCTATCTGCACGGTTCTCTGGGGGTGGCAGCCAGCCAGGAACTACCTTTGCATTTGTTACAGTCCCATGGGACCTAGGAACACAAGCCCCCCCTGGCCTCCAGAGCCAGGCAATCAAGTGCATCCCCTGGTGGTGTGGGGGGGGGAGGGGCAGCCACAAAAAACAGGGCACCAGACACATATACAAGTCCACTCCAGGATACACTGGTGCTCTGGAGTGTGGCAGAGGGAGAACATGAAGATAGCACCCACCCCCCAGGTCTCTGGAAAGGATTGTGGTCAGCCCTTAGATGTGTGTTTAATTAGAAGCCTGCCCCTCAGGCCTAGCTGATAAGATAATAGGCCTCTTTCACAGAAAGGCTGAGCTCCTGGGTCTGTTGCCTCTTGCTGTGTCCTGGGGAGTGGTAGCTGGTTGAGAGCTCTTTCTCTGTTGGTTACAGTCCTGTGGAACTTGTGAGCATATACCCTGCTGACCAGAGCCAGTCATTCTAAAGGTCTCCCCTGGCAGCAACCACAAAAGTTGGGGCACCAGAGATGGGCATAGGCTCCTTTCTGGGAGATCCTGGTGAGCTGGAGTGAGGGAGAGCAAAAAGATGGTGCCCACCAGCCTCTGTCCCTAGAGGGTACCCCAATAGGCCCTTAGACATGTGTTAGATTAGATTCCTTCTGCTCATACCAAACTTTCAGATTAGGAAATGAGCCTCTTTCACATAAAGTCTGGGTGCCTCTCAATTGACTGCCTCTGAGCTGGTCCTTGGGGTGGGGTGAGTCTGAAGATGAGTGCCCTTTAAGAGCCATTTCTCAGTTGGCTATGGCCTTGGGGGTCTCAAGGACATGGCCCCATTGGTTTTCAAAGCTTAGAGGGCTCACCTCTCAGGTGCAGGTCTTAAAAGTCGGGTGCCTGATGTGGGGTTCAAACCTTTCACTCCTCAGGGAGAAGCTACGGGTTTTGAGTTCCCTTCTGATTGTGTGTCACTGCAGCAGGTTGAGGGCAGGAGCGGGTTGCAGAGTTTATGGCGAGATTGTGTCAGCCTCTCCTACCTGCCTCAGTGTTGGTTTTTTTCTCATTTGCCCAATGTGTAGGAGTCACTCAGCCAGTTTTGGGGTGTCTTTTTTCCCAGAGGAAATTGTTGTGTAATTGGCTGTAGATTCAGTGTGTCTATGGGAAGAGGTGAGTTTAGGATCTTCCCATGTCACCGTCATGAACCAGTACCACTCATCACCTTTTCTCTGATTAGTAATTGTATAGTATATTTCTTTCCTATACCTTCACTTTCAATACCTTTCAGCTTTTTGGAATCTTAGTTTTAAGATATATTGCTTATGAACAGTTCATAGTTTTGCTATCCAGTTGATAATCTTTGTCTTTTACGTGGCCTGTTTTGTACATTTAATATAACTTCAGTGTAATTTCTGAGCTGGGCCAGGAGCAGTAATAGGGTTTCACCAGGTAAAGAATGGGTGGGAAGCATCCCAGGCAGAGGAAGTAATATAACAAAGCAACAGAAATAAATAAACTGCATAGGGAAAGCTCAGTAAATCTTCTGGAGCAGAAAAGAGTAGCAGAAGATTAGGCAGCAGAGGAGACCATGGCCTTGTCATCATGGTGAAGAGATAGCTTTTGGCCTTCCCTCCTTGCATAGTGTGGAGCACATGCTAGAAGTGATCGAGTTCTTCTAAAACTGTGCCTGGCACTTATGTAGAGTAAAATGAAAATGCAAGATGTAGTTCTTGCAATTAATAACCAACTAATTCCATTTAAAAGGTAAGATAATACAATTAAGAGTCCAGAAAAATGCAAAATAAGAAGATAAATAATAAAATAAAGTTAAAAATAAAGGAGTACCTGAGAAGGATCGCATCTTTCTTGTTTCTGCAGAGCCTCCTAGCATTGTTCTTGGCACTGAGTAGGTATTGGGTTGGCCAAAAAGTTCATTCCAGTTTTTCTGTGACGTCTTAGGGGAAAACCTGAATGAATTTTTGGCCAGCCCAATAATACTCAGTGCTGGGAGGAGTGAGAAGCCAGGCTGACTGGAATGTGTTGGGGAAGAATAGCAGATAGAGTGAATTCTATTCTGTGGAGAGTGAAGATTGCCAGGATGAGAGGCTGGGAAGGTTTGGAGCAGGAACAGAGGAAAAATAATATCAGCTTGCCTGATGCCCTTGTGAATGTGATTCTTGCCTTATTTATTTATTTATTTTTAATTAGCTAGGGTTACAAATTGTGGGCTGGGTCTGTGGTAATGAAATAGAATGGGCAAGACCTATGGCAATATCATAACAAAGCCTGGATATTGTCTACACAGCCCCGGCCAGCTCAGCCTTGGCTGAGTTGGGTTCTGACTGCCTTGAAAAGCCAAGTTTCTTTTCTGACCCTCTCTTGCTCATCTGCTTTCTGTACAGCTCTGGGAATGCACAGGATCGCCCTTCGGAATGAATTTCCTTAAACAAACCTGGACTGTGTCACAATTGTTAGTTCTCACTGTCCATAAGGCAGATAATTGCCTTGACTGAAAATGCCTCTTTCAGCTCCTGCCAGAGTTTATATTAAAAGATTTAGGTAGAGTGATGATAGTGTAACAAAATGTGGGAACAGAATTTATTACAGATGTACTATAACTTATTTAAAACACCCCAGTTGTTATTTTTCTGTGTTCATATATATATATAGAGAGGTTTTTTTTCCTTTTTGGAATTTTAATTTTTGAATTTAGAAGTTTAGGAAAATATATTTGATTTTCAGAAAATGGACAGCTCTTTATGATGATATATTTTTTAAAGCCCAATTTTCTCTTAGATTGCTTTAAATCTAGATTTTTCTTGATTTTTTTAAAAGATAACTTTTTAAGTTTTTTTTCTAATCTATATTTTTCAGTTCTGTGGATTTTTGGTCCTCAGGTAATTTGAATTCAAGGAGAATTTTCATAATGAATCTATTGACTTTGTACAATGAGGAAAGGCCCCTTTGCTTTCTAAATAATGAGTACTTCTGGGATTACACTGATACTTAGATTCTCTATAGCAGGGGTCCCCAACCCCCAGGCCACAGACCAGTATCAGTCTGTGGCCTGTTAGGAACTGGGCCGCACAGCAGGAGGTGAGCGGCGGGCGAGTGACGGAAGCTTCATCTGTATTTACAGCCGCTCCCCATTGCTTGCATTATCACCTGAGCTCCGCCTCCTGTCAGGTCAGCGGCGGCATTCGATTCTCATAGGAGCTCGAACCCTACTGTGAACTGTGCACGCGAGGGATCTAGGCTGCGCACTCCTTATGAGACTCTAATGCCTGATGATCTGGCTGGGGAGTGGCTGCAGATACAGATTATCATTAGCAGAGAGGTTTGACTGCACAGAGATCATAATAAATCATTTGCTTGCAGAGTCATATCAAAACCTTATCAGCAGACTTCCCTGGTGGTTCAGTGGTTAAGAATCTGCCTGCCAATGCAGGGGACGTGAGTTTGATCCCTAGTCTGGGAAGTTCCCACATGCCGTGGAGCAACTGAGCCCATGCACCACAACTGCTGAAGCCCGCGCACCTAGAGCCCGTGCTCTGCAACAAAGAGAGGCTACCACAATGAGAAACCCGCACACCACAACGAAAAGTAGCCCCCGCTTGCCGCAACTAGAGAAAGCCCACGCACAGCAATGAGGACCCAATGCAGCCAAAAAATAAATAAAATTTTAAAAAGCCCTATCAGTGAGTGGCAAATGAAAACAAGCTCAGGGCTCCCACAGATTCTGCATTATGGTGAATTGTATAATTATTTCATTATATATTACAATGTAGTAATAGAAATAAAGTGCACAATAAATGAAATGTGCTTGAATCATCATGAAACCATCCCCACCCCCATCCGTGGAAATCTATGGGAAAGAGGTTCTCAGTGTTTAAAAATATTCCAAGAGACACACACAAGACTAGTACTAGCTGCAGTCTGTACTTAGAATCATAGAACCCTCAAAATGACTCTGTGGCACCAGAAATTTATGATCCATGATCTTAAATAGCTCTGTATTTTTGACAGCTATAATAGGAAATGAAAAACTACTACTATCCCGTTTTAAAATAACTGAGATTTTTTTTTAAAATGAATGTGAATTTTCAACTCTGGTTTAAGTGTGTATCTGATACCCCAAAGAAAACAAATTGTCACTCTTAACTTTGAAATATTTAGGTTAAAGGACAAAAATGGCACTTAGATAGTTTGGGGCTCAAGGTTATAGGAGTAAAGAAAGTTATTTCAACACAACACAGTTATACAAAGATACTTGGAATAAATCCAGACTTTGAAGAGGATGAGTACTTTTACTTGGTACTAGGAAAAAACAGGCTGCTTCATCGTGTCCTTGGTCTTGCTGTAATAAGAAGGTGGCCGGCTGGTGTTAATAGAAAAAGGCCTGGAACATCACTTTTTTCTTCTTGGATATTTATATCAATGAACTGAAAATACCTTTAAGAGCATCCTCTTCGATGTGCTGTTATTCAAATGGCAGTGGTGATAATCATGGAAGTAGATCTGACTGACTACTACTCAGCCTCCTATAAGGGAACTGTGTAGTGCAGCTCCGTAGGAGAGGTATATTCTGTAAAACAAATGCTGAGATATAGAGTAACCATTCATTGAGCAGGTCCTCCGTAGGAGGCACTGTGCTAAGTGCTCAATACAAATTATGTCAGTTATTTCTCCCAAACCCCTGTGATATCCCTTTTTATAGATGAGGAAGGAGACTGAATCTCAGAGAGGTTAAGTAACTTGTCTAAGGTAACCCAGCAAGTAAGTGGCTGAGCTGATCCAGAGCTTGAGCTCGTTCCCACCATGCCTGAAAAATATCACTAGCACTTGGTAAAGAGAAGAGCTCAGTACATGGAAGTGCGAATTCCGTCATAGAAAAATTGTGCTCCAGGGATAGTTCTCTTATTACAGAACAGGAACGGAGTGCTGATTGGACTGTCTTGAGTATTTTTTCAGCAGTGACAAAACATCAACTCATCCCCGTTTGTACTTTCTCTGTCTTGTCCCTTTTGCGCCTGAACATGGCAGTTGCTGGGACGGAGGGTGCATGGGTGCTCTTACTACAGCCCTTCACTTTGTTTTCCTGTGATTATGTTAGTTAAAACCAAGAATTAGGGTCAAGAAATTTTTATAGCTCTGAAATCTATAGGTGATCTTAGGTTTCATTTAAGAAGTTTTGAGAGTAGTTTGACAAGTACCGAATGACTTAATTCATCTCACAGTGATTAGTTGCAAGGATCTGTGAAAGGAACAAGCTCAGCACAGCCACTGGCGAGTGCTGTGGCACAGCTGCCTGAAGACACGTTTTGTTAGCAGTGAAAGAACTGTGGTCCTGAGTGCATTAGTTTGCTAGGGCTGCCACACAAAGGACCACTAACTAGGTAGTGTAAACAGCAGAGATGTATCGTCAGATTGTCGACAGGGTTGCTGCCCCCTGAGAGAGGATCTTTCCTGTGCCTTTCGCCTCGTTTCTGGTGTTGTGCTGGCAATCTTTGGCTTTCCTTGGCCTGTTGGCAGCATCACCGTGATCTGTGCCTTCATCTTCACATGGTGTTCCTCCCGTATGTCTGTCTGCCTCCAAATTTCCCATTTTATAAGGACACCAGGTATTTAAGGCTCATCTTAATAATCTCATTTTAACTTCATTATAATCCTCTGTAAAGACCCTGTCTCCAAAAAAGGTCACATCCTAAACTACTGGGGGTTAGGGCTTCAACATATGAATTTTAGGGGGACACATAACACTAAATAAGTGTTAACAACTGTGTGCCACATACACCCCTTCCCGCAGCTCCACTTACATTAGCTGAGGTGTTATCCATAGTACGTAGGTCCAGTTTATTGAATCAGTTGTATTTAGTAAGGTGTCTCTCGTTTTCAGAATAATACCAAAATAAATAAAAGTCTACAATGATTGGAATTTCTCCCTCTGCCAGCCTGGGCCTGCTTCACGTTTGGAACCGACAGTGGGGAATTTGACGCTGTCGGCTTCCTTCCTTGCTCTGCCTTTCTCCCCCTCACTTCTCCTGGTTTTTACCCTTCCAGGATCAGGCCTAAAGGGGCTTAAGGGGAAAAGCCAGCTGGGATGTTCTCATCTGACGAAGGTGCCCCCTAGGTGGCGGATGTGGTTCTCTTTGGTAGATTCTGGGGAGACCCTACAGCTGGGGCTTCCCCCTTCAGCTCCCCTGATGCAGTAGGGCCTCCCCTCCAGCTGACCCCCTCACTACACACCCTTGGCCCCTAGCTTTTGGTGTTCCACTTCTCTGCTGGTTATCTTCATCCCTCTGCGCAGAACTCTCTGGGGAGGCTATCTTTTAAGGCAGCCCCATGCTGGCTGTGTTTCACGGGGCCTGGTTTGGTTCTTGGGAAACACGCACCTTTGCTGTCAGTGGAAATAAGAGTCTACTCCCAGCGCAGCCTTTTAAACTCTGCTGACAGGTAGAGACAGCTCAGCCATAGCCTCTCGCCTTTAGAGTTACTTTTCAGGCTTGAGTCAAATCTTAGTCTTTGTCGCTTCAGGTCCAGGAGATACTGAGCCTGCTCTTCAGGTGACTCCCTCGGCTTAGTTTGAGGCGAGGGGCTGCGTTCTCCTCTTTTCCTCCGTGGGCAGAGGTGGCGGTGGACACAGAGCACACTTGACACTCTCCAGTAACGTACCCTCTTTGGGCCTTTATAACTTGTTTTGTTTTGATTTGATGTTTCTGTACTGTTTTTGATTGAGATATAATTGACGTATAACATTATATTAGTTTTAGGTGTACAACATAATGATTTATATATTGCAAAATGATCACAATAAGTAACATCTATCATAATATATAATAATGTATACAACATAGAACACCTATTTCATCATATTTAGTTACAAAATTTTATTTCTTGCGATGAGAACTTTCAAGATCTATTCTCTTAAAAACTTTCAAATATACAATATAGTAGTATTAACTGTAGTCACCATGTGCTGTACATTACCTCCCCATGACTTATTTATTTTATAACTAGAAGTTTGTACCTTTTGACCACCTTCACTCATGTCACCCACCCTCCACGCCTTTACAACTTCTGCTTCTCAGAGGCAGGGGGAGACTGGCTAAAACAGCAAAGTCAGATAGGGCTAAACCCTTTCCAAGCCCTGCATGGATGCTCTGTTCTTCTGACATCTCTGCAGGTACTCACTGAACCACGCCCTGGAGGGCACTGGTCAGTAGCTGAACAGTTAAGGGAGAAGGAAGACACCCAGATGTCCGTGGTGGGATGTTCTCTTTTGCAGAGGAGCACAAATGACTGTTTACTTATATTACAGACAAGGGGGTTGAGTCATGGAATGTGAGTTCTGACCTTGAAGAGAGCATCCTTGCATTGCAGTTATCCCATTTAAACATCGTGAAATACACCTTAACATAAAAATTATTGGCCTGTTTTGTCAATTTATAGAAAACTTTAGCTGCTTAGTGGTTTCTGTAACACATTTGGATTTTCTTAGTGAAGAACTAACCTGTTACAGCTCCCTGTTTTTGCCCATGTTACTTCATACAGTATCTCTGAAGAATATCTTATTATGGCAGGGAGAAGAGAGTAGGCTGTGTGTGTGTGTGGAATCCAAAAGCAGAATTGTGTTCATTGTTTTACTCTGCAAAGATCATTCTGTTCTAAAGATATTATATAAATGATGGTTCTTTGCTGTATTTAATTTCATTATAATAGAATTCATTCTCTACATTAAAATAATAGGTGATTATTTCAACGCTAAATTATATGTTTATAGAGCATTCAGAATTGAATAATAGAAGATTAGTCCAAGTTCATAGCATTCTACTTGAATAATTATGATTTATTCACCTATATAATACAAAAGTACTGATTCCTTTGGTCTTTTTTTAAAAATTAGGTAATACTCAGTGGAAGAGATCACACAGTAAAGACCCAAAGTTCACAAAATGTGATAGGAATTTAAAGAGTAAAAGCAGATGGGCAGATAAGCACTATTAAAACCAGCCTGTAAAATTGAAAATAAATATTTGAATTCTTTGAATAAAAAGTCCAGAATAGGGGCTTCCCTGGTGGCGCAGTGGTTGAGAGTCTGCCTGCCAAGGCAGGGGATGCGGGTTCATGCCCCAGTCCGGGAAGATCCCACATGCCGCGGAGCAGCTGGGCCCGTGAGCCATGGCCGCTGAGCCTGCGCGTCTGGAGCCTGTGCTCCGCACGGGAGAGGCCACAACAGTGAGAGAGGCCTGCATACCGCAAAAAAAGAAAAAAAAAAAGAAAAAAAAAGTCCAGAATAATTGTGAAAGGGTGATAATGCATGAAGTAATCACTTTTGGTATGTGACAGCAGCAGTGGTACAGAGAACCTGAAGGCCTTGTGCTGCTGTCACTGGGGGAAAGGAGAAGGCAAGCCCGGTGGGTAATTCTTTCCACTTTAGTTCTTGGCCATAAAGAGTAAAATGGGAGTATATAGGCAACATAACAAACCACTAAACCTGCAAGTAAACTTTGAGACTAGGAAACAAACACAGAAATAAATTACATCCTATTAATAGGGCAAAGAGATTTTTCATTCCTGAAATAGTATATACTAAATTATAATAACTAAAGTATCTTTAGTTGTAAATATCAGTTAGGTTGTGATGTTACAATGAAGATAGAGTATGAAAGAATATTGTTAAGACAGAAAGGTTTGCTTTTGGTCATAGGGCATTTTGTACATATATAGATATTTAGTATTTATTTTTGGTCATAGCGCTTATTTATTTATTTCCAATTGTTTATTTTAAATTAACACCAATGATTCTCCTTTACAAAATTGGCTTTTGCTTTTTTTTTTTTTGCGGTGCGCGGGCCTCTCACTGTTGTGGCCTCTGCCGTTGCGGAGCAACAGGCTCCGGATGCGCAGGCTCAGTGGCCATGGCTCACGGGCACAGCCGCTCCGCGGCATGTGGGATCCTCCCGGACCGGGGCACGAACCCGTGTCCCCTGCATCGGCAGGCGGACTCTCAACCACTGCGCCACCAGGGAAGCCCGGCTTTTGCATTTTTAAAGGTTTCAGAAATAATTTTAGAAATACCTTCCCAATGACAGAAAATTATCACGAGTGTGAGATTTCCAACTAGCCACGTTCTGTGATGTTGTTTCACTTCCTAATGCACCATGGGAAGCTGGTTTTACTCTTAGGAAGAGTATCTCGCTCATGCTCACATCCTACTGGGGGGTTAGAAGCATGCAGCTACTGTTTGTCCTCAAAGCTTTTTGGAAGAATGTGGCAGAGAAACCTTAAACTTTAAAAACCCTTTTTATATCCATTGGTTTCATAATCCATTCAACTAATATTTGTGACATGAAGCATGGAATATTCAGACACAGAGATGGTTAAGACACTGTCCCTGTATCGAAAGAACTCAGTCTTCTGGGTTGTTTCTTTTTTTCCCATACGTTCACAAAAATTTCTTACTTTACGTAAATCCAGGCTTGGTTCCTGTTGAATATTTTACTATACGTTTTATGGCTTCTTGCTGTGTAGTGCAAAGTATTAATAAGCTAAGTATCTTTCATGATGCTGTGTTTGTTAGACCTTTTTCTTTATGTATGACCACGAAAGTCAGTGAAGTGGGAGTTAATTATCTACGTCATAGCTCTGGCTTTAATGTTTCTTCATATTCTTGCAGCCCCACAGGTACTTTTCAGCCATACAAGTGAATCTTCCAACTTCAATGTGAAACCATCAAAAACTCCAGTTTCCCCAGTCTCAAAGATGATAGCTACCACCTCAAAACCCATAGCAAAACCATCAACAACTGCAGCTGCCTCAGTCTCAAATAATGGGACCACCACTACCTTGAAAACAGCAAAACCATCAACAATTCTAGTTGCTTCAGTCTCAAATAACGGGACAGCCACCACCTCAAAACGCATAGCAACATCTAAAATGATAACACCAGAGGTCTCAACAAATATGACTTCCACCACCTTAAGGTCTACACTCAAAATCACAAGTGTTTCACAAAATATATCCCAGATATCAACATCCACAATGACCACAACCCACAATAGTTCGGTGACGTCTGTTTCTTCATCAGTAACAAGTATGTATAAAAATGGACCTATTTTTCCTATGCTGAAAAAATAGTTGTTAAAATGCCACATTTACATCATTCCATTCTGTAAAAATGTAGAAATTTAGACAATTATTTCTCATTTCCTAAATAAATTAGTTGTAGAGATCAGGAAGAGTCAGTTGACTTAGTAACTATCTTGTCCCTTTAAAAAAATTAGCTTCCAACTTAACCGTGCCAAATCATGACTGTATGAGATCCATCCGTAAATAAATAATTTATCCTAACATGGGATTTTATTTTGCATGGTTTGAAAACTTGTCATACCTTTAACTCTTTGAACCTCATTCTAGAAAGGAATTAGGCAGGCTCAGTCTCCATGATTTCTAAACCTAAATCATGGAGAACTTTGGTTTTAATTTGTGCCATAAAAATATTTTTAATGGTATTATATATAGTCACATATGTAGTATTAGTCTCAGCACTCTTTATTTTTTTGCATTTGTTTAAAATATAATGCCTGTGAAACCATGAATTCAAAAACCTTAAGATTCTCTTTTAAGTTATCCAAAGTTGAAGTTCTGTTTAAAAGCTAGTGATTACATTTATCATAATAGCAGACTTCATGGTTTCTTTTGTGTGTTTTTATATACTTCTATTCCAAATAGTTAATTTTTTTATTACTACAATTTATGTATTGAAATCAACTTTAATGTCTCAGGGGCTCTTGACTCCATAAAATTAAAATAGTTAAAATTCGCAATTTATTCAAAAGGAGAAATTTCAATTAGAAACATTTACTCAAATTGGATCCAGTTTCAAGATTTCAGCTGTTACCCAGACCTGTTTTGTTTAAGGCATGAACTCTTAAGAAAATTCGTAAAAGAATTAACCAAATCTTGCTGCCTCTGAGGTTTTGGTAGACCATCCAAGCCCAGTCTCACCTAAAGATCTTGGGGTTGTAGGCACTGGGGATTTAAGGGATGTGTTGGATCAAGTGAAGAAAACTAGAACCAGGCAGTCATTAGACACAAAATCATCTGGAGAGCACCTTGATGTGCTTATGATTCCCCTTTGTCCCCAGATCAGCATTCTTACATAGAAATTCAGAATGTTTTAGCTTATTACAATATGTTTAAAAAGCACTAAAGCCTTATCTTTTTGTTTCCTTTTGTTTTTTTCTAGTCACAGCAACTATTATTTCTAAGGAAAATAAAGGATCAAAATTTGATACTGGCAGCTTTGTTGGTGGTATTGTATTAACACTGGGAGTTTTATCTTTTCTTTACATTGGATGCAAAATGTATTATTCAAGAAGAGGCATTCGGTATAGAACCATGTAAGTTTTGATTGGCCAGGACTTTTTTATTATTATTAATTCTGTATTTAAATATCATGACAAAATATCAGAGTAGAGCGAGTGTTCATCTCAGGGATTAATAATTTATAGATTTATGAGTTATATTCCCATTAATCCTCTATGCCCAAAGCAAATTGTTTGTGTGCAAGCTTGTGATTATAATTATTTGCAAATGCAAATGGATATACCTATAAAAATGATTGTATTTTATTAGTGTCATACTTTTTTTTTTTTTTTTTACCAGAGACCCAAGTTTAGCTAGTCCTTTTCACTTGCTTATACCTCTAATTGCAAGAAATACCATTATCAGGTCTCCTGAGGCTGTTGACCTAGTGTTACTGACAAACACAAGACATACTAAAATAACATCCTTGATAAAAACGTGATTTTTGCTTTCTGTGACAAAGAAAATAAAGAAATTCTTCTGACAGCCTCATTTTCCCTGATATTGAGTTGTTAGTATAATATACATTATCAGTTAATCTGTAGCAAAACTGTCTTTTCAGGTGAGCGTTATCAACAAGTCCCCAACAACAAACTATGTCATTCTAAAGATCTGATGGTTTTTGGAGGTATCACCTCCCAATTTTTGTTATTCCAACAAAGTCCTTTCGGTTTTTTCTTTTGAGCCTTATATGTACAAGAGCAAATCCATTCTTTTGATTGTTAATGTATGTATAAAATAAAGACCATAGAATAGATGACCATTATCCAAGATTTGTTTAAGTTGTCATATGCATATGTGTCTCACACAGGGTTTCCATGTCAGAAACACTTGGGAACTACTAATTGAGCAAAGTAAAATAGAATAGGTTACTTTACTATAAGAATACTGTAAGCCTTTGATATGTTGATGTACATTATGAATTTTTAGGAGGAGAATAGAGTATGAAAATATGTCTCAAATTTTTCATTGAACTAAGAAAACCAGACTTTAAAAAAAGTATATTTAAATTAGAAGTTACCTTCCACATACAGTATCCATCATATCGAACTTACTTTAAAAGCGCATCAAGGTGGTGTTTTGTCAGATTAAAAGCACATTCAGAAACATTCATTCTTTTCTCTTTTAGATCAACCCATAAAAGAAAAAAATACATGAAGGAAACTGACTAAACAGAGTTGACTCTAAAAATGCTTTAAAATTTGAAATATTTTTTAAAACCACTGTGTTTCTAGAAATACTTATCATCTGTTTTCTTGGTAAATTTCACCAGTTAAACAGAAGGCACATTTTGATTATAGTAAATTTAATGAAACTCCTTTTTTATAATATCAATATTTATTGATATACTTGAGGCTATAAAATATTGAAGGAATTAAATTTAAATGTGTTGTTTTCATTTTAAAGTGCCTTAACTACAAAGTATATAATTTTAGCTTTATGGACTTTTTCCTCACGTATACATGACCACATAATGCTGCATGCCCTGTGGAGGACATCAGAGTCCAGAATCCCCATAAATGTAAGACCAGAGCTGTGTGGCATGTAAGGAAGGCAGTGTGACTCTAACAGGAGTCTTATTCATATCAGAACCAGTAGATGGTGAAAACACCATATTTAGTTGAGTCTAAGTACACATTTTTGTTTTTGTGTATTTCCACATTTTAACACCTCTGAGATGGATGTATCTTACAGTCTATGGGATGAGAAAGCATTGTGTTGTAGTTTAATAGGCCATGTTTTTCTTAGTGCTACATTTTTTAAAGAGTGCATTTTAAAGCCAGTAGTTTCTTTGAAGTTATAAATAATGACATTCCATAAGTAAGGACTTAATATTTGTCCCATTAAGGAACCTGAGACCTTCTATACCTAGTAATTATTAGCATTTCTAGTTTTCATTTATTGGATAATAACACTGATTAAAACACTGATTATAGTGTTAACTCCTGTGTTTCTTAGAGTTGCATGGAGAGACAGTGGAGTGAAGTGGTAAGAGATGGGGTTTGGGGCAGACAGACTTAATTCTGATTCTGGTTCTACTGTTGACTAGCAGGGTGCCTACCCACGTTTATATAAATGATGTAGTACAGTGTACAGTGGTCAAGACGAGAGTTCACATGCTTGCTTAGCTTCTGATCTTCTGCGAAATGGAATTGATTGATTAAATAAATAAATAACATTATATATATATATATATATATTTTTTTTTTAAAGTGCCCTCTCTCTGCTTAGGGGTACTGTGATGATTAAATGAGATACGGTTGTAAAGTCTGTAGCGTAACACCTGGCACATAGAAGATGCTCAAGAAATGATCGCTGTTTTGGTTGTTTTCTTTTTTAAAGAGGGTTATAATAGCTAATTGATGAAAAGTCACACAGGCACTGCAGAGATTTGAGCATAGGTCCATTTCGCAACCTGAATACACTGCTTGAATCCTTAACCAATACGGTATACCAGGTACTTTTTCTTAAGAAACTTTACACAAAGCAATGACAGTTTTGATTCTGAAATTTATTTATTACTTAAAATTATGAACTATAAGTAGTTTGATACAAATACAAAACATAAAGTAACTTTAACTTTTGATGTATTACAGCGATGAACATGATGCCATCATTTAAGGGACTCCAAGGATCAATGGAAAGAAGATTGATACAACCCTATCAATTAATTTTGATTTATTATTACTTTAGAACAGTATTCTCTTCTTGAAAATAGCATAAACAGGCCATGAATATAATATACAATGTATTATATAAATATGTAAAGATTCCTCATGATTGCTAAAGGTAAAAAGGGTTTGATTTGGGTTTTTTAATGAACATATGTAGCATACGGTTAATGCAATGGTTAGAAAATATATAGTAAGACAAGTCTTGTCCCATTTTTTTGTGTCATTGGTCACATAGGGCCAGTAATTGGAAAACATCATCAGTGAAGGGTATGATGCCATGTGTTCATACAAATAAGGAGCTTGTCTCAGCACTCAGGATTTTGCTGTCTTTGTTGGTCACACAAAGAACCTCAGTGCTGTTAAGAGCTGGATATATCCTAATTACCATTGCCATATAGCAGAAATTATATGAATAAGCCAAGTCTTAAGTATAATTTTAGTTGAAGTGTCTCTTCAGAAAGCATATTTCATATGTTTAAAGCTTAGTTATTTGGTTTAAAAACAAAATGCATGCCCTCCCCCACCAAAAAAAAAAAGTCAAATAAAACTAGAAACAATATGTGGGCTTATCCCTGTTAGAGAGCCATTGGAGAGCCTGTATTTTTAATAACTTCTTTGGCGCTTTCAATGGCAGTTGATGTAATTGCCTTTTTTTTCCTCTGTAATTTCAGTAAATTGCAATGTTTAACATAATAATGTTTTAAAGACTTAGTTATTAGTGTTAAATAATAAGTTAGATTATTTGCTACTGTGAGAATACTGTCACCACTGGAAATTGCTTTACTTCATGTTCAGCTGTTAATTTTATATTTAGTGAACATTTTTAACAGATGTAGACCTGCTTTCAATATCTAGAAATGGTTAACGTAATGTAAACACACCTAGCCTTAAAAAAAGAGACTCTTATATGATTTCCAAAGCAACATTTAGAACTCTCTTTAGTCCAAACGATAGATGAATGCTGTTTATCAGGCCAGGGATTGTGGGGCTCCCCTCAGGCTACTAAACCTATAGGATGAGAATGCCGCATTTTTGTGCACTGTCAATGTTACTCAAAGATTTGGGGAAACAGCATTTTTATACTAAGACACCAGTGTACTTTGGAATAAATTCCTGCGGAGTATTTAAGACAGAAAAGTTCCTGCTTCCTTATTTGGGTCCTCTTCCTCCCGTGCTGACGAGGGGAGGCACGTTCAGATGTACCATGTTAATGGAGAGGAAGCACGCAATATTGAGGGACACCATTATCAGCCAGCATATTTTGGAGTGTTTTCAGCTTTACAGTTTATATTCCAGCACTCAAAACTCAGGGTCAAGTTTTGACAAAAGAGGTATTTAGTCATACTGTGTACTAAGATATTGTTTCTTCTATCTTAGATGGTCACAGTAAATCACACCAATGTCTGACAGTCCAAAAATGAGCTAAGAAGTCCTAAAAAATATGTACATACATTTAATAGGAATTAAATGTAACTTTTGTGATCAGCTTTTGGTTTGCAGAGAATCAAGAATTCTGATATAAAAGGATCATTTCTACTCACTGTGTATTATGGCCAATTGATGTGATGAAAATGAATAATAAAAATTATCCAGAATATGGATATGACAGGATGGATGGATGTGACACATGGAATGTGGAAGAAATATTATGAAACACATGTGTTTGCATTAGTTTGAAAAAAGAGATGTGGGCTGATAAGTTGTATGTTACTAACTTAACCATAACTGGTCTTTTAAACACTGCTTCATTTCTTTGCAAAATATACTAAAGATACGTTTTATAGTAATGGGGGCTTTCTGAATTTGATTTGTCTCCTGCATTCTTGATATTTCAGTACTTTAAGTCAGTCAGAACTTTGTAGACAGGACTGAACTTTTCTTGAATACTTGTTTCTTAGCACTTTGAAAAATATAAAACCACTTTTTAAGTACTAAATGTCATTATTTGCCTTTAAAGTTTCCTGTGCTTCAGGTTCGAAATATTTTAGTTATGTCTTTTTTCTGTATATAAGTTGTATAATTTGTTACTTTCAAATATCAGTACTTCAATGCAATCAGGTGTTGGGGGTTTTTGCTTTGTTGTTTTGTTTTTGTTTTTTGGTTATCTGCAGAAATTGAGGGAAACAGCTATATAAACCAGTATTTCCCTTTGGAGCACATTTCCTAAGCGTAAATTTATCTTCCTTATTATGTTTACTTCAGCAAATGTTCAGTTTTATTTGCATTCTTTGATAATGTATTTACTTGAAGATAAAAGCAATTCAGATGTATGTCTAAATATTAGGTAGAATTCAACCTATGATTTTAAAATTTCCTTGGATAATCCATAGAATGAATAATTCAAATACAGATAATGAGAGCTGGCAGTATATTACAGTGATAATTTTGTATTTTTCAGAAAAAAATGTAAAGCAAATTTCTGTTACTTTTTTCTTTTTATTACAATGACCAACTTTTGGCATTTCATTGTTACTGAGATCTATTTTTAGAATAAAATTTTGTTAAGAGTAGTACATGGTTTTGCTTCATTTTATCAAACTCAAGAGAAATTAACAAATAGAAAATGCCCAAAGTAAAAAGGCAGATCGTGGGGGCTAATCTGACACTGTAAGTGTGGTTGCCTAGTTCAGCAGCAGCAGGAACATCACCTGGAAACTTGTTAAAAGTGCAAATTCTTGAGTCCCATCCCAAACCTACTGAATCACAAACTATGGGGTGGAGCCCAGCAGTGTTTTAGCAATCCTATCAGGTTATTCTGATGAACACCAGAGTATGAGAGGCACTGCTCAAAGGATTTTCATTTGAAGCCTCTTATTTGTTCTTCTGGGTAGAACTTTTTTTTTTTTTTTCCTTTTCTTTTTTTTTTTTGCGGTACGCGGGCCTCTCACCATTGTGGCCTCTCCCGTCGCGGAGCACAGGCTCCGGACGCGCAAGCTCAGCGGCCATAGCTCACGGGCCCAGCCGCTCCGTGGCATGTGGGATCCTCCCGGACCGGGGCACGAACCCGTGTCCCCTGCATCGGCAGGCGGACTCTCAACCACTGCGCCACCAGGGAAGCCCTGGGTAGAACTTTTAAAACAGGTATATTCAGGACTTCCCTGGTGGCACAGTGGTTAAGAATCCGCCTGCCAACACAGGGGACACAGGTTCATGCTCTGGTCCGGGAAGATCCCACATGCCGGTGGAACAACTAAGCCCGTGTGTCACAACTACTGAGCCTGCACTCTAGAGCCCCCAAGCCACAACTACTGAGCCCACATGCCACAACTACTGAAGCCCATGCACCTAGAGCCCGTGCTCTGCAACAAGAGAAGCCACAGCAATGAGAAGCCCATGCACCACAATGAAGAGTAGACCCCGTTTGCCGCAACTAGAGAAAGCCTGCACACAGCAATGAAGACCCAATGCAGCCAAAAATAAAATAAAATAAATAATAACTTTATTTAAAAAAAAAACAGGTATATTCGTGGTAGAAATTTAAAAATTACCATTCCTTATGTAACTCAGCTGCAAATGCATTAACGTATAGTGTGGTATTTTCAACACTTCTTTTCCTTTACAACTGGAAATAATTTAACTATATCTAAGGATAACTTATATGTTATTATAAGGTAACCAAGGGGAAAAGGTGCAGTCTTCAGAAAATTTATATAACAAAAGGTACTCTTACAGCAATATTTGTACACAATTCTTCCTCCCCATCATTACTTCAGCTTCACTCTGGGCAAAGTTACTCCCCCAGCAACTTCAGGCTTGAATGTGTGTCTTGTTTGGGTCAACCATGGTATGAGTGTAGATATAATAAACATCACATGTGTCCAGAAAAAAATACCCTTTTAAGTTTCAGCTAATTATTGAAGTATGTTATACATACAAAAAAAAATGCAGATTGTCTTCACCAAGATGGCAACAGAAGCACAGCTAATAACTATTCATGCACTGAGAAAATCCTGGAATGCAGGAGTGAGGGTGAAACACCCCCTTGCACCACAGAAATGAAGAGAGACCACATTAAAAAGGTAAGAGGAGGGACTTCCCTGGTGGCACAGTGGTTAAGAATCTGCCTGCCAATGCAGGGGACACGGGTTTGAGCCCTGGTCCAGGAAGATCTCACATGCCGCGGAGCAGCTAAGCCCGTGTGCCACAACTGCTGAGCCTGTTCTCTAGAGCCCGTGAGCCACAACTACTGAACCCGAGTGCCACAACTACTGAAGCCCATGTGCCTAGAGCCTGTGCTCTGCAACAAGAGAAGCCACCACGATAAGAAGCCTGTGCACCGCAACCAAGAGTAGCCCCCACTTGCCACAACTAGAGAAAGCCCAAGCACAGCAAAGAAGACCCAATGCAGCCAAAAATAAATAAATAAAATAAATTAAAAAAAAAAAAGGTAAGAGGAGTGGCTACATGGTGACTGCACTGCCCCTCCCCCCAGCCTGGCACAACACCATGCCAAGAGGTCTCCCTTGAACCTCTGGTTACCCCATTTGGAAAAGAGCCCAGAGTGGACATCTAGCTCCCCCAGCATTGTGGTTCACTTCTTGGGAGCCCGCACGCCAGTCTCACCCCATGGGAATTGCAGGGAAGTCTGTGGGGCTTGACCACCAGGAATCTGACAGAGAAGAGGGGAAGGGCTTGCAATAACCAACACTCAGAATGTGGCAGACCAAGTTCCAACCTGCAGCATGCAGGTGTAGTCCCAGCCAGCAGCTTGGCTCATCTGCAGAATCAAGTTGGTGGCACAGTCTAACCAGGGAACTCAGTGGGGTGCAGGTCTGCCTGATTTGGGTCCTCAAACAAAGAGACTTAGCAGCCCTGGAGCCTGGTCTACCCCCATCCCAGAAAGCTGAGTCATATCCTGGCCCACTGCTGAAATGGAAAAAATAGAAACATACAAACTGCCTAACTGAATTCAGAAGAAATAGGAAATCTGCACAGACCAATTATTAATAAGGAGACTGAAACAGTAATCAAAAATTTTCCAACACAAAAAGACCAGGACCAGATAGCATCACTGGAGAATTATACAAAACATTGAAAGAAGAATTAATGGCAATCCTTCTCAAACGCTTCCAAAAAAATCAAAGAGGAAGGAACACTCCCAAACTCATTTTATGAGGCCAGCATTACCCTAATACCAAAGCCAGAAAAGGACACTACCAGAAAAGAAAACCAGAGGCCAATATCCCTGATGAATATAGATGCAAAAATTCTCAATAGAATATTAGCAAACTGAATTTAGCAACACACAAAAAGGATCATTCACCAAAATCCCTGGGATTTTTATCTTGGTGATGCAAGGATTATTTAACATATGCAAATAAGTCAGTCTGATACATCACATTAATAGAATGAATGAAAAAATATCGTCTCAATGACACAGAAAAAGCATTTGAAAAATTCAACATCCCTTCGTGATTAAAAAAACTTAACATTTTATGTATTAAGGAATGTACCTCAACATAATAAAAGTCATATATGACAAGCCCACAGCTAACATAGTCATTAGTGAAAGGGTTGAAAGTTTATCCTGCAAGATCAAGAACAAGACAAGAGTTCACTCTCACCACTCCTATTCAACACTCCTATTCAACATAGTACTGGAAGTCCTAGCCAGAGCAATCAGGCAAGAAAAAGAAAAGGCATCAGAATTGGAAAGGAAGAAGTAAAATCGTCCCTATTTGCAGACGACATGATTTTATATATAAAAAAGTCCTAAAGATGCCACCAAAAAACTTTAGGTCTATTCAACAAACTCAGTAAAGTTGCAGTATACAAAATTAACATTCAAAAACAGTAGCATTTCTATACACTAACAATGAATTATCTGAAAAAGAAATAAAGAAAATGGTCCCATTTACAATAGCATCAAAAACAATAAAATACTTAGTAATAAACTTAACCAAGGAGATGAAAGATCTCTACTCTGAAATTATAAAACACTGATGAAAGAAATTGAAGAAGACACAAATAAATGGAAATGTATCCTGTGTTCCTGGATTGGAAGAGTTAATATTGTTAAAATATCAACACTACCGAAAGCCATCTAGAGATTCAATGCAATCCCTATCAAGATTCAAATGGCATTTTTTTTACAGAAGTAGAACAAAAATCCAAACATTTAGATGGAACCACAAGGACCCCAAAGAGTCAAAGCAATCCTGAGAGAGAAGAAAGCAGGAGGCATCATACTTCCTGATTTCAAGCTATATTATAAAGCTATAGTAATCAGGGCAGTATGGTACTGACACATAAAAACAGACACATAGAACAATGGAGCAGAATCCAGGTCCCAAAAATAAACCCCTGCATATATGGTCAAGTAATATTTGACAAGGGAGCCAAAAATTCTCAATGGAGAAAAAGTCTTTTCGATAAGTGGTGCTAGGAAATTTGGATATTCACATGTAAAAGAGTGAAATTAGACCCCTATCTTACACTCCTCACAAAAATTAACTCAAATGGATTAAAGACTTACATGTAAAAACCATAAAACTCCTAGAAGAAAACATAGGAACAAAGCTCCTTGACATGGGTCTTGGCAAATGGTTTTTGGATATGACACAAAGCAAAAGCAACAGAATCAAAAATAAACAAGTGGGACCACATCAAACTAAAAAGCTTCTGCATAGCAAAAGAAATGATCAACAAAATGAAAAGGCAACCAATGGAAAGGGTAAAAATATTTGCAAACCATATATCTAATAAGGGGTTAATATCCAAAGTGTATAATGAACTCATGCAACAATAGCAAAAAAAAAAATTTAAGGGGGAAAGGAACTGAATAGACATTTAGACATTTTTCCAAAGAAGATACAAATGGCAAACAAGCATATGAAAAGATGCTCAACATCACTCATTATTAGGAAATGCAAATCAAAACCACAATGAAATATTAGCTCACATCAGTTAAAATGGGTATCATCCCCCAAAAAACAAGATATAACAGATGCTGGTGAGGATGTGGAGAAAAAGGAACACCTGTGAACTGTTGGTGGGATTGTAGACTGGTACAACCACTATGGAAAACAGTATGGAGGTTCCTCAAAACATTAAAAATAGAACTATCATATGACTTAGGAATTTCACTTCTGGGAATGTAACCAAAGGAAATAAAAACACTATGTTGAAGAGATATCTGCACCCCCATGTTCATTAGCAGCATTGTTTACAGTAGCCAAGACATGGAAGCAACCTAAGTGACCACTAATGGGTGAATGGATAAAAAGTTGTGGTGCATATATATACAATGGAATATTATTCAGCCATAAAAAGGAAATCCTGCCATTTTTAACAGCATAGATGGACTTTGAGGACATTATGCTAAGTGAAATACGTGGACAGAGAAAGACAAATAGTAAATATCTCACTTATATGTAGAATCTAAAAAACAAACAAACCTAAACTCATAGAAAAAGAGAGATTTGTTTCCCAGAAGTGGGGTGTAGGGGGAGGGGACAATTGGATAAAGGGAGTCAAAATGTACAAACTTCCAGTTATAAGATAAATATATACTGGAGATATAACGTACAACATGATGACTAACAGTTAATACTGCTGTATGATATGTAAGAAAGTTAAGAGTAAATCCTAAGAATTCTCATTACAAGGAAAAATTTTTTTTTCTTTTGTATCTATATGAGATGGTGGATGTTAACTAAACTTATTGTGGTAATCATTTCACAGTGTATGTAAGTCAAATCATTATGCTGTAAACCTTAAACTTATACAGTGTCAAATGTCAATTATATCTCAATAAAATTAAAAATGCATAAATCATAAATATACAGCACAATGAATTATCCCAAAGTGAACAAATGTTTATCACAAAGTGAGAAAACCTCTTTAACCCCCACCCAGGTCAAAGACTAGAATATTACCAACACTTTAGAAGTCCCTCTCTGCCCCCTCCCAACCACACTTCTCTCCTTCTCCTCTGAGGTTAACAACTGCTTGACTTTTTTTTTTTTTTTTCCTGGTACGCGGGCCTCTCACTGTTGTGGCCTCTGCCGTTGCAGAGCACAGGCCCCGGACGCGCAGGCTCAGCGGCCATAGCTCACGTGCCTAGCTGCTCTGCGGCAGGTGGGATCTTCCCGAACCGGGACACGAACCTGTGTCCCCTGCATTGGCAGGCGAACTCTCAACCACTGCGCCACCAGGGAAGCCCATTGACTTTTAAGGTCATAGATTAGTATTGCCTGTTTTAGAATTTCATGTGATGGAATCATGCTACTTTTGCATCTAGGTTTCTTCAGTCAACGTCTGTGAGATTCATTCACATTATTGTAAGCAGTCACTAATTTATAGTCATTGCTGTTTAGTATTCCATTATGAGCATATCGATGTTTATCTCCTGCACATTTGGGTCTCCAGAGTTTGGTTTACACAAATAACATGGGTATGAACTAATTATACATGGCCATCGATGCAAATCTGTAAGCATTTCTTTTGGGTATATACCTAGGACAGGAATTGCTGGGTCAGATAATTTGTGAGTATAGCTGCAGTAGAAAATGCTAAACAATAAGAACCTGCTGTATAAAAAATAAAATTAAAATTTTTTTTTAAAAAGAACATAAAAAAAAAAGCTAAACAGTTTTTCAAAGTGATTCAATCAGTCTGCACCCCCATGGTAGCCTGAGAGTTCTAATTGTCTCATATCCTAATCTGCACTTGATTTATCTGTCCTGAATTTTAGTCATTCTGGCAGATGTGTGGTGGTATCCCACTGTGGGTGTACTTTGCATTTCTCTGATAACTCTTTATACAAGGTTACACACATTTTCATTTGTTTGTTGGCCATTTGGCTATACTCTTGGGAAGTGCCTGTTTGAATCTCTTGCCCATTTTTCTGATAGGTTTTCTGTCTTTTTGTTGATTTGTAATTTTCTGTATATCCTTGATGTAAGTTTTCATCAGTAATATGTGTACAAATATATCTCTCCAAATCCATAGCTTACATTTAATAAATATAGGAAAATTAATTTTTGTTCTATGCAAGGAACTAAGAGTGTAATTTAAATAGCATATGGTATATTTTCATTAAATATGTTTCTGGCAAAAGAAATGTTTGTTATTATCCCTGCAAGTATTTTGTGTAAGAGTGCAGTGACTGACAATTTCCTAAGAAGTAATGCATAATAAAAAGAAACATTTAATAAGTATGAACATTTTATATTTACTCTGCTGTTGTGTGATTGCAGATTCACAGATTCATTAGTGAGTTTGTAGTAAAGGGGAGAACACAATTTAATACATATCTCTGGATATAAATAGCTGATAACTAAGAAAAACTAGTTGGAGATCTGTAATTAAGTCCTAGAAAATTTCTACTGTGAATAGAAAGTACTCAGCTTCCTACCCTTTTCCTGCAGTAGCACCACCACACCTATCTTCCCCCTACACACATCCATCCATCCTAACCCTCTTCCATTCCATTTCAGGAAGAGATAGATTTCTGCCCCAAAATGTCTAGTTTTATCACCTCCCGACTACTCAAAAGCCTTGCTTATTTTTATTAATAAAATACCATAATCATTAATAATTTCTTAAGAACCAGTTAAAGTGCCACCTCTTTTATGTATAACTCTTCTCATGCCCCTGCTCTTCTTCAAGCCTGCTCTTTTTCTTCTGTTCTGTGTTTTCTGCTATTGCTGCTGCTTCAAAGTGTTGACAGGAGGGCATATAGCAAAAGGATTCTCAAAACGTCCTGTCCTGCTGCTTTTGCTGTGGGATCAGGAAGGAAGTTTCTAGGAACTTCAAATGCTCTGCACCAAAGGATATTAAAAAAAAAAAAATCAGCTGAGATGGAACACTTCCTAACTCATTCTGTGAAGTTAGCTAGCATTACCCTGATACCAGAGCCAGACAAACACACCACAAGATAACGACAAACCAATATCCCTTACGAATATAAACGCAAAAATCTTCAACAAAATATTAGCAATCTGAATCCAACAACATATTAAAAATATTATACACCCTGATCAAATGGGATTTATCCCAGGAATGCTGGGCGTTTCAACACAACAAAATCAATCAATGCAATATACCACATTAATAAACAAACGTGGAGGGGAATCATATGATCATTTCAATGGAGAAAAAGTATTTGACAATAGCCAACATCTTTCATGATAACACTCAGAAAACTAGAAATGGAAGTGACTTCATCAACCTGACAAATGGCATTTATTAAAAAACAAAACAAAACAAAAACCACTAACGTCCTCAATGGTAAAAGACTAAAAACTTTCCCACTAAGGAAGCCCACTTTCATCACTGATGTTCAACATTGTGCTGAAAATTCTAGCCAAAGCAATTAGGTGAGAGAAAAATCTTCAAAACTGGAAAAAAAGTAAAACTATCTCTATTTGTAGATGTCATGATTCTAGACATAAAAATTCCCAATAAAACAACAAGGAATATAGAGCTAATAAATTCACAAAGTTGCAGGCTACAAGATCAACACACAAAAATCAGTTGTGTCTCTATACACTAGCAATGAACAGTCCAAAAGGACATTAAGAAAACAACATTCAAAAGAATAAAACACCTAGGAGGAAATTTAACCAAGAAAGTGCAAGTCTTGTACACTGAAAACTACAAAACATTGCTGATATTAAAGACTTAAATAATGGAAAAAATCCCCATGTTCATGGATGGGAAGATTTAATATTGTAAAGATGGCACTACTACCCAAGGCAATCCACAGATTCAATGCAGTCCCTATTGAAAGTCCATCAGCTTTTTCCTCAAATTCATATGGAATTACAAGGGACCCCCAAATAGCAGAAACAATCTTGAAAAATAAGAACTATGTTGGAGGATCACAGTTCCCAATTTAAAAAGTTACTACAAGCCTACAGTAATTAAAACAGTGTGATACTAGCACAGGATAGACATATAGACCAATGGAATTGAACTGAACATCAGGAATAAACCCATAATCTATGGCCAATTAAGGTGTGTGTGTGTGTGCTGTACACTTGAGAGCAAGTGCCCATTTTTTAAAATTTTATATTTTAAATAAAAAATATATTTACCATGTGATATTTTTGTGATGAGAACGCCTGATTCTATTCTCTTAGCAAATTTCCATTATTCAGCACAATATTATTAACTATAATAACAATAGTCATTATGCTGTACATTAGATCTCTATATGTATGCATCCAATATAACTGCAATTTTGTGCTCTTTGACAAATATCTCCCCATTTCCCCCACTTTCTTCTTCCCAGCATCCACAATTCTACTCTCTACTTCTAAATTTGACTTTTTTAGATTTGACATACAAGTGAGATCATGTTTTCATTTCTTTCTGTGTCTGGCTTATTTCACTTAGTCTAATGTCACCCAGGTTCATTCATGTTGTTGCAAATGGCAGGATCTCTTTCTTTTTCAAGGCTGGAATATATATATTATATATATAAAATCTCTCAATTTTTTAATCCATTCTTTGTTGAATGGGCACTTAGGTTGTTTCCACATCTTACCTATTGTGAATAATGCCGCAATAAACATGAGAGAGCAGATATCTCTTCAAGGTACTGATTTCATTTTCTTTGTTTATATGCTCAGAAGAGGGATTGCAGGGTCATGATAGTTTTATTTGTAGTTTTTTGAGGAAACTCCATAGTGAGTATACAATTTACAATCCCTCCAAGTGTGTACAAGGTTCCTTTTTCTCCACTTTCTAACCAGCACTTATCTCATCTTTTTGATAGTAGCCATCCTAACAGGTGTTTGTTGCTATCTCATTGTGGCTTTGATTTGCATTTCCCTGATGATTAGTCACATTAGCACCTTTTCATTTACCTATTGGTCACTTGTATGTCTTCTTTGGAAAAATGTCTATTCAGTTCCTCTGTCCAATTTTTAAATTGAGTTGTTTTTTTGCTATTGAGTTGTACAAGTTGCTTACATATTTTGGACATTATCAGATATATGGTTTGCAAATATTTTTCCCTTTTAATTTTGTTGATTGTTTCCTTTGCTGTGCAGAAGCATTTTAGTTTGATGTAGTCCCACTTGTTTATTTTTGCTTTTGTTGTCTGAATTTTAGATGTCATATACAAAAAATTATAGCCAAGAGTAATGTCAAGGAGCTTTTTCCCTATTTTTTTTTCCTTCAGAAGTTTTATAGTTTCAGGTATTATGTTTAAGTCTTTGATCCATTTTGAGTTATTTTTGTGTATGGTGTATGATATGGGTCCAGTTTTATTCCTTTGCATGTGGATATCATTTTCCCTATACATTTTATTGAAGAGACTACCCTTTTCCTGTTGTGTATTCTTCACACCCTTGTCAAAAATTAGCTGACCATATATGCTTGCGTTTATTTCTAGGCCCTCTATTCTGTTCCATTGGTCTATGTGTCTGTTTTAATGCCAGTATCATACTCTTTTGATTACTATAGCTTTGCAACATAATTTGAAATCAGGAAGTGTGATGCCCCCAACTCTATTCTTCTTTCTCAAGATGGCTCTAGCAAGTCAGAGGTTTGGGGGTTTTGTTTGTGTGTGCAGTTCCATACAAATTTTAGATTTTTTTTCTATTTCTGTGGAAAATGCCACTGGAATTTTGATAGGGATGCATTGAATCTGTATATTGTTTTGGGTGGTATGGACATTTTAACAATATTAATTCTTCCAATTCATGTATACAAGGTATCTTTTCATTTATTTTTTTCTTTAAGTTTTTCCTTCAATGTTCAATTGATTTTTTGACAAGGGTTCCAAGGCCATTCAATGGGAAAAGAATAGTCTCTTCAACGAATATCCTGTTGTCCCTGTTCAAAAATGCAAAAGAATGGAATTGGACCCTTACCTCACACCATATAGAAAAATTAATTCAAAATGGATCAACAATTTAAATATAAAAGCCAAACTATAAAACTCTTAAAATGGGTAAATCTTCATGACCCTGAATTTGGCAATGGATTCTTAAATATAACACCAAAATCATGAGCAACCAAAGAAAAACTAGATATATCAAACTTCATCAAAATTAAAAACCAAACTTTTGCATCAAGAACATTATCAAGAAAGTAAAAAGATAACCTACAGAATTCAAGAAAATATTTGCAATCATATTTTTAAGAAGGGTCTAATATACAGCATATATAAAGAACTACTACAACTCAACAACAAAAAGACAAGCAACCCAATTGAAAAGTGGACAAAGAGCTGGAATAGACATTTCTCCAAAAATATACAAATGGCCAAAAAGCACATGAAAAGATGCTCAACGTCATTAGCCATTAGGGAAATGCAAATGAAAGCGATAATGAGAAACAATTTCATATCCACTAGGACATGTATAAAAAAGAGAGAGCAAGAAAGAAAAAAATACAAAGTGTTGCAGGGAATGTGGAGAAATGGGATCCTTTGTGGATTGCTGTTTGGAATGTAAAATGAATGGTGCAGCTGTTGTTGAAAACAGTCTGGCAGTTCCTAAATAACCTCATTCCAGGTATATAACCAAAAGAACTGAAAACAGGTACCCAAACAAATACTTGTAGAAGACCATTCATAGCAGCACTAATCACAGTAGCCAAAAGGTAGAAACTACACAAGTCCACCAATGGATGAATGGATAAATAAAATGGTACATACATTCAATGGAATATTACTCATCCATAAAAAGGAATGAAGTACTTATACATGCTACAATGTGAAGAACCTCAAAAACATTATGCTAAGTGAAAAAAGCCAGACACAAAAAGCCACATATTGTTTGGCTCCATTTATATAAAATATCCAAATTAAATAAACCCACAGACAAAAAGCAAATTGTTTGCCAGGGGCAATGGGGAAGAGGGCATGGGGACTGACTGCTTAAAGGGTACTGGATTCTCTTTTGGCTTTAGTCATCTGCATAATCTACATCCCCTTCTCCCTTTTTTGGCACAAATGATGTTTTTCAGTATTATTTATGGTGTTTATGAATTGAGCTTCAAGTCCAACCAACTAGCCTTCCCAAACTCCTTTTATATAGAAATTCAATTCTGCCACTACATTATTCTTTATAACAGCTACAATCATATAACTCATCTACAGAAAAAATCAGTAGTTCTTCTTTACCTTTAGAATGATGTCTAGACAGCAAAGCCCATAATCTGTAGCCCTTTTAAATCTGGTTCCCATCCTAACTTTCTAACCTTGTTTCCCTAAATACTTTCATTGACCCTACAACTACTCACTTTTTCCAAAAACTACTTCATGCATTTTTCTCTTTCTTCATATTTTTCCTTCTACCTGGAAAATACTTCCCAATAACTCTGTTCTCCAACTTTGTATACTCTAATCCTATTTAATCCTCAATACCCAATTGATTACTACCTTAGTTAAAATTCTTCTTAATAATCCCCATAGCACTTTATCTGAACCTCTCTTACAGCAATTATTTTCTACTTTGAATTAAAATATATCTCTCAGAGCCTCAGTACCCCATCTTATTCTTTTGCACCTCTGTGCCTTTACACATGCCAAACCTATCACCAGTCTCTATACCTGCCCCCATGTTTTTTCACCTTTGACATCTGTAAAGCATATCCTAATTATTCCAAATTACATTGTTCTATGAATTACTTTAGCAATCACAATAGCTTCAAAATGGATATGGATAAGCTTCCTCAAGAGACAGTGAATTCTGGTGGAAACGGAGATTGTACATGCAATCATCTGAAATGTAATCATCTGAAATGCTATAGAGATTATATATACCAGATAAGAACAGAGAAAAATCTTTAGTTTCCTTGTAACTTTGAAACCAAGATTATGATTTCTATTTTCATAGAAAAATCATGGGGTATTTACATACTGACATGGAAAAGTAGAGTTCTTCAAGGCATACTGTTGAGTGAAAAAGCAACCTAAAGAACATTCATATTTTCTTTTAATATTTATTTATTCGGTTGCACTGGGTCTTAGTTGTGGCAGGCGGGCTGCTTAGTTGCAGCTTGCCAACTTCTTAGTTGTGGCATGCGAACTCTTAGCTGTGGCATGCATGTGGGATCTAGTTCCCTGACCAGGGATCGAGCCTGGGCCCCCTGCATTGGGAGTGTGGAGTCCTAATCACTGCACCACCAGGGAAGTCCCAAGAACATTCATATTTTCTATGCACATGTATGTATACACAATCACACACATTAAATACATAGCAAATTTAATGATTACCCCGGGGTGATTAAGCCCTGGGAATGAGATTGAAAGTAGCAGTGGGGAGAAATTAAGGAGGACTTAAACATTTACTTTATATATCAATACTCTGAATCTTTTACAACAAGTATCTATTCAAGTTTTACCTGGCCTTTAAAAAACAAAGCACAACAAAACAAAACAAAAACACTGAGTGGAACACAATGCTGTGACTCAGTTTATCCAGGTCTGACATCGAAGAAGATGCTTGCTACTTGGGGATGAGACCAATGACACTGTCATCAGCACTGCCCGCTAACAGAGAACACAGAAATTCTTATGTGCAGTCCCACATTAGACCCCACTATAATCTTATGAGGAATAAGTAAGGCAGAAATTGATCTGCAAAGAAAAGCTGAGGATCAAAGAGGGTTATAAAGGGCTTGCTAAAATCCTTATTAAATGGTAGAACTGAGCTTAGAGACAAAGTCTTTGGATTTGAAATTCTGGGCTCTTTTCACAATACCACAATACACAGTCACTTGGCTTACAAGCTAATTATACACTACCTTTTATTGCCAGAGCTGCAAAGGATTAAAAGTGCCAAGGATTCACTGGTTAAAACCTGTCTGGACACAATTATACCAGAAATGTAACAGGACCTCGCATAATTATCAATTGTTATCATGGTTTTTCTGCTTCCACTAAGCTAATCACGTATATCCCAACAGATCAACCAGGCAATACAATCTGTGGTGGGCTTGTGGGGCCCAATAAATAATACACCCCTCTTTTACCCGAGTGCAGAACCAATAAAGGGTAAAAGAAATGATCACACACATGGGACTTCCCTTGGTGGCACAGTGGTTAAGAATCCAACTGCCAGTGCAGGGGACGTGGGTTTGATCCCTGGTCTGGGAAGATCCCACATGCCGTGGAGCAACTAAGCCCGTGTGCCACAACTACTGAGCCTGCGCTCCAGAGCCCACAAGCCACAACTACTGAGCCTAGTGCCACATCTACTGAAGTCCATGTGCCCAGAGCCCATACTCCACAACAAGAGAAGCCACCGCAATGAGAAGCCTGCGCACCACAACGAAGAGTAGCCCCCGCCTGACGCAACTAGAAAAAGCCCGCGCGCAGCAACGAAGACCCAACGCAACCAAAAATAAGTAAATAAATATTTGAAAAAAAGAAATGATCACACATAGATTAAAATGGCATCTTTATTACTGATAAAGACTTTGAGGACAACACTTAGGTGTAGATTTCCTAATACTGAATCCCAAAATGAAACTTTTCTACTCAGTTACTGGAAATACTGAAAAACCAAAGCAGGCCGCTGTGTTGCCAAAAATCACAAAATCTGCAGGCAGTCTGGCTGGCTCCCAAAGAGGAAAAAGAGGGAAGATGAGATTGAGCTACTAGGCATACCCAAGTTTCTCTCCAAAAGGCACCAAGAAGGTAATTGCAGGGGCAAAGAGAGTTCCTTCTATGCCAAAGGAAACCTCAAAGAAGTAGACTAAATGCTCTCCCTTAATACAGTTTTTTCTGGATTAATTTTTGTAGCGAATAATATTTTATGGTTACCATACACCACTGGTTCTTAAAGGGTGGTTCATGGATCTCTGAGGGTTCCTGAAACTCTTTGGGGCTCTGGAAATTCAAAAACAATACTAAGATGTTATTTACCATTTTCACTGATGGTACAAATACAATGGTGGTAAAACTGTTGACCTTAGCATGAATCGAGGTAGTAGCAGCCAAGGTCTATTACTGCCACATATTCACAGTATAAAAAATTGCCAACTTGCATGTAAGAATATTTTCGATGAAGCAGTAAAATTATTTTTAAGTATGACTCAAGCAGACATCATTTTAATACTGATGAAATGGAAAAACACAAAGTCCTCATGCTACATACAAAAGTACAACAATTGTCTCAAGGAAAAGCATTTGTGTGGTTGAATTGCAAGCTGAACTAGTTGCTTTTTTCATGGGATAGCATTTTTATTTAAAAGAATGACTGAAAAAATACTGACAGTCTTAAGTATTTGACGAGTGAGTCTGAGAAAACAGCTGATAGTGTTGTAGCTAAATGATAAAAATCAAGCTTTTAAGCAAAAATTAAAATTTTAGAAAATTTGTATCTACCTCTGTGAGCTTGAGAGCTTCCCAATACTTAGATTTGCCCCGATATTGGTGGTACTGGTGAGACTAACAAACGTGATTTGAATACTGAATAATGAAATGTGTCAACATTTGGGAGATCTACATAATTCAGTAAACAAATATTTTCCAAATGCTGAATACAAGATGGTACATGATGGTAAAAGATCCATTCAAAATGCAAGAGTCACCAATAGATCTTATATAAGAGAAAACAAAAAGACAACTGAACACTGAAAAGATTAGTGGTTGCCAGGGGTTAGCTCAGAGGGAGGGATGAGTAGATGGAGCACAGAGATTTTAGGGCAGTTCCTATTGCGGAGCCTGACTGGGATCATAATGGAGATATGCCGCTCCGGTATAGGAAGTGTATGATAGGAAACATTATAGGAAGTTTATCTTAGAGGGTCTTCGAAAGGCAGTACCCAGGCAAAAGAGCTTAAACAAAATTCAGGAGATACACCAAAAACCCGTCAGAGTTTCTAGAAAGAATTTATCAAACTTATAGGTGGTAAACTGATGCAGACCCTGAGGTCCCCGAAAATATGAGAATGGTAAACATGACCTTCACTGGGCAAATTACCCCAGATAGAAGAAGAAAATTACAAAAGTTAGATGGTTCATTTGGAATGAACCCTTCTCAATTGGTAGATGTTGCTTTTAAAGCGTTCAACAACAGAAAACAGCGACAGAAAGGAATGCAAGACGCAACACAGCTTTTCTGGCAGCAGCACTGGATTCCCGGAAGGCAAGTAACCCGGAGAGGTAAGCCTCCATTGGGGAGAGAACAATGCGCTTACTGTAAAGAGGAAGGGCATTGGAAAAAAAGATTGCCCTGGACTAAAAAATAAGAAAGAAGACAATAAAAGAGACAGGAGCCTCTCATATCGTACAAAGAGAGCAACACTCTGATGATGAAGAGGCCCGGGCTCCCTTCGACTTGAGGCGTCCAATTCCAATTTCCCCAGGAGCCCCAGGTAACTCTGACAGTGGGGAACAAGTTGATTGACTTTCTGATAGATACAGGTGCAATATATTCTGTGGCAAACACCAAGGTGGCACAGAAAACATCTCAGTCCAACCCGGTCACGGGAGGTTCTGGAGAAGTACAAAATCGTTCTTTCTTACAATCTCTAAAATGCCAATTAGGGGACCTCACCCTGAAACACAGTTTCTTATATGTTCCAGCGTGTCCAATCCCTCTTTTGGGTTGAGATCTCCTTTGTATATTAAATGCTCAAGTAACTTTTTCGCCAGGACAGCTTGACATCAGGGCCCCACCAGAGCACACTGTAAGACTACAGATAGCACTCATGGACACCCCAGAAAAGGAGACACAGCCCTTTCCCCTCCGAGGTCTATGAAAAGGTAAGGCCAGAAGTGTTGGGCTGATGGCACCCCAGAGAAGGCCAATGCTAATCCCGTTAAAAAGGGGACACTGGGACACCTAATCTAGAACAATACCCTCTGAGGCAAGAGGCCCAAAAGGAATTCAGCCAATTCTTGAAAAGTTTTTGAAAACAGGACTGATTAAACCTTGCAGGTTCCCATATAACACCCCTATCCTCCTGGTCAAAAAGCCAAACTCAACAGAGTATCACTTTGTCCAAGACTTGAGGGCCATTAATGAAATAGGCCAAGATTTGCACCCTGTGGTACCTAATCCATACACTCTACTTAACAACTATTCCAGTAGAATACAGCTGGCTCTCAGTTTTGGACTTGAAGGATGCTTTTTCTGCTTTCCTATTGCAGAAAAATCACAGCAGCTGTTTGCTTTTGAATGGCAGGATCCAGAAACACAGGTAGTCCAACAGTTATTATTGGACAGTCCTACCTCAAGGATTTAAGAATTCCCCTACCTTGTTTGGGGAAACGTTGGCTAGGGACCTTAGAAACTTAATATTGGATGAAAGACTCTTACTCCAATACGTGGACGATTTGCTCATCGCAAGCCCTACATATGATAAGTGTCTACAAAATACCAATAAGAACCCTGAACTATCTGGTAATTGTGGATATAAGGTCTCCCAGAAAAAGGCCCAAGTATGTAAGCAACAAGTCACGTATCTGGATTTTGTCATTTCCCAAGGAGAGTGGGGTCTTTTGCCTGATAGAAAACAGGCAATTGCAGGCTTTGGAACACCCAAGACTTGCAGACAACTGAGGGGGTTTCTGGGAATGGTAGGGTTCTGTCGGATCTGGATCCCAAACTATGGGCTCATAGTAAAGCCCCTCTATGAGGCTTTAAAGGGACATGATTTTGAGCCCCTTACTTGGACTACGGAATGCACAACAGCCTTTGAAACAATAAAAACAAAGTTAGTCTCAGCTCTGGCTTTAGGACTACCAGACTTAGAAAAACCTTTCAAATTATATGTCTATGAGAGAAAAAGGCATAAGTCTTGGGGTGTAAATTCAAACTCTGGGAAATATCCCTCAACCCTTTGCCTACTTCTCAAAAATAACTAGAACAGACTGCTAAGGGATGGTCAACTTGCTTTCAAGTTGTAGCAGCTAATTGTGACATACTTCTGGAAGCTCGTAAGTTTACCTTGGGGCAACCCACCGCAGTGTATGTCCCTCACCATGTCCTTTCTTTACCGGAACAAAAAGGGGGCTATTGGCTAACTTCTGGGAGAGTGGGAAAGTACCAAGCCATTCTCTTAAACAATCCCAATATAAGGCTCCTGGTCTCTTCAACCCTAAATCCAGCCACATTGCTCCCAATTGATGCTGCATAATCCCCAGAGCACAACTGCCTACATGTCATCGAGCTAGTGTACTCTAGCAGACCGGATTTAACGGACCAGCCGTTGGCTGAGCCAGATATGGAACTGTTCACTGATGGAAGCAGCTTCATGGACCAAGGTAGGTGATGTGCTGGGTATTTGGTGGTAACCTTTAGAAAGATTGTTGAAGCAGAAGCTCTGCCCCCAGGGAGTTCAGCTCAGAAGGCAGAAATCATTGCTCTGACAAGAGCCTTACTACTCACTGAAGGCAAGTGAGTAAATATATACACAGACTCTCACTATGTATTCTCCATGGTGCATGCTCACAGGGCAATCTGGAAAGAAAGGGGACTCCTCACTTCAAAACATAAAGACATAAAACATGCTTCTGAAATCCCATCACTATTAGAAGCAGTCTATAAACCCTCCCAAGTGGCCGTAATGCACTGCCCAGGCCACCAAAAGGGCGAAACTCATAGAATAAAAGGCAACTGGTTAGCTAACCAAGCTGCAAAGAAAGCAGCAAAGGAAGGGGATTATCAAGTCAGGATAGGGTCACTTCTCCCACAGATTGACTTGTCAAAATACCAGCCAGTGTTTTCAGGAAAGGACAAGGAGAGGGCCAAAGAGTAGGGATTCCCTCTTGATCACAACTCATCTGGCTGGAAATGCAGTGCACAAGGAATTGTTTTGATTCCTGAGGCACTCTTGGACACTGCGCTGCAGCACATTCATAATAGTACCCATTACGGGAGAGATGCCACCTTATAATGGATTCAAAAATATATAATAGGTCCTAACTTACAAAAGGCCATCCAGTGAGTCACTCAAAATTGCATGCTTTGTGCTAAAAATAACCCAAAGACTGCTATCAGACTTCCCCAGATGGGGACTCATCACAGAGGAACCTACCTCACTGAGGACTGGCAAATAGACTTTACTCAAATGCCTCGAGCCACAGGAAATTTCAGACACCTGTATTTGTGGACACTTTCAGGATGGGTAGAGGCATATCCCACCAGGACAGAAAAAGCATCTGAAGTAGTTAGAGTTCTCCTTAAGGAAATTATCCCCCAATTTGGACTGCCTAACTCCCTTCAAAGTGATAATGGGCCTGCTTTTGTCTCTAGCATAACCTAACAAGTGTCTAAAGCACTGCAAATTAATTGGAAGCTACATTCATCCTGGAGACCACAATCAATGGGAAAAGCTGAGAAAATGAATTATACATCAAAAGGGAGCATTGCTAAAATAAGTCGAGTCTAATTTAACTTGGGATAAGGCTTTGCCAGTTGCCCTGCTATGGATCAGAGTGGCTCCCAGAAGAGACTTAAATTTAGCCCCTTTGAAATATTGTATGGTAGGCCATTCGGGTGTCTGCCCAGGTGGGAGAATCTATTGATATAAATGCTCTGAAAGATCTAGCAGTTGCCAATTCTGTTAAAACTCTGGGCACTATACTAACCTTTGTTCATGAGTTTGCTTCCAGCAGGTCTGGCTATCCAACTAAGGTAGCCTTATATCCTTTCTGGCCTACAGACTGAGTTCTCCTTAAAACCTGGAGAGAGCAAGGGCCTGAACACCAGCTGACTGCAAGGTGGACAGGACCACAAGTGATATTACTTACCACACACTCATCTGTCAAGTTAGCTGGAGTAAAGCCATGGATTCATCACACTTGGGTTAAAGCAGCACCACTGTCATCAGAAAATGACATAACTCCTGAGAGGCCTAGAGAGCAATGGGTTTGTGAACCCTTAGAAGGGTTAAGGTTGCTCTTCAAAAAGAATAAGTATTGAGGTGAAAATTTCATTGTAGAAGTAATTTCATCAGATTCAAATAGTTGTAGATAAAGAGAATTGTATTGGTTACTAAAAATTTTAAGGAGTATTCCCGACCCAAAGCTGATCAATTCCATTTCACAATCACTCCCTCATTGCCCCTGTTCAGTAGGAACTGGCCAGAAAGTTCATTGCCTCCTTTCCCACAAGATTGTGGAATGGACATTGACAGTGGGTAATAGTAATACTGGCGGGGCAGGCATGAGCTGTAGCAGCCCTGCTCAGTCATTGGTTGGTGCCACAGTGGGCCTCTCCCCGAAGTGAGCGACCATCAATGAGCCACTGGTAGCGGTCCCACTCAGCCACTGACAGGCACCACAGTGGGCCCCTCCCCCAAGCAAGCAACTGTCAACGAGCAACAGCTAGTGGTCCTGCTCAGCCATTGGTCAATGCCACAGTGGACCCTCCCCCTCCCCCTCTTCTGTATAAAAGGAGCCCTAATTCAGCCTGAGGTAAGATGGTTTTTTGAAGATGCTAGTCCGCCATCTTCTCAGTCTGCTAGCTTTCCAATCAAAATCATTATTCCTTGTTCCAACAACTTGTCTCCTGATTCATTGGCCTGCCATGTGTCGAGCAGAACGAGCTTGGGCCCAGTAACAACGGGAGTGAGGAGCTCCGCAACCGGGAATGCTCATGGAAGGAAGCCCAGAGCACCACAGAAGCAAAGTGCCATTGTTGAGTGACGTGCAAAGGGTGAGGCCGCCATTGCAGCCTTTCTCCCCATGCACCAGCCCCTGCCTCCACAGACACTAGGGAGGGCTCCCGCTGGAGTAGGCTCACACACCCCTGGCCATCACCTCCTCTACCCCCTCCCCACCTGGGCTGCCTGTTTCCCCCGATTGCTGCCCCAGCACCCTCCCACCTGATGGACTTGCATGCTCTGGCAGCCTTGGGAGCAGATGCAGAGGTGGGGCTGAAACCACAGTTGAACCCCAGGGACTGTGTGACTAAGGAAGAAGAGCTGAAATCTCTCCTCGCAGATGAGCAAACTGAGGAGTTACACCTCTGCTGACGGCTTCATAAATCCAGTGCCTGCGGAACACCCAGCCAAGTGCTCCGGTAGCTGAGATGGGTGTGGCTTTAGCAGTTGTGGGCTTTGTGGGCATGTACATGCAGGGGTTGGGCCAGTCCAGAGTCTGAGCTGCCTGCACAGCTCAGCTAAGAAACAGATCTGGGGGCCTCTACGCCAACAACTAGGGAGTAGGCCCCACCCCAGACAGGGCAGTGACAACCAAGAGCAAAGGGAAGGTCCCACTCAACGTCCAGTGCAGGCTCTGGTCACCACAACATCACTTACACCCCCTATCAAAGGGGTAATGGCCAGCATACACTGAGGAAGGAGGGTAAAAAAGTGAAGTGAAGTGAAGTGAAGTGGAGTGAAGTGAAGTAAAAAGTAAAGTAAAATGAAGTAAAATTAAATTTAAAAAAAAACCTACACAGGGGCATTTCCACATAAAAATAGCCCTCCAAAACAGTCTGAGGGTCTGGCATTGGGAGGAAGAACCCCCAGAGCATTTAGCCTTGAAGGCCAGTGGGGCTTGAGTGCAGGAACCGCACAGGGCTGCGAGAAACAGAGACTCCACTCTTGGAGGGCACACACAAGGTCTCACATGCACTGGGACCCAGCACAAAGCAGTCCCTCCATAGGAACCTAGGCTAGACCTACCAACAGGTCTTGGAGGGTCTCCTAGGGAGGTGGGGGTTGGTTGTAGCTCACTGTGGGGGTAAGAACACTGGTAGCAGAGGCCCCAGGGAATATTAATTGGCATGAGCTCTCCCAGAGGTCCCCATTTCAGCACCAAGACCCAGCCCCACCCAACAGCCTACAGGCTCCAGTGCTGGAACACCTCAAGCCAAACAACCAGCAATACAGAAACACACCCCCACCCATCAGCAGACAGGCTGCCTTAAGTTGTACTAAGCTCACAGTCCTTGATACGGCCCTGCCCACCAGAGGGACAAGACCCAGCTCCACCTACCAGAGGGCAGGCACCAGTCCCTCCCACCAGGAAGCCTGCTCAAGCAGCAGGACCAACCTCACCTACTAGGGGGCAGACATCAGAAGCAAGAGGAACTACAGTCTTGCAGCCTGTAGAAAGGAGACCACAAACACAGTAAGTCAGACAAAATGAGACAACAGAGAAGGAGCAAGATAAAAACTTACAAGAACAACTAAATGAAGAGGAGATAGGCAATCTACCTGAAAAAGAATTCAGAGTAATGATAGTAAAGATGATTCAAAATCTTGGGGAAAAAATGGAGGCATGGACCAAGAAGATACAAGAAATGTTTAACAAAGAGAGAAGATTTAAAGAACAAACAGAGATGAACAACACAATAACTGAAACAAAAATACACTAGAAGGAATCAATAGAATAACTGAGGCAGAAGAATGAATAAGTGAGCTGGAAAACAGGATGGTGGAAATCACTGCCACAGAATAGAATAAAGAAAAAAGAATGAAAAGAAATGAGGACAGTCTCAGAGACCTCTGGGACAGCATTAAACACACCAACATTCACATTATAGAGGTCCCAGAAGAAGAAGAGAAAGAGAAAGGGCCTGAGAAAAATATCTGAAGAGACTGTAGTCGAAAATTTCCCTAACATGGGAAAGAAAATAGTCACCCAAGTCCAGGAAGCACAGAGTCCCAGACAGATAAACCCAAGGAGGAACATGCTGAGACACATATCTCTGGCAACCTGCATCATTTCACTGAGCCTAAATTTCCACATTTACAAAAAAAGGGATAACGAGTCTCTTAAGGTATTAAGGATTAAATAAGGCAATAAATAAACCTAACAAAGATCTGACATTTCACCTATTTGTTCAACATAATAAATCCCATTATGACACTGATTATTATCATTAGAAGGGCAAAAAGGGACTTATCCAGCAAGAGGTTAAATCCTACTCTCTGATCTAGGTGCATATGAGGATTTGGCTAGTGGATAACATATTAATTACATTACCATTTACTTATACTTTATGCAGTATTTTTACTGAATGCGAAAATGTTTTTATACATTATTAAAACTGACTAGCTGGGGCTTCCCTGGTGGCGCAGTGGTTGAGAGTCCGCCTGCCGATGCAGGGGACACGGGTTCGTGCCCCGGTCTGGGAAGATCCCACATGCCACAGAGCAGCTGGGCCCATGAGCCATGGCCACTGAGCCTGCGCGTCCAGAGCCTGTGCTCCGCAATGGGAGAGGCCACAACAGTGAGAGGCCCGCGTACCGCAAAAAAAAAAAATAAAAAATAAAAAAACTGACTAGCTGAATAAAGCCAAACAAGATAAACTCTCAAACTCAAATAGAAAGTTAATTTTTATGCTGGATGGTAGCACATGAAATTTTCAAAAATATTAATACAGCTTAGTTGGACAATTTGCCTAAAAAGCACATGCTAAGGAGTCAAAGTAGACCCATGTTCAAACTTTATTTTGCAGTTGTTTAAAGGTGCATGGTCCAGCCCTCAAGATGGCTGTTCTCTTGCTCTCTGTACATCCCCTGCTCAACCAGTGCCTGCTTCACCTACACCCTACTCACCTTACTGACCTTACCTACTTGCACTATGTCCCAGCTAATGATTGTTCTGACTTTAGATCAGAACATCTCCACTAAGATAGCTTATCAAAGGGGCAGTGAGGGGCATGGCACCTCTGCTGGTTTCCCTGGTAACTGAAGAGCCAACCTGACATCAATTCGCCTTGTAACTGGTACCTGATGCCATGTCCCGCCCCCTTCTACCAGACAGTGAAATGTCACTCCAGGGGGACCTTACTTCAGACATGGAAAATCCCCCTATCCATTAAACCAGTGGTCCCCAACCTTTTTGGCACCAGGGACCAGTTTCATGGAAGACAATTTTTCCATGGACCGGGGGTGGGGGGAGGGACGGTTTTGGGATGATTCAAGCACATTTATTGTGTACTTTATTTCTATTACTATTACATTGTAACATATAATGAAATAATTATACAACTCACCATAATGCAGAATCAGTGGGATCCCTCAGCTTGTTTTCACTTGCCACTCACTGAGTTTTGATATGAGTCTGCAAGCAACTGATTTATTATGGTCTGTATGCAAAGCTCTCTGCTAATGATGATCTGCATCTGCAGCCACTCCCCAGCACTAGCATCACCACCTCAGATCATCAGGCATTAGATTATCACGTGGAGCACACAACCTAAATCCCTTGCATGCACAGTTCACAGTAGGGTTCATGCTCCTATGAGAATCTAGTGCTGCCACTGATCAGACAGGAGGTGGAGCTCAAGCAGTAATGCAAGCGATGGGGAGTGGCTGTAAATACAGATGAAGCTTCGGTCGCTCGCCCGCCGCTCACCTCCTGCTGTGTGGCCCAGTTCCTAATGGACCACAGAGCAGTACCAGTCTGTGGCCTGGGGGTTGGGGACCCCTGCATTAAACCGTTGATGTCTCTGTCACTGACTTTGGGCTTTTTCTTCGGTCTTTGTCTACAGGTGGGGCAAGTAAAGGGCTTGCAGGCCTGCAGGGTACAGCCAAACAAAAGGATTATAGCTAACGTGCTTTGAATTATTTAGCACCTTGTATTAGTTTGCTAGGGCTGCCATTCAAAGTACTAAGTCTGGGTGGCTTAAACGACAGAAATTTATTTTTTCAGAGTTCTGGAGGCTGGAAGTCTGAAATCAAGATGTTGGAAGACGTGGTTTCTTTTGAAGCTTTTTTACCTTGGCTTTTTTTTTTCCCAAGATTTTTTTAAAATTAATTAATTATTTTTATTTTTGGCTATGTTGGGTCTTCGTTGCTGTGTGCAGGCTTTCTCTAGTTGCCGCAAACGGGGGCCACTCTTCAATGCAGTGCATGGGCTTCTCGTGGTGGCTTCTCATTGCAGAGCACAGACGGCTCTAGGTGCGCGGGCTTCAGTAGTCGTGGCACGCAGGCTCAGTAGTCGGGGCTCGCTGGCTCTAGAGTGCAGGCTCAGTAGTTGTGGTGCACAGGCTTAGTTGCTCTGCAGCATGTGGGATGCTCCCAGACCAGGGATCGAACCCATATCCCCTGCATTAGCAGGCGGATTCTTAACCACTGTGCCACCAGGGAAGTCCTTACCTTGGCTTGCTGATGACCATCTTCCTCAGGTATCTTCACATGGTCCACTGCCTGGGTGTGTCTGTGCCCTAATCTCTTCTTATAAGGATACCAGTCATACAGTACTGGATTAGGGCTCACATGGTCTCATTTTACCTTAATTACCTCTTTAAATGCCCAATCTTGAAATACAGTCACATTTTGGGATACTCAGGATTAGGACTTTAACATACAAATTTGGGGGACACAATTCAGCTAACAACACACCTTAATTATTAAAAGAATCTAGTAGCCCTGTGCCTGGTACACAGTGAATCCTCAATATAGGTTTTATTAAATACCAGTGTCAAAAATGATTTGATTCCCTCTATGATGGCAGGGAGAAACTTTCTCTCACTGACATAAGGTCTTGCACCAAGACATATGCATTTGGACTTAAATAAATGCATCAACACATCAGGATGGAAACAAAGCAAGAGTCCAGCTGGTGGGCCCCAGACTCTCACAAGCACACCTGCTCCTGGCTTTGCCACACACACCCCCATCAGCCAGGACCTCTCCTGCATCATGGAAAACTTGCTGCAGCTCCCTAACAGACACAGAGCCTCAGACTTCTTATAAGGCCAGGCCTGGGCCCATGGAAGTTTCGTGGAGCCTGCAGGGCAGCTCTCTGCCCAGCAGAGGATTCGGGCTTTCTGGGGACCCAGGCCCAGGCCAAAAGTGGTGAGCGTCCCACAAGTCACAGAAGAAAGGGGCCATGCTGCGGCCAGGGTGGCACAGGACCCCCCCCCATGGCCCTTGGGATGCATGCCAGGGCCTTATGGATACTGTTTTCTATAGAACTCCTGCCTATTTTTATTTAACCGTCATTAAAGAGCACCTATGCTCTGTGGGGGGAAAAAAAAAAAAAAGGATAAATTTTCTTTCTTCCTACTATATTCTCTATTTAAAGGGATCTAAAGGAGTTTTAGGATAAGAAGAGTTTTTAATATTAGACCTCCTTTCCACCTGGCCTCAGATGTCTGCCATAGACCCAGACCTGGGAAAGGTCAAATATGACTGGACCCAAAAAAAGATACTTACCATTGCCTGTATTCCACCTCCTCATCCCACCAACACTTACTCAACAACAAAATGATTAAACTATTTTTTTAAATTCCAATGAAGATTTACATAATTCTATTTGTTAATAATTTTTGATATGGATTTTTAATTCAAATAATATCTATAATATACAAAGCAACTAGACAGATATTAACCATCTAAAGGAAATTCTCATAAATCCCATTACTATTAAAAAAACACTTCATGGTAATGTTTCATGAATTCAATTTTTTAACTTAATAACTAGCATCTGAAGTGCTTACAATGTGACAGATACTATGCTTATGTACATTATCTCATCCTTATATAACCCTGTGAAGGCTTACGGAAATTACTTTTTAAATCAGAGGAAAAAAATCGATGATGTAGTCTTTTTAAAGACCTTTATTAAGATGTTTCTCACAAATTAGGGAAAAGCTTTTTTACCTGTAAGAGAAAAATCCTTATTTTACAACACAACTGAAAAAACACCAATGAGAATTTGGCAATATAACTGTGATAAACTCCAGAGCTCCTGGTTTCCATTTCTTTCAACTACATTCTAAAGTAGTACTCAAAGCTTTCAGAAAGAATACCAAACCTAGTCACTCCTAAAATGATACATAATAGCATTAAGATTGCTCCTTTAACTCCTCCTGTGTTCATACATGTACAGTAATATAGCTCAAACATAAATCTTACCTTTCATATAAACAGAGGTTAAGATTAAATATTATATATGGTATTCTTTTGGAAACAAGATTACTAGTACCAAAGAAAGCAGAGTAGAACAAAAATGTTACTAATTAAAGAACGAATAATTCCTTTTTTACTTCAGATAGCTTCAAATGTTCAAACAGTATTTTAAATACTTTTATATGTAGGCAACATATAGCCTATTTTTCTTTTATGAGAGAAATGTACGAACAGTACCCTTAATTATACCCCTGCAAATAGGGCATTTTCTTAGAGAAGGGGCACATTCCTGGCATACTACCAGATGACCACAAGGAATGAATACAATAGAAACTTCTTTGTCCATACACACTTTACAAGTTCTTTCTTCTTGCAACCTTCTCAATTGTTCTTCCAGTGACAGACCTAGTAACAACAGAAACTTCCATTAAAAAAAATGAAAGGGTAATATTTCATGTTGGTCCTAAGTCTTAATTTTGTTTTACCTGAAACATCTTCTGTTGGAATATACTTCATATTCTTTTCCACTGAAGAAAGAAAAACATAACAAAAATATCACTCTAATAACTCATTAAAAATATTTTTTTAATAAAAAAATGAAATTTTATCATGTGCAACAACATGGATGGACCTGGAGTGTATTGTGCTTAGTGAAATAAGACAGAGAAAGACATATACTCTATTTTATCACTTGTATGTGGAATCTAAAAAATAAAACTAGTGAATATAACAAATAAGATAAAGACAAAGATATAAGGAACAAACTAGTGGTTACCAGTGGGGAGAGGGAAGTTGAGGGGAAGATAAGGATAGGGAGACTAAGGGGTTCAAACTACTATGTATAAAATAAACAAGCTACAAGGATTTATGGTACAGCACAGGGAATATAGCCAATATTTTATAATGACTATAAACAGAGTATAATCTACAAAAATTTTGAATCACTGTGCTGTACAACTGGAACTTATATAATATTGTAAATCAACTATATCTCAATTAAAAAAAAATTTTTTAAGGCATCACTCTACCAAATACAAGACTGCTTCATCTACTACCTATTATTTTTCACCTACTATATCCTGAACAACACAGATTCTAGCTATTTATCATCAGAAATTATTTAGCCATGCTACTTGGGTAATAAAAGACTTCACTTTTTAGAACAAGTTAAATGTATAGTTTGCTAATTGGATTCGTTTTGTTTGTCAAACACAAAGATGAACATAATCCCAAGAATTTCTAAAATAACTTTACCAACAAACTCACCAAATAAGTTCTTATATAATGTAGAGTCAATTTCTTGAAGACAGTTCTTGAAGATGTTGGCAGCACCATTTCCTTTAACTAAAATGGTATCAATCAGTTCTCTTGCTTGCAAAGGTATCTGTGTTTTTTGTTTAATAATATCATGTTCCTGTTTGTTAATTACATTGGCCTTTAAAAGATTATCCAGGATAGGAAGCACACATGTCAACTGTTGAAAGAGAGCCATTCTATTCCTCCGAATCAAGGACAAATCATCTTCATGTTAGAAAAAAGAAAGAAAAATCCATTAGATTATAAACTGCTCCAACTACACTCATATACTAACAATCAACCCTATGAACAATTCAGACACTAAATAAATAGGAGCTGGAAAAAGAAGGACAAAATTACTCCTCTGCAGTTTAATGTCTGTCACTTGGAAAACTTTCAGAAGATTTAGCTAAGGCATATTATATATAAGTACACACATGGTCTCTGTTTTTTTAACTTATTAAAGTCTATATATTTACCTGTCTTAGAACCCTGCTTTATCCTGCTGAGAGTAAGCAGAGAATTTTAGAGGGCAGTATAAATTTGCAATCTCTGTACTTTGCCCCCATGGAATTACTACTGACTTCTCTTTGCATTATATCACTTTACTTTTATGAGCATTTTCATATGATTGTCTCCTTTGATAAAAAGATCCTATCAATTAAACAAGGCAGGTATGACTGCTTCTCATTTTCAGATAGGGAGAGACAGACTCACAATATCATTAACTGTGACCTATCCAAGGTCACAGAAAGAATCAGTTATAGAATCAGGTCTCCTAGATTAGTGTCTTCAACTCCATGTTTAAGAAGCAGTAAGCAGTGTTGAAGAGTTTGAGCTGTAGAGTTAGGACAGACCTAGAGCTCCACACTGGCTTAGCCACTTACTAGCTATGTGCCCTAACCTCCATACACCTCAGTTTCCTCATCTGTAAAATGCAGATAATAATAGTACCTTTCTCAAAGAGTTGTAAGGATTAAATGAGATACATGTGAAGTACTTATCACAATATCTGGCACATAATTAGCTACCAATATTGTCTTATAAAGGTCTAGGTTTGGGCTTCCCTGGTGGCGCAGTGGTTGAGAGTCCGCCTGCTGATGCAGGGGACACGGGTTTGTGCCCTGTTCCGGGAAGATCCCACATGTCGTGAAGCGGCTAGGCCCGTGAGCCATGGCCGCTGAGATTGCGTGTCCAGAGCCTGTGCACTGCAGTGGGAGAGGCCACAGCAGGGAGAGGCCCGCGTACCGCAGACAAAAATAAAATAAAAAATAATAAAGGTCTAGGTTTATAGCAATTAAAAAAGACTCCGTGTGAATCAAGCCTAATCTTTTTTAAAAAGCACGAAATCCATTGTTAAATTTCCTACATTTATGGAATATGGGCATAAATTCCTACAGTATTTTTCAAAAAGTTCCTCTTCTGTTGACCATAATATTTAATTGCCTGCTTTCAACCTTAAAAAAAAAAAGTACATTTCCATATTTACAAGTTTAATGAGAAATAAAAAAGAAGTCTATTGTAAAGTTCCGGGAAAAAAAAAGACCATTTCCTTCACCTTTTACTTCTTTCTAGAAGTCAAACGCTCTATTCATCTCAAAATTATGGAATTCCCTTCTCTGACCACAACTTATATCCTTCTACCTTACTAATTCACCTCACTACTAACATCTGTTCTTCAATCTCCATGTCATTCCCAACTACTAACACAAGAGTTGTCTCCTGGCTTTGCTTACTTCCCATTCTAGTCTAGATGTAGTCAGGTGTCTCAATGATCTTCCTCCCTATTCCTTTTCTGACTTGTTTGCTTATTAAGAAACAATTTCAAATCCATAATTCAAGGGACTTCGCTGGCAGTCCAGTGGTTAAGATTCTGCACTTCCACTGCAGGGGGCGTGGTTCGATCCCTGGTCAGGAAACTAAGATCCCACATGCCACTTGGCCAAAAACAAAACAAAACAAACAACAAAAAATCCATAATTTAAGACTATTCGTTGAACCTTACGAAGTATAAGAAAGTCACAAAACTATGGTGACCAGTTTTATTAGAGTGATTTCATTTAACCTGTGTTTTATTACTGGTTAACAATCTTAAAATCTTTTCACTTTCCTCAGGCCCTTTCTTTCACGAAGCCCTTCCCATTTCCCAAATAAATCTACTTAAAATTTTTTTTTGATGTTCTAGGCACTGTGCTAAACTGTTTTACTTGTAACATCTCATTTGATTCCTATAGCTGCTCCATGCAATTGGTACTGTTATCATCCCCATTTTACAGATGAGAAAAACTGAGGTCTGGTTAAGTTAATTGCCAACCTGGTAACTGACAGAGCCAGGGTTTAAACACAAACCTGTCTCAACTAGAAATCAGACTTCAAACACTGTGTAACATGGCCAAACAATGAGGTTCTCAAACTATTCCTAACATTACTTAAAAGCTTAAACTGAGAAAGTGTCTTCCAACCCAAATGCCCCAATTTACACTATATATGCAACCTTCACCTCTGCTGGTCCTTTAACCCTATCTTCTGCATACTAGTTTCCACAGCTAGTCTATAAGCTCCTTGAAAGCAAGCACCATGAATAGCAAGCACATTATTTGGCACAGGTGCTCATCCTCAATTAACATTTATTAAAGGAATGATTACTCAAAAGACTTGTTTTGGGAGTCTGAGGCTTAACATAAAACTGGATGAATACCAAAATCAGTTCTCTACTATCTTTGGACTGGGCAGGTGCTTCTCATCAAAGCCTAGGATTTCATCATGGGTTCTATTTTTTGCATAAGGATCACTTAAGCAAGGATTAGACAGTCAAACACCATGTTAAGAATATGATTTGAAGGAACTTAAAAAAAAAAAAAAAAGTAGAAACAAGACAGGCACCCAACTATAAAATCTTGCTTTTTCAAAATAGTTTAAATTTGTTAATGTATGAGGAAGAAATGCAATATAGCTCAAGAAAGGAATTATGCTAAAATCCTCTGATTAGCATAAATCAGCAATCTTCTTGGAAAATAAGCATTCAAAAAAACAAAAACAAAAACAACTGTAGTCAGTGCTTCTCGACTAGGGTGATACATTACCCACAGTGAAGGGGATGTGAGGCTGGAAATGACTGGTGGCTGTCACCAGCAGTTAGTGGACAGACGGGGATGCTCACTGTCCTGCAACATGTGAGACAGTCCTATGAGCCCTCAATGGAAGTAACGCAGGTGACTAACATTCCCAAATACCTGATGCTGTTTCTTCAGTTTGTCTTTCCTTCTCTTCTTCTCTTTTTTCATCTTCAGCATTAAGAAGTGCTGACACAATATCATTAACTGTTCTGTAATTCTCTCCAGTTGTTAGGATTTTACTCTGAATTGTCTGCTTTACCAGGCTTCTACTAAAGCCCATTTCCAAGGCAGCTTTAACCACTGGTGTATTCATGATGACTGCATCATCTGAAGAACTTTCTCCAGGTCCAAAATGAACAACTAGTTTAAAAGACATGTATTTGTATAAATTCCATAAATATAAAAATACAGAGCATAATGACTATGATACAGTCTTTACTCTAGTACAGATTATATCCTGGTAAGGGAGATGAGCTATATACACCAACTACCTATAACTCCAACAAACGTTTGAACCTGATAAGCATCAAATGAGAGTGTAGTAATAGGCTGTACTTTTAAAAAATACCACTTCCCACATCCTAGATCTACTTAATTAGAGACTCTTCGGGATGGGGCATAGGAATATTCTAAATATTCCTCAAATGATTCTGATGTACAGTCAATTTTGGAAACTGAGATGCTACACAAATTTAGAAGTGAAAAATTACTTAATTCAGCTAGAAAAGTGGGGGAAATCAACAAAAACTTCATGGAAAAGATGGCATTAGAGTTTGAACTTAAAGGATGGACAAGACCTAGAAAGGGGGATAGATGAGTGTGATCAGAGAAGCATTTTCTGAGAACAGGGTCAATGTTAGCCAATATGGCACTTCTGTGAAAATTACAAAATGACATAATTCTTCAAGACACTTTACTGCCACCTGCTGGAAAACTGTTTTATAATAAAAATAAATATACAATGTGCATGTGCTCCCTTGCTCAAACATATGTGGAAACCCTGTCTGAAGAGAGAACACGCCAGAACAAACACCTGAAAGATAAGGAGGGAGCTATGAGAATATCTGAAAGAAGTCTTTCAGGCAAAGAGAACAGCAAGTATAAAAGCCTCAAGTCAAGAGAAAAGCTTGATATATTCAAGAAACAAAAAGGTGATGCAAAGTCAGAGATGAGGGTGATGCCTAGATGATGTAGAGCCTTTTGAGGAATTTATATTTTATTCTAAGTTTGCTACAATATTCTAGGAGGGTTTTAAGTAGGGTACTGATAAAACCTGATTTGTTTTTTCAAAAGATGATTCTGGCAGCTCTGTGATAAATTTTAATGAGGTAAAATGGAATCAGGGAGCCCTGTTAGGATTTTATGACAAAAAGTCATAAAATGACGTTATGGCACTCATGGCAGCTTGAATCAGGCTAATAGTGGTGGAGATGGAGAGAAGTGGTAAGATTTGGGACATATTATAAAGGCAGAGATGGAAGGACTTCTAACAGATTAAATATACCAAGTAAAAGGAGGAATCAGGGATGATGTCTAACTTAAGTCAACTTTTGACCTTAGGAAGTGAGTGCCATTAACTGAGTTGGGAAGACCAGAGAAAGAGCAAATTTGAAGGATGAAGGACAGGGAGAAAATGTTTGCTTTGGTTATATTAACTCTGAGACACCCAGTATAAACAAGTAGAGATTTAAACAGGTAGTTAAACAGTCGGCAGCTCAGGAAATGGAGAAATACATTTGGGTTGAATGTTGAGAGGTACTCCATCATTTAGAGGTTTGAAAAAGGAGTAACCACCAAAGGAAATTGTTCATGATCAACCAGGGAAATAGGGGAAAACCAAGAATGTGGTGTACAGGGCTTCCCTGGTGGCACAGTGGTTGAGAGTCCGCCTGCCAATGCAAGAGATATGGGTTCGTGCCCTGGTCCGGGAAGATCCCACATGCCGCAGAGCGGCTGGGCCCGTGAGCCTGCGCGTCCGGAACCTGTGCTCCGCAACGGGAGAGGCCACAACAGCGAGAGGCCTGCGTACCGAAAAAAAACAAAACAAAACAAAAAAGAATGTGGTGTCCAGGAAGCCAAGTGAGGAACATACCTTAAGAAGGATGCAGGAAACTATGATAGCAAGATTGCCGGTTAAGTTGCCCCCAACTTGTACCCCACGCAACAACATTTTAGAATCCATCCAAGGACAAAAGTGCCTTTTGTGGGAGGCTTTGGGATTTAGGTATAAGATTATGAAACCCAAGTGTATTCCAAGACCAAGGAGAGCCATTTTGAGAAGACTGGCCTGTACCAGGCACCTGAATCCCTGACCATGGTCCCAGCTACAAACCCAGAAACAGCTCAGTATCCATCAAGACTGAAAGCAGAAGGTCTTTACCTGCCAAAACCAGTCAATAAAGACTGCAAGCAGCGTTTGCTCCCTCAAATACACAGACACCAAGGCAAGGCTACATATAAATATCATACAAATCAGGCACATATGACACCATCACAAGAAACCAATAAAGATCCAGAACTGACCCCAAAGAAATGAAGATCTATGATTTGCCTGACAATGAACTCAATAGAGTCACCTTAAAAAAACTCAACAAAATTCAAGAGAACAAAGATAAACAACTAAATGAAATGAAGATAACAATGCATGAACAAAATCAGAAGTTTAATCAAGAAACAGAAACCACAAAAAAGAATCAAGCAGAAAACCTGGAGCTGAAGAATACCAGGACAGAACTGAAAAACATCAATAGAGAACTTCAACAACAGACTTGCTAATGCAGAAGAAAGAATCAGAGAACTCAAATGGAGATCATTTGAAATTAGCCAGTTATAGGAACAAAAGGAAAAGAGAATGAAAGAGTGAAGGAAGCCTACATGAATTATAGGACACAACCAAATGAATAAACAGTCAAATCATGGGAATCCCAGAAGACAGAAAAAAGGGAAGAAAGCTTAAAGAAATAATAGCTGAAAACTTTAGCTCCTAAATCTTGGGAGAGATATGGATATCCACAAACAGTAAGCTCAAGGAACCTCAAGTAAGATCAGCCCAAAGATTACTCCAAGACACATTATAGTCAAAATATTAAAAGACAGAGAAACCATTTTGAAAGCAGCAAGAAAAAAATGACTCGTCATATACAAAGGAACCCCCTAAGGCTATCAGCACATTTCTCTGCAGAAACCTTGAAGGCCAGGAGAGAATGACTTAATATATCAAAGTGCTAAAAGAAAAAAAAAATGCCAACCAAGAACACTGGCAAAACTGTCCTTCAGAAATGAAGGAGAGATAAAAACATTCCAGACAAGCAGACGTTGAGGGAGTTCATCAACACTAAACCTGCCTTAGAAGAAATACTAAAGTGATTTCAAGTTAAAATGAAGAGATGCTAAGTAACAACATGAAATAAAACTTACTGGTAAAGGTAAATATGTAGTCAAATTCATAACACCCTATACTGTATCTCTAGCATAAGTTAAAAAACAACAATATATTTTGCACAGCAAAAGAAACCATAAACAAAATGAAAAGACAACTCACAGAATGGGAGAAAATATTTGCAAATGATGCGACCGACAAGAGCTTACTTCCCAAAATATACAAACAGCACATGCAGCTCTATGTCAAAAAAAACACAACTCAATCAAAAAATGTGCAGAAGATCTAAATAGACATTTCTCCAAAGAAGACATACAGATGGCCAAAAAGCACATAAAAAGATGCTCATCATCACTAATTATCAGAGAAATGTAAATCAAAACTACAGTGAGGTATCACCTCACACCAGTCAGAATGGCCATTATCAAAGTCTACAAACAATAAACACTGGAGAGGGTGTAGAGAAGAGGGAACCCTCCTATGCTGTTGGTGGGAAATGTACATTGGTATAACCACTATGGAGAATAGTATGGAAGTTTCTTAAAAAACTAAAAAACAGAACTACCATAAGATCCAGTAATCCCACTCCTGGGCATATATCTGGAGAAAAGCATAATTTGGAAAGAAACATGCACCCCAATGTTCACTGCAGCACTGTTTACAATAGCCAAGACATGGAAGCAACCCAAACATCCACTGATAGAGAAATGGATAAAGAAAATGTGGTACATATATACAATGAAATATTAGCCATAAAAAAGAACGAAATAATGCCATTTGCAGCAACATAGATAGACCTAGAGATTATCATACTAAGAGAAGTCAGAGAAAAACAAATATCATATGGTATCACTCATATATGGAATCTAATTTTTTAAAAACTGATTTAATGAACTTATTTACAAAACGCAACAGACTCACAGATTTCAGAAACAAACTTATGGTTACCAAAAGGGAAATGTGGGGGGAAGGGATAAATTAGGAGCTTGGGATTAACATACACACATAACTATATATAAAATAGATTACCAAAAAGGACTTACAGAGGAAACTCTACTCAATATTCTACAATAACCTATATGGGAAAAGAATCTGAAAAAGAACGAATATATGTATATGTATAACTGAATCACTATGCTGTACACCTGAAACTAACACAACATTGTAAACCAACTATACTCCAATAAAAATTAAAAGAAAAAAGAAATATTTATAGAAAAAACATAAAAATAAAAAACACAAAACAATAATATTATTAACTATAACTATATTAACTTGTTACTGGATGCAGAATATAAAATGTATGACATCAATAGTGTAAAACATGGGGTGAGAAGAAGTAAAACTGTAGAGTTTTTGTAAATGAAGGTAAGTTGTTATCAGCTTAAAATAGACTATTGTATCTAAGATATTTTACATAAGCTTCATGGTAAACACAAAGAAAAAACCTATAGTACATACAGAAAATACAACAGAGAAATTAAAGCACACTACTACAGAAAATAAATCAGAAAGGAAGAGAGCAAAAGAGGAAGAAATGAACGAAGGAACTAAAAAAAGTCAGAAAACAATTAATAAAATCATAATAAAAAGTCCTTATATATCAATAATTACAATAGCAATAATTATTTTAAATGTAAATGTACTAAATTCTCCAATCAAAAGACACAGAATGGCTGAATGGATTAAAAAAACCCACTAGATCCAACAGTATGCTGCCTATAAAAGAATCATTTTAGCTTTAAGGACACAGAAAGGTTGAAAATGAAAAGATATAAAAGGTGTTCTATGCAAATGGTAATCAAAAGTAATGAGGAATGGTTATACTAACATAAAATAAAATAGACTTTCAGTCAAAATCAGTGACAAGAGACAAAGATCACTGTATGTAGTGATGAAGGGGTCAACTCATTAAAAGTACACAAAACAAAACAAAACAAAAAGTACACAAAACAATTGTAAATTTATATGCAATAAACATTGAAGCATCTAAACATTTAAAGCAAATATTAACATAACTAAAGGAAGAAATAGAGAGCAATACAATAATAGTAGGGGACTTCAATATCCCACTTTCAAGACTGGCTAGATCATCCAGACAGAAAGTTAATAAGGAAAAAGGAGACCTGAATAACACTATACACTAAATGCCAGATGTGGCTAAAATTAAATTATAACCAGAAGGGCTTCCCTGGTGGCGCAGTGGTTGAGAGTCCGCCTGCCAATGCAGGGGACGTGGGTTCGTGCCCCGGTCCGGGAAGATCCCACATGCCGTGGAGCGGCTGCGCCTGTGAGCCATGGCCGCTGAGCCTGCGCGTCCGGAGCCTGTGCTCCGCGACGGGAGAGGCCACAGCGGTGAGAGGCCCGCGTACCGCAAAAAAAAAAAAAAAAAAAAAATTATAACCAGAAGACATATTTCCTATCCTTGCACTAAACTACTACATACCTGGCAAATACCTAATATCTAGCCCAATTTTCAAACCATGTGAACTGGGTCTTTCCAAACATGCTAGCTTATACAAACATTTCCTCTTTGGAGGGCTTATTATTTGCTCTTCTCATTTGGTATTCCCTGAAGTTGTTTTTCTTTTGCACTTGTCTTGTCTCTCCAGTGAGAATGTCAGCACTTTAAGAACAAAAACTAGAATACTTCCAAGAATCCTCTAAAAATGTCATGAATCTTAGTAGATACATAATATTTATTAACTTTCTAGCACTTTTTTCTATGACCTCAGAAGTCCTTTGTTTACATACTTTCATTCTTAATATTCTGACAAAAAAATCCTATCCTATATTTGGAATATTTTCATACATACTTGGTGGATCAGCATTTTCATCTCCAGGAGTATCTGAAGTTGACAATAGCTATGAAACAGTAGAAAAAAAATAATAGATAAAATCAGAAATCTCAAACAACCTGAACATAGCAACATTAAGTTTATCTTAATTACTGTATACACGCTTTTGAAAACATACTTCAATTTGCTATGTTTTACTTTAATCATCATAAAACATTTCCTTATACATCACCCAATTCCAAATTAGAATTCAAGTATTTCTCTAGTTTCAAGAAAACAGGAAAAAGTATTAATGGTTTCTCATCCCACTTAGAAAGTCGTATTTCAGCTGAATCACTCTCAGAGACTCCAAACTGCTAACAAGTTATTTTGTTTTTCTCAAAAATACGGAGGAGACACTAAAGCTCTTCTCCAACCCCACCACAAATTTGTACAGTGGCAGGTTGAGTGATTTTTCAAAAGAAGGAAAAAAGAGTCATTTTTTAAAAGCCCCTGAACAAACATGTCCATTAAGATGGACACAAAACATGTAACTATAATTGAGAAAACAGATGTAATTGTCACTTCTAATCATATTTGTAATTATTATCTAGGAGAACTCAATGTTGCCAATTATAAAAACATATTTACCTGTTCAAGAAGATGAGGATACCTAGCTTGAATCTCATCAACAAACTCCCGCCCTTTCATGCGTATCAAGAACTCACACCTAAAACGTAAGAGGAAAAATTTTTAAGTTCTTTTATAAAAATATAATCTGATTACTCTAGAAAAGTGGCTTTCAGATTATTTGATTGTATCCCAAAGTACAAACATTTTACATCACAACCTAGTACATATACACATCTAACAGGAACAAAACTCTCATACAATATTACAAATTCTTACTATGCATTGATGCATTGTGATATTTTGTTTGATTGCATTAATACAATCACAACAATAAAAAGGTCTGGATCTCAAAGGAGAACAAGCTAAGGCTTGAAAAATACTGTTCTAGATAATTTACTTTGGGGACTTAACATAGCAGAAACTTTAATTTGCTATTCCTAAAATGTGATCTTTCACAAAATATCTGCTAATCTATCTCCATTGTCCACTCTACCATTATACTTAACACAAACCCTCTCTCTAAAAAATAGAGAATCAAGTATTTTCATCTATACATGTGACAGTGTTTCCCAAATACTTGCTTTCAAACTACTAGAATTTCTCAATGGTGTTCCAGGAAGTTCATATAACATGTTTCTGTTTCTTCCCTTTTGTTTTTTCAACAAACGGTGCTAGACAACTTGATAAAATATGCAAAAAACAAGCCTTGATTTATGTCCATAGTATACACAAAAACAAACTAAAAATGAATCATATGCCTAAATACAAAACCTGTCAATTTAACTTCTAGAAGAAAACACAGGAGAAAATCTTTTCTTTTTCCTCTAATTTTTATTTTATTTATTTATTTTTGGCTGTGTTGGGTCTTCGTTGCTGCATGCGGGCTTTCTCTAGTTGCGGCAAGCCGGAGCTACTCTTCGTTGCGGTGCACGAGCTTCTCACTGCAGTGGCTTCTCTTGTTGCGGAGCATGGGCTCTAGGCACGGGACTTCAGTAGTTGCGGCTCACGGGCTCTAGAGCACAGGCTCAGTAGTTGTGGCACATAGGCGTAGCTGCTCATGCATGTGGGATCTTCCTGGACCAGGGATTGAACCTGTGTCGCCTGCACTGGCAGGCAGACTCTTATCCACTGCACCACCAGGGAAACCCTAGGAGAAAATCTTTCTGTCCTTAGGTTAGGTAAAGATTTTTTAGCTAAGAGACCAACAGCACAATCCATAAAAGATAAAATTGATAAACTGACATCTTCAAAATTAAAAACTTCTGCTCATCAAATACACTAATAAGAAAAGGAAAGACAAGCCACAGACTGAAACGCTGCAAAAGACATCTGATATAGGACTTGTATCCAGAATATATTGAAAAGTCTCGGAACTTAGTAATGAAAAAAAAAAAAATTTAAAAGAGACACTTCATCAAAGAAAATACAGTTCCAAGGATGAAGAACCCACAGATACAGAGGGCTGACTGTACTATGTCATATGAGGGACTTGAGCATCCATGAATTTTGGTTTCTTGAGGGGAATCCCTGGGAGTGTCCTGGAACCAATCCCCCACTGATACTGAGGGACAACTGTATATAGATGGCAAATAAGAAGCTCACCATCATTAATCATTAAGGAAATGCTAATTAAAATCACAGTGAAATACCACTACACATCAATTAGAATGGTTAAAATCAAAAAGACTGACAATACCGTGTGTCATTAAGAATCTGGAATTCTTAGAGGTATCATACATTCCTGGTGGGAATTTAAAATGGTACAGCCACTTCAGAAAACGATTTGGCAGTTCCTTCTAAAGTTACAATAGAAAACAAAACTTGCCATCCAACCCACTAATCCCACTCCTAAGTACAACATTTACCTAAGCAAAACAAAAACATATGTTCACAAAGGTTTACTAATGTTTAGAGTGCCTTTATTCATTATTGCCCCAAATGTCCTTCAACTGGTAAATGGTTAGATTTAGTAGAGATCATGTAAGCATGCTCAAGACTCAAGTTCATCATGCAGAGAATACAGCTTTTCATTGTTCATGATCTTAATATAGTTCTAAAGTATTTTCATCCTGGGACTGACTAACTTATATTCATAACGACTAAAGACAGGAAGTATAATGAACATTGGCTGCCCCGCATTTCCCCCTTCTCCAATAAATTCTATGAGGACAGAGATTTTTGTCTGTCTTATTCACTGATATATTCCCAGCATCTAAAATAGTGATCAGGGGGATATAGGGAAATAGGTGAAAGGGATTAACAGGTACAAACCTGAGTTATAAAATAAATAAGCCATGGGGATGTAATATACAGCATAAAGAATATGGTCATAATATTGCAATAACTCTGTATGGGGACACATGGTTACTAGGCTTATCATGGTAACAATTTCATAATGTATGCAAATATCAAATCACCATGTAGTACACCTCAAACTAATATAATATTGTGTCACATATTTCAATTTAAAAAAAAGATATTAGAAAGGAAAAAAAGATCCTCATGATGATGTCTGATTTCCCATCATTACTTTCAACTACTTATTCCTAGGACTCTTGCCTTCAGACAATGCTGTTACTGTCATGAATTATCATGCTCAATCGAAATGAAACCCAGTATTCTTCCTGGTCTGCTGCAAAATCTGCATTTGTCTGCCTATTCATTTCATTTTCAACCTCATATGCAATGGTACCACAATTTTTGCCTTTCACTTTAATTTGGTTCTTCTTTCTTTTGCTTTGGCTTGGTTTTTTATTTGATTCCACACTGTTGTGTAAATACCAATACTGATGAAAAACAGAAATTCCTTTGTATATAGAAATGTAAACCCTATTACCTCTTCTTCCAAATGATTATTACTAAAAATGTTAAGAGGGAAAAAATAAAAACAGTATCCAGTAGGCATATAAATATTTAATTAATGAATAAATTGTGTTAAAATACAGTGATAATGATCATCCACTTTGGTTTTTCATTTTCTGAGATTAAAGATTATCCACAATTGAAATCTGTTGCTTACAAAAAGCACCACTGGCCTTTTCCCTTACTTAACCATCTAAAACAAAACACAAATTACAGAAGTAAACTAAGATTTTGTTTGGTTTTGTTTTATAAAGGACAAAATGTAGCAACTGAAACACTGGAATTGGAAAGCTGTTTCTGTCTTTTTAATACAGTATTAAATTTCAAATTATATGTACATACTCTCATAGAGCCAAGCACAATCAAATCACTTAAAATTCTGACAATCAGGAATTCTCTGGTGGACCAGTGGTTAGGACTCGGCCCTTCCACTGCTGTGGCCTGGGTTCCAACCCTGGCTGGGGAACTAAGATCCCGCAAGCCATGTGGTGGGGCCAAAAATATAAAAAGAAAAGAAAATACAATTCTGACAATGGAACATGCTTTTTTCCTACAATAATAATTTAAAGTAAACAAAATATGTATCACTTTTGAGAATTAAAAAGTCACAATTTATCTTGATACATTATGAATATTAAAGAGGTTCAAGAGATTCCTCATTATTGTGAAAGGCACTCACCAGTCAAAACATTACCTACATGATGTGATTCCACTTTTATATAAAGTACCTAGCATGGTCGAATTCATAGAGACAGAAAGCAGAATGGTGGTTGCTAGGGGCTGCAGGGACGGAGGGATGAGGAATTAATGAAATGAGTACAAGATTCAGTCTGGGAAGATTTTAAAAAAGTCTGGAAATAGATGGTGGTAATGAATGAGGAATAATGTGAATGTACTTAATGTCATAGAACTGTATACTTAAAAATGGTTAAAATGGCAAATTTTATGTTAGGTACATTTTACAATTTTTTTAAAAGACCATATTATCTATTTCAACTCCCTCATTTTACAAATGAGGAAAGGATCAAAGGTGTCACATGACTTGTCCAAGTTCACACAGCTACTCAGTAACAAAGACAGAATTAATTTCTAATTCTATTTCCATCAACAGCACTGCCTCTAAATTCTTTCTAGGCTATAGTAAAAAATAGGACATAGTGGGAGAAACAGAGTGACTAAAGGGAGATATTTGACATATCTCCCTTGACAAGATAAAATTGTACAGAGAAAAAATAATTTACAATTATAATCAGACTTAATACTGATTGTACAATCAGCTTTTATTATATGCATTTTTGTATTTATCCTTTTCCTAGATCCATTTCATGCCCCTTATTTTCCTTTTTCCTTCTTATCTTTTTCTTACTTATCTCCTTTTCGTTCTATTTTACATATTTTTATAATACTTAAGTCTTCTTTAAAGCAAAATGGAAAACATAAATGAAACGTATGGCCATAACTGTAAGTGACTCATCAAGAATAAGTTAAATTATATCCTGAATACATGGCTTACAAAAGAAATCATACAACATTCTACAACATTTTGTACCAAAACAATTAATGTTACAATTTGGTGTTTTAAAAAGGTTAATTCCCTAATGGTATAAAGAAGCTTTGTTATATTGAAATGTAAACTTAATCATTCAAGTATGCCTACTCCTTTTAAGCACAGAATTTGTGTAGAAATACCTTTCAAAACAATTACCTTGGAAACCACTTGGCGTGTTCAACCCATGGGTCATCTCCAGATTCCCAACACCTTAAGCCACCATCACAACAAAAGCATTTGACATCATCATTGCGACCTAAAGAAAACACAATAATAAAACTGAATACATACGTGTCCTAATATATAAATCAAAATGAACTAGATAAAATGTATAGCTATACATTTTCTTACCCACATAATAGAAACCAGCACTTGCAAGCTGCTCAGGCTGAACTGGTACAGTTGAAGGCCAGTACATAAATGTTCTCAGTCGAGCTGCATGTGTCTGCATGCTCAAATTTGAAATGCTAAACCTCAGCGTTTCCAGAGAATTTTCCAAAAATGGACAGTTGGGGAAATGTCTCCGGTGTTCTGACACAGCATCATCCTTTGGTTCCCAGTTACTTAGAGTCCCACCACAGGCAAAGCAGGCTACTCTATCTCCAGGTCCTATATAATAAAAGCCAGCTCTTGCCAATTCTGATGGTGACAAAAAGGTTAATGGCCACATCTGGTAAGTAAGAAATCTCGCTTCTTCAGTACTCATGGCATAACTGTAGGGGTTAGTCCTCATTGGGGAAAAGTCTTCAACTGCTCTAGAATTAACAGGGTTTGGTGAAAGGTTGGAATAAGAACCACTGAACGAGCTACTATGTTCCAAAGTAGGTAATGATGAATGTGTAAAATTGTTTCTCATTGAAGAGGAAACATTTTTAGAGGTGGATTCCAGACTAGTAACAGAAACTAGATTCTGAATAAAGCTACAGCTAGGATACAGTTGTTTATGCTTTTCAATAGGATTGTCTCCTTGTTTCCAGTTATCCAGCATCAGGCCACAACAAAAGCATTTGACTTTGTCATTCACACCAGTGTAATAAAAACCAGCACGAGCAAGACTCCTTTCTGAGACAGGAACACCAACGGGGAAAGTTGAATATGTAGACATTCGGTAGAGTTCACATGAAAAGTCATATTTCATTTTTTGTTTGTTGACGATTGTCCAATTTGACAAGATCGTGCTATCTTCCATCATACTCTTAATTTTTTGATACAAGGGATCTGGGAAAAGTCTTTGGGAGGTAGTTTTGTGCATGAGTCATTTTACTTTTTGACTGCTAAAACCCTTCACATGACAATTCTCTTCCCTTCACATTAGATTTTTTCCATAAAAAAGAATCAAATGATAGGCCCCTACTTATGGAAAATTCACTACACCTTCTTTACTGGATTTATACCTGAGTTGATACTCAGGTAGGATGAATATCTCTCCTAAATTACGAAGATACTATTTAATACTTTCTGGGATTATATTAACTCAAATGTTATTTGCTCGTTATTTGGCGTAATACTGACCTAATAGCCTGAAAGAAGTTGACACACCTCCAAAAATATGCTAAGACTCCTTGACTTTTCAAGGAGGTTTATATTCCAAAAATTCTAAACAAGGATAGAATACCTAAATTATGCCTTTAATTTGCTTTCGGTTACAAGCTACAAAGCCGGGATATCAAGCCAATTAATGACTATGCTACAAGAGGAAAAAACTATATGCGGGCTTCTTTCCCTATGAGCACTTTAACATTTTTTTTTAATTTTCTTTTATTCTAGTAAACAAGAAGAATTAAAGTTTTCATATGGTCACATTATCTAAAGGCCAATTTCACAAAGTTTATCATCATAGTATTTACTTAAGAAGGTTAAACTAGCTTCAGCTAACAACTTTTGGAGATGTCAACACCTACAAGTGTTGTTGAACCTAAACCAGTTATACTGCGTACAGTGTCAAATGAAATGAATTTTGCTTAAAACTCACAAACTGCTAACTCTTCTTTGTTAAATATTGTCTGTATTTGTTTCCATTTCCTGCAGCATCATTATTATGTTGTCTTTCTTCCTAACTTTGCCTACCACTTTAGTATACTTGATCAAATGAAGGTATTTTCTCCATAAACTAGTTAACCATAAAATTTCCACAGCTGAAACTTCTTACAAAAATATTAAATAACTTGTCTTTCATTTAAGAATCATGCATCTATAATATCATTCATTTTGTAATTAAAGGTAAATCAATTTATCAAGATACAGCTTGTCCTTTCTAGTGTTATCACAAATGCCTAAGGTACTGTATTACCAACAAAATTACTGCTCATGCATAATAAACCAGTAATTAACTCTACTAGCCTTCTTTCTGAAAACCCTTCATATTTTAAAAGTATAATTCATACACAAAATTACACTCCACAGAATTCAAACTATATCCCTTTATAAAGTTTCTGAGTCTCCATAATAGGATTTATTACTGCAGGGGAAAAAATGAGGGGGAAAAAGTAGACTCTTCAGGGCTGTATATCTGAAAAGAAAAAACAAACGCTATTTTAGAAAACTATTTTCACGATGAATACAATTTATATTCTTTTCAATTTATTCAGTAAATTCTAAAAGTGATTTACACTTTAGATAATACAGCTTCATTCCAGCTATTTGTCAACAAAACTAATTAGAAAAGTTTTTAATCAAAATAAATGCAATATACTCCCCGTAGCACTAAGAATACTTTTTTTAATGCACAACTTTGAAGACAGATGGACACAGAAACATATTTTGGCCTTGGTCTCCTCCCCTCTTCTGGTGACAACTTTTAATAGTTTAAGGATAATATCTCTGGCAGTTTGCTACAGGCAAAGGGGGACTAGTGGTGAAAGAGACTGCACCCATCAGCAACAGTGCAGCAGTTATTTAGATGGCATAATAGACTGTAAAGTTATTTTTTAATGTCAAGTCTCTCCAGGACTAGGCAAACTGACCAGTGAGAGTAAATGCATCAGGAATCCACCCATAAAACCCTACAACTCTACAATGCCCTCACAATTCCAAAGCAACAACCACAGAAAACAACTTGAAAACAATATACAGTAATGGCTTGTGAAACACTGGCCTTGGGAATGTGACTACTTGCATGAATGCTTTCGTTACACCAGAACTTGGTGTCCTATCTCTACAGATTTTTATCTACAAGCACCGTACAGTGGATTTGCCCTCTTTAGGCAAACTGTGGCTTTGGGGGTTGAAGGCGGGAGACAAACTGCAAGGGAAAATAAGAGAAACTATGGAATTTACCTATTAATTTCCCAGAGCTATTTCTCACAATACACAATAGACCACTAAAGCGGCAGAGCGCGGTTGCAACTATCTGATACAGGGAATCTGCCGCCACACAACTGTCTCCGTTTGAACATACTAAACAAAGGAATACCGAGGGTTAAGTTTAAAACCCTGCAAAAACTTGACGAACATCTTGGTCAGAGTCCAAGGGCCGGAGAAGTGGGCGGCGGCCAGAGCAGACTTGCAAACAGGTCAATTGAAAAAAAATTATTTTCGGCAGTCTTGGACCTGGAGCTTCCGAATTAAACAGCCTCGGCGAGAGTGAAGAGAACAGAGAGCTCACTGCGACCCCCGGCCTCGGCTCCCGGCCCTGTCTTCCCTCACCCAACTGCAGCCTCCGGGAAGCGGGCCCCCACGGCCCGAGCGCCCCTACCCGCCTCGCGCGGCCGGGGCCCGGAAGGAGCTGCACTCACCGCTGGGCCGGCGTAGCAAACGCGGGAACGGCGCGGCAGTCTGGATCCGCCACAGCCCCGAGAGCTGCTACGCCGACAGAATAAGAAGCCGGACGGCTCGGCTCCGGTGCTCACAAAGCCCCCCGCCCGCGCAGGGCCCACGCCGACGCACAGTGACGACAGCGCGCCGGCCGGGATCGCGTCATGCCGCGCGAGGGCGCCGGGGCGTCTGCAGGCGAAGAGTGGCCCGAAGCGGGCGCTAGGCCGTACGCAGTCTGTTAGCCCGCGGGGGCGGCGGGGCCGGGCGTCCCCTCGGTGTTCCAACCTTTAATTTCGCCGCGTGAGCACTTTTGACGTTTCCTTCCCTCGCCGTTCCTGACATTCTCCTGAGGGGGACGTGGCGAAGCGTGAGCCGTAGATTTTGAATCGCGGGAAGCCCTGCGGAAACGCCCCAGCGCGGGCGGTGAGCGTCTCCCCCGCGTCACCCGGTTGGGGTCTAGCCCCAGCCGGATTCCTCTAGTGGGGCCTCCCCTCGGCGTGGGTGACCGCGTCGTCCGGGGGCGGAGTCAACCCGGCGGCGTTTCGGCTTCGGTTAAGTGAACGGTTGTAACCGTTTTCCTCAGCAGCTTTGTGATGTCAATCTTAAACAGCTGGCCGTGAAAATGGAAAAAAGACGAGTGTTGGAAAGCAGAACAGCATCAGAGGATTAATTTTGAAGCTTTGATTTTATAGTCTTTTGGGGAGTATATCTATTTTATAATCAACCACTGTATCTTTTATTTTTAAACTTTTGTTTTTCTGTTCTGGAGGCGAATGCACTGACGAAAGTGTCCTAATTTCAGAAGCTCATCACTAGCAACGGTTCGGTGCTTCAGGCCAGGCTTCACTCCCCCTTTTTTTTTCCTGAATGTGACTAGGATGGAGTGTATACATTCATATACGTGTGTATATATAAATCATACGTGAACCACAGAGGAGCCCTGTATCAATGACATGTTTAACTAGTTAACTGATAGAAAAATTGTAAATACAAAATCTTGGTTTTCCTAGTCAGGGACCGTTTTTCTCCCCCCTCTCTAGCAGTGCGGTGAACACAGTAAATATTTGCTGCATTGCAGCGAGAGAATTTTTTAGTTTATGTTCCGTGAAGACACTCTTTGTCAATGAAATCAGATGTTTTCTTCTTTCAGGGGAACTCCAGGGGGCAAATATTTCAAAAACTTCCAAATAACAAGCCACTTAATTAGGCAGCCGGGGGAATTCCAAGACCCTGAACCGTTTCCCATTTCCTGTCCCTGTCATTTCTGCATGCCAATCAGTCACAGAATAGGGCTTCTGTTCCAGTGTTAATAGTAAAAAGAAAGTATTTGTAACAGTTTGTGATACAGAGAAAAGAAATGTCATGGCTCCCAATGACTAAAAACTTACAAATATGCACATGAGTTTTGATAGTAGTTCAGTATGTAGTTCAAGTTGCAATTTCTGGGAAAGTTACGGGACTTTCTTTTTATGTGTGGGAAAATATGTATTAGCAAGAATTGTTCGTTCTGGATTCAAGATTATTAAAGATTATTTCTCTTTTTCAGTTCTTGTCCTTACCAAAAAAGTATAGGGGAAAATTCATATTTCAAAAACTCGGAGTCCTTATATATTTTCCCCAAGAAACCACGTAATAACATTCAGGTATAATAAATACTACTTTATAACTTTTAATCCTATATAACCTTGTAGTTGAGTGTTAAATTTATTCAGTTACCCACTTATTCAGTTAATCTTTTTCATATTTCCAGTGTAGAATTGCTGGTGATTTTTAAAAATAAGTTGTGTTTTTCTGCTGAGGTTGCTATACTAATATTTTTCACATTTATGTAGAAAAATATTTACAGGATCCAAGACAATTTGAGGAGGAATATAAGACTGAAGGGGCTTGTCCACTAGATAACAAGTTATATATAAAGTCATAGTAATTCAGATAGTATTAGCACAAGGATGGACAAATAAAGGAGCAAGATAAATAGCCCAGAAAAGATATGTATGTATATGTGAATTTGATATATGACATTGGTATTACATATCAGTGAGAAAAGGATTAACTGGTCAATAAGTAATACTGAATGAATGGTTATTCTAATGAAAAATAAAATTAGATAATCACCTAACTGTTAAAAAAAATTCCTGTTGGATAAAAACCCTAAAAGTGAACAGCTATGATTGTGAATCCAGGGTTTTAAACATATTTTTTGAGTTATAATCCATTGCAGTTATTGCAGGCCATAGTAGACCAATGGGAGCTTATTCACGTTGACTCCTGAGTCCTTTTGACATGGCCATAGTAGTCTTTGATTGCTTTGTTGGCTGGCTTTGTACATTTCTTACCCAATACTATAATTAGCCATTTATTCAAAGTGCTCTGGTTCCTTTAGTGGGAAATGATATATAAAGACCATAATCTGAATGTTTGTGGTACTAATTGTTATTGAGTTGTATTGTTTTTATAACCTGTTCTGTGGACACAGTTGGGTAAATATGGCCTTTTGGTTTTTTTAATAAAAAGCATCATGAACTCTAACTTCCAATTCAAATTCAGGAATTCAAGGTTTTATTTAACCTCATTGATTGTACAGCTCCCTTCCTTCCTGCACACGGAAAAATCCTTATTCTCACCTGTACTCCCTTCCTGCCCTGTAGGCAATGATTTAAACATTTTTTAATGTTTTTTTATTCTAAAAATAGAGTTTATGTACATTTATCCATATCTCCCTTTTTCTTAGATAACTGGTAGCATACTTTTTTCCACCTTTTTTTACTTACTAATAAATTATGGAGATCACTCAATACTAGTATATATAGAGAAAGATTCCTTATTTCTGCACAGTACTCCATTGTGTAGATGTAGCACAATATATTCAACTAGTCCCTGTTGATGAAAAAATCATTTGATCTAAGAAAGAAATGGAAATTTTACTTGAGCCAAATTTTTTAAAAATAAATTTATATACTTTATTTATTTATTTTTGGCTGCATTGGGTTTTAGTTGCGTGCAGACTTTCTCTGGTTGTGGTGAGTTGTGGGGGGGGGGTGTTGTTGCGGTACATGGGCTTCTCATTGTGGTGGCTTCTCTTGTTGTGGAGCACGGGCTCTGGGCATGCGGGCTTCAGCAGTTGTGGCACGTGGACACTAGAGCGCAGGCTCAGTAGTTGTGGCACACGGGCTTAGTTGCTCCGTGGCATGTGGGATCTTCCCGGACCAGGGCTTGAACCCATATCCCCTGCATTGGAAGCTGGATTCTTAACCACTGTGCCACCAGGAAAGCCCACTTGTGCCAAATTGAGGGTTATAACCCAGGAACAGTCTCTCAGAAAGTTCCAAGAACTGTTCTGCCTTTTACAGGTCAAAGCACAGTTATATAAGTTTTTGAGACAGAGGGCTGTATGTTAAATGATGTATTATTGACAGTTAATATAATCTAGCGTGTAGTGGGTCATGGGTCATTGTGGCCCCATACAAGATTAAGAAGGAATGTTATCTTGTAAGGAGTTGGCTTGTTGGGGCTAGGAGAATGTTGCTCTTTATTGTTGAGCAGGTATTCCTGCCAATGGAGAGGTTTGGTTGATGCATAATGCAGATACACAATGCACAGTAGAGGTGGGAAGAGGGGACCAAAGAGCAGAGAAAATTTTTTTATGTTTAAATTTTTCTTGTCTTGCCATAAAATATAATTTTATTTCATATACCATAATGTATTCAACTACTTCCCTATTGATGGACATCTGGGTGGTTTCCAATCTTTTGCTATTACAAATAATGCTGTAATGAATAGTTATGGATATCTTGTTTTAGGATATGTTCCAGAAGTTGGATTCTTAGGTCAAATAGCAAATTCATCCGTAATTTTGCTAAGTATGATCAAATACCCCTCCCCCTCCATGGAACTGTTGGCATTTTGCAACCCAGTCAGCAATGTATGTAAATTCCTTTTTTCTACACAGCTTCATCAGGGGAGTATGTTGTCAAACTTTTGGATTTTTGCCAGTCTGTTAAATAGAATCTCAGTGTGGTTTTAATTTCATTGCTGTATTATGAATAAGATCGATAATCTTTTTAGTGTATCAATTGCATATGTAATGGTTTATTTTTTTTAAATTATAAAGGAATGTTAGGATTGATTATGTGGTATTATTAAAGAAAAATTATTCTGACACTTGTTAAAACATTAACAGGTAAGGAACTACAAGTAAGGAAGACTTTATTCAAGACTACTGCAATAAGAGCATTGCAATGGGGGAGAGAGATCAGGCTCAACTCTGAATACAGCAAAGATAGCTGAGGATTTGTAGCCAAACAATGGAATGAAGGGGTCAGTGGAAGAAAAATTACTTAGTGGAGACATCAAGGGCAGGTGGATTCTTGCTGAAGATTGGCCAAGGGCTTATACATCAAAAGTGGAAGATAAAGAATTTAGTCAGATATCAAGGGTGGGAGCATTCTCACTAACCTGACTTAGCAGGATTCTTGCTAAGACTGGGCTAGACAGGCCAAAGATGGGGTGGAGGGTGACAAATGGAGACGGCACTGACTTAAATCTACATAACAAACTTTACCCTGGTTTACCATGCTTTTCCTGGTAATTTACACATAACTGGCTTCCTCACACCCTTCTTTCTCTCTTTTGTCTTGAGCTGAAAATGGTATTTAAGCCTGTGGCTTAGTCCACCTCAGGGAGTTACTCATTTTTCCCTGGGTATCTCCCACGTATACATGAGGTATATATGTGAAACTTCTGTTGGTTTTTCTTCTTAATCAGTCTTTTACTACAGGGGTGTCAGCCAAGAACTCAGAAAGGTAGAGGGAAAATTATTTTTTTCTCCCCTACATTAGTATATACCGTAGGGAAGGAAAAATCTCTTCCTATGCCCATCTTACGTTCTCCAGCTGGGGTCCTGTAAACGAGACTAGCCAAAAATATATTAGCAAGAGAAAAACAAGCTAATTAACATGTGCATTGCACATGTACCAATAAGAACCCTCAGTGATGAGAAACCTTAAAGAGAGGGTTAGAACTTGGGTTTTAATACCAACAAAGGAAAAGAGGTTTGGAGCTTCTGGGTGAGAGAGGCAAGTTATAGGAAGGTCACCAAGAAAAGCATGGTAAACAAGAGCTGTTTAGTGAGGTTTGTTATGCAGATTTGAGTCCTTGCCTTCTCCTTTGATAAGAGTTTTAAGAGTACTTCTCTTTCAGATAGTGAAGAGGGAGACACCTCTACAAATGGAAATTTACTTTAGAGCTTTTCATGATAGATCTCAATACCCTTTAGCTCAAAATAATCCATTTGCCAAAAGTACATTTTGGGGTGGCATACTCTGTTACCCCTCAGTACATAAATGAAATGTATACTTCCCTGAATTTTTGAAGTATTTTATTTAAAAAATTCAATAAACAAAACCCAACACATTAAGAACTTGCAAATTTTGGCCACATCACAATTTTCTTCCCGAACGTCTAGTTACTTCAAACATCCCAAGCATTACCTTTCTATCTGTTGAAAAAAAAACACTATATATCTTAGTCATGACAGCTTTAAAATTTTGTTGTCTGTAGCAAAAGTCAAAATTTTTAAATATCAGAAATATTTAAAAGCTTAATTAGTGAACTTTATTTAATATAAAGTAGAATCTCAGCAGCTCTAATTGAAAAAAATCAATGAGTTAAAAGTTAGGATGATAAAGGTTTACATAAATGGATTAAAAATGGCCCCTGCATATTGGCTCTATATTTTTTACTTCATAGCAGATTGGGACCACTAGCTCAAAAGCTTGCCTCTGCCAAATTCAAATTTTTACACATCTAATTGCTTTAACTATATCCTAAATAACCATATTTTAAGCCATTTAGAGCCTGCCTGTTTTGCATGCCCAGCATCCGCAGGACAAACCTCAGCTTAAGAACCCCAGTCACTGCTACCCTTCTGAGATCCATGACTAAGCTGTCTGCAGCATCACCTAGCTATGTAAGCCTCCTCTCTGGTACCCCTCTTGCCTGGGAGTTCCCTTGTCCTCTTCCCCTTATGGTGGTGGCCCCACACCTGACTCTGGAAGGTCGCCTGTTGTGAGGGATTTCCCCTTGTCTGAACCTGCCAAGCACACCAAAATAAAGCTGCTTGTGTGCTACTGCCACCTGGTGGTCTTTTCTTTAATAAGTCCCGAAATCCTCGAACTCATAACAAAAGGAAAAGCCTTAGGATTGGAGAAAAATAGTCACAAGAAGTCATGTTGGCAAACGCAAGGCATAGAGGACCTTGTTCTTTCTATGCATATTTCCTGTCAAGGGAGGAGAAGATAAAAGACTTCTAGGATCCAAATAGCTGATGCAGATCTCGAGAAAGTTTTTCCTGTGGTTTTCCTGAAAATAATCATGTGAGAGAAACTGAGAAGTTGAATCTGTAGTAGAATTATTTGAAAGCCTTAGTAAAGTGCGATAAATAAATAAAACCTCAGGTGACTTAGAAATTTGAGCTCTCTTCACAACATAGGTAAACTATGTTAGTGAAAACATACCCTTTTATAGGTGACAGTGCAAAATCATTCTAATCTTTGAAATATGTGCAATATGTCACAAAAACTTGGGCATTACAGTGAAACAGATTTTGCTTTAATCTCTGCTGTTTCTCCTTGAGTAACATGCCTTTGAATAAATTATTTAACTCTTTCATTCATTTAAGAATCATGGAGATGAGTGGCCAAGATAACAGAGTAGGAAGACCCTGAGCTCATCTCGTCCCATGGGCAAACCAAAATTACAACTATTTACAGAGCAACTATTGATAAGAAAGACTGGAATCTAGAAGAAAAGATTGTCTACAACTAAAGTTATAAAGAAGGAACCACAATGAGATGGGTAGCATGGGAGGAGACACAGTATAATCATGACCCATACCCCCTGGTGGGTGATCCACAAAGGGGAGGATGATTACAATTACAGAGGTTCTCCCCAAGGAACAAGGGGTCTGAACCCCACATAGGGCTCCCCATCCCAGAGGTCCTATACCTGGAAGATGAACCTCCAGAATATTTGGCTTTGAAGGCTAGTGGGGCTTACTTTGGGGACAGCCAGAGGGTTGTGGCAAATAGAGACTCCACACTTAAAGGGCACATACAAAATCTTACATGTTCCAGGACCCAGGGCAGAAGCAGTAATTTGAAAGGAGCCTGGGTCAGAGCCACCTGATGATCTTGGAGAGCCTCCTGGAGAGGCAGGAGGCAAATGGAGCTCACCCTTGAGACATAGACAACCACTTTTGGCAGCTCATTCTACCCCTAGGACACTGGTGCTGACAAGTGCCATTTTGGAATCCTCACTCTAGCTTCTTAGCATCAGGACTAATAAGGCAGGCTGCCTTAAGACCACTGAGCCCACAGACATCCTGGGATATGGTCATATCCAACAGAGGGTCCAGGACCTGGCTCCACACACCAGTGAGCCAGCACTAGCCCCAAGAACCCCAGGACCCTGCAGCTAGAGACCTTGGGACACAGCTCCACCCACCAGTGGGCCTGTACTAGCCTTGGGACCAGCCTCACCCACCAGTGGGCAGGCATCAGTCCCAGGATCTCCAAGCCTGCCCACCAGGGAGCTGGCACTAGCCTTGGAACCAGCCACCCACCAGTGAGCAGACACCAGCCCCAGGACCCCCTGGGACCCGGCTCCACCCATCAGTGGGTCAATATACCAACTTCAGAACCCCAGTGCCCTGCAGCCAGAGATGCCAGGACCAAGCTCCATCTACCAGGCCAGAACCAGCCCCAGGAACCCCTGGGCCTTGGCCTTACCCACGAGTAGGTGGGCACAAGCCCTAGGACCACTGCAGCCCCACAGCCTGCCGTAGCAGGACCCAGCCCATCCACCAACAAGCCAACACCAGCTCTGAGACACATTGGGCCAATTAGCCAGCTGCCCCAGGATCTGGCCCCATCCACCAGTGGGCTGACACAAGCCTTCAGGGCACTCCAGACCCCACAGGCAGCATCCACCCACCAGCAGACCAAACAAGCTCCAGAGCCCCTAGGGCCCTACAGCCAATAATTCCAGGACACTGCTCTACCCGCCAGTGGGCCGGCACTAGTCCCAGGAATACAACAACACACATACTGCCTTGTCAGCACCCAGCCAACCCACCAGCAGACTTGCCCCAGCCCCAGGACCCCTGGTGCCCTGGCCCTGCCCACCATCAGGTCAACACCAATTCTGGGAACCTTGGGCCTATCAGCCAGTGGCCCCAGGATCTGGCCCCACCTACCAGGGGGCTGACACTAGTTTCAGGACCCCAGGGTTTTGCACCCAGAGAACCCAGGACATGGCTCTGACTACCAGTGACCAGCACAAGTCCCAGGACATCCTGAGCCCAGGTTCTGCCCACCAGCAGGCCAACACCAGCTACAAGAGACTTTGAACCCCTCAGCCAGCCACTCTGGGATCCAGCCCCACTCACAGGTGGGCCAGCAGCCCACAGAGCTTGCAGCAAGCCATGTCAGGAACTGGCCTCACCCACCAGCAGGCTGACATTAGATCTAGAAACCCTGGCCCTGTAACATGGTTCTACCCACCAGTGAGCCTGTACTAGCCCTGGGAACCGCATGAGGCTCTGCAGCCAGCCACCCCATGACCCAGCCCCACCAACCAGTGGCCAGCAGTCTACACACTGGGAAGAACTTGGCAACCAACCAAACTGGGGGCCAGCCACACCTACTAGACCACACAAAGTAGTCAGCCCGCCACAACAGAGGACCAATGCAGACCACATTGGGGGCACCCCTAGAGCGTATAGCTCTCGTGACCAGAGGGGAGTGTGCTGCTGGGATGTGTAAGATGGCTCCTACAAAAGGCCACTTCTCCAAGGTTAGGAAACATAACCAACCTATCAGATACACAGAAATAAAAACAGCAAATTAGGCAAAATGAGGTAACAGAGGAACATAAAAATGATCAAAGAACTCAGGAGAAGATAGAATGGACAGAGATGTTAGACGTTTTTAACAAAGAGTTAATTAAAAATATAAAGAAGAACCAGAGATGAATACAAAAACTGAAATGAAAAATATAGTAGAAGGAATCAAGAGTAGATTAGATGCAATAGAGGAACAAATCAGTGAGCTGGAAGACAGAATAATGGAAATCACTGATGCTGAAAAGAAAAAAGAAAACAATAAAAAGAAAGGAGGACAGTTTAAGAGATCTCTAAGACAACATCAAGTGCACTAATATTCACATTACAGGGGTCCCAGAAGGAAAAGAGAGAGAAAGGGGCAGAAAACATATTTGAAGACATAATAGCTGAAAAATTCCCCAACCTGGGAAAGGAAACAGGCACACAGATCCAAGAAGCACAGATAGTCACAAACAGGATTAATCCAAAGAGGACCACACCAAGACATAATTAAAATGTCAAAAATTAAAGAGAGAATATTAAAAGAAGCAAGGGAAAAACAACAATACAAAGGAACTACCCTAAGGCTATCAGCTGACTTTTCAGCAGAAACCCTGCAGGCCAGAATGGAGTGGCATGATTTATTTATTTATTTATTTATTTATTTATTTATTTATTTATTTATTCATTTATTTATTTGGTTGTGCTGCACAGCTTGTGGGATCTTATTTACCCAACCAGGGATCAAACCCATGACCCCTGCATTGGAAGCATGGATTCTTAACCACTGGACCATCAGGGAAGTCCCTGGCATGATATATTTAAAGTGATGAAAGGGAGAAACCTACAACCAAGAATACTCTACCCCTCAAGGCTCTCATTCAGATTTGATGGAGAGATCAAAATCTTTACAGACAAGCAAAAGCTAAGAGTTCAGCACCACCAAACCAGCTTTACAAGAAATGTTAAAAGGACTTCTCTAAGTGAAAAAGAAAAGGCCACAACTAGAAACATGAAAATTATGAAATAAAAAATCTCATTGGTAAAGGCAAATATACAGTAAATGTAGGAAATCAACCATGTATAAAGCTAGTAGGAAGGCTAAAAGACAAAAGTAGTAAAGTCATCTATATCTGTAATAAGTGGTTAAGGGATACACAAAATAAAAATATATAAAATATGTCAAAAAGAGTAAATGGGGGAAAGAGGAGTAAAAATGCAGGGTTGTTAAAATGCATTTGAAATTAAGAGATCACAACTTAATATAAACATATATATGATTATATATATATATACACATATGTATAGATAGATAGATAGATAGATTGCTACATATAAACCTCATGGTAACCACAAACCAAAAATCTATAATAGATACACACACACAAAAGAAAGGAATCCAAACATAGCACTAAATATAGTCATCAAATCACAAAGAAAGAGAACAAAAGAAGAAGAAAGAACAACAACAACAAAAACTACAAAAACAACCCCCCAAAATTAACAAAATGGCAAGAAGTACATGCCTATCAATAATTACGTTAAATGTAAATGGACTAAATACTTCAATCAAAAGACATAGAGTGGCTGAATAGACACAAAAACAAAACCTATATTTATGTGGTCTACAAGAGACACATTTCAGATCTAAAGGCACAGTCTGAAAATGAGAGGATGCAAAAAAGTATTCCATGCAAATGGAAATGGAAAGAAAGCTGGGGTAGCAATATTTATGTCAGACAAAATGGACTTTAAAATAAAGAGTGTAACAAGAGACAAAGAAGGACATTACATAATGTACAAGGGACCAATACAAGAAGAAGATATAACAATTGTAAATACATATGTATCCAACATAGGAGCACCTAAATACATACAGAAAATATTAACAGACATAAAGAGACAAACTGACAGTAACACAATATTAGTAGGGGACTTTAACACCCCATTTACATCAATCAACAGATCATCCAGACACAAAATCAATAAGGAAACACTGGCCTTAAATGACACATTAGACCAAATTGACTTAATAGATATATACAGAACACTCTACCCAACAATGGCAGAATACATATTCTTTTCAAGTGCACGTGGGACATTCTCCAGGATAGATCACATGCCAGGCCACAAAACAAGTCTCAATAAATTTTAAAAAACTGAAATTATATCAAGCATCTTTTCCAACCACAATTCTATAAGACTAGATATCAACTACAAGACAAAAAACTGCAAAAAAAAACACAAATATGTGGAGATTAAACAGCATGCTACTAAACAACAAAAGGATAAGAGAAAAAAATTAAAAATACCTGGAGACAAATGAAAAAAACATGATGATCCAAAATCTATGGCATGTAGGAAAAACATTTCTAAGAGGGAAGTTTACCTCGATAAAAGCCTACCTCAGGAAACAAGAAAAATCTCAAATAAACTACCTAATCTTATACCTAAGAGAACTAGAAAAAGAAGAACAAACAAAATCCAAAGTTAATATAAGGAAAGAAATCATAAAGATCAGAGTATAAATAAAGTAAATAGAGATGGAGAAAACAATAGAAAAGATCAGTAAAACTAAGAGCTCGTTCCTTGAAAAGATAAACAAAATTGATAAACTGTTAGCCAGACTTGCAAGAAACAAAGAGAGGACCCAAATCAATAAAATCAGAAACAAGGGAGAAGTTACAAATGATACCACAGAAATACAAAAGATTGTAAGAGATTACTATGAAGAATTATACACCAATAAAATGGACAACCTAGAAGAAATGGACAAATTCCTAGAAACCCACAATCTCCCAACACTGAATCAGGAAAAAGTAGAAAATAAGGACAGACCAATTACTAGTAATGAAATTGAATCAGTAATTAAAGAAAAAAAAAGCTCCCAACAAACAAAAGTCCAGGACCAGATGACTTCATATGTGAATTCTACCAAACGTTTAAAGAAGAATTAACACCTATCCTTCTCAAACTATTCCAAAAACTTGCAGAGGCAGGGACACTTCCCAACTAATTTATGAGGCCAGCATCACCCTGATATCAAACCAGACAAAGATATTACAAAAAAAGAAAATTACAGGCCAATATCACTGATGAACATAGGTGCAAAAATCCTCAACAAAATACTAGCAAACCAAATCTAACAATACATTAAAAAGATCATTATCAAGTGGGATTTATATCACAAATGCAAGGATGATTCAATATCCACAAATCAATCAATGTGACAGATCACATTAACAAACTGAAGAATAAAAAATCATATGATCATCTCAATAGATGCAGAAAAAGCTTTTGACAAAATTCAACATCAATTTACAATAAAAACTCTCCAGAAAGTGGGTATAGATGGAACATACCTCAACATAATAAAGGCCATATATAACAAACTGACAGCTAACATCATACTCAATGGTGAAAAGCTGAAAGCATTTCCTCTAAGAACAGGAACATGACAAGGATGCTCACTCTCACCACTTTTATTCAACATAGTATTATCAATAGAAGTCCTAGCCACAGCAATCAGAGAAGAAAAATAAATAAAAGGAGTCCAAGTCGAAGGAAGTGAAACTGTCACTGTTTGCAGATGATATGATACTATACATAGAAAATTCTAAAGACACCCCCCAAAAACTACTTGAGCTCATCAACAATTCGGTGAAATTGTAGGATCCAAAATTAACAAATAGAAATCTGTTGCATTTCTTTACACTAACAATGAACAAGAGAAGTTAAGAAAACAATCCCATTTACCATCACATTAAAAAGAATAAAATACCTAGGAATAAGTCTAACTAATCTAACTAAGGAAATAAAGACCTATGCTTGGAAAACTATAAGACACTGATGAGAGAAATTGAAAATGACACCAAATGGAAAGATATACTATGTTCATGGATTGGAAGAATTAATATTGTTAAAATGCCCGTACTATCCAAGGCAACCTACAGATTCAATGCAATAACTATCAAAATACCAATAGCATTTTCACAGAACTAAAACAAATAAATCTAAAATGTGTATGAAAACACAGAAGACTTCAAATAGCTAAAACAATCTTAAGAAAGAACAAATCTACAGGTATCACACTCCCTGATTTCAAACTACACTACAAAGCTACAGTCATCAAAACAGTATGGCACTAGCACAAAAACAGACACAGATCAATGGAACAAAATAGAGAACTCAGAAATGAACCCAAACTTATATGGGCAATTAATGTATGACAAAGGAGGCAAGAATATACAATGGGGAAAAGACAGCCTCTTCAATACATTTGTGAAAACTGGATTGCTACATGCAAAAGAATCAAACTGGACTACTGTCTCACTCTATGCACAAAAATAAATTCAAAATGGATTAAAGACTTAAATGTAAGACTTGAAATCATAAAACTTCTAGAAGAAAACATAGGCAGTACACTCTTTGACAATGGTCTTTGTAATATTTTTTGGATCTGTCTCCTCAGGCAAAAGAAACAAATGGCACTACATCAAATTAAAAAGCCTTTGCACAGCAAAGGAAACAATCAAGAAAACAAAAAGGCCACTTTCTGAATGGGAGAAAATATTTGCAAATGATATACTGATAAGGGGTTACTATGAAAAATATGCAAATAACTCATACAACTAAACATCAAAAAAAAAAAAAAAAAAAAAAAACCCACAAACAGTCCATTTAAAAATGGGCAGAGGATCTGAATAAACATTTTTCCAAGGAAGACATACAGATGGCCAACAAGCATATGAAAAAATGTTCAACATTGCCAATTATTAGTGAAATGCAAATCAAAACAATAATGAAATATCACCTCACACCTGTCAGAATGGCTGTCATCAAAACAGCCACAAATAAATGTTGGTGAGAATTTGGAGAAAAAGGAATCCTGTACACTGTTGGTGGCAATGTAAATTGGTACAGCTATTATAGAAAACAGTATGGAGATTCCTCAAAAAATTAAGAATAGAACTACCATATGATCCAGCAACAGCACTGCTGGACATTTATCCGAAGAAAACAAAAACACTAGAATATATATGCACTCCTATGTTCATTGCAGTATTACTTACAGTAGTCGAGATATGGAAGCAACCTAAGTGTCCATCAAGAGATGACTGGATAAAGAAGATATGCTATATATACATACAATGGAATATTACTAAGCCATAAAAAAGAAGGAAATCTTGTTATTTGTGACAACATGGATGGACCTAGAGGGTATTATGCTAAGTGAAAAAATTTAGACAGACAAAGACAAATACCATATGATTTCACTTATATGTGTAATCTAAAAACACAAAACAAATGAACAAACATAACAAAACATAAACAGAGTTACAGTACAGAGAACAAGGAGATATATGCCAGAGGGGAGGAGGGCAGGGGGAGGAAAGAACTAGGTGAGGGAAGTTAAGAAACACAAATTTCTAGTTGCAAAATAAATGAGTCATGGGTATTAAATGTATTATACCTAAGTACTAGGGATGTAACATACAACATGATAAATATAATCAATACTGTTGTATGTTATATATGAAAGTTAGAGTAAATTCCTGGAGTTCTCATCATAAGAAGAAAATTTTTTTTCTATTCCTTTAATTGTGCACCTATGGGAGATGATGGATGTTTATTAAACTTGTCATAGTCACTTCATGATGTATGTAAAGCAAATCATTATGCTGGATATCTTAAACTTATATAGTACCGTATGTCAATTATATCTCAATAAACCTGGAAAAAAAAAGAATCGTGGAGTACATACCATGTGCACAAATTCTAAGGACAGTGCAAATAAAAAACAGTCCCTTCCCAAGAGCTCACAAACTAGCAAAAGAGACCAATAAATGACCCCTGTACAATGTGATAAGCGCTAGCATAAAGTCAAGTACAGGGGCAATAAATGATCATGAAGGAAAATCAACTATACTTCAATAAAATGAAAAATTTTAAAATATGGAGCATGAAGAAAACTTTTAACTCAGCCCAGAGAAAAGGGGGTGGATGGTGCATGGAGAGAGTAGCTTTCTAGAGAAGATATTTTATAGTTACATATTACCTTTTAATAATTTCTGATGAGTCTCTAATGTCTGATAAAATTAAGAGCAATTATATTATCTAGATCAGTACTGTCCAACAGAAATGTAATGTGATATACATAATTTAAAATTTTCTAGTAACCATATTAATAAAGTAAAAAGAAACAAGTGAAATTTATTTTAATAATATATTTATATAACACAGCATATCTAAATATCTAAAATATTATCATTTCAACATGTAATCGGTATAAATTATTGAGATATTTTATATTCTTCTAGGTTTTCTATATTTATTTTGTATTTTATACTTACCACACATCTCAATTCAAACTAAGTCACATTTCAAGTGCTCAATGGCCTGACATGGGACTAATATATCAGCTAACACAGATCTATTTTGAACTAATGGTTCCCAATATCTTAAAGTATGAAGGCCTCTCAAAATACTTTGAAGATATCCACATTATAGTTTGACACTTTTAATATCCATCAATTGATAAATCTTATTGAAAAAGCTCTTTTGAGCAAATTTAACAATGCTTTTCCATGTATGTTGATTTTGTATAACAGTGTCTACATGTGTTTGAAAAATGGTACCCTAAGATATGATATTATATATCATCCCATATCATAGTATGATATCACATAATATGCTTAAGCTAATTTGAATTGGATTTTGGCCTGACAGAACATATAGATCACTATTTTTAGGCATCACCTAAGTTCTATTGTATCCACCCCTATTACAGTAAGATCAATAAAGCTGACAGATGAGCACTTTTTGAGAGGTTCCTTATAGATATGATTCAAATATCCTGGTAGCAAGATGATTGTTAAAGAATTCCTAAGGTCTCTTCCAGTTGATGGTAGTATTTAATATGGGTTCTCCTCCCAACTCTCTTACTTACCAGCTGTGAGACCTTAGGCAACATACTAAACCTTTCTAAACCTTTGTTTTTTCATCTTTAAAAAACAAGAACAGTATCTGCTTAATATTTGTTGAGCACTCTAGGCATCTTACATGCACCAGCTCTTTAAATCCTCACTGCAATCCCATGAGATGTTGCTATATTATCCCCATTCCACACAGATGCACGCAGAGGCACTGCGACGTTAAATAATTTGTCCAAGATTACTCAGCTGTAATTTGAACCCAAAACCTGCAATTTTAATCCCCGTGCTATATACTGTCTTTCTTAAATTACAGTGATTCTCAAATGAGATAATACACACAGATACTTAGTACATGCAAGTTCAGTGTCAGTTTATTATTGTTATTATCAAGATTCTGATGCCCATATTTGTACCTCTTTAAAATGCTCTTTCCTAACTGGAAATGCCTTGCTTCATCATTCTGAAAATAATTCCAAGTCCCACCTCCTACATAAATCTTTTTTTTTTTTTTTTTTTCGGTGCACAGGCCTCTCACTGCTGTGGCCTCTCCCATTGAGGAGCACAGGCTCCGGACGCGCAGGCTCAGCAGCCATGGCTCACGGGCCCAGCCGCTCCGCGGCATGTGGGATCCTCCCGGACTGGGGCACGAACCCGTGTCCCCTGCATCAGCAGGTGGACTCTCAACAACTGCTCCACCAGGGAAGCCCCCATAAATCTTTTTTTAACTAAGTTGATTGCTCTTTGCTAAAAATTCCCTTTGATATTTAAAGAAGTGCAGAATTTGGCCCATGATTCTCCACCAATGATTATGCCTTATTACTTTAACAACAGTGGTAATTAAGGAGGAAGAAATTCCCTCTCACATCCCACCCCCACTCATAGAAAGTCATTTATTCACTCATTTTTTTCAGTAAGGGCCTATTCTATGTCAGGCTCTGAGCTAGGTGCTAGACACGTACTGGTGAACAAAGCACATAGTTCCTTTTCTCATGGAAGTTTTGACAATAGAACATGACATTAAACAAATAAATGTATAAATACAAATTGTAGTAAATGTCATGAAGAAAAAGAACAAATAGGCCATCAGAAAGACAGTCTAAGGGGTATAATTTAGATGGAGGAAGTCAGAGAAGGCCTCTCTGAAGAAGTAACATCTAAGCTAAGTAAGACCTGAAGAATGAGTAGAAATTTGTCAGGGAAAGAGTGAATGAAAGAACAGTCCAGTCAAAGACCCTGAAGCAGAAGAGCTTGCCATGTTTATTTAGACACTGAAGAAAGCCAAGGTAGCTGAGATATATTGAACAAGAGGAAAGTGGTAGAAAATGAGGCTGAAAACTATACAGGGCCGTGTCAGAATCTGATAAAGAGCAAAATACCTATTATTGTATTTGCACGGTACAAACTCCAGAGGTTAGACCTTGCCTATCTCTTCTTTACTAGAAGGGTAGGGGTCGGCACAGTTTTTAAAAGAATGAGTAATCCTGACCTACTAATACTCTTTGTCTCAAGCGTACTATAGTGTTGCTTCTAAAATAGTGAATCTCTTAAACATTCCATCTGATAGTTTTGACTGGAACTTACATGGTAAACATCCACGCTATCTAATATGATGTGCAAGACATCAAAAGGAGGTAAAGATGTTTGAATGACATGGCCTGTGACTGCAAAGGAATTTAATGGCTAATAGTATCAAGTAATATAAGGAAATGGATAAAAAGAATGAATGGAAGTTATGAGGAGCATAACCTAAGTATGAAATTAAGCCCACTGCAAAGTTCTGAATTATAACGCTTATTATATATTGTATATTGAGGTTTAAATTATCTACCCAATTCTGGGGACTGAAGGCCAGGTTGGATGGTGGATGAAGTTGGAGAGAATCAAATGAATGAATGCATGTCAAGCACCTAAAAACATGCCTAATGCCTGACATGACATCAGCAAGTGAAGCTACCATTATTATCTACAGTGACTTTTTTTTTCCAAAACAAAATTTCAATTTAACTAACACTTAGGCAAATAACAAAATATTTGGATAAATAAGTTGGTTATGTTAGCTATACATATATTACCAAAATGAGAAATGAGCAAGAGTTTCACAGTGGAGATGGCAAATTTCAAATATTAAGTGTAGTATGAACTAAGAACCAGATAAAAAATAGCTGCTGCAAGAAGGGTATATACTAAGTATTTATCTTAAAGCTGAGTTACAAATCACCTAAGCAATAATACAATGGATTCAGCCTTGCACTCCAGCAGGACACTGTGGTTACATGAGGCTAGCCAACTGAATTTTCTAACAAAGAGGCAAAATCAGTTGCATCCTAAGTAGTCTCCCAGCATCAGAATGAAGAGATGGAATCTCCCCTCTTGCTTGGTTCCTAATCTTTCTGTAGAACTCCAGCAGACATCTAGAACTGGTTTAGATGATTGGCCTTTGCTTGTCTCTCCAGTCTATTCCCAACTATAGTGTCACTTCTGGTTTTAAAGCCCTAAAAACTCTACAGGAAGCAAAGGATAGAGAATTATGAATTGGACATGTTGAGTACCAAAAAGTAATGCAAAGGAGGAAATTTTTCTGCACTGGCAGTACAGAACAAATCGATTTATGAGAACAAGCTGTTTGTTCCAAACGCTGCTAACCAGTGTACTTTTCAAGTCCCAGAATTAATACCAAAGTGGTGAGAATAAAACTAGGGGCTTTTCCCAATGGGTAGGGCAGGCATGAGACTTCCTTGAATGAATCAACAGACAAATGAATAAAGAAATTTACTGGGAAGATTATTTGATTTTGACTCAGACATCCTATAAAATCCTATAGATTAAAGCCAGGTGTGGTTGACCCCTGTGCTCTACAAGTATAAATGAAGAAGCATCTTACAGAAAGGGATCTAAACTGTAGTTCAATATTCAAGAGGTCTTAGGGAGGTATGGAAGGAGGCTGGGAGTCAGTAAACTATCCGATTACCATAGAAATGAAGGTATTAAGAACAAGCGTAATTTTGATTGATTTATTAAAATGTTCCTCACAGAATTCTTTACAAAAACATCATGTCCCGAAAAAGTCATTCAACAAACATCAAGACCTTCTGTGTATAGGACATTGATGGAAAAAGCAAGAGAATCCATGTTTCTGATCCTGAATACAACTCCAAAATATTTAAAACTATGAAACTTCAGTTCAAAATCTTAAATTTTACTTCACTTACAATTTCAATAGTGCTGAAATTTTCATTTAGTATTGTGCTTATAGTGCTATTCCTGTTTTTTGTTCACAAAAACAAAAGCCTATCATTCCCATGCTACATAAAATATGTATGTTCATGTTTTAGATATTTATATAAAACAAAATTGTTGTAAATAAATAAGAAATCTTAAAGAAACCAAATCAGTATCAAAGTTAAAATTACAATATATGTAATCCACTAATTCTAAAGTTTAGACAAAGTTTTAGATCTTCTTCATGAAAGAAACGTACGAACTGTACCCTTGATTGTACCTCTACAAATAGGGCATTTTCTTAGAGAAGGGGCACAATCTTTGCAAACTACTAGATGACCGCAAGGAATAAACACTATGGACACTTCTTTGTCCATACACACTTTACATGTTCTTTCTTCTTGTAGTCTCCTCAATTGTTCTTCCATTGGTAAATCTAAGAAGAGAAAAAAAATTTTAATAAAAGGCAATTTGCTGCTTCTCCTCCAATGAAAAGCCAAGAAAATAAAAAACAATGTTTTCTACTGATTTAAATTATTAATACTATTTTACCTGAAACATTTTCTGTGGGAATGTATTTTATGTCTTGTTGCACTAAGGGAGAAAAAGCAAAAGCATTACTATGACAAATAAGGTTAACAATATTTAGTCACAGAATATATATTTTTAAACTAACAGTGTAGACTCTGCCCAAATACTATAGATAATTTTCATAATGTCAAGGCAATGAAAGCCTTCAATCTTTTTGTACAATTAATAGTTTATAAATTAGGTTGAATTATTTTCAATAATCACAAATCATTAATTAAAGCATATTTTCAATTGACCTAGGAAGTTCCAAAAGTAATTTTCCAGCACTCACCAAATAAATGCTGGTATAACATGGGGTCAATTTCTTGTAGAGAGTTTTTGAATATGGTGGCTGCAAAATTTCCTTTTACTAAGATAGTATCAATCAGTTCTCTTGCTTGTAAGGATGTCTGTGTTTTTTGTTTAATGACATCACATTCTTGCTCGGTAATCACTCTGGCAGTTAGTAGACTATCCAGGATTGGAAGCGCACAAGTCAAACGTTGAAAAAGTGCCATTCTATTCTTCCGGATTAATGATAGGTCATCTTTATAGAAAAGAACACAAACACAATCACGTTCAAACTCTGCCCACAAACTTCCTTCCACATATACACATATAACTGAATGAAAACAACCATAATTCATAATCAGTTGGCACTGAAGTTGATTGCTAGCTTTGGGGGTACCTGATGCCCTGTGCTTGATAGTAACTCTACTTATAATAAGAACTAACACTGAGCACTGTGGTAGGCACTTTCCATGCATTAACTCATTTCATCTTCACAACAGCCCTTTGAGGTAGGTACTAGTACCCTTATTTAGCAGGTAAGAAAATAGAGGTACAGTGAGGCAAGTAAATTGCTGAAGGACACACAACTAGCAAAAGTCAAACTGAGGCAATTTGGTTTCATAATCTATGCTCTCTACCATTCTGCAATACTGCCAATCCTTTAACCAAATAAAACTTAGAACCAAATAAAATTGAAATTTTAATCCACTCTAGTCAAAGTGGGGAAAGGCAAAATCAAGGGAATTAAAATGATAGAACATTTCTTAAATTATCAGTCACCCATAAAACTTCTTTAAAATTCCATTTTAAGATGAAATTATTAATTAATTATTATTTCCCAAAATTAGACATGATATTGCTATTACCTCAATGTTTTATAGTAAGGGGGGAAAGGCACTAACAGCATTTTGAAAAATAAATCCTACTTGTCAATACCTTCCTGTCCTATAGGATCTCCGTATTCTTCTTCCAGGTCTAGATTTTGTATCTAGTGGTAAAATATTTTATATTTGAAACTCTGCAATTTTATTATCTCTTTGGAATATGACTTATGATTCCAAGTTTATTAATTAACTATCATATAGTTTTACCATGATCCATAAAGCTTTTCTATAAAATAAAAAGAGAAGTTGGGCTGTTTAAAGAAGAATTATTTGAGGGGAGATGATCATTAGATTTTAGAAACTCTGACTTTGTCAAATAATAGGACATATAAATAGAACTGTTTAATAAGAAATAAAAAACAGTGCTTAGTCAGAAAGTCCAGGCTCTAGATACACATTTTGAAGAGAATTGAAGCTCTGAGAATAAATGAGAAAAGGATCAGGACCTAGAACAGTGTCTGGCACAAAGTCAATGTTCCACAAATACCTGTTGAACAAATGAACCATCAGGCCTCGGCAACTTAAACAGCAGTAGGAACAAAGAATTAACAGCCAGAGGGATGGAAGAATTAGAACTTAACATATTGTTAAGTAATCTATGGTTAAGAAGTAGTGATATTTTAGGAAATTAAAATATAATTTATACTTGATGTTAAAGTATATTAATTTTTTAATTTTTAATTTTTCTAATTACATTTTACTTAAACTAATGTAAGAAGTTCTCTGAAATTCTTAAGATTTCTAAAATTGGATTGCTAGTAGCTGCAGAAAATAGTCTCACTTCAAAGTCATAGACTGTATTCCGGTTTATAAGAGGTAAAGACTTGAATAAACCTTTGAAGCATATTCTTTTATCCTGGAAAAAAAATCCTAAGTTGCCTCTTTATTTACACATCTGTCAAGAAATCACTCACCTACTGTTCTGGGAAACTATAAAGTAATCAGTAACGTAAACGTTAAGTATTTTCATTGTCATTCAAAAAAATATTTCTTGAGCACAGACTATATACAGATACTGCGCTAGGTAGTATGGATATAACAGTGAGCTGAGAAGCTAACGGATATTTTTGACAATGCAAGTTATTGTATACTGTTGACTTGGAGTCAACTCTGGAAACTGTTGATTTTTTTTTTTGGAAGAAAAATAAGTATTTTTCTTTAGACTTTAGACTTCATAGGGTCTATAAACAATTGTGGAAATGGGTGTTCTCTTCTTTGAGCAGTTGTTCACTGATGACCAGTGGTTAAGACTGAGAGGACTACAGGAAGGACATGCAGCCCTATCTTCACTTCACAATGAAAAGGAGAACTTGGCTGGGCAAAGATGAACTTGGACTATGTTGCTGCTGTACTGGTGACATGTAGAACTGAATAATTCACACTTTGGTAAATAGAGGATGCTGTATTACTGTGATCTGATATTTTTGTCTGGGTTGGCCAAGGGTAGATTTTTCCGGGAATGGAGTGAACAATCTCACCGTCAACATCCTGGGAAGGAAGAGGTCCCAGATGGCCTTGGACAAGGATATGGGGCAAACCTTTCTCATTCTGGGCTTTGTGGATATTTGGGGGCCTGAGCTCCGCTTGGGACTTTCCTAGTCATTTGTTAAAACTGGCCAGAGCTACACAGAGATGAATCAGGAGCTGGGCCAAGAGATTCATGAGGACGGGCTTAGGGGCACCAAGAGAGGCCACATACAGTTATAGCTGTCAACTGCCATCTGTGATGTAATGCCCTTCTGTTATCCCTAAATCTCCAGTAAGAGCTTGTTAAAAATTGTAATCTGTTTTCAGTTGTGTTGAAAGGACTCTTGGATCTGGTCCATGCTTTGGAAGGAGTGGCAAAGGAGAGACCAACATTTCTCTTTGTCCAGGCCAGAGTGATGATAGCAGTGGAGCAACCAGATTAGAATGAACATGCTCATCCAGAGGAGGGGATGAGCCTCAACACAGTAGAGGCAACAGGGAGCAGACAAGGCTAGCATGGAAGGGCATGGATAACTTGTCTTGGGAGAATGTGAAACAGTGTCTTAGAGCTCCCCTAAATAACACAGGGACACTCCAAAGGGGAATTCAGTTCTTGTGTGGGCAAATAGGAAATGTAATCATAATTTGTACATTAATTTACAGTCACAGGCTGAGACACACTGTTACACTAATATTAAAATTAATTATTGTTCCTGATCCCACCCCAATTTATAGCAAAGAGGAGTGAGCAACTAGTCTGGGATCAAAAATGTGCCATGAATAATTACACAGTCAATTACCCAGAATAAAAATAGAAATTAAGAAAAAGCAGGAAACTTTTGGTTTCCTGTGAAATGCTTTCACTCAATATATGTACTTATATTTTCAATTTACTAATAAGAAATTCAAATATATTTTAATGTGAAGAAAGTTTTCATAATTCAAATGCAGAACGTTGAACTTAAAATCCAATTGCATTGACTATATTTTCAATAACTTATGTGCAGTGACATCCTTATGGAAATGGAGACTGTAAGTAAATATGTGTACCTGATTCTTTTTCCTCAGTTGCTCTTTCTTTCTCCTCTTCCCTCATTTCATCTTCTGCATTAAGTAAATCTAATACAAGATCACTGACAGTTTTGTAATTCTCTCCAGTTGTTAGGATTTTACTCTGAACTGTCTGCTTTATCAGCCTTCTACTAAAGCCCATTTCCAAAGCAGCTTTAACAACAGGTGTATTCATCATGACTGCATCTTCTGAATGGTTTTCTCCAGGTCCAAAATGAATAACTATACGGAATAAAGAATTTAACACATATTGGGATAGTCTGTATATTTTCTAAATTGCGAGTTATTACAATATCAAAAACATAAGGCCCAGAAAATGTGTAGGTACTATTTTGTATTACCTTTCTTAGATTTAAAATAACGATATACATGTTCAGTCACTAAAATAGGAATATGGAATATTGTATTCAGATTCAAAATATGCATTATCTGGCATAAATATGAGTGGGAGAAAGAAACAATGTTGGGATCATCCCCACCAGCACTGAGATTCCTTTTTCCCCATGTTGAATGAACAAATGAGCTTTCTAAATCAAATATGTTTAACATAATTTTGAAAGAGGCCAATTGTAATCACTCATATCTATTACTGCAATGGCCTCCTAAACTATTGCTCCTGTCTAATTCATTCTCAACATTGTAACCAGAATGACTTTTTAAAAACAAAAATCTGAATGTGTCACATTCCTTCTTAAATTCCAACAACGATTCCTTTGCTTTTAGGATAACATTCAACTGTGCCTTACAATATCTTATGCAATCTGGACCCTGTTTACCCCTTCAGCCTCATCTCTTGCCACTTACTCATTCGCCTTCTATCCCAGAAGCCACAAACTGATGGCTCTTGGGTCAAATTCTGCCTACAGTGCTGACCACTCTTAAGCTAGCCTGCTTCATTCATTTACCTGTTTGCAAATTCTACTTCTAGCGATACAGAATTTTGTTCAGTTCTTCAAGTGTTCCTCTTCTCTTTTGTTACTTAAATCTTTCATGTGCTGTTCTCTCTGCCAAGAATATTCTTTTCCTCCCGTTGTTATTTGGTTAACTACTATTCTTCCCTTTGATTCTGTGCTAAGACAAATACTTCCTCTGGAAAGCCTTTTCTGATCTTCCAAGTCTGGGCTAATTGTCCCGCATGTGCTCTCAGAGAACACTTTACTTTCCACACTGTTCTCCTATCTGTGTATTTGCCTGTATTCCTTAGACCACTAGCTCATGAGAGCAGGTGTTATGTTTATCCTGTTGTCTATTCTTTCCCCAGAATAGCAGAAGCACAACAAATATTTATTGAACTGAATTTAACACTAGATAAGGGAGAAGAGCTTGTTCAAATATTGGCTCTATCACCTTTCAAGTTTAAGGTGGTGGACAAGTCACTTAACCTCTCTGAGCCTCTGAGTACCTATTGAAAAATGAGAATATTATTTTCTGCTCTCTCCATTTCATAGAAAGAATATGTATGCAATCTAATGTCATAGTGCACCTGTTCCCACACTGGTCTGAGAACAAGGGTTAGGCTGGATGTCTGAAACTTGTTAAAACTATAGATGCTCAAGCCCCACCTTCAGATACTATGATTCAATTCAGTAGGGTTAAAGTGGAGACTAGAAATCTGTAATATTTTTTAGAGCTCCTCAGGCAATTATGAGATGCACTAAAATTTGAAAAATACCAATAATGTATTTGAAAATTCACTGTAAATTATAACTCATAATATAAATGTATATTATTATAATTATCAACTTTCAATCTTAACAGTATCAAATGGTTCTAACATTTAAATGCAGCAATTATTATTAGTATACATACTTGGTGACTCTGCATTTTCATCTTCTGGATTGTCTGAAGTAGATAACAGCTAAAAAAATGTATATAAATTAAAATGTAAATCTTATCTTGTTCATTGCAATAAAAATTATTCAAGAGACCTAATTTATTCAATTTATTGCAAACTAACTTGTTTACTGGCAACATAATTTTTTATGTCAAAAGCAAAATTTCATTTACATTCAACAGCAATTCTGTAGGCCATAAACTAATAGAGTTTCTTCGTGTGTGCGTGTGTATGTGTGTATTAACAAATAAAATCCATTTTCGTTAAGGCAGGAAAAGGGCTACACCTTTTCAGTGACCTGTAAGACAATCACTGTTTGCCTATCATCCCAAAGATCTTCCATTTTCTGGGTGTTCCTTTGGGATAAGCTGGACCCTTTATTTCCATTGACTGTGGCTAGGAAGTGTTTGACCCTCAAACTATTCTCTAAGTTCTTACTTGCTTTTCTGGGAAGATTAGAAAGAGCAATACAATTATCTTCCTCAAATCCTTTTAAGAAAAATTTATATAGTAAAATTATTAAATGCTACTATCCAGTCAATTTTTTCCTCAAATAATTTAATTTATTGCAACTTTGTTGGAGAAATACTCAGAAACATAACTTAAATATTATTTTTCAGAAGGTTTCTAATTATGGATCTGCTGTTATCCAAAGAATAGCACTCTCTAAGATCATGCTGGGTGTTGAAAAAAGAAAATGTATTTTTAAATTGACTTGTCTTTTCACTAAAATACTACTCTCTGTAATTATCAGAAAATAATTTATCAGAAAATCAATTTAATGAATGATTTAAAAAACAAAAAAACTGTCCCTACCTGTTCAAGTAGATGAGGGTAACTGGCTTGAACTCGACTGATGAATTCTTGTCCTTTAATTCGTATCAAGTACTCACACCTAAAATGTAAGGAAAATTAAATCTGGGGGGTTATTTTAATCTGGTCATTTGTAGACTGCTAAATCTTTCAAGTGAACATAAACATAATTATAACCACTTGACTATTCATTTAGCATATAGGAAGTGATAAGAGATACTGCACTCAAAGGTAAGATGATATAAGCAAGAGGAAGGCTGTAACTGGTACCCGGCCAAGGCTGATGTGGATAAGGATTGTGAGGCTCTCAGTCTACTGAGATAAGTAAGGCTGTCTCCACCCCAAGGTTCTTGCTGCTCTCTTCAACTATTCTAAGATTCCTAAAAACATTCTGAACATTCATGAGCCAAGGAGACAGGTAGAAAGTTCCCTAATAAATGATACTGTTCATACATAAGCTTTGTATGTTTAAAAGCTGAAAATATACATAGAAAGAATGAGGAAGTTTAACACATTTTCTAAGAAGTCAGACATTCACAAGTTTGGTAGTTTCTAGATACTATATATCCATGGTCAAATTTAAGTACAAAATGAATTCATGACACTACCAAAGCAAATTTACTGTTCTTTTTATATATTCACAAAATTACCACAATAGAAAGCTAGCAGCACTTTTTAAAAATGTCTATGTAAGGTGTTCTTTTTAATCTTCATAATTTTTGAAATTTGAAATATTTGGGGAGTACAAAGTTGCTATAAATGAAGACATAGTATCATATAAAAAATTATATAATGCAAATGTTAGGATACTAAGTTTAGTAATCAACACTAAAAATACTAAAAGTGTTGACCATGAAAAATTATAGGCTACCTGATTTTAGTAAAAAAGGGAGAGTGTAAACAAGTATAGAATAATCAAAAGTGTAAGACATGACAACAAAATGCTATGTAGTGATCAAAACAGATGAGATGGGTCTATATTTACTCTGATGACCCTACTTAATATTGTAACCAGTCTGGTGCCTCTGATCTCCCTTACCCAAGCTCCCTTTTTTCTTTTTATCCATAGCACTTATTATCTTCCAACATGCTATATAACTTATTTATTAAGTTTTTATTCATTGTCTGTCCTCTCCTGCTGTAAGTCTAGCATATGAGACCAGGAGTCTTGGTTTTGTTCAACTGAGTATATTAAGCATCTACAATAGTGCTTGATAATAGGTAATCAGTTAATATTATTGAGTGTTGAATAAATGGAAATATGTTCAAAACATGTTGACTGAAAAAAGTTTCAAAACAGTAAATATATCTAATTCATGTAAAATTGTATACATTTATGTATATATGTTCATATGCATAAAGAGATGTCTCTGGAGGGATGTTCACTAAAATGGTGACTGTGGTCAACTTTAGGTGGTGAGGTTTCTGGACATTTAAATTTTTTTTTGTCTCTGTACTTTCCTACTTTCCTACAATGTGTAACTTTGGTTTTATAATGAGCATATGTTATTTTAATATACATGTATATATATTAATTACACACACTAAATTATTTCCTCTTTATCTTAACTTTCCATTGAAACCTTTTAAGTAATTATTTTTCTACGTAATCCCTCCTAAATTTATTCATAAATGTATTTTTGAAACAAAGACAGAATAAAGCAACAGTTGATTGTAAGGTAAACACATATAACTCCTCTCACAATAATCACACACATTTGCAAAGAAAATTTCACAATAATTACCTTGGAAACCACTTGGCATGTTCCACCCATGGATCATCTCCAGATTCCCAACACCTCAGCCCACCATCACAGCAAAAGCATTTCACATCATCACTGTGACCTAAAATTAATTTTGGACCAAAACTTATGAATACATATAATTTGACCACTAAAATGTATGAGATAACACATGTTGAATATTTGTTTTTTATTATCAGATTAAGTTTCTTACCCATATAATAAAAACCTGCACTTGCAAGCTGCTCAGGATGAACTGGAACACTAGAGGGCCAGTTACAGAATGTTTTGAAGCGGGCTGCATATGTCTGCATGCTCAGATTAGAAACAGTGTATCTTGAAGTGCCTTGAAGCTGACTTCCTAAAAATGGGCAGTTGGGGAAATGTCTCAGGTGTTCTGACATAGCATCATCCTTTGGTTCCCAGTTGCTCAATTTTCCACCACAGGCAAAGCAGGCCACTCTATCTCCAGGTCCTATGTAGTAAAAGCCTGCTTTTGCCAGATCCGTTGGTGACAGAAAAGTCAATGGCCACATCTGGAAAGTAAGTAATCTGGCTTTTTCGGTATTCATTGCACAACGGTAGGGACTTATCCTCAAGGCAGAAAAATCTTGATTTGGTCCAGAGTTTAAAAGATTTGATGGAAAGCTTGAATAAGAGCCACTGAAACAGCCACTGTTTTCCAAATTTGGAAGTAATGAGTGCGTGGAATTTGTTACTGAAGAAGGAAAAGTAGGCTGAGAAGTGGCTCCCGAGATGTTAACTGAATTTAGATTCTGAACAAAGCTACAGCTAGGATACAACTTTTTATGCTTTTCAATAGGATTATCTCCTTGTTTCCAGTTATCCAGCATCAGTCCGCAACAGAAGCATTTGACCTTGTCATTCACACCAGTATAATAAAAACCAGCACGAGCAAGACTCCTTTCTGAGACAGGAACACCGGCGGGGAAAGCCGAATAGGTAGACATTCGGTACAGCTCACACGAAAAGTCATACTTCAATTCAAATATGTTGGCACTTTTCATCAAATTTGATAAGAATACGCTATTTTCTACTATGTTCATAATGAAATGGATGGGGAGGAAAAGGGACTAGCCTTTCTCTGGGGAGGTAGTTTTGTGCATGGGTTTTGATTTTTATTAATTTTAGTACTAGACTGAACACTTAGAACAGGAAATCTTTCATTCTTTTTTCTTCTATGCATTTAGGGTTATAGCATGGCAAGATTCTAAATTCTATATTGATACAGTTTAAGGGCCAATTATGTACCTGCACCTCTGTATACTCTTGCATAAAATGTAAACGTGATGCTACACAGTACCTTGTGATGAAAATTAAAACCCTTCATAAAAGTGTAGAGTGCTTTAGGTCATCAAGATGCCATTTAGTGTCAGATATCTCCACAGGTAGGTCACCCTCTCCACTAGTATGCTTCAGTGACATCCAGTCAGCCTGAAGATAAAATGTCTCACATAGCTAGTTTGTTTTGGCAGAAAGCTATGCTGTGTAAGCGTTCTATACACACAAAAATATTCAAACTATGTTTATTTTGTTTTTAAATTGTGAAATTTTGTAGCCAGAAGAAAAAAAAAGCATAAGACCTACCTCGAAAGAGGAAAAGAATGGACTATCATATTTCACTGATTCTAAGATGCATGTTTTAATATCTCTGCTATGGAGAGGTATCTTACAATTAATGAATGGCATGTCACATTTTAATTAACAGCATTTTTATTTCTTAGAGGTACATAAAATAATGGTGTGCTTTACAAATGATGACATCTTAGATTCAATGAAATACAGTCTATCCAAAATCTTGCTCAAATTAATTTTTCTTCCTACAACCATTTTATTAGGGAGAACAAAACAATTCAAAATTTTCTTCCAAATAAAGAGCTTAAGTAATAACAGAATTGGTTCCTACATCTCAAGACCTGGTTTCAAGATTTATTAAATAATAATTACTTCCCATAGATAGGTACCTGATTGCTTAGTCATAGCAATACCACTAGATCTTAGCAAATTAAACATTGCATTTCAAATAAATTATCAGAGATGAATATATTTGCTCACTTGGTCTTTTAGACTCAGCTTCATGCTGTTGAGAACCAAAATCAAATCTCCTGATAATGGATTTACTTTTAAAAACAGTCAACAGTCAGAGTGCTGAGTCTGCAAGCTAAGATAAATAATCAAAAAAAAAAAGATGGATAAAAAAATCTGGCTTTGGTCAGAAATTATTTCACAGATAGCATACCTTGAACCAGAATTTATCATGACAAAAAATAATAAATTTATTTTGTCACAATCTACTTCTTTTGAACAGCAGAGATCTCAAAATTCAGAATTTCTCAATTATAAGTAGCTATTAGTCAGTAGGTTCTGTGTCAATAATGTTAGTAATAACCAATAAACAAGTCAACATGGTTTTTTTTTCTAGAAGTGTTTTGCAAGCATGCTTCCTGGGTCCCACGTATGTTGGGGCTTTTTACTGCAGACTTCAATGCTTTATTTCCAGGTGGGAGAAGAAACATATCTAAATACTAGTGATAATTGCCCTCAGAGGTGAATTATTATGTCTGACTTCAGTATTCCTTTCTTTCTTGGTATTACTACTGTCTCTGTGTGAATTTTCTTTTGGAATAAGTTTGTTCATTTACCAAAATGTAACCATCCAGTCATCATTCTCATTCTAATTTTTCTCAGAAATAACAGCCCATTTGAACAAACTAAAGTTTTGACTTTCAAAATATCAACAGTCTTATAAATGGTTAATTTCTTTACCAATCATCACGTTTATCTTTCATACTTGCTCTAAATTTGTTGCACCTATCAAAAAGTTTTATTCTTGACATTTCTTTGTCATTGCAGAAATCTTTTAACATGCCAAAGGTTTTATATGCATGTTTCTCTAATTTAGCAGAGGGTTGAATATTAACTCTTTGTTCTAGATAACTGTCATTCATTTTAAAATCTTTACCAAACACAGGTACTTTTTTCTATTCTACACAGCAGCCAGTGGGAGACTGCCTGGCCAACTTTGAGAAAAGTAGTTCAACAATATGTCCCAGCTACAATCATTTCTTTATATCCACAAATCAATATCAGAATCAAACTTATTATTACTTTATAGTTATACCTCTTATAATCAAATCATATTTTTAAAATTAACATTCTTTCGATACCAAAAACTCCTGTTAACTACTTTGTTTATTCATGCACAAAACTACCTCCCGGAGATTAGACTAAGTCCCTTTTAAGAGTTTTAGGCCTCCATTTTGAGATGTTTTGATTTATAGAAAAAACTGGAATAAACCTAGAAGTAGAACAGTTCGTCTCTTTTGTAAAACCTGTTAAAAAAAAAAAAAAGACAATATTAAAAGTCAAATAATTCATAGATGTAACACCATGATCTCTTTTTAAACATTTTTTCCAAAGCAGAGCACTAGTATTTACTGAATGTCTGTGACATACAAGGTGCTGTATTAGGTACTGCAGAGGCCAAGAAATCCCAGATGAAAACCAGAAGGCTCAAATTGGTGGCCAGCAGAGGTATTATGTTTGGCTTGCACAGAATTGGACTCCAGCATTTCACTAATTCTTTTAACCTTTTATTTTGCAATTAATTTATACATAGAGAAAACATAAAAATAAGAGTTCTCACATATCCTGCATTTACATATCCTCATATAACCATAGAAACCAGGAAAGTAACACTGATACAATGCTGTTAATCTATATGCCTTATTTGAATTTCACCAGTTTCCCAAGTAAGATTTTTCTTAGAAAAATACCACAGTACGTTTAAATGTTTTAGTTAATTACCAACATTTTTTAAAAGTAAGAGATATCTGGGCTTCCCTGGTGGCTCAGTGGTTAAGAATCCACCTGTCAATGCAGGGGACACGGGTTTGAGCCCTGGTCCAGGAAGGTCCCACATGCCGTGGAGCAACTAAGCCTGTGCACCACAACTACTGAGCCTGTGCTCTAGAGCTCGCGAGCCACAACTACTGAGCCCATGTGCCACAACTACTGAAGCCCGCACGCCTAGAGCCCGTGATCCGCAACAAGAGCAGTCACTGCAAGGAGAAGCCCGCGCACTGCAACAAAGAGTAGCTCCCGCTCGCCGGAACTACAGAAAGCCCCCGTGCAGCAACAAAGACCCAATGTGGCCAAAAATAAATTAAAATAAAATAAATAAAAAATTTTTAAAGGGATTTCTGTAAAAAAAAAGTAATAAATAAAATAAAAGTAAGATTTCTGGACTTCCCTAGTGGTCCAGTGGTTAAGACTCCGTGCTTCTACTGCAGGGGACGCGGGTTCAATCCCTGGACAGTGAACTAAGATCCCACATGCCACACATGGAGGGGCCAAAAAAAAAAAAAGTAAGAAATTCCCCAGGACATTCTAGATCCCAACCTTATCCTGAAAAATCAGAAGACCTGGCTACACTGGGCATTTATTCCTGCATGGCAAGAATCAGCTAGTGCCGAGCAGCGGCTGCACCCTTTAGGGAAGGCACACGCTCTCCCCTTTGGCACTCTGATACGGAGACTGTCAGTTGCTTTTTGTCACTGAGCTGGCACTGTTGTTTTTCTCACAGTAGAATTATGAAGAAAGTGGAATTGTTCTAATACCTGTGTCTATCAAAAGTAACAAAAATGAAAGGTAGACAAAGAGGGACATTTTTTGAGAAAAATGAGAGTAACATATTTCTTTGTGGAAAGGAAGACTATTCCTACATGTTAAATATGTAAGCAAAGTGTGCTTTTGTTTAAAAAAGACACCCCTAGTTTTGTTCATTTATATCACCTGCCTGGCCCCTATGCAGTTAAGATTTCAAACCCCTTACACAGATCTTGCCCTAAAGAAGCTTTGATGTGGAAACAAGGCATGTCTGTGGACATTTAGGCAACAGTTATACAATAAGTATACAAAAATATGCCAAGATGCCAACCCTGGATCCATTCAACCTCTGTCCTATCCATTTCCAACACCTAGAATTCTTTTTACATCTTTATTGGGGTATAATTGCTTTACAATGGTGTGTTAGTTTCTGCTTTATAACAAAGTGAATCAGTTATACATATACCTATGCTCCCATATGTCTTCCCTCTTGCGTCTCCCTCCCTCCCACCCTCCCTATCCCACCCCTCCAGGCTGTCACAAAGCACTGAGCCAATATCCCTGTGCCATGCGGCTGCTTCCCACTAGCTATCTACCTTACGTTTGTTAGTGTGTATATGTCCATGACTCTCTCTCGCCCTGTCACAGCTCACCCTTCCCCCTCCCCATATCCTCAAGTCCGTTCTCCAGTAGGTCTGCGTCTTTATTCCTGTCTTACCCCTAGGTTCTTCATGACATTTTTTTCCTTAAATTCCATATATATGCAACACCTAGAATTCTAAATGCTGCTGGGGAAGATCTACAACCTTGTAGACAGAAACCAGCATGACGTCAGGCTTCACCTTGGCTGGCCCTTCACTATCTCTCATCAATTCTTCTTAAGCCTAGCCCACTGGCCTATGCAACTCTTCTAAACCTTCAATACCTTCCTCAAATTTCTCCTCCACAACTCCCCATCTCACTTTCAGTAGATTGTTTTGACTTCGATTTCTCAAAGAGACATCATTGAGTAGTAATCCTTTCACATTCTTAAATCCATGCCCTTTTTGCTCACAATCCACTTACTGCCTCACTTAAAAGAATCCCATCCTCCCCCACTGGCCTCAGAAATCTTGCTCTTAACCCCATCCTCCTCATTTCTTCTACTCTCTCTACTGGGTCTTTTCCTTCAATATAACAAGCATGCTTAATTCTGTCTCAGCTTTCAAATGAAAACAAAACCAAAAAACCCTCTTTCAACCCTACTTTTCACTCTAGCAACTACCCTGTATCTCACCTTCGCTTCACAGCCAAATGAAATGAACAACTGTCTATGGTGAAGGTCTCCCAATACAACTGGCTTTAGCCGGCACCACTTAAAACCACTCTCTTTTTCTTTTATTTATTTGAAGTATAGTTGATTTACAATGTTGTGTTAGCTTCAGGTGTACAGCACAATGATTCAATTATATATATATATATATATATATATATATATATATATATTCTTTTTCAGATTCTTTTTCCTTATAGGTTATTACAAAATAGTGAGTATAGTTCCTATGCTGCACAGTAGGTCCTTGTTGGTTATCTATTTTATATATAGTAGTGTGTATATGTCAATCCCATCCTCCTAATTTATCCATCCCCCGCCCTTCCCTTTGGTAACCACGTTTGTTTTCTGTGTCTGTGGAAAACCACTCTCAGTATGAGTAACACCAATCTTTTCTTTCCCAAAACCAGTGGAATTTTTCACACCTGACACTGGGGTTCACTTCCTCTATGAAATATTCTAGTCCCTTGGCTTCTGATACCACTCTCTTGGGATTCCTCTTTCCTTTTTTGTGGCTCCTTCTCAGATTGGCTCAAGTCCCCAACCTCATCACTTCCTACTCCATCATTTCCAGTGGGCAACCTCCCTGATGCCAGCGATGTTGGGTGTGTCTATCCTCTTGGGCACTTAGCACATCCATGTCTCAGACACTGGAGTTTAAGTGTGCCTTTTCTCTCTGCCTCCCCCTAGTCTGTGAGCTCCTTCACAGCATAACTGTTTCAGCTCTGTACCAGCCCTCCCACTCCCACCATCCATTCAGCCTGGCATATAATGTAGACACTTAAGACTTTGCTGAGAAGTGAATTTCACTAACTTGACTGAGCCCCCCAGGACCACAGCACCCTCATTTGCATGGTATTAAGGATATCAATTTTACATTAATGACTACAAAGTCTGCTCAGTGATGGTTTAATACCAGGCTTTGGAGTCAGACATCTCGAGTTTCCAATATCATTCAGTCTCCGCATACCAGGGGTGTGATCCTGGGCAAGTGCTTCTTAGGACTGTGAGAATTAAACCTGAAAACACATGTAAAGTCTTCTAAGGGAGTCGTTGAATACAGTGGATATTAGAAACACCTAATGTTAGCAACAAATAATGGCAAACAAAGTTAACATTACTGTTAGTTTAGGATCGGGTAAATACCTCCGGCACTTTACTAACTAGATTAAGAGCACTACAGGGTTTCCATGCTGATCACCAGGAAAACCACCAAAAATCTGCTTTTTCTGCCACCACTTGGGAACACTCCTCCGTCTGTCCATTAAAAAAAGATTTTACTGAGTCCTTTCTATGCCCAAGCTCTGCTTTAGGCTCTGTGCTGAAGCTCATCTGGCACCGTCTAAGGCCCGGTGATATCTCTTGGCAATCGAGTTAAACAAACTGTCAAAGCTTCCCCATTCCACTGACTCACTGCAAAAGGAAAACAGGAACTGCACACCCGGCAGGAAGGCGGACGGAAAGTGAGTGTCAGCGAGGCAGCGCCGGACCCGGAGGCCCCACGGGCTGGAGGGCAAGTCTGGGCGGCGGCGACGACCGGCCGGACCAGCACGGCCGCGCCGGGAAGGGCCGCCCGGGCTCCCACTCTCTTGCCGTCCCTGGTCGGCTCGAGAGCCGGCCTGGAGCCGACCTCTGGGCCCTGCAGCAGGTCTGATTACCGTGCGCCCCTAGACGAGCGGCAGCCGTGGCCCCCGCCCGCGCGGGACGCAGTGCGGAGACGTTGGGGGTCGCGCGCACGGACACGCGCACAGACACAAACGGTCGCGCGCACGCGCACGCTCGCTCACTCACCTCAGCTCTACCGGCCGGCCTGCCGACCCCGGCAGGTGCGCGGCAGTCGGGTTGTGCTGGCCGAGTCTTGGCGGGTGACAGCCGTCGGCCCGCTGTTCGGTGCGGGCTGGAGTCTCACGCTGCCTTTTAAACGTCTCCCCCCACCCCCGCTCCTCCCCTTCCCCACCCCCACCCCACTCCATTTGTCCCGCACTCCTCCCAGCGGTTTGCTTGTTCGCTGGTGCTTTCCTCTTAAGATTTAGGGGAACTCCAGCGGTAATAACCACACACACTTCCCCTTAATCAGTGGCCTGGCAGACCCACTCGGGGATTTCCATGACCCGAAAAGCGTGACTGTTTCTTAACCGGGGCGTATCGGCGTGGCATTTACTGAAATACCTTTGCTTCTTTGTTCGTGGGTCAGAGGAAATCTTGATAATCTGTAAGGGGGAAGATGAGCATTGGTCAGCCTGACTGGAAAAGGTCCATCTCCCACATAATAAAAAAAAACCGCGAAACTTTGTGAACTCTTTCTGATAAGTTTTACTTTTTGTTCTAATTCTGTTATAATTGTAAAGCATGAACGGAAATGTAGGGGTTTGTAAAAAAAAATCACAAGATTCTCCTTTTCAGTTTATTTTTAGTGTTTTAAAAGATTGAGATTACCATCTTAGTTTGCTATATTGAAATCTTTTTTTTTTTTTTTGGTTCGTTGGTTTTTTTTATAACTAGGGTGGAGTTGGCTATAAAACAAATTCCGCCTTTTAGTCTTTTGTCTCACAAGGGAGATGTCTAAATTACCATGACAGTCTCATAGAAACCTGAAGTCAGAGTCTATTTTCCTCAACATTTCTTGCCTAAGCAGTAAATTTAAGCACAGTTATCTAAAGACAGTGCATGCCAGGGTAACAGATGGCTTGGGAGAGCTCATCTGATTTTCCTGCCTTCCAGTAAATCAAAGATATCAAGCACTAAAGGCAGAACCCATAATATTACTCAGTACTTCAACATCCTATGGAAACAAGAACGCAGTACAGTCAGGATGAGCTGGGGTATCTTCTGGATTAGGTGGATTTGGCTGTCCATAGCAGTTAGAGTTCCAATTGGAAATACATCAAAAAGATTAAGTTTACTTATGTGGAGATTTCAATTCATTTTTGAGCCTGCTTAGTTCAAAACTTTATAAGCCATTTTCAACTCACCCTTGAGATGGTGGAAGAAATTTTGTGATCCTTATATACTTATGATCATGTACCTACCAAAATAATTTTGAAAAACTATATTCCTCTGCATATTTTTAACTTAAGATTAAAACAAAAAAGTTGCTGTAGTTGCTAAGGAACTACAAAATGTAGACATAGATGTTTTAGAATAAAATTGATCAGCAGTCTTTTAAATGTATTCAATGGACTACAAATACCATAGCCACTTGATACCCCCCATCATTATATATCAGCTTATCATTATATATCAGCTTTAATCATCAGAAATATTATATCAATGCTTTTTGTCCTTGAACATTCTACTTCTCCCACAGAATTTTAATATATGTTTATAATGGACATCTTTATGATCCCTCTGGCACATATTTCTGAAACAAACATATGTATAAATAGAAATTTAACTTTTTTCCTGTGATCATAAGGCTGTAACTTAAAGAAAAATTTCTCCTTGATTGCATTATCATATATTACTTTCAGTACGTATATTGAAAGTCAGTTGGTCAAAACATCTAAATATAAATGTTAATGATTACTCAAGATAAAAAGTAAAATTCTTTAACAAATGCAATTTCAGTGGGGCAGCTTAAATTTGAACAATTTGTTCAAGTGTGTGTTCATGAATATTACCTATTACTAGAATATTATAGGGTTCAGCATAGATTCTCTTCCTTTTTTTAGTTTCTAAAGATTGTAAGTGTTGAAAAATCTTTTTCACATAAATAAGTAGAGAGGCCCAGAAGAAATGTTATTATATCGATTTTTTTCACAATTTTTTAACATCTGTTTTATAGCCCCAAAATTCTTTAGTGATCTTTAATCCTAAAATGTAATTAGTTATCAGTAGACAACTCAATTTTGTTGAAATCAGTGACTTAGAAACCACAGGAATTTTACCCAGATAGGGTAGCCAGAGTTAGCAATTAAAATACAGGATACCTAGTTAAATTTAAATTTGAGATAAACAACAAATAATTTTTTAGTATAAGTATGTTCCATGCAATATATTATTCATTGAATACATTAATCATTGATTAGCTAGAATTCAAATTTAACTGGGTGACTTTTTTTTTTTTTTTTTTTTTGTGGTACGCGGGCCTCTCACTGCTGTGGCCTCTCCCGTTGCGGAGCACAGGCTCCGGATGCGCAGGCTCAGCGGCCATGGCTCACGGGCCCAGCCGCTCCGCGGCATGTGGGATCTTCCCGGACCGGGGCACGAACCCGCGTCCCCTGCATCGGCAGGCGGAATCTCAACCACTGCGCCACCAGGGAAGCTCATGGGTGACCTATATTTTATCTGATAACTCTATACCCAGATATTAGAGTCATTCATTTTCTCAACGTTAACACCAGTTATTTCTAATTGTCCAGGAATATTTTATACCCATGGCCAATACTATACCATTTGAAAACCCAAGATGGGTGAGAGGTGGGCCTGTCTTTTTTAAGAAGAAAGAACTATTGTGAAAAGGTTGGTGAGAAGACAGAACAAGCCTGGAAGCTGTGACAGCTCTTGTTTTCACTCAGATCAGTTTTAGGAAAAACTACATTGTAGAAACTGAGGATCAGGTTGTTAATTCTCTTAAAACTATTTGAGTTCCCACTTACCCAATGCTAAATTTTTGTAAATACTTGGTAAGTTTACCCAAGGGATCACTTATCCCAATTTAAAGACCATGGCCTAAGAAACCCTGAACTAACTAGGATTCCCGCATTCTTCAAACTAGTAATAAAAGTTGGGATCAGACCTGTCAGGGCCTAAAGTGGATCAATATGTCTCCTTTGCAAAATTTTGCACAACTTCAATTATTGATTCTTTTGTTTTTTCACTGAGTTGGGTTTTCATTGCTGCTCCCTGGTTTTCTCTAGTTGCCATGAGTGAGGGCTACTCTTCGTTGCGGTGCACGGGCTTCTCATTGTGGAGGCTTCTCTTGTTGCGGAGCACGTGCTCTAGGCGCGCAGACTTCAGTAGCTGTGGCGCTCGGCTTAGTTGTTCCACAGCGTGTGGGATCTTCCCGGACGAGGGATTGAACCCGTGTCCCCTGCATCGGCAGGTGGATTCTAACCACTGTGCAACCAGGAAGTCCCGGATTTTTTAAAAGTAATTGTTTTCCTGTAGTAATTCTGAGTTGCATATGATCAAGGACTCTATGTATTTCATTAACCACATTATTCTAGCACTAGTGGGGAACCTGCAAACAGAAGGTGCTCAATAAATCTTTGTTGACCGACTGACAAAAATGCAGTCAGTCTAGCTGCTTGGGACTTCTCTAGCCTAAACCTGCACCCAAATTTTTAATATCTTACTTTTTCCCTGTAACCCTTTGACTCTCCCAAATATTTTACGTAAAAATTCCCCTTTTCCTCCCAACATCCAACTTTCCTAAATATATTTTCTCTCCAAATACTCTTTAGAGACAGAAATGAGCAAGAAAATATTTGAGGAAAGTGACAAGGTAGACAGACATATGGCTATTACTATCTCTTGTTTGCCAGTTTTCTTCTACTTGCAATGTGCAAGCAAGGTATGAGAAGTGTATGAAAGAGTTTCCATCCCATTCCTGGTTTGGAACTTTGATAATTCTTAACAGTGGTGTGTTCTCAATATCCTATTGTTAAATAATCAGCTTTAAAGTATTTTTTCCTTGAGGGTAATCATGATAAAAAACATTCTTTCTCTGAAAGGAATTCCACATAATACTATTGTAACAACTTCAGTTCCAGCCTACTGCTATTGTAAGTTTTTACATTTTTAATTAAAGAAATACATAAAGCTTCTAACCAGGAACATAGAACTGAAAGTAAAAGTGAAATCCAACAAAGGGAACATGCCATTCTAATTCCAAAGTAAATATGAGAGTCATTGTAAATTCTGGGAATTTCTTAGACTGTTGACAACTTCATTTCTTGCAAATAAAATACAATTAGATCATCCTTGCAAAAGTCCTAATGAAGAAATTTACAAAGAAATATCATTTAATATAGACAGGCCTATTCTCAAGGTGATGAAGTTTACCCCTTTTTAAATGGTGGCTTACTTACTTATTTTTAGTTTCATCCACATTGTAGCGTGTACCAGTAATTTGTTCTTTTTACTGCCAAATATTATTCCACTGGCTGAATATACTATGGTTTGTTTATCCATTGTCCTGCTGATAAACATTTGAGTTATTTCCTGGTTTGATTCCTTATGAAGAGTGAAGTTATGTGAATCTGTGGATTCATTTCTGTTGCATATATATCTGGACGTGTAATTGCCATTGGGTAGGCGTATATTTATTTTTATTAGAAACTGCCAAAAACTTTTACAAAGTGTTTGCACCATTTTACACTCCCAACAGCAATATATAAGAATTCTAGTTGCTGAACATACTTTCTAAGACTTACTAACCTTTGAAATTTGACCTCTTGTTTTGTGTATGTAGCGGTATCTCACTATACTTTTAATTTTCATTTCCCTGGTGATTAATGATTTTGAATATATTTTCATATGTTTTTGATGATTTAGACATCATCATTTGTGAAATGCCTGTTCAAATCTTCTGTACATTTTACAATTGAATCAATTGACTTTATTATTGATTTAAAGGAATTCTTTATATATTCTGAATATGAGTCCTTTGATATGTGCATTGTGCATATTTTCTCCAAGCTGGTGGCTTGCCTTTTGCCATTTTTTACCACTTTCTTTTAATGAGTAGACTATTTTAGGTCTGATGAAATCTAATTTAACATTTTTTCTTTTATGTATAGTGCATTTTATATCCCATTTAAGAAATCTTTACCTACCCCAAGATCATAAAGATTTTCTTCTGTGTTTTCTTTTAGAAGCTTTGTGATACTAGCTTTTACACTTGGGAGTATGATTTATCTTGAGTTAGTTTTTGCATGTGGTGTGAGTTGAGGGCAAGTTTCATTTTTTTCCTCTAAATATTGTCCCAACACAATTTATTGAAAAGACCCCCTTCCTCATTGAATTGCTTTAATGTCTTTATCAAAAATCAATTGAGGGCTTCCCTGGTGGCACAGTGGTTGAGAGTCTGCCAGCCGGTGCAGGGGACACAGGTTCGTGCCCCGGTCCGGAAAGATCCCCCATGCCGCAGAGCGGCTGGGCCCGTAAGCCATGCCCACTGAGCCTGCGCGTCCGGAGCCTGTGCTCCGCAACGGGAGAGGCCAGAACAGTGAGAGGCCCGCGTACCGCAAAAAAAAAAAAAAAAAAAAAAATCAATTGAACTTACATGTGGAGGTTTCTTTCTGGACTCTGTATTCTGGTCTATTAATCCATCTGTCCTTATGCTAATAACATACTGTATTGATTACTGTATCTTTATAGTAAGCATTGATATCAGATAGAATAAGTCCTCTAACTTTGTTTTTCAAAATTGTCTTGGCTATTCTAAGCCCTTTAAATTTTCATATAATTTTTAGAATTATTTTGTGAATATCTTTTTTAAAGTTCCTGGGAATTTGATTAGCATTATATTTAATCTATAGATCAGTTTGAGAATTAGTGACATTTTAATGTTATTGAGTCTTCTAATCCATGAGCATGGTATATCCCTCCATCTGGTCTTCTTTAATTTTTTGTTTTCTTTTGTTTTCAGTACAAAGATCCTTCTCGTCTTTTGTTGTTTATTCCTAAGTGTTTCATATTTTTGATGTTATTTTAAATACTATTTTTTAAATTTAGATTTTTAATTGTTAATAGTATTTTAAAATTCCATGTTCAGTTATTTGTTGTCAGTATGTAGAAATAAAATTGATTTTAGTATCAGGATCTACCTTGCTAAATTCACATACTGTAGTCATTTCTTAGATTCTTCTATATTTTCTTCAGTAAATTATAATGTCATCTATAGAAACAATCATATTTCTTCCTTTCCTATTTTTATTCCTATTTTTTTTTTCTTGCTTTATTGTACAAGTTGAGACCTCTAGTACAATGGAGAATAGACTTGATTAGAGTCAACCTCCTTGCCTTATTCCTGATCTTAGGGAAAAAGTGACGTTAACCATAGATTTCTCATAGATAAGTATTTTTCTACTCTTAGTTTACTAAGAGTCTTTTAAAATCATAAATGGAAGCTGTATCTATAGATATGACCATATATTTTTGTCCTTTATTCCATTAATATGGAGAAATACATTAATTTATAAGTATTACATAAGCCTTACACTTCTGAGATAAACTCCACTTGATCATGGTGTAATATCCTTATTATATATTCCTGGATTTAATTTCCTAGTATTTTGTTTAGGATTTTTGAGTTGAGGCTAGAAAAGAAGAGCAATAAGGGGGAAAAAATGGAAATAAGATAATTGAGGTACCAAGAGAACGTAGGCTATAACTACAACAAAATATTTAAATTTGGTAGAGATGATAAGAACTAATTAAAAGTCAACAATTTATTTTAATTACTATTACTGTGTAGCTGAATGAAGAGAAACACATGATAATATGTACTTATTACATTTGATCCCATGAAGTAAATATTACTTACTAGCAGAGTTTTAGAGCCATAGCAGCTGTGGTAGTGGGCCCAGACTCACATCAGCCAAGCTCTGGAGTAGGTCACAGGTATAAAAGCACTTCACAGCTCCCACAGCATTTGGGGTTTGGTGCATGGAGAGATAAAGCAGGCCAATTCATGATCAAAGGCTGAAAACCACTAGGTGTCTGCCCTAGGACCTGACCAATTATTACAGGAGCCAAACCAGCTGAATGCATGATCCCTCTGAGGGAGAAAATGTTGGGACGGGCAGTTCCCTATGGTAGCTAGGAAATAGCACTCTCAGACCTGGGGGAGCTTGTTAGCACAAAGGAACCAGCCTAAGAAGACCAGAAGAGGTTGCAAGAGAGAGATAATATCCAAAGAGAGATAATATAGAAGGACTCTGGTGTTGCCTTGTTTCCCCATTCTCAAAGCTTTCCAGCCTTCCATGGCTGACTCCATACATATGTAAGTTTGAGTACATTCCTAAGTCCCAGAAGCTTTAAAAACTGAAGTGATCAAGATCCCTACCTCCCTCATTCTACCATTTTCCCCGTGGATAAAGTATAGGAAGGGAACATAGGGAAGTACCAGGATACTTAGGGTCAAATAGACTTCTTGTTGTCTGAAGAGAGGGTGTAGGATCATAGCTCCTTTCTCAATGGCACTGGGGCAAGCCAAGGGAGGCACGTAGGACACAAAATTTAAGGAGGCACTCCTCTCAGGTTTGTGTAACCTAGTCCTGGCTCTGGGCAAGTGCAAAATGTGCATTTAATAGGCCTTTCTGAATTGGGAGCAATGGAAACAAGACAGTTCCTGTTGAATTGGTCTTGAAACCTCTGAATTAAATGGGCACAAAATTTTCTCCAGTCAAAAAGCTCCTATCTGTCTAGGAAATTGGAGGCAGTGCTTGGCTTGGCAAGTCAGAGGCTTCTTGGTAGACAGTATTGAGGTGTTTGAAGGCAGCAGAAGCAGAGTTTGCAGGAGGCCCTGTAGCGGCAATAGTGCAAAACTGGAGCCAGATGATCTGGCTTTGAGCCCCACTTTCCCCTTCCCAGCTATGTGACTGCAGCAGACACTGCTGGTACTCAACCCAGATTCCCTTTTTGTCCCTCTGCACCTAAACCCCAGATGGTTCAGAGCTGCTAACAGCTTACACCTGTGACCCAGTTTAGACAATTACCCTTGGTTGACGTGACTCTGAGACCACTACCACAGCTGCCACCATTACCGTCCCCTGCCCTTCGCCTGTGAGTCAGGCTTAGACTCAGCTCATTCCCCCTGCCCGCATTTGCTACAGGCTTTCTTGAAGAGTGGTAAGTACACTCTCAGGAAATTATGTTCCTGAATCCCTGTGCTAACTTCTGCTTCCAGAAAGCCTAACACAGTAGTGTCTAGAGCAAATTACCCATTACAACTCAGCTGTACACACTTTTTAAGAGTGTTGTGAAGATTGAATGATTTGATACTTATGGGTACTTCAAAAAATTTCTGATACATAGAGTCGGTAAGTTTAGCTCTTATGAGAGGTTGATGCTGTCTGATATAAAGATATGACAGTTCTTTACATTTTCAGAATGGGTAATTAGTACAGTTGTTTGGGGAATGATGCTTCTTAGGCTAAGATAGTATCTTACATCATTAGTCACAGGGATGTGTTAGGTTGTATCAGTGTTTCACAGTTATCTAACATTTCAACTGAGGGCAAAAAAAAAAAACCCCTCAAAATGTAATCCATACTAAGAAGAAGAAATACACAATACTTTTATGCCCCACCCCATGATCTCTGTCAGTAGAGAAGTGATGAATAAATTATATGTCAAAACCATGAAACATTACACATCTATTTTAAAAATAATAAATTGCAAAGCAGGAGCAAACTCAATTTCTCTCTGGAGGAATTCATCCTCATACTAGGTCTCACAAAACCATTGATGGAGCCCCAACGAATATTAGCTTACACATAAAAGTCACAAGACATATTAGAATCACCAAATATAAAAGAAGTACATCTAAGATGTTTAAAGAAATAAAAGACGGAATTGAAAACATGGGTAAGGAGCAAGAGATTATAAAACAACAAACAGGAAGGTCTGTAAAATAACAAAATAGAACTTCTAGAAGATGAAAAATAATCATTGAAATTAAAAGCTTAATGAAATACTCAAACTTCTAATGAAGAAATAATTAGTGAACTGGATAAGCAGCCTGTAGAAACTACTAGATTGTAGCATAGAGAGATGAAGAAGTGGAAAAATGAAAATATTGTTAAACATGGAGGACAGGTCCTGTGTTTGTCTAATTCAAGGTCCAGAAAGAGATAATAAAGAGACAGGAAAATCCAATAGAGAGGTAGTGGCTGAGACTTTTCCAGAAATGTTGAAAGACACCTAGCCTCAGATTCAGTAATTTAAGGTGCCTATAACCAAATAGGAATCACCAGTGATTATTCAATCACAGATTATCCCTTAGACATATTTGAAAAGTCATTTACAACTACCAATAAAAACTTTGATTTCTCTAGAAGTATATTATGGCAATGAGAATAAATGTTAGATGGGGAGCTATTGTGATGATAAAGTGAGTTTATGAAGAACATTTTGACATATTTTACTAGACTGTATTTGCATATCAGGTACTATAGAAAAAAACCTTATAATAAATAAAAGACTACTCCTCTGGATGTTTGGCAAATATGTTGATAAAATGACTTTTAAGTGTTTAGAAGGTAATATTCATTTATGATTAATTAAGATCAGAAATTACAAGATAAACCAAATTCTTATTATTCATTTCATATTACTTGCTTTTGTTTTAGTCTGCAGATCAAATTAGGAAAATACAATTTAATCTAATATATGGCAAAAGGCATTGTTAAAGAAAAAAAATCTGACTCATGCAATGGGCTTCTCCAAAATGGTCTATAGAATTTTATTCAATAATTGAATAGAACTACCTGACTTTATGTTATTCTATTTTTATACTTGAAAAATCATGAATTTGGAAAGGAAAAAGTAGATAAATTTGCTTTTTGGGTAGATTGAGAAACTTTTTCTCATAAAATGAAAAGCATTAAATTAAAGTATAATATGTTGACTCAGAAACTGAGAATACTTGAGGTGTCAGGTTTTATCAGTAAAGGAGTTTTGAAAATAGCCCTCCTCTGATATGATTAGGAGCGCTTCAACGTTGGGCAATTATTTATTCATGCTGTTCTGATAGGTGCAAAAATGCTGAATGGGGCTGAGGTCAATCATCGCAGTAAGTCGGTATTTCCTACAATGACATAGTAAAAATTGCAACATTCCAAGTAGTAAATCAAAAATTTTAAGACATATTAGTTATGAGGATTCTAACTATTCAGACAGCAAACTCATGCTTATATTTATTTATTTTTCTTTTTAACATCTTTATTGGAGTATAACTGCTTTACCATGGTGTGTTAGTTGCTGCAGTATAACAAAGTGAATCAGCTATACGTATACATATATCCCCATATCCCCTCCCTCTTGCGTCTCCCTCCCACCCTCCCTATCCCACACCTCTAGGTGGTCACAAAGCACCAAGCTGATCTCCCTGTGCTATGCAGCTGCTTCTCACTAGTTATCTATTTTACATTTGATGGTGTATATATGTCAATGTCGCTCTCTCACTTCGTCCCAGCTTACCCTTGCCCCAACCCTGTGTCCTCAAGTCCATTCTCTACGTCTGCATCTTTATTCCTATCCTGCCCCTAGGTTCAACAGAACCATTTTTTTTTTTTTTCATTTTTAATCCTTTTTAATCCATGATCTTCTGAGTAGATCTCAGATTGGTTTTTGCATGTTTTTATCTCTCTCTAACACTTGCAAAACTTCCCTGTTAACAAACAGGGAACAACTCTCAGGCTCAGAGATCTTGACTGGCAAGAGAATATAATAGAGTTTTGCTTTAACTGTGTTTTTAAGGTTTCCGTGTGTTTATACATGTTATATAGTATTTCCGCCTATGACTGAAATATGGTTTCTTTTTTTTTTTTTTTTTTTTTTTAACATCTTTATTGGGGTATAATTGCTTTACAATGGTGTGTTAGTTTCTGCTTTATAACAAAGTGAATCAGTCATACATAAACATATGTTCCCATATGTCTTCCCTGTTGCGTCTCCCTCCCTCCCACCCTCCCCATCCCACCCCTCCAGGCTGTCACAAAGCACCGAGCCAATATCCCTGTGCCATGCGGCTGCTTCCCACTAGCTATCTACCTTACTGCGTTTGTTAGTGTGTATATGCCCATGACTCTCTCTCGCCCTGTCACAGCTCACCCTTCCCCCTCCCCATAACCTCAAGTCCGTTCTCTAAGAGGTCTGCGTCTTTATTCCTGCCTTACCCCTAGGTTCTTCATGACATTTTTTTCTTAAATTCCATATATATGTGTTAGCATACGGTATTTGTCTTTTTCTTTCTGACTTACTTCACTCTGTATGACAGACTCTAGGTCTATCCACCTCATTACAAATAGCTCAATTTCGTTTCTTTTTATGGCTGAGTAATATTCCATTGTATATATGTGCCACATCTTCTTTATCCATTCATCTGTTGGTGGACACTTAGGTTGCTTCCATGTCCTGGATATTGTAAATAAAGCTGCAATGAACATTGTGGCACATGACTCTTTTTGAACTATGGTTTTCTCAGGGTAGATGCCCAGTAGTGGGATTGCTGGGTCATATGGTAGTTCTATTTTTAGTTTCTTAAGGAACCTCCATACTGTTCTCCATAGTGGCTGTATCAATTTACATTCCCACCAACAGTGCAACAGGGTTCCCTTTTCTCCACACTCTCTCCAACATTTATTGTCTGTAGATTTTTTGATGATGGCCATTCTCACCAGTGTGAGGCGATACCTTATTGTGTTTTTTTTTGTTTGTTTGTTTTTTTGCGGTATGCGGGCCTCTCACTGTTGTGGCCTCTCCCGTTGCGGAGCACAGGCTCCAGACGCGCAGGCTCTGCGGCCATGGCTCACGGACCCAGCCGCTCCGCGGCATGTGGGATCTTCCCAGACCAGGACATGAACCCGTGTCCCCTGCATTGGCAGGCGGACTCTCAACCACTGCGCCACCAGGGAAGCCCCTTATTGTGGTTTTGATTTGCATTTCTCTAATGATTAGTGATGTTGAGCATCTTTTCATATTTTTGTTGGCAATCTGTGTATCTTCTTTGGAGAAATGTCTATTTAGGTCTTCTGCCCATTTTTGAATTGGGTTGTTTGTTTTTTTAATATTGAGCTGCATGAGCTGCTTGTATATTTTGGAGATTAATCCTTTGGCAGTTGCTTCGTTTACAAATATTTTCTCCCATTCTGAGGGTTGTCTTTTTGTCTTGTTTATGGTTTCCTTTGGTGTGCATAAGCTTTGAAGTTTCATTAGGTCCCATTTGTTTATTTTTGTTTTATTTCCATTTCTCAAGGAGGTGGGTCAAAAAGGATCTTGCTGTGATTTATGTCATACAGTGTTCTGCCTATGTTTTGCTCTAAGGGTTTTATAGTGCCTGGCCTTACATTTAGATCTTTAATCCATTTTGAGTTTATTTTTGTGTATGGTGTTAGGGAGTGTTCTAATTTCATTGTTTTACATGTAGCTGTCCAGTTTTCCCAGCACCACTTATTGAAGAGGATATCTTTTCTCCATTGTATATTATTGCCTCCTTTATTAAAGATAAGGAGACCATAGGTGCGTGTGTTTATCTCTGGCTTTCTATCCTGTTCCATTGACCTATATTTCTATTTTTGTGCCAGTATCATACTGTCTTGATTACTGTAGCTTTGTAGTATAGCCTGAAGCCAGGGAGCCTGATTCCTCCAGCTCCGTTTCTCTTTCTCAAGATTGCTTTGGCTATTCAGGGTCTTTTGTGTTTCCATACAAATTGTAAAATGTTTTCTTCTATTTCTGTGAAAAATGCCATTGGTAGTTTGATAGGAATTGCATTGAATCTGTAGATTGCTTTCGGTAGTATAGTCATTTTCACAGTGCTGATTCTTACAATCCAAGAACATGGTATATCTCTCCATCTGTTTGTATTGTCTTTAATTTCCTTCATCAGTGTCTTATAGTTTTCTGCCTACAGGTCTTTTGTCTCCTTAGGTATGGTTATTCCTAGATATTTTATTCCTTTTGGTGCAATGGTGAATGGGATTGTTTCCTTAATTTCTCATTCAGATTTTTTGAGATTTCTGTGCATTAATTTTGTATCCTGCAACTTTACCAAATTCATTGATTACCTCTAGTAGTTTTCTGGTGGTATCTTTAGGATTCTCTATATATAGTATCATGTCATCTGCAAACATTGACAGTTTTACTTCTTCTTTTCTGATTTGTACTCCTTTTATTTCTTTTGCTTCTCTGATTGCCGTGGCTAAAACTTCCAAAACTATTTTGAATAATAGTGGTGGGAGTGGGCAACCTTGTCTTGTTCCTGATCTTAGAGGAAATGCTTTCAGTTTTTCACCATTGAGAATGATGCTGGCTGTGGGTTTGTCATATATGGCTTTATTATGTTGAGGTAGGTTCCCTGTATGCCTACTTTCTGGAGAGTTTTTATCATAAATGGGTGTTGAATTTTGTCAAAATCTTTTTCTGCACTATTGAGAAGATCATATGGTTTTTATCCTTCAGTTTGTTACTTTAGTATGGTGTATCACATTGATTGATTTGCATATACTGAAGAATCCTTGCATTCCTGGGGTAACCCCACTTGATCATGGTGTATCATTCTTTTAATGTGCTGCTGAATTCTGTTTGCTAGTAACTTGTTGAGGATTTTTGCATCTATATTCATCAGTGATATTGGCCTGTAGTTTCCTTTTTATGTGACATCTTTGTCTGGTTTTGGTATCAGGGTCATGGTGGCCTTGTAGAATGAGTTTGGGAGTGTTCCTCCCTCTCTTATATTTTAGAAAGTTTGAGAAGAGTAGGTGTTAGCTCTTCTCTAAATGTTTGATAGAATTTGCCTGTGAAGCCATCTGGTCCTGGGCTTTTGTTTGTTGGAAGATTTTTTACCACAGTTTCAATTTCAGTGCTTGTGATTGGTCTGTTTATATTTTCTATTTCTTCCTGGTTCAGTCTCGGAAGGTTGTGCTTTTGTAAGAAGTTGTCCATTTCCTACAGGTTGTCCATTGTACTGGCATATAGTTACTTGTAGTAATCTCTCATGATCCTTTGTATTTCTGCAGTGTCAGTTGTTACTTCTCCTTTTTCATTTCTAATTCTGTTGATTTGAGTCTTCTCCCATTTTTTCTTGATGAGTCTGGCTAATGGTTTATCAATTTTGTTTATCTTCTCAAAGTACGAGCTTTTAGTTTTATTCTTTGCTATCATTTCCTTCATTTCTTTTTCACTTATTTCTGATCTGACCTTTATGATTTCTTTCCTTCTGCTAACTTTGGGTTTTTTTGTTGTTGTTCTTCTTCTTTCTCTAGTTGTTTTAGGTGTAAGGTTATGATGTTTATTTGAGATTTTTTTTGTTTCCTGAGGTAGGATTGTATTGCTATAAACTTCCCTCTTAGAACTGTTTTTGCTGCATCCCATAGGTTTTGGGTGGTCGTGTTTTCAGTGTCATTTGTTTCTAAGTATTTTTTGATTTCCTCTTTGATTTCTTCAGTGGTCTCTTAGTTATTTAGTAGCGTATTGTTGAGCTTTATGTGTTTATATTTTTTAGTTTTTTTGCTGTAATTTATATGTAGTCTCATAGTGTTGTGGTCAGAAAGTATACTTGATATGATTTCAATTTTCTTAAATTTACCAAAGCTTGATTTGTGACCCAGATATGATCTAACCTGGAGAGTGTTCCATGAGCACTTGAGAAGAAAGTTTATTCTGTTGGTTTTGGATGGAACATTCTGTAAATATCAATTAAGTCCGTTGTGTCTAATGTGTCATTTAAAGCTGTGTTTCCTTATTTATTTTCATTTTGGATGATCTGTCCATTGGTAAAATTGTGGTGTTAAAGTCCCCTACTATTATTTTGTTACTGTCTGTTTCCCCTTTTATGGCTGTTAGCCTTTGCCTTATGTATTGAGGTGCTCCTATGTTGGGTGCATAAATATTTACAATTGATATATCTTCTTGGATTGATCCCTTGATCACTGTGTAGTGTCCTCCTTTGTCTCTTTATTTTCAGTCTTTATTAAAGTCTATTTTTTCTGATATGAGAATTGCTACTCCAGCTTTCTTTTGATTTCCATTTGCATGGAATATCTTTTTCCATCCCCTCACTTTCAGTCTGTATGTGTCCCTAGGTCTGAAGTGGGTCTCTTGTAGACAGCATATATATGGGTCTTGTTTTTGTACCCATTCAGCCAATCTGTGTCTTTTGGTTGGAGCATTTAATCCATTTACATTTAAGGTAATTATCAATATGTATGTTCGTATTACCACTTTCTTAATTGTTTTGAGTTTGTTTTTGTAGGTCTTTTCCTTCTCTTGTGTTTCCTACCTAGAGAAGTTCCTTTGGGATTTGTTGTAAAGCTGGTTTGGTGGTGCTGAATTTTCTTAACTTTTGCTTATCTGTAAAGGTTTTAATTTCTCCATCAAATCTGAATGAGATCCTTGCTGGGTAGAGTAATCTTGGTTGTAGTTTTTCCCCTTTCATCACTTTGAATATGTCCTGCCACTTCTTTCTGGCTTGCAGAGTTTCTGCTAAAAGATCAACTGCTAATCATATGGGGATTCCCTTGTATGTTATTTGTTGCTTTTCCCTTGCTGCTTTTAATATGTTTTCTGTGTATTTAATTTTTGATACTTTGAATAATAAGTGTCTTGGCGTGTTTCTCCTTGGATTTATCTTGTATGAGGCTCTCTGTGCTTCCTGGACTTGATTAACTATTTCTTTTCCCATATTAGGGAAGTTTTCAACTATAATCTCTTCAAATATTTTCTCAGTCCCTTTCTTTTTCTCTTCTTCTTCTGGGACCCTATAATTCAAATGTTGGTGAGTTTAATGTTGTTCCAGAGGTCTCTGAGACTGTCCTTAATTATTTTCATTCTTTTTTTCTGCTCTGTGGTAATTATTTCCACTATTTTATCTTCCAGGTCACTTATCTGTTCTTCTGCCTCAGTTATTCTTCTATTGATACCTTCTAGAAAATTTTTAATTTCATATATTGTGTTGTTCATCATTGTTTGTTTGCTCTTTAGTTCTTTTAGGTCCATGTTAAATGTTTCTCGTATTTTCTCCATTCTGTTTCCAAGATTTTGGATCATGTTTACTATCATTACTCTGAATTCTTTTTCAGGTAGACTGCCTAAATCCTTTTCATGTGTTTGATCTAGTGGGTTTTAAACTTGCTCCTTCATCTGCTGCATATTTCTCTGTCTTCTCATGTCATTTAACTTACTGTGTTTGGGGTCTACTTTCACAGGCTGCAGGTTTGTAGTTCCCTTTGTTTTTGGTGTCTCCCCCCAGTGCGTGAGGTTGGTGTAGTGGCTTGTGTTGGCTTCCTGGTAGAGGGACTGGTGCCTGTGCTCTGGTGTGTGGGGCTGCATCTTGTCTTTCTGGGGGGCATGGCCACGTCCAATGGTGTGTTTTGGGGTGTCTGTGAAATTAGTGTGATTTTAGGTAGCCTCTCTGCTAATGGGTGGGGTTGTGCTCCTGTCTTGCTAGTTGTTTGGCATGTGGCGTCCAGTACTGGAGCTTGCTGGCTGTCAGGTGGAGCTGGGTCTTAGTGTTGAGACAGAGATCTCTGGTAGAGCTCTCGCCAATTGATATCATGTGGGGCCAGGAGGTCTCTGGCAGTCCAATATCCTGAACTTGTTCTCCCACCTTGGAGGGTCAGGCCTGACAGAAGGCTAGAGCACCAAGCCCCTGTCAGCCACACGGCTCAGAAGAAAAGGGAGAAAGAAGAAAGAAAAAAAATTATTTAGCTAATAATAATAATAATAAAAAGAAGAGAGCAACCAAACCAATAAACAAATCCACCAATTATAACAAGTACTAAAAACTAAACTAAGATAAACAGAAAAATCAGAAACAAATCAGTCACAGACAGGAAACCCCAAGTCTACATTTACTCCCAAAGTCCACCACTTCAATTTTGGGATGATTCATTTTCTGTTCAGGTATTCCACAGATGCAGGGTTCATCAAGTTGATTGTGGGGATTTAATCCACTGCTCCTGTTGCTGCATGGAGTAATTTCCATTTCTCTTCTTTGTTCACACAGGTCCTTTGGTTCAGCTTTGGTTTTGGCCCCACCTCTGCATATAGGTCACCCTCACACATCTGTTCCCCGCCCAGACAGGAGGGAGTTAAAGCAGTGGCTGGTTAGGGCACTCTTGCTCACTCAGGCCAGGGGAGGGAGGGGTACGGTAGTCATAATTGGAATGCGGGGTGAGCCTGCAGTGGCAGAGGCCAGCATGACATTGCAACAGCCTGAGGCACGCCTTGTGTCCTCCTGGGGAAATTGTCCCTGGATCACAGGACCCTGGCAGTGGTGGGCTGCACAGGCTCCCGGGAGGGGAGGTGTGGATAGTGACCTGTGCTCGCACACAGGCTTCTTGGTGGCAGCAGGAGCAGCGTTAGCATTTCATGCCCCTCTCTCGGCTCCAAGCTGACAGCCGTGGCTCACGCCCGTCTCTGGAGCTTGCTTAGGTGGTGTTCTGCCTTCTGTGGGCACACAGGAGGGAATCCCCTCTCCTTGCACACCCCAAAACAATGGTCTCTTGCCTCTTAGGTAGTTCCAGACTTTTCCCCAGACTACCTCCCAGCTAGCTGTGGCACACTAGCCCTCTCAGGCTGTGTTCACGCAGCCAACCCCAGTCCTCTCCCTGGGATCTGAACTCTGAAGCCCAAGCCTCAGCTCCCAGCCCCCACCCACCCTGGCAGGTGAGCAGACAAGCCTCTCAGGCTGGTGGGTGCTGGTCGGCACCGATCCTCTGCGTGGGAATCTCTGCGTTTTGCCCTCCGCACCCCTGTTGCTGTGCTCTCCTCCGCGGCTCCGAAGCTCCCCCCTCCGCCTCCCGCAGTCTCCGCCCGCGAAGGGGCTTCCTAGTGTGTGGAAACCTTTCCTCCTTCACAGCTCCCTCCCAGAGGTGCAGGTCCCGTCCCTATTCTTTTGTCTCTGTTTTTCTTTTTCTTTTGCCCTACCCAGGTATGTGGGGAGTTTCTTGCCTTTTGGGAAGTCTGAGGTCTTCTGCCAGCATTCAGTAGGTGTTCTGTAGGAGTTGTTCCACATGTAGATGTATTTTTGATGTATTTGTGGGGAGGAAGGTGACCTCCATGTCTTACTCCTCTGCCATCTTGAAGGTCCCCCTCACCCCACGGCTAACTCATGCTTTTAAACTCATCCACAATGAAAATTCTTACAAATCTTCTCAAATAGAACTTCTTAACTTACCTTGCTTGTAAATTTCATCTCTATAAGACAGAGGAAGTGGTAAGATCTGGCCCTCATTGTAACCAACATGGCAGAACTGGTTGACTAAGTTAAAAATAACACTGACCCTGAGTGAAAGGAGCAAAGTTGTCTTTGATGTTTTTTGTTAAGACTGTTGTAGATTGCATTCTCTGGCAAACAGACCCTGAGTTGGAGATGGTGTCCAGGTGAGGTATGGGGCAGTGCTTTCAGAGACCACCCGCGCAAAGGAATGAAAGAAGCACTACTGAGCAGAGGTATAAATTGAGTCATAATACAGTTGCAACAGAGGTCGCAGCAGGTCTTACAGGAAACTCTCAAACTTGGATGGTTCTTCAAAAATGTCTCTAACTGAAGGGGCCAGACCTGGACTCCCACATTAACAAGGCATTAGATGCAGAGAGCTGCCTGGGAAACCATGGGGGAGGCAGCTTCTTTCAGATCTGTAGAATTCCTTCGGAGAGTTTCAGCTGAGCAACATCAGCACATAATACTCCCAACAGCCGGGATAATGAATGACTCAGAGCTAAGGGAGATCTGGACAGCACAACACATTCAATAAGAGAATGCTTATTGTAGTCATACAACTACCCTCAACTTTAGGAATGTACATTTCAGAAAAGTTAAAGGATCAGGGGAAAACTGAAACAACAGGAGATTTGTAACTAGCAGAAGAATTTGTTCATTCAACAAATACTTAAAATGGGCTTACTCTTTGTTGATCTCTATGCGAGATACTGCAGAAACAATGAAGAATGATAGATAGTCCCAGCTAGTGGTGTACTGAAGCTGGCTGCTACCTGCTGGCAAGAGCCAATTATCAGTATTTCTTCCAAACTCCCAGCGATGTCCACTTGGTAGCTTGAAATGGACCATGGTGGGAGTATTTGTACCATGGAAACCAGATAATGGTAAAAAACAGGGATTTTTTTTACCCCAGAGAACCAATTGTTAAACATGTGCCAACTGCACCCCACTTTTGAGTTGACAATCCAACAGACCTGGAAAGGTGTAAAATTTACTCTGCTTCTGGTCCTTTGAAGTAGCTGCACATCCCCATGTATGTATGAAAAGGTGAGTTCTTGACACTCCTACACTGTTCATGACAAGAACCTTAGACTCATGCTGTCCAGTGGAAATATAATGTGAGCCATATATGTAATTTAAATTTTTTTACTTTTTAAAAAGTGAAAAGCAGTGAAATTGTCACTTATTTTATATAACTCAATATATCCAGAATATTAACATTTCAACATGTAGTCAATATAGAAATATTTTACTGTTTTTGTATTACATTTTGTACTACATTTTCATATGTATTTTACACATAGAGCACATTTCAATTCAGATGTAAATTTACATCAAAATACTTGAGCTGATTTAAAAATTTTTTTTAATTTTAAGATATTTAAAAATTCAAAGTTGAGAAAGTAGTATCACATACCCAAGTTGTTCCAAACATACTTACAATTTTTCAAATAACTAAATTGAATATGAAAAGTTCTTTTCTTTTAAAATTTGCATCCACATTGACAAAACTTGTTCATCTTTTCCAAGAAGAATTGATTTGACTTTGAAGCAAAAGCACATCAAGCAATCATCACAATTTGCAGTTCAGTGTCAGAGGCTGTAGGGCCAATGCCAAGCAAGGAATAGCATTGTCTTCAGTAGCAGACTCTAAGGTATGGATAGGTCCTTCATATTTGATTGGATATACAGTGGTTTCAGCAGAATGCTACAGTTTTTAGGACTATATAAGAGAACTGGCAAATTGGTATTTCTTGGATTGGATAATGTGGGAAAAACAACATTGCTATATATGCTAAAAGATGACAGACTTGGACACATGTCCCAATGTTATCTCCCCTTTCAAAAGAACTAACCATTACTGGCATGACCTTTGCAACTTTTGATCTGGGTAAACATGTTCAAGATCAAAGAGTGTGGAAAAACTACCTTCCTGCTATCAATGGCATTACAGTTCTGGTGGATTGTGCAGATCATAAAAGGCTGTTAGAATCAAAAGAAGAACTTGATTCACTAATGACAGTTGAAACCATTTCTAATGTGTCTATACTGATTCTTGGGAATAAGATCAACAGACCTGAAGCCATCAGTGAAGAGAGGTTACGAGAGATGTTGGTTTACATGGTCAGACAACAGGAAGGAGCTGAATGCCGACCTTTAAGTTCTCATGTGCAGTGTGCTCAAAAGACTAGGTTACCGAGAACGCGTCCTCTGCAGGTACAGGTCATTAACACCAACCTGAATCGGTTCCAGGTCTCACCATTCAGGCCCACTCAGAGATCTGATCATGCAACATTCATAACTTGAATTCAGTAAAATGATGTTGGTTATAAAACAGATTAGTTAGATTATTAAAATTATATCAACAATTCGAGTGAGAATTGAAAACTGGTTATAACAATGTTAACTTTATCATTCCCTAAAAATAATTAGTTTTTACAGTTTGCAATCTGATATTACCCCAGCAATATTTACAGTATAAAGAGCAACTTTCCAGCCATACATTTGAAGCACTTTTAAACAATATGAAACTACAAATATAAGCCATATTGAAAAGCTCATGATCTTAAATTTTTGTCTACTTTTTGAAACTAGTTTTTAAATTTTAGATTATATGTCCACCTAGTTTAAGTGCACAGTTAATAATTAGCTGATTGATGATGTCTTACAGTTTTCAATAATTTTTCTTACACAAACATCACGCAATAAAACAAACTCTAAGGTTTGACATCCTTAAAAGCGTATCAATTTCAAAACTATGTCAAAGGTTAGTAAGTTCACTAACAAGACAATTCAGTGTTAATTTCAAATTCAAAGGGGGTACTGCATAAATTGAAAGCAACTCTTTTGGTCAAAGTGTAAAAACTTCCACTTATAAAATGAACAAGTTCTGAGGATCTGATGTACATTGTGGTGACTATCATTAACAATACTGTATTGTATACTTGCAAGTTGCTAAGAGACTAGATCTTAAATGTTCTCAACACCACCTCCTCAAAAAGAAAAAAAAAGATAATTATGTCAAGTGATAGATGTGTTAACTAACCTTATTGTGGTAATCATTGCATTATCCTCACATTGTACACTTTAAACTTACACAATGTTATACGTCAATTATATCTCAATAAAGTTGGAGGGGGAGGAAGCAAAGAAACTCCAAATTTATCATTAGCAAACAAAATGTTCTTCAATTTTTTTTGGATTTTTTTTCAGACAATTTACATAACACTCTTGGTTATAATTAAAATATTCTGCCTATTAATTCATATTATAAAAATGTATAAAATCATTATTAACTAGTATTATGAAAAATTTCAATATCAACATTAATTCTTACATCTATAGATCTAGATTACAAATAAGCTGTTCTATTCCTTGGAGCCTAAAGTTTTGCCTGTTTACATGCAGCGTGATATGACTGAGAAAACGTAAATCATAACTGCCAAGTTTTGTCTGTCATTATTGAAAATGTGGCAAATATTCTTTTGTTTCAAGAAAATCTTGAATTGGGGTTAATAGCATAGTAAATCTTGGTAAAATTCTTTTACAACTCAACCAATAAGCATTGGTAAATAACACAAGATCATTAAATTCAGGGTCTTCTACTTCTTTCAACAGTGCCATAAACTGGTGCTGATTCATAGTATTGGCATGTATATATGGAACAATTTTAATAACTGTATACATGACACTTTCCATGAGTCTGATTCAGAAAACTGAGCACAAATATTTTCAATATGTATCATTTTGTGGAAGAAAGCAATAAGGGAAACATCAATTTCTTATTTTTAAATTCCTATAAATCCAGATTTTTGATGTAACAGCTGAAGCACCTCCATCATGATATAAAAAACTTTTTTTCATATTTAGCTGAAATTCTTCTTTGACAGTCATAAAAATTTCAAATATATCTATGCCACGGATTTTGCTTTTTAGTCTATGAGTTGACAACACTTCTTCATAAGTTTGGAAGTCCTCTGAGACTAAACATAACCAAAGTATTAATTAGGCATGACTCATCCTAAGCACTTGAAATGTGTTAAAGAAAAGTACTTGCAGTCTTTCCAATTCTGAATCAATCGATCTTTGATATTCTTAAGAAGGGCTTGTATTCCATGGGCAATTGTTTGGTGACTTCATTGAAGATATTTTATTTTTTATAAAATATGATTTTTACTCTTTTCCTAATAATTTTATAATATTTCCAGAAATGAAATAATAATTTCTTTTACCATGTTTCCATCTAAAAATGATTTTCTCTTTTGTGAAAGAATCTAAGTCATTTAATATCTAGCTAAAGTTACAAGCTCAAACCCTATTAGACATAATTTTTAAAATTGCTGTTGGATATTCATTTCTGACTTCTGGCAACTAATTTAGTCTATTCTTTTCAAATCTTTTTGACTGTTGAGAGGAAACTTATCAAATAAACCATGTATTTTCTGATAATGTCTCTAATATTGTCTGCTTTATTATCTTAAAGAACACTTATACATCAAGCAAACTGCTTTTTCATTTTGCTCGGCCACAAAAAACTGCAATTGCCATGACTTGTGAAATTTGAGACACATCTTCCCCTAGTCTTTTTTTTTTTCCTTTATTGCTCTAGTTGTAGGACTGGCTTCTGCATCTCCATTTGATTCTAAACATTAGTATGCCCTAGTTTTAAACTTAAAATTTTGTCCACACTTAATTTTTAAATTAGAACAATAATATAACTGTTTTAATTGAAATAATAAGTATTTCCATTTGATTACCAATTACAATTTACATAGGTATCACTGTAACTGGTGCTTTCTGTATAAACATCCAAATAATTGTGTTACAATGTTACATCGATGCGTAGGGAAAAGCATTTAAATCATTTTGTTGACACCAACTAGATTGGTAATGTGTTTATGTGTAATACTAGAAAAGACACAGGTCCACCATGCACACTGCACCATTACAGTAACATTACATGATTCGATGGTTAAGGTGCAATGTAACCTTCTCAGAACAATGGAGTTGTATTTAATGAAAAAATTTTTACATTGGTTCAATTTTTAAATTTCAAAGTAAATTAGTTTAAACTAAGCTGAAATCAACAATTCAGTTCCTCAGTAGTGCTAGACACATTTCAAATGCTCAGGAGCCCACGTGATTAGTGGTCACTGAATTTGACAGAATAGCTTTACACCATTCTTTCCTGGTCCTGGCTTGCTTTCTGTGGGGGGACCGTGCTGTGCGGCTTGCAGGATCTTAGTTCCCCGACCAGGGATTGAATTGGGTCCCAGGGCAGTGAAAGTGCCGAATCCTAACCACTGGACTGCCAGGGAAGTCCAGTCCTGGCTTGTTTTTGAACCCCAACTTTGACCTTCTATTTGCTATGCATTAGCTCTGTCTTTCCTGATGGACACTAATTAGCTTGCCCTCATCTCACTGTCCTTCACTGCTCTCATCTAAATCAGACAATTAAGCCTTCGCTTCAGCTTTTTGGTCCCATCCTCTGGCAGCATCTACTTGGTTAGTGTTTTTCCCAGTCAAGCCTGAATCCCATGGAGGAGAGTGGGAATAGGATGGGCTGAACATTAGTAAGAAGAAAACAGAGGCCAAGATAATGAGGAGGCTATAAAAAGCAAGTAGCAACTCTAAATTCTTATTTCTTATCTTAGATATATGACCTTAAAAAACTTGCAGAACATATTACTTAACTATTGACATAATTATTTTTGAAAATCACACAGAATAGTGGAAGAACTGAAAATGAGCTAACATTTCTAATTTTCATAAAAGAAAGAAACTTCTGCAGACAGTTCAGGGTAAATAAATGTAATAACCATCTTAAGCAAAATTCTATTATGAATTAGTCAAAGAGTGGTGTGTAAGCTTGTAGAAAATAAAGACGTGATCACCATGAGGTAGTCTGCAATCACAAGGAAAGATCTGGGCCCGACCCGCCCACTTCCTGTTTTGATAAGCTTTGGAGACTGGTGGTAATACTGCAGATGTGTAATTTCATCAAAGCCCTTGGCAACGTCTCTCACGATATCTTTGTGGCAAATGAACAGAAACTGGCTGGATGATGGCATATGTGGTGTTGATTTGTATCTGATGTTTAATCCAAATTTTGTCAAACAGACTTTTTTTCTCCCTGCACATGTTCATGATGTCTCGGGGTCTGATCTCAAATTCTTCTTTTGCAATATTTTAGTGAATATAATGAAAAATAGATTGGATGAAGATACTGCTCATCACTTTTAAAAGCGGCAGAAATCTAGGACTGACACCAGCAAATAATAGTCTTAGAACTTCAGATCTTGACAGGTGAGATTTGTAATGTTAATTGACCCACCATGGCATAAAATAGCTCAAGAATAGAATTGCAGAGATGTGATTTGTAGTGTAACCTGTGTTAACCTGACCAAACCAGCATAGGATGGGATGTAAGGAGTGTGTATAGCTTCTGAAAAGTGGGACATGATAACAGCAGCCTCTGGTTATTGTAGTTGCTGGAACTCTAGACCCATGCAAATCCCTTCCCCCGGGCAGCTTCTGGGTGGCTTCCCTTTCTCCCAGGGGCCACTAAAAGTCTCCTCAGTAGCTGGCACTGATCTGGCATTGCTGCCTTGTGGCATCTGCCCCTGCTGGTGGGTGCAGGTTGCAGCTGTTGCCATCACTCCTGCCTGGGCACTGTCCCGACAGTTCCTCTGCCTCCCCAGTAAACAGAACAATGCCTGGCACGTAGTACACACTTAATAAGCATTAGCTAGATGAATGAATGAATGAAATTTTCAGTTTTATACGAAGAACTTTCTAATCACAGACGTTTTTCAAAATGGAAAGGACTTCCCCCAAAAGACTTGATGTATCTAGTTGTCAGAGATATTGAGCAATACATTCAACTTCTAATCAGAAGCAGGGAGGAAACCAGAAGAGAGTCTATATTTGCATGAAATGTGACTATTACAGGATTACAGATATAACTGTAGTTGGGTTTCTCATAAGCACAACTGATTTCTCTCTCCATTCCCCTATTCTCTTCCCATATGTGAATTTCTCTACCTCTCTTGCTCTCACTTACAGGTGCTCTCTCTCTCTCTCTCACACACACACACACACACACACACACACACACACACACACACACACATCTTTACGTAATCTGGATGCTGCTACCTGGAGCCCTCACTCCCTTGTCCCTTGATATCTAGGTTGCCTTGAGGCCAAGTTTCATGGCGAGGGTTATCCAAGATTTCTATTAATTTCTGGAAATTTATGCAGTCTCATGACCCCTTATGACCCCAAAATCCTGCATCTACACACGCTATCTCTCTCCAACCAGCATCTACATAGACATGAACTCTATCCTTTTCATCATTTTCCACCAACCAAAATACACAGACTTTAAAGAATCACCGGGGTCCATCCTATCACCGATTGCCCATAACAACTTTAATATGCATTTTTAACATCTTTATTGGAGGATAATTGCTTTACAATGGTGTGTTAGTTTCTGCTGTATAACAAAGTGTATCAGCTATACATATACATATAACCCCATATCTCCTCCCTCTTGTGCCTCCCTCCCACCCTCCCTATCCCACTGCTCTAGGTGGTCACAAAGCACGGAGCTGATCTCCCTGTGCTATGCAGCTGCTTCCCACTAGCTATTTTACATTTGGTAGTGTATAACCATGCCACTCTCTCACTTCATCCCAGCTTACCCTTCACCCTCCCCGTGTCCTCAAGTCCATTTTCTACATCTTCCTATCCTGCCCCTAGGTTCTTCAGAACCTTTTATTTTTTTTAGATTCCATATATATGTGTTAGCATACGGTATTTGTTTTTCTCTTTCTGACTTACTTCACTCTGTATGACAGAATATAGGTCCATCAACTTCACTACAAATAACTCAGTTTTGCTTCTTTATGGCTGAGTAATATTCCACTGTATATCTGTGCCACATCTTCTTTATCCATTCATCTGTCGATGGACACTTAGGTTGCTTCCGTGTACTGGCTATTGTAAACAGAGTTGCAATGAACATTGTGGTACATGACTCTTCTTAAATTTTGGTTTTCTTAGCGTATATGCCCAGTAGTGGGATTGCTGGGTAATATGGTAGTTCTATTTTTAGTATTTTAAGGAACCTTTATACTGTTCTCCATAGTGGCTGTATCAATTTACCTTCCCACCAACAGTGCAAGAGTGTTCCCTTTTCTCCACACCCTCTCCAGCATTTATTGTTTGTAGATGTTTTGATGATGAGCATTCTGACTGGTGTGAGCTGATACCTCATTGTGGTTTTGATTTGCATTTCTCTAATGATTAGTGATAACATGCATTTTTAACTTAATAAATTGCATGGTAGCTTTCCAAGACAATAAACATCTATACCATTTTTATGATTACACAGGTCTACTATGTGAAGATACAATAAAATAGCCATTATACAGTATTTTAAACAATGTTGAGATGAACATCTTTTTTTCTAACAATTGTTCAACTCATAATTTTTAATTTTAATTTTTTTTAATTTATTTTTTCTTTATTTTTATTGGGGTATAGTTGTTTTACAATGTTGTGTTAGTTTCTACTGTACAGCAAAGTGAAGTAGAGTTCTCTGTGCTATACAGCAGGTTCTTATCAGTTATCTATTTTATACATATTAGTGTATATATGTCAATCTCAATATCCCACTTCATCCCACCCCCATCCTGCTGTTCCCCCTTGGTGTCCATACATTTGTTGTCTCCATCTGTGTCTCTATTTCTGCCTTGCAAACCAGTTCATCTGTACCATTTTTCTAGATTCCACATATATGCATTAATATACGATATTTGTTTTTCTCTTTCTGACATACTTCACTCTGTATGACAGTCTCCATGTCCATCCACATCTCTACAAATGACCCAACCAATTTCATTCCCTTTTATGGCTGAGTAATATTCCATTGTATATATGTACCATATCTTCTTTATTCAGTTGTCTGTTGATGGACATTTAGGCTGATTCCATGACCTGGCAATTGAAAATAGTGCTGCAATGAACACTGGGGTGCATGAGTGTTTTTGAATTATGGTTTTCTCTGGGTATATGCCCAGTAGTGGGATTGTTGGGTCACATGGTAATTCTATCTTTAGTTTTTTAAGGAACCTCCATGATGTTCTCCATAGTGGCTGTATCAATTTACATTCCCACCAACAGTGCAAGAGTGTTCCCTTTTCTCCTCACCCTCTCCAGCATTTATTGTTTGTAGATTTTTTGATGATGCCCATTGTAACCAGTGTGAGGTGATTCCTTATTGTAGTTTTGATTTTCATTTCTCTAATAATTAGTGATGTTGAGCAGCTTTTCCTGTGCCTCTTGGCCATCTGTATGTCTTCTTTAGAGAAATGTCTATTTAGGTCTTTCACCCATTTTTAGATTGGGTTGTTTGGTTTATTTCATGTTGAGCTGCATGAGCTGTTTATATATTTTGGAGATTAATTCCTTGTCCATTGATTTGTTTGCAAATATTTTCTCACATTCTGAGGGTTGTCTTTTCATCTTGTTTATAGTTTCCTTTGCTGTGCAAAAGCTTTTAGATTTCATTAGGTCCCCTTTGTTTATTTTTGTTTATATTTCCATTACTCTAGGAGGTGGATCAAAAAAGATCTTACTGTGATTTATGTCAAAGAGTGTTCTGCCTATGTTTTCCTCTAAGAGTTTTATAGTGTCCGGTCTTGTATTTAGTTCTTTTATCCATTCTGAGCTTATTTTTGTGTATGGTGTTAAGTAGTGTTCTAATTTCATTCTTTTACATGTAGCTGTCCAGTTTTCCCAGCACCATTTATTGAAGAGGCTGTCTTTTCTCCATGGTATATCCTTGCCTCCTTTGTCAGAGCTTAGTTGACCATAGGTGCATGGGTTTATCTCTGGGCTTTCTATCCTGTTCCATTGATCTATATTTCTGTTTTTGTGCCAGTACCATATTGTCTTGATTACTGTAGCTTTGTAGTATAGTCTGAAGTCAGGGAGTCTGATTTCTCCAGCTCAGTTTTTTTTTTTCTCTCAAGGTTGCTTTGGCTATTCAGGATCTTTTGTGTCTCCATACAAATTTTAAGATTTTTTGTTCGAGTTCTGTAAAAAATACCATTGGTAATGTGATAGGGATTGCATTGAATCTGTAGATTGCTTTGGGTAGTATAGTCATTTTCACAATATTGATTCTTCCAATCCAAGAACATGGTATATCTCTTCATCTGTTTGTGTCATCTTTGATTTCTTTCATCAGTGTCTTATAGTTTTCTGAGTATAGGTCTTTTACCTCCTTAGGTAGGTTTATTCCTAGGTATTTTATTCTTTTCATTGCAGTGGTGAATGAGATCAAGTCCTTAATTTCTCTTTGTTATCTTTCCTTGTTAGTGTATAGGAATGCAAGAGATTTCTATGCATTAATTTTGTATCCTGCAACGTTACCAAATTCATTGCTTATCACTAATAGTTTTCTGGTGGCATTGTTAGGATTTTCTATGTGTAGTATCATGTCATCTGCAAACAGTGACAGTTTTACTTCTTTTCCAATTTGGATTCCTTTTGTTTCTTTTTCTTCTCTGATTGCCATGACTAGGACTTCCAAAACTATGTTGAATAATAGTGGTGAGAGTGGACATCCTTATCTTCTTCTGGATTTTAGAGGAAATGTTTTCAGTTTTTCACCATTGAGAATGATTTTTGCTGTGGATTTGTCATATATGGCCTTTATTATGTTGAACTAAGTTCCCTCATGCCCACTTTCTGGAGAGTTTTTATCATAAATGGGTGTTGAATTTTGTTAAAAGATTTTTCTGCATCTATGGAGATGATCAAATGGGTTATTTTAAATTTTTAAAATAAATTTATTTATTTATGTATTTGTGGCTGTGTTGGGTCTTTGTTGCTGCATGTGGGCTTTCTCTAGTTGTGGCAAGCAGGGGCTACTCTTTGTTGTAGTGCACAGGCCTCTCATTGCGGTGGCTTCTCTTGTTGTGGAGCATGGGCTCTAGGCATGCGGGTTTCAGTAGTCGTGGCACGTGGGCTCGGTAGTTGTGGCTCACAGGCTCTAGAGTGCAAGCCCAGTAGTTGTGGTGCATGGGCTTCACTGCTCCATGGCATGTGGGATCTTCCAGGACCAGGGCTTGAAACCATGTCCCCTGCCTTGGCAAGTGGATTCTTAACAACTGCACCACCAGGGAAGTCCCAATCATATGATTTTTTATTCTTCGATTTGTTAATATGGTGTATCACATTGATTGATTTGAGTATATTGAAGAATCCTTGCATCCCTGGGATAAATCCCACTTGTTCATGGTGTATGATCCTTTTAATGTGTTGTTGGATTCTGTTTGCTAGTATTTTGTTGAGGATTTTTACATCTATATTCGTCAGTGATATTGGTCTGTAATTTTCTTTTTTTGTAGGATCTTTGTCTGGTTTTGGTATCAGGGTGATTGTGGCCTCACAGAAAGAATTTGGGAGTGTTCCTTCTTCTGCAATTTTTTGGAAGAGTTTGAGAAGGATGGGTATTAGCTCTTCTTTAAATGTTTGATAGAATTCACCTGTGAAGCCATCTGGTCCTGGACTTTGTTTGTTGGAAGATTTTTAATCACAGTTTCAATTTCTTTACTTTTGATTGGTCTGTTCATATTTTCTAGTTCTTCCTGGTTCAGTCTTAGAAGGTTATACCTTTCTAACAATTTGTCCATTTCTTTCAAGTTGTCCATTTTATTGGCATAGAGTTGCTTGTAATAGTCTCTTATGATGCTCTGTATTTCTGCAGTGTCCATTGTAACTTCTCCTTTTTCATTTCTAATTGTTTTGAGTCCTCTTCCTCTTTTTCTTGTTGAGTCTGGCTGAAGATTTATCAGTTTTGTTTATCTTCTCAAAGAACCAGCTTTTAGTTTTATTGATCTTTGCTATTGTTTTCTTTGTTTCTATTTCATTTATTTCTGCTCTTTTATGATTTCTTTCCTTCTACTAACTTTGGGTTTTGTTTGTTCCTCTTTCTCTAGTTCCTTTAGGTGTAGGGTTAGATTGTTTATTTGAGATTTTTCTTGTTTCTTGAAGTAGGTTTGTATAGTTATAAACTTCCCTCCTAGAACTGCTTTTGCTACATCCCATAGGTTTTGGATCGTCATATTTTCATTGTCATTTGTCTCCAGGTATTTTTTGATTTCCTCTTTGATTTCTTCAGTGATCTCTTGGTTATTTAGTAACATATTATTTAGCTTACATGTGTTTGTTTGTGTTTTTTACAGTTTTTTTCCTGTAATTTATTTCTAATCTCATAGCATTGTGGTCAGAAAAGATGCTTGATATGATTTCGATTTTCTTAAGTTTTCCAAGGCTTGATTTGTGACCCAAGATGTGGTCTATCTGGGAGAATGTTCAGTGTGCACTTGAAAAGAAAGTGTAATCTGCTGTTTTCAGATGGAAGGTCCTATAAATATCAATTAAATCTATATGGTCTATTGTGTCATTTAAAGCTTGTGTTTCCTTATTAATTTTATGTGTGGTTGATCTGTCCATTGGTGTAAGTGAGGTGTTAAAGTCCCCCACTATTATTGTGTTACTGTCAATTTCCTCTTTTATAGCTGTTAGCAGTTGCCTTATGTATTGAAGTGCTCCTATGTTGGATGCATATATATTTATAACTGTTATATCTTCTTGGATTGATCCCTTGATTGTTATGTAGTGTCCTGTCTTGTCTCTTGTAACATTCTTTATTTTAAAGTTTATTTTATCTGATATGAGTATTGCTACTCCAGCTTTCTTTTGATTTCCATTTGTACAGAATATCTTTTTCATCCCTTCACTTTCAATCTGTATGTGTCTCGAGGTCTGAAGTGGGTCTCTTGTAGACAGCATATATACAGGTCTTGTTTTTGTATCCATTCAGCGAGCCTGTGTCTTTTGGTTGGAGCATTTAATCCATTTACATTTAAGGTAATTATCGGTATGTATGTTCCTATTACTATTTTCTTAATTTTGGGGGGTTTGTTTTTGTAGGCCCTTTGCTTCTCTTGTGTTTCCCGCTTAGAGAAGTTCCTTTAGCATTTGTTGTAGAGCTGGTTTGGTGGTGCTGAATTCTCTTAGCTTTTGCCTGTGTGTAAAGGTTTTGATTTCTCCGTTGAATCTGTATGAGATCCTTGTTGGGTAGAGTATTCTTGGTTGCACATTCTTTCCTTTCATCACTTTAAACATATTGTGCCACTCCCTTCTGGCTCGCAGAGTTTCTGCTGAGAAATCAGCTGTTAACCTTATGGGAGTTCCCTTGCATGTTATTTGTAATTTTTCCCTTGTTGCTTTTAATAATTTTTCTTTGTCTTTAATTTTTGTCAGGTTGATTACTATGTGTCTTGTTTCTCTTTGGGTTTATCCTGCCTGGGACTCTCTGTGCTTCCTGGATTTGGGTGGCCATTTCCTTTCCCACGTTAGGGAAGTTTTCAATTATAATCTCTTCAAATATTTCCTCAGGTCCTTTCTTTCTCTCTTCTCCTTCTGGTACCCCTATAACTCGAATGTTGGTGCATTTAATATTGTCCCAGAGGTCTCTCAAGCTGTCTTCATTTCTTTTCATTCTTTTTTTCTTTATTCTGTTCCGCAGCAGTGAGTTCCACTGTTCTCTCTTCTAGGTCACTTACCGTTCCTCTGCCTCAGTTATTCTGCTATTGATTCCTTCCAGTGTATTTTTCATTTCAGTTATTGTATTGTTCATCTCTGTTTGTTTGTTCTTCAGTTCTTCTAGGTCTTTGTTAAACTTTTCTTGCATCTTCTTGATCCCTGCCTCCATTCTTTTCCCAAGGTACTGGGTCATCTTCACTATCATTATTCTGAATTCTTTTTCTGGAAGGTTGCCTATCTCTACTTCACTTAGTTGTTTTTCTGGGGTTTTATCTTGTTTCTTCATCTGGGAAATAGTCCTCTGCCTTTTCATTTTGTCTATCTTTCTGTGATTGTGGTTTTCATTCTGCAGGTTGCAGGATTGTAGTTCTTCTTGCTTCTGCTCTGAGATGAACATCTTATTCATTCATTTTCTGTTGACTTGGTCTGATATTTTACCTTGATACAGAATTCAAGAAGCATTGTCACTGAGTCATCTCAACATACCAAGAATACATTTCAGTTTACTTTATTTGAAAGACTAAAAGATGATTTTATTTATTTATTGTATGTATTCCTTCTTTATATTATTTTTTAGATTGAACACTAATAACAACATTTATGATTAAGTGTTTTCCCATTTGAGCAAAAAAAAAAAAACAAACAAGAAAACAAAAAACCTTTATATGTTGTCTTTTCAAATCAAACTATTGTTAGTTAATTCTTCAAAAATAAACACAATAATACATTTCTCTGTGGGCTCACCAGGCTTCTACACACGTTTGTCACACTTGGAACATTAAACAGTGAACTTTTTTTAATGGTAATGTTAGCACCTTCTAGTGGTAAAAAAGCAAAACCTGGCCAAGATGGTTTGAGTTTTTTTTTTAATGTAAAAAAGAAAACCACACACACAAACATAATCTATAGCTTCGTGGTATTTTTACTTTTCTTTCCTTTTCTTCATATAACTGTGAAGACTGTGAATCTCCAAAAAAAGAAACTAAAATAGTGTGAAGTCAATTCAGGACATAATTTCATCATAAGTGTGAAATCATGTATTGTAGGTTAGGTATAAAAGGTCAAGATGTTTCAGGAAATTTTAGGTGTTTTTGTTTTTTAAATGATAACTTTTCACAATGTCTCAGATTTCTGAACAGCTACTTAAACTGTATTTGTCTTTGTGGTTAATTACTTTTATATAGCCTCCAGCTCAGCATTATACTGACTTATGTTTGAAAAGAAATGCTGATGGGATAGTATTGTGCTAAACCACATCCATCTGGCAACAAGAATAGAAGATGTGGCGTTGCACATTTAGTAACAAAAGAAAGAAAATCTGCCCTTATTAACACTGAAAAGCACTGAAGAAGAATTCTCCTGCTTCTCCCAACAGCATTTCCTGCACTGGACAGCACTGCAGGTCTGTCCTTGCATTATGGTGAGACAGTTTAAATGCCATTTATGAAGATTTTCTTTTTGACGTGGTTCAGAAATCTGGACATAATTAATCCAGCGTTTCCCTCATATGGGAAATTTTCCTAAGTTTTTCTCAGTTGCTTAGGATGTTAAAAATGTCATAAGAGGGTTTTATTGTTCTGAGAACTGGATCTGAGACTATAGTAGGACAATGACCATGAGTGATTTGAGTATGAGATAAATTGTAACTGCCTCTAGCTGTGTCCTTTCTGTTTCCAGCACATTCCTCCCCACCACAAGCTCAAGCAACCTCTCTCATTCTTCTTGACACCACAGGGAGGCAGTGAGAGTTACCGTGGGACACATAAGAAGTTCATCTATGGTTGGCTCAAAACCTGCCCTTCACAGCAGAGAACATGGCAGCTACATGTACGGGAGGAGACTGTACAATCTTCCCCTGCCTTTCTAGAAGGAGCTTTTGATAGAGAGGACAGTCGTTGCTGTGCAGAGGTTGCTCACTTTTATAACTGGTATTGTGTACCTTTCTCTGTGTCCTGGAACTCATATATTCATCTATTCATTCAACAGTGTTTACAAAGGGCTCTATTTTAAGGACTGGTGATGCCACCATGAAAAGACAGACAAAGTTTTGCCCTCAGTGAGCTTACACTGTAGTTGGGGAGACAGACAATGCACAAATAAACAGGCAGTGGATGTGCTCAGAAAGAAAAGAGGACAGAAGGGGAGGTAGACTGCAGTGATTATTCTAGAGAAATAGTCAGGGAAGCCCCTCTGAGGATGTCTGACATTTGAGCTGAGACCTGAAACAACAGAGTGAGACATGTTGGGAGGGAACGGGGCTGCGCCAAGGGACAGCAGTCAGAGAGACCTGGGGCAGTGCACTCCTAACTCTGCCTCAGCATCTGATTCCCAGAGGACCCACTGATGCTCCTCTCTATTTGCTTTGTCCTCTGCCTGGAACTTTCTCTTCCTTCTGCACCTCCAAATTCCCATTCATCCTTCCAATCTCCAGTGTCACGTTCTTAAAAAAGTTTTCAGGAAACTCTTACAGTTACTGCTCCTCAATCTGTGTCCCCACAACATTTTGTTTATACCTCTATTACAGAGAAGGGGAAAGGAAGTAGTATTTATTGAGCACCTACTGTGGGCCAGTAACTGTACTAAATCATATATATATCATATATCATGTATCTATAGTAGTTCAGTGTATTATCTTTATTTTGGGCTCTGGACTTGATGTACCTGAACTAAATCAGTTGCTGAAGGCTACACTGCCACTCTGAGGCTTAGGGCTTGGCTGTCCCCATTTTGTTGGCTTGAAAACTAAGGGAGTTGAAATAGAACAGATAATATCTAAGATGACTTACAATGAGAAATTCTTGTGTGATTCTCCAACCCCTAACATTTTAGAAGGCTGGTGGGGGATGACGTTTCAGCCATGAGGGGGCTGGATCACAGAGGTTTGGACGTGTGTGACTGATGAGATCCTGGGCACAGCCGCCAGGAATCGACTGCTTTAATGCTGTGAAGATTTGCAGCACAGGCCCGAGAAAACATTGCCACCTAGTGGCAACTCATTTGAACTTACCAACCATCCATCCAATATTTTTCACGTATCTACTACGTGTCAGGTACTGTGCAACGCAGCGGTCCCCAACCTTTTTGGCACCATGGACCAGTTTTGTGGAAGACAATTTTTCCATGGACCGGGGTGAGGGGGTTTGGGATATGATGGGTTGGGCAGTAATGCAAGCGATGGGGAGCGGCAGATGAAGCTTCGCTCACTCGCCCGCTGCTCACCTCCAGCTGTGCGACCCGGTTCCTAACAGGCCATGGACTGGTACCGGTCCACGGCTGGGGGGTTGGGGACCCCTGGTGTAATGGTAAATGGTGAACAGAAGAGACTCTGAAGTCTCAGCCCTAGTGAGACTTACATTCTAACAGGGGACAGACTAGTCCCAAGGCTCACAGTGGTAGTGTAGCCCTCAGCAATTGATTTAGTTCAGATGTCACAAACTTGGAAGCCCAAAATAAAGATAATATGCTACTTGCTCACTTTTTTGTTTTAAGTGAAACTTTTCTGTTAATAGAGAAAAGATGGACACATTACAAGTCAGGTAAAATGATTTCTGAATGAGCCAGCTTGAAAGTTCCTTTTGCATGATATTTTAAAAACTATTTTATACCACCTCAAGTACTTTCTTTTTCCTCAATTCTTAAAATTTCTAAGACCATATACTAATTTTTAAATGTGCTTAAATGGTTTTCTTATATTATGGAATATTGTGGGAAAGTATAATAAACTACAAATTAAATATTTTATTATTAATGAACATGAGACTTTAAGTCTTTTATTCTTATAATAAAGAATCTGACTCCATTTTTGATGTTTGCTGACAGCTTTCAAGCCTCACCACTTCCTCCTCCTTTTCCCCCACATCTGTGCAAGTTATAAGAAATCCCGGGTGCTTCCTCCTTTGGCACTGAAGGGAAGTTCAAAGCATGCAAGCCCTGGCCCACATGAGGACCCCACCTCTTGGTCACGGTGAAAACAGAGTCAGTCTCCTATCCCTGCTCTTTCAAGATAGCCATTCTTGGACCTGCTCAGAAACCACACTGTTCTGCCCAGAAAGCCTCATTATGTGCTTAATAAACCTTTACAAGCAATCTCGAGAAAGAAGAACAAAGCTGGAGGCATCACACTCCTTGATTTTAAACTATATTACAAAGCTATAGTTATTGAAACAGTATGATACCGGCATAAAAACAGACACATAGATCAATGGAACAGAATAGAGAGCCCAGAAATAAACACACACTTATCTGGGCAATTAATCTATGACAAAGGAGCCAAGAATATACAATGGGGTTGGCATTCTTTTCAACAAACGGTTTTGGGAAAACTGGACCACCACATGCAAAAGAATAAAGCTGGACCATATCTTATACCACACAAAAAAAATTAACTCAAAATAAATGAAAGACTCAAACATAAGACCTGAAATCATAAAACTCCTAGAAGAAAAGGTAAGCAGTAAGCTCCTTGAGAGCCGTCTTGGCTATGATATTTTGAATCTGACACCAAAAGCTAAAACAACAAAAGCAAAAATAAAAAAGTGGGACTATGTCGAACTAAAAACCTTCTGCACAGCAAAAGAAACCATCAACAAAATGAAAAGGCAACCTACTGAATGGGAAAAATATTTGCAAATCATATATCTGATAAGGGGTCAATATGCAAATATATAAAGAACTCATACAACTCAATAGTAAAATAACAAACAAACAAACAAACAATCTGATTTAAAAATGGGCAGAAGATCTGAATACACATTTTTTCCAAAGAAAACATACAGGTGGCCATTGGGCACATGAAAAAGTGGTCAACATCACTAATGATCAGGGAAATGCAAATCAAAACCACAATGAGATGTCACCTTGCTCCTGTCAGAATGGCTATAATCAAAAAGACAAGAAATAAGTGTTGGCAAGGATGTGGAGAAAAGGGAGCCCTACTACACTGTTGGTGGAAATGTAATTTGGTGCAGCACCATGGGAAACTGTCTGGAGTTTCCTTTAAAAAATTAAAAATAAAACTACCATATGGGGCTTCCCTGGTGGCGCAGTGGTTGAGAGTCCGCCTGTCGATGCAGGGGACACGCGTTCGTGCCCCGGTCTGGGAAGATCCCACATGCCGCGGAGCGGCTGGGCCCGTGAGCCATGGCTGCTGAGCCTGCGCGTCCGGAGCCTGTGCTCCGCAACGGGAGAGGCCACAACAGTGAGAGGCCCGCGTACCGCAAAAACAAACAAACAAACAAAAAACTACCATATGATCCAGCAGCACCACTTCTGGTTATTTATCTGAAGAAAAAGAGTACACTAACTCAATAAGGATATATATGCACCCCTCATGTTTGTTGCAACATTACTTTCAGTAGCCAAGATATGGATGGAAACAGCCTAAGTATCCATCAGCAGATGAACAGATAAAGAAGACGCCGTGTATAATGGAGTATTATCCGGCCATAGAAAAGAAGGAAATCTTGCCATTTGTGACAACATGGATGGACTGTGGGAGCATCATGCAGTGAAATAAGTCAGACAAAGACAAATATCATATGATCTCATTTATATGTATAATCTTTAAAATCAACTGAACACTTAGATACAGAGAACAGATTGGTGATTGCTAGAGGAAGAGGGTGGGCCATGGGGGAAGTAGGTAAAGGAGGCCAAAGTGTACAAACTTCCAGTTATAAAATAAAATATGTCATGGGGATGTAATGTACAGCATGGTGACTATAGTTAATAATATTGTACTGCATGTCTGAAAGTTGCTAAGAGTAGATCTTGAAAGTTCTCATCATAAGAAAAAAAATATTTGTAACTATGTATGGTGACGAAGGTTAACTAGACTAGTTGTGGTAATCATTTCACAATGTATACAAATATGGAGTCATTATGTTGTACACCTGAGGTATAATGTCAATTATACCTCAATGAAAACAATAACAACAAAAAGCTACCTAGTGATAAAAAACAAATAAAAAAACCTTTTCATACCCTCTCGGTGAAGGTAATGAAATAAACAGTCTCCACACCCAAATTAAATTTGGGGGGAGGGAAGGGTCCATCCCACCTCTATGTAGTGGTCACAACAATCCTATTTTTTGAAATATGAAAGCATGTTATATATGATTATAATTAACTACTAATCTGAGCATAATCTATAGAGTATATTTTACAATCTAAATAAAAGCATCCATTAAAAGTATTAAGGTAACTAGGTTTTGGGTTTTTTAAAAATTTATTTGTTTTGGCTGCGTTGGGCCTTCGTTGTGGTGCACAGGCTTCTGATTGTGGTGGCTTCTCTAGTTGCGGTGCATGGGCTCAGTAGTTGTGGCTCGCGGGCTCTAGAGCACAGGCTCAGCAGTTGTGGTGCACGGGCTTAGTTGTTCCACAGTATGTGGGATATTCCCGGACCAGGGCTCAAACCCGTGACCCATGCACTGGCAGGAGGATTCTTAACCACTCCGTCACAAGGGAAGTCTGAGGTACGAGGTTTAAAAAGGTTTTAACGTGCTTCTGACAGAATGACTTGGACCTTTATCCTCACTACCTAAAGAACATTTTAAAAATACAAATATTTGACTGGAAAGGAAATAAAGTTAGAGAGACCACACGTAACCCCGACTACCACACGTAAACCTGAAAAGTGTTCCTAACAGCAGGTGCCTTGTCAAGGACACCGCAAGGCTAAAGAGAACCCCCATTTCTTCATCTCTCCCCACGCCAGAATTTTCTTAGATCCTTTACATCTTTCCTTCCCCTCACTCTCAGAGACACCGGAAGGAAATATGCTGCCAAAGCAAAAATTACCTTTATTTCTATTTTACTAAAAATACTACCAACAAATATCATTATGTTAAATGATCTGAATAAGTCAAAATGCAGTGGCAAATATTTTAAAATACATACATATGTTAAGGAAGCAAATACCTTGTGTGACCTTTTCTTCTTTAATATCTTGGTTCCAAATAGAGGAAATGTTAAACCATCACTTTGGTATAGATTTTTACTATAAAACGTGGCCATTTTAGCTCCCCTTCTATTTTGTCTTTATGTTTTGGGCCACAGATTTTCAAGCTGAATAATAGAAAGTTAGAGGAACGTGCAGATATGAGTAGAAATCCCAGCATCTGCACCAGTTCCTTTTGCATCTGCCTGGCTCATCTAGCTCCACCTCCCAGAGTTCAGAAAAATGGACGGCTTGGCACTTAAAGGTCCAGTGACACTCTTAAGGGTTTAATGTGCTGATGTTTATCCATAAAATGAAGATTGCTTTAAAATCAAGTTCATATTCTTTACCAATAATTTCAAGATCAGGGGGACTTCCCTCTCAGTCCAGTGGTTAAGACTTCACCTTCCAATGCAGGGGGTGCAGGTTTGATCCCTGGTCAGGGAGCTAAGATCCCACATGTCTCATGGCCAAAAAAACCCCCAAAATGTAAAACAGAAGCAATATTGTAACAAATCCAATAAAGACTTTTAAAAAAATGGTTCACATCAAAAAAAATCTTAAAAAAAAATGATTTCAAGATCAGAAAAATTAAATAGATATGGTTATTTAAACAGAAAACTTATGAAAGTAGATACGATCTGTAATTTGTGTACTGTCCTTTGTATATTGAGTCTAGTATCCTGAGACGTCAGTATTTTATCAGTTAAGGTCCTTTGGGTTGCAAAAAGTGACCTGCACCAGCCTCAAACAACCCCAAAGCACAGATGAACTGGGAAGATCTGGGGCTGCCCCTGGAGCAAGCAGGAAGCAGGACCAGAAAGCTGCAGCAACAGGGCTCAGCTCCACTCGCTCCACATTTCCATCTGTAGTTTGAAGTTCCAGATATTTAAAAAAAAGAATCTTGTAGGCCAGGATCAGGGCTCATCCTTAGACCAATCAGCTCTGGCCTTGAGGCAGTCCTGTAGTACTGGCCCAGCTGCTGGCAGTTCCTAGAAAGGGAGGAATGATTCTGAGCAGGGCATCTACCCAAGAGGCACCTGCCTGCCGTGGGCACTTCCACTAATTTCCTTAAATTCCTTCACATGATACGGATGAACGGTATTTCTCATGTCCAACAGCTTAATTTTCCCCAGGTTTAATCCTCAGGATTACAGAACTAAACATTACATTATAGAACTAAAGGCCTATGATATGTCCATGAAACTACCTATAAATAAGCATAAGAAATGCAGGAAAAAGATTCCTTTTCATGCTGTAACTTCCCAAAAGTGTTTTGCGATGTATATGTAGTTTCATACTCACATCTCAGTAGAAAAGATTTCTTTTCCTGATATGATAAGCTGTGCCAGCACTTTATATTCATAATTTTTAATTATCACAACAACTCTACATATTGTATTGAATAGTGTTCCCCCCCAAAAGTCATGTCCTCCTGGAACTTCAGAGTATGACTTTATTTGGAAGTAGGATCTTTGCAGATGTAAGGATCAAGATGAGATTATACTGGAGTAGTGTGGGCCCTAAATCCAATGAGAATGTCCTTACAAGGCACAGAAAAAACACACTGAAGATACAGAAGAAGAAAAGATGAGGCAGAGATTGGAGGAATGGGTCTGCAAGCCAAGGAAGGCCAGAGATTGCCTGTGAGGGGGTCCAGGACACACTACTCCAAAATATGGCACGTGGGCATAAACTGAAGGAGTCTGAGCAAACAGCAGAAACAGGAAGGTGACGCTGACCTCCCCTGACCACCCTCCCCTTCTCTCCTGAAGCAAATCCTAAAACCCTCATGTAAGAGATGCCTTTCCTATACTCAAAGGGAAGGAACATCTTTATCTCCAAAGACAAGGGACACCAAGAATCCAAATAAGCAGGCTTTGGCAAGCTTCCCCCAGTTAACTGTACATACCTCATACTCCTTGCCCTATTATAGCTTTCCACTTTTCATCAAACCTCGCATAAAAGTACACAAGCTTAACCTTTTCTTCAGGCCTTCACTTCCCTATGAATGCTCCTGTGTCACATAAAACTTGTATTAAATACATGTGTATGCTTTCCTCCTGTGTATCTTTATCAGTTTAATTTTCAGACCCATCCAGAAACACTACGAGAGTTGAAGAAAGCTTTTCCTCCCCTCACCAGAACCCCAGAAGCTGGGAGAGAGCCGTGGGGTGGATTCTCTCTCAGAGCCTCCAACAAGGAATCAACCCTACTTGATACTCCTCCTGACGCCTTGATTTCAGACTTCTTTTCTCCTGAACTGCGAGAAAATGAATTATGTTGTTTCAAGCCACTCAGTTTGTGGTATTTTGTTCAGACAGCCCTAGGAAACGAACAGCCTCTACAAGATAGATATCAGTAAGTAATTTGCCCAAAGTTACACACCTACTATGTCAGTGACTAATAGTTACCTATACCAGTGTGCATTCTCTCCTTTTTCTTTGCCAACAGAGGAAAACTTTGTTGAGGTCGACAACATGCCCATTTCCCAGCCCAGGGACGGTCTGTGAGAGAAAAGCGGAAGTCACTGGAATGATTCTTTAGAGGAAACGGAATTCTTCCTCCTGCCAGCAATGCGGGTGTCCTGACTGGAGCTCCTGGAGGGGAGGGGGTTGGGGGCATGCTGGGGAGGGAAACCATACTCTAAGGAGGGCAAAGCAAATAGGTGGAGGGAGCTTGGGTCCCTGATGGCTGGGGAGCTGCCATATCAGCCCTGACTTCTTTTATCACAGGAATATACTGAAAATAAAACGACGCCTTTTTATCTCACTGCTATCTGGGTGAAAACTAGTCCAAACTGCCACCACTACCTAATGCCAAAATTAAGATTTGAAACTGAACACGCTATTAGCCCACTTGCTTTCCTGCAGGAGGTCTGGGAACAAGCCCTGGTTTTGTGCCTACTGCGTACGACAATGCATATTGAATACGATACATACGAGTCGTATGCTATTCTAGGCCCTGGGATACAGAAAAACAGACAAAAACCCCTGGGAAAGGAGGGGTTACACAGAACTTTTAAAAAAATACGCCAATGTCAGGTATGATGGTGATAAATGCTGTGAAACAAAATAACACAGTCAAGGCGAGATGGGAAGAGAGTTTCACTTTCCATTAGGGTGGTTAGGGAAGCCCCCACTGGGAAGGTGAGTGACATCTGAGCCAACACCTGGAAGAGGCAAAAGATGGAGATACATGGATGACCAGGGGAAGAGCTCTCCAGGCAAAAGAAACAGCAAGCCACAGGGTCATGACCCACCTCCCCCATCCAACCTGTAAAATGAGGCGACTGGACAAAACGATCTTAAACCTTCCTTAGAAATGTGCTGAGTATGTGGGAGCATATGAAATGAAAGGACCAGCAGGAACCTTGCTTGAAAATACTTCCCACCTGTAAGGAGGTCCCCAAGCAAATCTTCTAGGCTAGAATTTCTCTCAGTCCCGTGGGAAGTTTATAGGTGTAATGTAAAAGAGAAGGGAGTGGCAAGAGATTGTTCTGAGGTCAAAGAAGCTTTGGAAACTGGTTTAAAATAGTTAAACAGAATTTAGTTACCTCAGGACTTCTCAGATCCTTTAATATGCCAACGTGGACACAATTATCTCAAAGTGAGTTGTAGTATCTACCTAATTTATTTGACCACAGAAACCTTTTTTATGCAGAGCATCTGGGGAGACTGTTCCTTAGAACACACTTTGGGAACTAGCGGCTTGCAAACTTTTTCTCTAAAGGACCAAATAGTAAATATTTTAGGTTCTGTGGGCCAAATGGTCTGTTGCAACTATTTGATTGTGCCATTTTGGCTAGAAGGCAGCCATAGACAACATGGAAATGGATGGGTGTGGCTGTGTTCTAATAAAACCTTGTTTATGGAGACTGGAATTTGGATTTAATGCAATTTTTTACATGTCATGAAATGTTATTCTTCTTTTGACTTTTTAAAAAACTATTTTAGAATGTGAAAAGCATTCTTAACTCACTGGCCATACAAAAAACAGGCAGGGGACTGGATTTGACTGTACTTTGCCAACCCTTGCTTTAGTGAGATGTACTATTTTCGTAATTTTTCCTTAACTGGTACATTTTTTTAAATGCATGTAACAATGGTACTACTTAAAGTCACGGTGCTGGTATCTTGACCAAAAGAAAAAAAAAGTGGTTGCAAATCGTATTAAGAAAATGTCTTTGAGGCAGAAGAAAGACTGTTCAGAAGAAATAACACAATTTTAGACATAGCCCCTTATAATTACCCTTAACAGAAAAATGGAGTTTAACTCTGCACTTATAATTCTAGTTATACCTTGATAACAGAACCATTGGGAAAAAATTGGTATTTCTTTTTTTTAGTATTGGTTTTTATTTTCCTCTAAAAAATTTCTAAAAATTGAATTATCAGTCCTTCTCTAGAAGGCACTCAATTAAATGCTTGTTGAATGAATGCATTGTCCCTTCTGTTAAAGGGAAACATTGCATTCAGCCTTGCCTTAGGCAAAATTGTAATGAAAGTTATCTTGAACGTCCCTGTATGGTATGTCTATTCACCATTATTACTGTTTTCAAACCAACCTTTCCCTTTCCTTCTGTTGCCAAGATCTCAATACCTTTATGTTCCTTTCTCTTCCACGTTTTTTTCCACGGGCCCCTCACTGTTGTGGCCTCTCCCGTTGCGGAGCACAGGCTCCGGACGCGCAGGCTCAGCGGCCATGGCTCACGGGCCTAGCCGCTCCGCGGCATGTGGGATCTTCCCGGACCGGGGCACAAACCCGCGTCCCCTGCATCGGCAGGCGGACTCTCAACCACTGCGCCACCAGGGAAACCCTCTCTTCCACTTTTAATTAAAGCCTGTGCTTAGCATAAATGAGTCTCACTCTCACTATGATGTAAATGACTTATAACAGCAAACAGCTTTAACTATTCTGTAAGGCGTACTTGCATTTTAACAGAAGGAATGAAGCTTTATATTAGGGAACCAGCAGGTGGGAAAAGCATTTCTTCCAGGAACCTCAGGTAAACTTCCACTTCTGAAATCACATCCCGTAGGAAGTCACCTCCTTCACCCATAAGGAAAATCTTGTCACCAGGTGGAAACAGCTTGCCTGTAGTGGAATCATGCATGGTCCCAGGCAGAGGCTCCAGTCAAGGCTAGCCTCTACCCAGATCTAAGGCAGACTGGGGCAAATAATATAGCCTCTACCCAGATCTGGGGTGGATTGGGGCAAATAGTATCCTCCAAGAAGAGTCACAAATAAGGACAGTGATTATCCTTTGGATTGCAATTTGGAAACACCTGTAGGGGAGGAAGAAGAATTTTCCCCTACTTTTCAAAGCTCTTAGCTGAGACCTTCTGTAACAAGAGACAAATTAACAAGAGGAAAACAATACAGAAGTTTATCAACATGTATACCTCATGTATACATGGGAGATAGGGAAAGCGAGTAACTTCCCAACGTGGCCTAAGCCACCAGCTTAAATACCATCTTCAGCTAAAGACAAAAGAAAGGTGTAGCCAATAGTTTATAATGACTATAAATGGAGTATAACCTTTAAAAACTGTGAATCACTATGTTGTACACCTGTAACTTATATAATATTGTACATCAATTATACTTCAATTAAAATAATAACAATACTTTTAAAAGACAACATGATATTGGGGGAAAAAAGAAAGGTGTGTGGGAGGGGGAGTTATGGGGAGGTTACCAGGAAAAGGGGTTGTTATATAGATTTAAGTTGCTGCCTTCTCCACTGATGAGAGTCTCTTTTGATTTAGTCACACTTTTCTTCCTGGTGCAAAGAGGGAGACCACTTACAAATGGAAATTTCCTTTATAAATGTAAATGTCCCTTACCAAAGGGTAACTTGTACTGTTTTAAGAGCTTCTCCTGTATCTGCTGTTTCTCAGATAATCAGCTCAATATAATCCCTATGCCAAAGAAGCATATCTTGGGGTGGCATATTCTGCTCTGCTTCACACCAATACACTGAGGTCTATCTTAGAAAAAAAGGGTGTTACTGGAGGCTTCCCGGGTGGCGCAGTGGTTGAGAGTCCGCCTGCCGATGCAGAGGACACGGGTTCGTGCCGCGGAGTGGCTGGGCCCGTGAGCCATGGCCGCTGAGCCTGCGCGTCTGGAGCCTGTGCTCTGCAACGGGAGAGGCCACAACAGTGAGAGGCCCACGTACCGCAAAAAAAAAAAAAAAAAAAAAGTGTGTTACTGGAATGCTTATGGGAGAGACTTCAAACCTAAGGACTTCCTGCTGAGATTTTAAGTCCCATCACCTAAAGGGAAAGGCTTGAGATGCTTGGCTAGCAAATGATAATTCATGTGGAATATCAACTTTTATAGTACCAATATTTACTTTGCCTTTTATAAAGTACATAAAATATACAAACGAGTATTCACCCTACCTTGAAGTGGCAGCTCTGCACACTGTCATTGCCTTTGGATCATTGCTTGAATTGAACAACATAATAAGTTAGAACACAGACACTCTCAGACTCACCGGAGAACATAAAATTCTTATCAAAGGACAGCGTAACCCAATTGCAAATGTAATGGAGGACATGCATTGCATTGCATTTCTCTTTCCCATTACGTTCATTTGCTCTCCACTAGGGGATGTGATTTTGATAACTCTCTGCTCTTTATGTTGACGGTTTGCAGGGAACTGAGTGAGAGTAAGAGCTGAAAAAGAAACAAGTCCTTCGCATTCTCACATTACATTATACTTTCCAACCATTTGAAGTTAGTGTAACCCTTCTCTAAGTACTTGGCAAACTTTAAACCATACATCTGTGAAGCTGGGTTTTTTTTTCCTTTCACATTACCTTTTACCTACTTTAAAATAAACCACTCATTGTTCAAGAGGGAAAACTCAAATTTGTTTTTCCAAAGTAATCTATAATGGAGTAAAACATTGCTGGAAGGTTTGCAATTAACTAATTTACTATGCAAAAAATCTCAAAGGGAAAGTAAGTTAATGAGGGAATCAGTTTTCCACCTTCAATATTTAGGCCTCTATTTGCTTTTTTTAATTAACAAAATGTAAACTCTTTTTTGAATTAGAAAAGCATATGAACCAGATTTTCTAAATGTTTAAACTATACAGAAACATATACAGTTAAAGGGAAAAAGTAATACCCGCTTTCTTTTGTATCTTGATTTCTTTTAGTATTAAAATAATAGAAGCAAATGTATAGAAATAAGAAGTTTGTTTGCAAATTGGATTAGATTTAACTTTTAGTTTTGCCTATATTTTTACAGACTTTATCACTAAGAGATAACAAAAAACTATGTTAAAAATCATTATAGAAATACATATATATATATATCTCGAAGGCCTACAATGTGCCCACCTGGTTCCGGCTTCTAGAAGTGATATGAAGATGAATAACCACATAGCCTTAACTCTATAATAGACAGTCATATCTAATAAAATGGAACCTTTGTACTTCGGCTGCTAAGGCCTTTCCTGATCTGACTTTGCCTGGTTTCTGTTGCTCTCTTACGTGCCTTGCCCTGGAACCATATGAAACTCTTTACAATTCTCCAAACACTCTAACCTTTCCCATGCTTTTATGCCTTTGCAAACACTCATCTCTCTACTTGTAATGCCCTTTCCCCCTTGAAGCACTTCATGAAGTTCTAGTCATCCTTCAAGTATCAACTCAAATATCACCTCCTCTTTAATTACTTCCAGGCCCCCGGGGAAGGGAAATTTGGTTACTCCTTTGTCCTTGAATCCACAGCACCCTCAGCAAACTTAGGTAAAGTGAATGTTTTGTGTTTACTGATTTCTGTCTCTGTCTAGAGCGAGCTTCTGAAGAATGAGGAGTGGGAATTTGTCATCTTCACTTTCCCATTGATTATCCGTCGTGAGTGATGCGTGGTGTGCAATAATACAAGTGGGTCGGAAGCAGGAGGAATGAGTGGTTTTCTCTTTCTGGATGTTGGGGAACACTCCCCGGAGGAGCTGACGTTGGGCTTTGACCAGAAGTGTCTCAGGAATTCCAAGTAAAGGAAAGAGCACGTGCAGAAGCACGTGACTTGGTGCGGAAGCAGATGAGGCTTTTCAATGGGGCTTGAGCCAAGACTGAAAGACCTGATGTGCCACACTCCAGGGTTTGGCCGCAGTGGCGGGCACGTGGAATGGGAGACGGAGAACCGCTGGGACACCGTTCTCATCGTCTGGGCAGCGGCAGACCACAGCCTAGACTGAGATCATAGCAATGAGGATGGAAAAAAAAACATTAAGATTACAGAAAGATTTAGGGGGTAGAATTCAACCTTGATTTGATATGGGGTCCTGGGGTAGAGGTAGGGTTTTAAGCACTGAGTCATAAAATGAGGGAGATCACTGGCCATAGCGGTGTGCAGAGCAGATGGGATTAGGGGTGTAGGCGGTGGGGGGAGGGGGAATAGAATAGAACTACTGCCCGCCCAATCTCAGCTACATTGCGGGTTCAGAAGACTTAGGGGGACTGCCCCTTGAGTCAACTTTCACTTATTACACTGCTTGCATGGGAAAAGTGATCTGAGTCCTAAACTGACTTTCAAACACAGCTTTGGAACACAGCCCGTGTGTAGCTCGGGACTGGCTGTTCCGAGGGATGTGGTGGGGGGCCAGGGCTTGAAGCCACTCGAGCGCCAGTCTGAGTTAACTTCACAATAAGGATAAACAAGCACTGCTGTGTATCTGGAGAAATTGCCACTTTGCTGCATCAGATAAAATTTGTACTTTTCCACTTCTATTAAGTGATTGCTACCAATTTGCTAGTTAATAGGAACAGAGATCAACTTTCACAGTGCTTTCTTTGCCTGCCAATAAGTCCAGAAGCTATCCATTTCCAGTAAATGATGAAAAGTATAGGATGACAGGAAATCACAGCATTTGTACTGTGAAAACAAATAAATGATGATATGGAAAATGAAAATCAGGTGTAAACAGGTAAAAATAGAAGTAACAATCTGAAGGAAATGCCTTCCATCCCCTTTAGGTTAAAAAAACAAAAGGATATGTGTCATCACTGCACAAAACAGTTTCAGAAGAAGGAACTATAATTATATACAATGTTTATAGTTAAACCCTTCAGTGTTCTCTGGAAAATAGATCTTGGCTTAATTGCATGGTAATTTATACTTAGGGGGCTTTACTGCAAAAGGAACAGGTTCCTCTACATTTATCCACCCTCTGGGAATGCTGGAAATGGGCACGTGCTCTGGATGGAAGTGATGACGACTGGGTTCCACAAGGTGATTGCCAGAATCCAGAGCTTCTCCTGACTCTTTCAGCCCTTTGTTGTCAAAGCTTATCTTTTAAGGCAAGCAGGAGCTAGACTGAGTATGGAGCTGGTTGGTTTTGCTCATCAGCTACAGAGCTTAGAGCCAGGAAATACCAGAAAGGCAACATCCAGAAACTGAGGTTTAGAACTAAGCAGTCCAAATGAAGTTTTAACCAAAAGGCTAAAATCGAGACTTGGAGAGAAAGCCAAGCACAAGTGGCAGAAGCAGATCCCAGAACACTGGAAGTCAAGTCAGGCCCATTCTGGGCTTTCAGTCAGGGTGCTGGGCAAGTTCAGACGGATGCCATAACGGCCCCATGGTAGACCAGGGCCTTGGAGGAGACAGCAACTGAAGAAAGTCCAGGAGAGAGAAGTTGCCTTATGGTGGGAACTGGGTGGGGAGAGGGGTTTGCAGATAGTAACTGACTGCTGGAGTGAGTGAGGCTTCATCACCCTGAAGACACAGAGTTGGCAGTCTCTGGGCATTAAGTTAGAGAAACCATATTTAAAGAGAGCCAAACACAAAGCATAGCAGAGCTCAGCTCAAATGGCAACATTTATTAATTTAGAAACTATTTTTTGAGTATTTATTGTGCTCTAGTCACTGGACAAAACCTTGGAAATGCAAATAGGAATCCATAGTGGCACAAGTGTGTCACCTTGCTCTCTATTCATGAATGAAGGACTTATTCCCTAGCTCTGGAAGTGCTCTTAGCAGAAAGCCCTCAACTTTCAGGCCCGTAAAGGGACTGCCTGAACAAAGAAGGCCGCACCTCATGCCCAGAGGAGCCCACACTGCATGGTTGATCAAAGTGGGGCCCAGCACCCTCACCCCAACTCAGGACAATTCAGAAGAGTCATTCCAACTTCAGGGCTGCCCATAGGTTTGACTGAGGACTCAATTGAAACTGCATTGCTCTTCAACCTCTCCCTCTGCCCAAACCTTCTTCCTGTCCTGTCCTTCTCTTGTCTTCTATAGGAATTGATGCCCAGTTTACCAGAGAACTTACTGTATACCAATCTCCATCTCAGAGTCTGCATCCTGGGGAACCCAACTCAAAACAGTTGGTACCAGAAGTACCCACAAACCTGGGATGGGATTTCAGAGCTGGATCACCCACCACCCACTTGGAAATGAGGACCCCCATCACTGGTGGCGATGGAGCACAGGTAGCCCCAGAACAGATCACAGTGCTATTTTAAAACAGGCACCAATAATAAAGTGGAATGGTATTTTGTAGATGGATATGCACTAGTACTAGGTGTAATGTATCAGGTGTTTGAGAGATATGGAGGGAAATAGTAACTTATGGGCAGCTCTTGTTAGGCTGGAGTGATGCTTTGGAAAAAGAAAACGAGACGAAGAGTGGCTGAAAGCTTATTGTGAAAGCCATATGGCCTCCTTGGTAGTACATAAAGAGGCTCTCATTGTCTGCAGTAGGAATGCAGAGAAAGCCAAGACCAGACCCAGGATTTAATCATGAAAAGAACTGAGCTCCAAAAGAGGCAGGTCTGCTATGCCGAGATCAGGGCTCTGGTTGGGAAAGGATAGAACTCTCATATGGGATAGGATTCATCGGAGTTGATGGCTCCAAAATACCCAGATTCCTCAAATCTGAGCCTGCAGAAAATACCCACCTATCCAATTAGGAGCTACACTCCCTACTTCCTTGAGGATAATGCAGAGGTCTCCCCACTGAAGACAACTTGTGCTCTTCCCTTTCTCCCTTACTCCCTCCCCAAGATCTGTACCCACCTAACCTCTGACTTCAAGGATAATAACTAGGCTAAGTCACAGGTTAAGATGGGGCCATGCTGATGAGGAAGAAAAGGAACTACTACCAGGAAGCTGCAGGTCTTGGCCAGCATGTACTTGTAGGAGCCAGGAGGCTAGGTTTGAGAATGAATTAAGGAGACTGAAACATAAAGATGGATTAAAAAAAAAAAGAGTTTAGAGTTTATCAGCTTGAATCAAAAGAAAGACCCCAGGAGTTGTTGCAGATATGCTACTAGGATGGCTTCTAGATGCATGGAAAAAAAGTAGCCCACACTGAATGAGATTAACATGCTAAAAAGTGGAAGAAGAGATTAAAAGGCTCAGAGAGGAGGGTATGATGTAAGGATATACCATGTAAGGCTGGAAAACCCATTGGAGCACTACGTTCCATAGAAAAGCCAAAGGATACCTAATTTACCAAAGTACTGAGGGATGCACTGGAGAGAGGGGCTCTAGCATCACTAAAAAGGTCAGTTGTGGCTCTTCTCTCTAGGCCAGGGCTGATGGTGGGAGATGTCATTGAATAATAGGGATCACTAACAGCCATGGGAATGTTAGAACCCTGAAAAACAACAGAGGCCAGGTGGAAGTGCTTAGCTATTAAAAGGCAGGTGGATGCAATTATTGTCATGAGTGGTAAGATTGAAGGGGCAGCCAGGGAAGCCTGATCCACAAAGAATCATGGATATAGTTAATAGAACACAGCCTCCCTAGTGGAAAAATAGATGGGTGGCCAACATGGGTACTATTCAGTCTGTATAATCAAAAGAAATCAAGGATGGAAATGTAAATATATGTCCACATAAAAACTTGCACACAAATGTCTATAGCAGTACTATTCAAATGTTCATCAACTGGTGAATGGATAAACAAAATGTGGTATATCCATACAATGGAATATTATTTGGCCATAAAAAAGAATGAGGCATTGATACATGCTACAACACAGATGAATGAACCTTGAAAACATGTGGTTCAGTGAGAGAAGCTGGTCACAAAAGGCCACATATTATATGATTTAGTTTACATGAAATGTCCAGAATAGGCAAATATATAGATATAGAAAGTAGATTAGTGATTGCTCAGGACCAGGGGGGTGTGGGGTGGAGATAAGGTGGTGGTCCCTAAAGGGCACAGCATTTCTTTCTGAGTTGAGGGAAGTGCTCTAAAGTTGCAGAGATGGTTGCCCATATTTGTGAATACACTAAAAACCACTGAGTTGTGCATTTTAAACAGGTAAATTGTATGCTATGTGGATTATATCTCATTAAAGCTATTTAAAAAGGAAAGAAAGAAATAACAGATGGATAAACAGGAGGCTGAAGATAGTTAGCTCAATAAAAAGTCACAATTCTTTGCCAAGTTTCTGAACCTGAACCAGCTTTCCAACTTAGAACCTAAAAAAAAGAGGGCACATCCACAGGAGGAAGGGTCCTGAAATACCATGGAACATGAGGAGATTCCCCCAGCCCAAGAAACCAGAGGCTGTGCACCAGGGAAAGGGAATAACCAGATATTTCAAGAACCATTGGACATTGAGTCTGATTTGAAACTGATACTCAGAGACCTGAAGCAATAGAATGGATCCCCTTGCAGAGGGAGGCATATGGGGATGAAGTAAGAAGTAAGTTCAACTTACTTATGGGTCCACTGGCTCTGCAGACCTGCCCCCATGTCTATTTCCCTAGTCTCCAAATGTATCACCGGAATAGGTACACTTGGCAAAAACCCATATTGGGTCCTCGTCCTGGGAGATAAGAACTATCTTAGTGGGGAAAGCCTAGTAGAAGCCCCTAAAACTGCCCTGCCTTCACTCCCAGCCAAGTTTCTAAGTCAAAAACAGTATCTCATTCCTAGGAAAATGGCACAAATTAGTGAACACTCCATGTCAGATTGCGATGAGTGCTATGGAGAAAAAATCAAGGAAGGAGGTTGCAAATTAAAATATGGTAGTCTGGAAAGAACTCAAAGAAAATACATTTGAGCAAAGACTTGGAGACTGTGAAGGCTTGGTGTGAAAGAAAGAACCTGACTCCAAGGTTTTTGGTTTGAGCATCTGGAAGAATGGCATTGTCATTTACTAAGATATAAAGGAGAGAGGATGGGGTTTGGGAAAGCAGCTAGATGTACAAGTCTGTAGTTCAAGAGGGAGTTCTGGGCTGGGGATAGGAAGTTAGCAGATGTAAGTATATCCTGGTGGATGGGTTTTTAAGCTATGAGACTGAATGTTATCAACAAAAGATGGAGCGTACATCAGACCCTCAGTCTTCTTTGGGATAAAAACAAGGAAATTGAGAAAGAGAAGCCAGTGAGATAGGAGGAAAATCAGAAACCTTGTAATGTCTGGAAACAAGTAGAGAAAATCCTTCAAGGAGTTGAGTCTGATTAATTGCATCAAACTATGCTTCTGAATCAAAGAAGATGGGGACTGGGGAGGGTCCTCTAGAGTTAGCACTGCAGAGGTCATTGGTAACCTTCACTAAAGCAGTTTTGAGGTCAAAAGCATGATTGGAATGGATTCAAGAAAGAATGGAAAGAGCAGATTTAGTGACAATGAACACAGACAACACTTCAAGTAGTTTTTCTTTAAAGAGAAATGGGTCTGTAACCAGGGGAGAAGTGATTCAACAGAGTTTTTTATAGTGCCAGAAATAATATGTTTATGATGAGAATGGTCCAGTAAAGAGGGGGAAGTTGATGATGCAGAAGAGAAAGGGGAAGATCGATAGAGCAATGCCCTTGAGTGGTTGAGAGGATGGGATCTAGTGTATAAGTGGAAATAATGGCCTTAGACTGGAGTGAGGGTAGTTCACACATAAAAATGCAGGGACAGGTAGAGCATATGGACACAAACTCAGGCATGTGTGTAGTTGCAATGGGAGAATGAAAATTCTCTTCTGATCGCTTCAATTCGTTCAGTGAAATAGGAACAAAGGTTATCAGTTGAGGCTTTGTAAGCGCCTAGGTTTTATTCTCTGTCAGGATAGGGACCCACTGAAGTACTTTGAGCCAGGATATAATGTGATCAGACATAGATCTAGTGATTCATGACAAGTAAAGGTGGTGAGACAGGTGGAACAATCCAGACAAGGGATGACGAAGTGTCTTGATTCTGCAATGGAAAAGAAAGGATGTGGTGTAGAGACTTAGGAGATAAAGTTAACAGACATGGTTAGGTTTCCTAAAGTCTCTCCCCCTCTCCATCTCCTTACCCTTCTTTACTTTTCTGTATAGCACTTACTGTTATCTGACAGTGTAATCTATTCTTGTTTGTAGATTGGCTGTGTCCCTCACCAGAATGAGATAGAATGTGAGTTGTGTTAGGGCAGAGACTTTGTCTTATTCACTGTTCTGGCCTCTGTTCTGGCCACTAGAAACAGTGACTGGCACTTATTGAAGCCTTAATCAATATAAGTGGAATGAGGGATTGGACGTGAGGGACAAGGTACAGGAAAGGGTTTAGGATAAGTTCAGAGTTCTGGTTTGGGTCGCAGGGAAAATGGTGATGTGGAAACACTTTGACAAATTCTGGAAGTCCATTAGACCTTGAAATTAGAAGTAACTAAACTTGGAGCAACCGAGGCTCTGCAGCTTCAACGTATACAGCCAGCTTCTCTTTTTACTACTACATGCTCTTCCAGAGAACTTTCAGTTCTGTTGCTTGCCTGTAACTACAGTACTATTGATACTTAGATGATAATACTAAGTAGCATCATCTAATGATAATGGCTAAGAAGAATGTGAACTATGTCCTAGGCACTATTCTAATTAATTTACATGCATTAACTCATTTAATCATTTTTTAAAAGTGAGATAGGTATAATTTTTATTTTCTTACTTTGCAAATGAGAAAAATAGTGGCCCAGAGGTTGAATGGCAGAGACATGATTTAAGCCCAGAGAGTCTGGTTCTAGAACCCATGCTTTTAATCTCAATGCTGTATTATTACCTCTTTAGATGGCTGCTGAATGACTCCCAAAACTCTATCTCTAAAGCAGATGTATTATTTTTGTTAACAAATTACCCCAAAAAGGTCACCACAATAATAAATATTCATTATCTCATACAATTTCTATGGATCAGGGATCTGAGAGTGGCTTGGCTGGGTGACCCCTGCCTCAGGTTCTCTCATGAAGTTGCAGTCAAGATGGTATCAGGGGCTACAGTCATCTTTGGCTTGATGGGGCTGGAGGACTGGCTGCTTAGGTGTCTCTCTCACATGCCGCCAGGTTGGTGCTGATTGCTGGCAGGTGGCCTCAGTCCCTTGCCATGTAGAGCTCTTCAAAAAACTGCCTGTGTGTCCTCACAGCATGGCAGCTGGCTCTCCGCAAATTGAGTGGTCCAAGAAGCAGCAAAGCAAAAGCCACAGTATCTTTTAACACCTGGCTTTGGAAGACACACACCACCATTTCTGCTATATCCTGTTGGTTACATAGGTCAGTGTGGGAAGGAACTATATAGGGCATGAATACTGGAGGTGAGAATTGTTGTGGGCCATCTAGGAGGCTGGCCACTGCAGCAGATGTTGTTCCAAGGTCAGTGCCTATCTGAATTTCCAAAGGTAGAGCAGCCACATGTTCCACTATTTATCTTTTTTTCAAACTTGTTTCTTCTTCTGCACTCACTAATCTACTTCCAGTCATCAAATCTAGGAATCTGTAAAACACCCTACCCTCAAACTTCTCTCTCTTCTTCTCTCCTAAATCTATTTCAAATCTCTTGCTAAGTTTTGTCAAGTCTATAATTTATAAGCATCTTGTAATTTGAGTGACATTCTGAAATTCATATGTGCTATGGACTGAATTGTGTCCTTCCCCAAATTCATATGTTCAAACACTAACCACTGCAATGTGACTGTATTTGGAGATAGGAACCACAAGGAAGTAATTCAGGTTAAGTGAGGTTTTAAGGGTAGGGACCTCATCCAATACGATTAGTAACTTTATAAGAGACACGAGAGAGTATGCTCTTTCCGCCATGTGAGGACACAGCAAAAAGAGCTATCTGGGAGCCAGGAACAGAGCTCTCACCAGAAACCGACCATGTTGGCATCCTGATCTCAGACTTCCAGCCTCCAGAACTGTGAGAAAATAAATTTCTGTTGTTTAAGCCACCTACTTCATGGCATTTTGTTATGGCAGCCTGAGCAGACTAATACAATATGAAAACAGAAAAACCTAGTTTGTGATTGTTACTGTGATATTTTCATTCCTAGGTACGAGCAACTCTAGATATACCTCCTTCTAGGGCTATTCTGTGACGCTTTCTCTGAACTTCCTAGTAGGAAGGACTCTCCTCTGAGTGCATGTTGTTCTTTGTTAGTATTTCTCTTGTGGCATACCAAGTTATAATAGTTTTTTGTGTGTAGGTGAGTTATCCCTAAGTCATAATGTCTTTAAAGGAAAGGAATAGTTTTAGTTTTATGCTTGATATTGCTATTGAAAGGAAGAAGCCATCAAAGCAAAAAGCTTAATTTATGGCTTGCTAAGCAAGAGAGAGCTGTACAGTGTCTCTCTAAACAAAGCAGAAAGCTAGAGTTAATCATTTTTTCTTTTTTTTTGCTTTATTGAGGTCTGATTGACAAGTAAAAATTACATATATTTAAGGTGTACAGGGACTTCCCTGGTGGCACAGTGGTTTAGAATCCACCTGCCAATGCAGGGGACATGGGTTCGATCCCTGGTCTGTGAAGATCCCACATGCCATGGAGCAACTAAACCCATGTACCACAACTACTGAGCCTGCACTCTAGAGCCTGTGAGCCACAACTACTGAGCCTGTGTGCCACAGCTACTGAAGCTCACACACCTAGAGCCCGTGCTCCACAACAAGAAGCCACCACAATGAGAAACCTGCGCACCGCAATGAAGAGTGGCCCCCGCTTGCCGCGACTAGAGAAAGCCCGCCTGCAGCAACGAAGACCCAGCACAGCCAAAAATAAACAAACAAAGAAGTAAATAAATTTATTTTTTATAAAAAGGTGTACAGCTTGATATTTTGATATACAGATACATTGTGAAAGCATCACCACAATCAAGCAAGTAATATAACCTTCATCTCACATAGTTACCATTTCAAAATTTTTTAGAGTTAATCTTATATAAAGTTTTGGGAAGCGTGAACTTCAGCGACTGGCAGACTTTCAGATGTGGAGCATAGGGATTGGCTGACCTTTAGCTGTGAAAATTTGATTACTGGAGGGAGCCTAGACCTGACTGCTGGCTTTCAGAAGTGTGGATTTGGCACTGTCTTTGGTTAATCAGGGTAAGTTTAAAACTGATCTGCCAACAACTTGTACTACGACTGAAGAATAACTGGGTCTTTCCTTGAAGTCTTTATTCTCAGTACCTAATATGGTGTCTTATTCAGTTAGTATTTGTTGAGTGAATTAATGAAACTATTTTTTTCCCACTCATTTTAAGTCTACAAGAAACAATATGCTCTAAAAGTTCATAAAACCAATATTTTAAAAAGACAAAAACAAAAAGTTTAAAGCCACATGAATGTCCAATAATAAAGTAAGAAAACTATGCTTCATTCACTCACTAGACTGTTGTGTGCCCTCTGAAATGGATGGTTATCAAGACCAAATCACAACATGGAAACATATTTTTGATATAAGAGTAAGTGAGAAAATGATAACAAAAATACATAATAAAGCAAAAACCATACAAATAAAAAAAATAAGATAACACACCAGAATGATAATATCGATTGTGGTTTAAGGATGTGAAGTTATTAGGTGATTTTTTTTCTTTTTTCTATTCCCTAAGTGTTCTTGTGTCAATATTACTATTTATAATTATTTTCAGACATTTTAAAGCTATAGTCACGATTTTCTCCTTACCTGTGGCACTTAAACACAGAACAGTAGGGTTGGAAAGGACTTTACACTTCTGCTAACTGTACTAACAAAGCTGGTTTCATCACTACCATGCAGGATACCTCCCCAAGTCACTGATATAGGACAGGAGAAAGCAGATCTAGACAGAAAAGAAAGATGAAAGAAGAACTTTGCCTGGAATAAATTGAGCTTCCCCTGAGTATGCTACGGAAGACAAAACATAAACACTTGTCGTTTAGTCCTCATCTTAAATTCCCCATCTACTCGTGCTCTCTATTCACCTCACTGGCACTCAGACCTGAACTGTCTCCCAAACCAGTACTGATGCAGGCTGGGCATAAATTAAGAATGTCCTTCACTCACTGTCTTCTACGCCCCAGACTTGGAAAGACTTAGTCAGACCTATTGCTCGATAGGCCAGTCACAGCTGAGTGACCATATTATCATCTGAGTTTCTTGTCTTACCCTCCCCCTTCTCCATGGCTTGGATCCTATGTCTTGACCAAGCCCTGGAAGCCCTCCTTCCCTAAGCCCATGGTGTCCAACACTGAGTATGACTGGGGGTCAGAGGGACACCTCGACTTTTAGCTATGATTATAGCCACTATCTGAGGTGCTAATCAGAAGCAAGTACATGAAATTTCATTTAACATAGGAAAAACCATTACTTTAAAAGTACCAATTAGTAGGCAAAATATATTTAAAAAATGAAGACCATAAGAGAGGCATTAGGAAATGGATCCCTTTGGTGGCAAAGAATTTAGAATATACTGATGTTCAACACAGAATGCAAGACATCTCAAATCCTTTGGAAACGAAGTGGAAAATTAATAAATACAGGAGATATTGGCATCCAAAAATGGCCATCTAAAATGGACTCATGTCATAGAAAAAGAAAGTTTGATTGCATTTTATTTTGAAAAACATAATGAAATTATAAAAGTAAATATATTTTATCTTAGTTTATAATTCCAAAAATCAAGAATTTACCACTTTATTGGCATCACTTTCTGATATCCTTCATAATCATGTTTGACTTTTAAAGAATGATCATTTTTATAAGAATGTGAGTGGGCTTCACCAATTTTCCCCAAAGAGCTCTATTAAATCTTTGGCTAATTAATTCTCTTTTGAAGCACTTACCTTGTTGATTTTTTCCTTCAGCTTTTAGGTACTCTGACCTGGCTAAATTTTGTTGGTCAAAGGCTTTGCCATCTCTAACATTACTTTCATCAACTTTATGTAATCCTGTATATTTGGCAAGATTTGCAGTTTCACTTAGAAATCAATTTTCAGTGGCAAAGACTGGTTGGCAGACAAAGACGTAGACCCAGAGGAGTGTCTGAGAAGAGTTCATTAGATTATAATTTCATGTTATGCCTTTAAACGCGGAGATTTGACATTGACTGCTCTGAAGACTCAGACCCTCCTAGGACCAGAAGGAAACTTCCACCACTTACTCAAACTCTCATAACTAAGCCTCAGAGAATGGAAGAAATAAAATAATCCCAGATCGCAGAACAAATTAGGAGCAGCTCAAAGCTAAATTCCAGATCTGCATTGTGTTCCATATAATCAACTAGAAAAAAAAAAAAAAAAAAGAGTTGATGTTGACAGGACTCACTCTCTCACAACTCCCCCACTTGGAGGATCTCTCAGGAGAAGCCAAATAACTCCTCCCCAGACCCACTCAGTGACCCTCCCCGTGCAACGCTAGGGCTAGGTGGAGAGCACCTGAAGCTTGCACAGAGCAATCTGACATTAAATCACTGTTCAGTGGGTTTAAACAAGGACAGCAGCATGGTTATTAGCTAATCCTGCAAACTGCCGTTTCAAAAGCAATGTTCAGGGGCAAATCATGGAAATAAAAACATAACCAACTCACATATCACCTAACAGGAAACAAAGGGAGCGGAATAACCCCTCTAAATTGTTCAGGGCTTCTAATCCCCCAAGCCAGCCTGCAAGCCTGAGCCTGAAGCCTCCACCCTGCCCAACTCCACCTTATTTGGCTTGGTCTCCAGAACATCTTTAGGGAGGGGTTGGTCTTATGCAAGCCTGATAACACTTTTCTCTCATAGAAGCCTCATAGCTTCTTGATCCCAGCATCCAGGCACCTGGAGGTGAGGTAGAAAGCAAGTTTACCAAGAGGGAGTTGAGTAATGAAGATACAAAAGTTTAATTTTTTTTTTCCAACGGAGCAATAAAATTTGCCTTGGAACCAAGCCTGATTAGTAGAGGGGATATTAAAACCAAACTCTATCCCACTTGTAGAGGAAGAACAAATCCTTCTAGTTGTTTCTGAGAACTCAGGATTACCTAACCTGAAAAATTCCAAATAGTATTTTTTAGACTCCAGAAGAATTCTTCATTTGACCCTCAAATGATGTTGCTAATGGTGAGGAACTTGGAAGTAAAAGTGTACCTTGCATCTATGTGATCTCTACTCAGAGGAATTTTTCTAAAATCCAAGTCCTTCAATGGTTTCCCTTTGCTTGAAGATAAAAATCTACAGTCACTAAAGTTTTATAATTTGCGAGTTCTTCCATGGTCCGGCCCTGTAATTTCACCTTTCCAGTCGGCTTCCCTCTGTCCTTGCTTTCATCCCATCTCTGATCTCTCTAACTGCAGCCTCTTCTCCCTCCTCAGCCCCTTCTGCCCTGCCAGCGCCTTCTGATATTTTTTCCCCTGTCGCAAGGCTGCCCTGACACCTTGAAACTTGCTTAGGGGCCTCTCCCGGGTGCTCCCGGAGCGCCCAGCAATCCTGCCGTTGCTTCACTCCCCACTACCCATTCACTTGTCTGTCTTCTCCACGGACCAACAGGTTTCTTGAGGGTTATTTTACATTACATCTCCAGTGCCTGAAAACTAACAGCCCCTCGGGAACTACTGAATGTGGAAAGAAACTAACTCTGAAGAGTTCCTACCAGTGCTAGGCACGTAGGTAATTAGACACATCTCTCTTTTAATCCTCAAACAGCTCTAAAATGTAAGGATCATTAACCCCATTTTGTGGATGAGGAAATTTGTCTCGAGACTTGTCACTTGAGCGAGGTATCCGTCCGGTAGGAGCACAGAGTCCGTTATCTAGCGCTACGACACTCTATTCCCAAGCGGAATGTGCGGTCGCCTGACTGCCTGCAGCGCTGGTGGCACCGCCCAGGCCCGCGAGGCTGAGCCCAGACCCCGCCCCAGGTGCAGGCAGGTATTAGTGCGCGGGCCCGCCCACCGCTTCCTAGGGTCCGGCCCCCGCCCGGATGCCCCGCCCACCCTGTGCCTGGCGGTGGAAGGAGCGGTGGGGTGTGCAGGACCTGCAGGGCTGGGGTCTGCGGAAATGCTGTGGAAAACGGCGGCAATGCAGTTCCAGGTGCCCTTAGGGACGTGGCAGGTGAGAATGGTGTTCACCGAAAAGGAGTCGCTCACAAATCTGAGACCCCGGTTCCCCTCAGCCTCACCCAGGGGGAGACACGTGGGGCCCGCAGAAAGCCGTCAGGCCGCTGTGCTGGAAGCCCCTCCAATTCGCCTCTAGCTTAAGTCCGAGGGTGGTTATAAACCCCAACTGTCACGACAAGTTTGTTTTTTCGACAATATTCCAGCTCCGCCAGGCTGTAAACAATGACTTTGCCTTAGAAGCGGCAGTTGAATAGGAAGAGCTTGCGAGAGCTGTTGGAGTTGAACTGCCAAGTCCGAGCGTTTGAAGCTCCTCAGAAGTCTGCTTGAATCGCAGCCCAAACTGTATCTTTTCCACAAGGGCTGGACACGTTTCAGGAATCTGGTGCTTCCTTGGAGAATGTTTTCCTCTCCCTGAACTGGAAGCTCCTCTCCATGCTCTACCTCTCTTTGCCCATCAGTTGAAACTTTTCCCATCAGTTGAAAGTGACCTTGTCTGGATGACGCAGAGCCCACCCTGCGTGGAGCAAGCCCACAGTGGGGCAATAGCCAAAGCCACACACACTGCCCCTTCTGATCCCAAATCAATGTCTCACCAGGACGTTCACCGGGCATTTCAGAACCTGGGGTCTTGGTTCTGTATCTACTCTGCATTTGCCTTCTTGGGCACCTACTATTAGGTCTGGTGGCCCCCTCTGTGTCCCCAGAGCACCCTGTACATTTCTACCTCAGGCAGAGAACTCACATTTTAAATTTACTTATTTATTGATCTGTCGCTCTCACTAGGCTAGGAAACCTTAGGCCAGAGACATTCTACTGTTCCTGTGTTGGCACAGTCCCTGGCACTTAGAAGCCTGGTTGTGGAATGAATAAGTTCCTTTAGTAGTCAGGAAGGAAAGCTTCCCAATCACGTGGATTATCTCCTTGGCCTATGGAGGACTGTGGAGAACAGGTCAGACCGGAAGATGAATCCAGATAAAGGATGAGGCATTGGAAACAAGAGGACAACACTTTCTTAATTTGATCTTTTATACACTGAAGTCACTCAGGCTAGATTTTGAGCCAAAAAAACTGCAAATTACTGCATTTTACATCTACCATTCTTTCCTCCCCACCTTTAACCCACACTTATGTAGATATAAATTACTCTGGGAATTCTGGAACCGTTAAATTATTTATATTCAATTAAGAGATTTTCACCTTTGGCAGCCCCCTCCTTCTCCACATATTTCCATGCAGAATCAGTATTAGGTACTACAGGGATATTAATATTGGACGGTGGAGTTTTGATGACCATAGAGGCCTAAGTATGAGTTTTCATTTTTCAAAGGAAGGAATTCATGTTTAACCTTATCTCTGACATTCATTCAGTTATAGATGATTTTTAAATTTTCACTTAAATATTCAAATAATATTGCCTTTTCTTGGGAGGTTGCATCCCTATTTAACAATGCTGTCACTTCTCAAAACATTTTTGGACATAATTTAGGCCATAAGAAAAGTAGATTTGCTTCTCAAATACCCCAGAACACCTCAAATACCCCAGAATTCTGAAGGCAAGATGAGTGGGCACGGTAAATGCAGTGTTAAGAGTTGCCACTCCCCCTCCAAATTTCTTAAATTCACAATTAGTATTCTTTCAACATGAGAAGACTGAATATCTTAGTTTTCTGAAACAAAAGGAACATGATTTATTGACCTTATTTAACCAGAGGAAACACATGGTGTCATTTAACACTAACTCCAGATTTGGATCAAATTTTGAGAGTGAGCAATGCCTCTGATAGAACTAAGCATCTCCTGGCGGAAAGGAGTCATGCAAAGCTCGGTTTGCTCAACCGAGAGCAAAGCAGGCCAAAGTTTAAAATTATATTCCCTGGGTTTCTACAGGTTATTAAAATATTTGGCTAAATGGTCGAATACACTTAACTGAAAGTCACAGTATTTTCAGATGCAACATTTGGAATTGAACTAATTGTTCTTCATCTTCTTCTCAGATAGATAGTGTGGCCCTCTCAGAGACAGCCTTGGCAGTGGGCTATGGACTTTGCAAAATCATAGACTAATGGAACACAATTTCTGGAAGGACTGATTTTGCTAAATAGTCTTAACTTAAAATATTTTATATAAAAAGACCACAGTATGAATAGAATGCAACATTTATACAAATTTTTAGGATAAAACAGGGGATTTTAAAGAAAATTTTGCTTGCAGTGCTGGCATCATCTCTCCAATTGCCAAAGATATGTGTTCACTTTCCTTTTCCTTGATATTGTTTGGGAGAAGTTTAAGATGCTCTAAGCTAATAGGTTGATCTCAGTCGGAGCTCACTAAATGACCTCGAGAAAAGCTAGCTAGCCTTGACATTGGCCTATGTTTTGGTCATTATCATTCTCTCTTTTTCCATCTCCTATGTATGCTAACAACAAAAGGAGCTCATCTAAAGCTTATACTACATTTGAGGACTGAGAGAAGAGTGCCAAATGGTTATGAACTCTCTTTTGTTTTCTTTCTTTCTTTTTTTTTTTTCCCAGTTGTCTATAAACACCTAAGTATTGTGCATAAGGCTCACAGTTTCAGACCATGCTGGTTATCTCACATCGGATGTCCCTTTTGCAAGAGTAGAGTTCGCATAACTCTACTCCCTCTATGGCACCTTTGGTTTCTCCTTCCAGCTTCTTTTTATGAATGTCTAGCTGCTTCTCCTGCTAGTCTATAGAGACAAGAGGTGAAAGCATGAGCTGGTTTCTGCTAAATCTGATATGCCATTTCTGCATTTCCCAAGATGGCTAGAGGTAAACATAGTTCATAATGCCATTTCATATAATTTTTAAGCCCTGTATTTTCTTTATTTTTTTTTCAATTATTTCAACTCCTCCTCCAGTTTTTGCACAAAGCCTGATAAAATCTGTAAGAGAAACTTTCTATAATCAAAAAAAACCACAAAAAAACCCAAAAAAGGACCATGCTGTAAAAGTACTTGGAATATGAATAGAGATCAGAGTCTGAAGGATGGATATATTTTAAAGATACCATTAGTGCTTCCCTGGTGGCGCAGTGGTTGAGAGTCCACCTGCCGATGCAGGGGACACGGGTTTGTGTCCCGGTCCGGGAAGATCCCGCATGCCGTGGAGTGGCTGGGCCTGTGAGCCATGGCCGCTGAGCCTGCGCGTCCGGAGCCTGTGCTCCTCAACGGGAGAGGCCACAGCAGTGAGAGGCCTGCGTCCGTTAAAAACCTAACAACCGACCCTTCTCTTCCCCAACATGAGACAGAGTAAGGGCAGGAAGGAAATGACCGGTCACTGAGAGAGACAAGAGACACTTAGTTAACAGACTTCTCATTATACTCTAGGGAATCAAAAGGCAGTGTCCAGGAAGAGAGCAGCACAGGGTGGAGAGACCCATCTTTGCACAGATTTATGGTCCCCTCATCCTCTGAAGACATTGTGAGGGACATGCGGTCAGGTCAGTGGAGAGTATAGAGAATGCATGACTATGGACTTGACTCTAAACCTCATCATTGACTATGGCACAAATCATGTTTCCCATCCAAATACACAGTAACTTAATGCTGGGTCTCAAGAGGTGGGCAATTAAGTCGTACCAGCACTAGGCAGAAGTTTTAAATTAAACAGATGTGATGTGTATTAATGGCCTAATGTGACATCAAAGGAGCAGTTTGGGATTATTTTCTTTCTTTCTCCAAATGGGCTTTGATCTGGCTTTCTCTCTCATATTGCCGGGATTAGTGCGATGTCTAGAGGCTTAGTGTTGGAAATGGACTACCACTTAAGGACTCGCTGTGTGGCTGTGACTGCCACTCACTAAATCCAATTTCCTGCGTAAAGACTGGACCATCATCAGTTCTACTTAAAACGAAACAAAGCAAAGCAAACGCAAGAAGGCTTAGGATATTGTACCAGCAAATAAAACTTTCTTTAAAGAGTGTGTTTCTATTATTTTATTTCATGACTCTGCTATTTTTCTAGCATTTTAACATAGAGGAAATTAAAATATTGGAATTAATCTATATAAAATCTAATACTTGAAAATGGCATAGGTTCAGTATATCAATAAAGTACAGAGACCAAACAAAATATAGTCATTTGATTTAAAAGAGTCCTCTTACTCCTTCTGTCCTACTCAGTGCAAATAAAGAAAGATGAGCAAAAATACACTCTAGGCCAGTAAATAAAATGGAGACCTTGAATGCCCTTTTTACTGTTGAGGAGTTTGAAAGAGAAATCTCTTCTTCTTGTAAATGTCAATTGATCTTATAAGCCTAACTGGTCATTTGTCATTCCTTTTGGCTTCCCAGCATCCAAGCACTGCTTCCTATATTTGCAAACCCCCAGCTCCAGTACAGAAGCTGGAATGCTGGATATTTTGCTTTTCCAGGCTACCAGTCTTCTGTGTAGAGTGGAGGCATGTATTCAAGGTCCTTCCCATTAAATGCCCCTCTCCAGGACTTTGAGTTGGAAACTAGTGATACAAAAAAGTAGAGACCATACTGCCTCTGTTCTGACACAGGTGGCCACAGTGGTCGTTCCTGCAACCACTTCCCCGAGGCAGCAAACACAGACGTTTTTTGTCCTTGTCCAAGATTTGACGTTAGTGGTACAAGTGGCAGTGTGTGTACCCAGCAGACTCCCTCCATAGCATGAGTTTGGGCATAGTTCCCAGCTCATCTGCAACCTCTAAATCTGATCCTCTGGCTTCTGCAGAGCTTATGATCAACTCCACGCATTTTTAAAAAAATAAATCTGTTTTCTGCTTAAAATAGTGTGAGTTTGTTTCTGTTGCTTATAAAAAGAACCTTGATTCATATAGAAACCAATGGCAGGAGGAATTGCTGGCAAAAGCCTCTCAGGAAGCAATCAGAACCTGGGATTCATCATTTGGACTCTCTGTGGTGACAGCAATAAAAATCCATCTAGTATTAAAGGACGGAACTCTGGGAGCCCATGCCACACAGTGGCAAAATTGTTAACCAGAAGATCATCTGAACTGCTCATTAAAGACAAGACTTTGCAGAAACAAGTGGCAACTGACACAGAACAGTCTGAAAGCCACAAGGAACTGAAGAGTGGGTAGTTACTGCTGGACAGCTTAAAGAAAGAGAATGTCCAGCTCAGAGTCCTAAATTGTTGGCCAAGGATCAGCTGAAAACAAAAAACTTTCTGTGATGGTACTTAAAAACACTTGTCTTTTGCAGCCACTGGGCTAAGGTAGATGAAACCAAACTAAAAGTTGGATCTTATTGATTGCCAAACTATATTAGTTGAATTCACAGATTCCCCACTTCTAAAAAGGGAAAGTTAGAACTCTGTCTGGAAAAGAATGTTGCCCCCAAATTGAAATAGATTGTGTATGGAATCTGCAGCATATTCTGAGCCTCCCTTGCTAAAGAAAGTTGCCCTGCTTCCCTTCTTACGAATCTATCTTACTTACTTGAAGACCCCACAACAACTTAGCCGGCTTGCAACAGTAAGTCAGTTCTTCACTTACCCTCTGCCCTCCATTGTTTGCCAAAACATAACTAGAATCAGAGCCCAGCATGCCCTGAGTGGCCAGTTTAAAAAGTCAAACTGAGGGGAGATTGTTTTGCTAATTTATATTAGGAGAAAAAAAAAAAGATGGAATACCTAAGTGGTATTCTGATGGTGCTGGGTCAAATAGGAAATATTAAAATTTTAGGTTAGACTGAAATTATCAATGTGGGTGAAATTACCAGAGATTCTGAAATTACTGGGCTAGGGGCAATTTAATTGTATGCTCCATTTTTATATTAAAAGCTGGCCCACTGAAGCTAACTGAGGCAAACTATTGCCCAGGCCTGCTGCAACAAATCTTCAAGTTGGCCTGATGATGCAGAAAGCCATAAAGGCAGCAGGAACCAGGTTGTTGTATCTGCAATTGACTAAGAAATTCCTTTCACGGAAATAAGTGGACCCCTGAATCATGGCATGGGCTTTCCTTCTTTCGGCCTAAATTGATATGAAAGATGATAGACAGCTGTGTTTCTAAACTCTGTTGACCTGATGAATTCATTATTCTGTGAGAGCTGTTGAGATACACCTCTGTGATTAACAGTGGGGATCCTTAGGTATCTGACAGCTCACACCAACATGTATCCTTACTCATTTGTGTATATTTTGCAGCAATTCTGAAACTAAGTGAGGGAAGTCTTAGCCACGTCTGAGTTGTCATTCTCACCAATGTGCAAACATGGACCTGCTTTTTGTGGACTGCCCTGGCTTACCCATGCCAACTGAAGTTGAGAAGCTGGAAATTCCTTAGTGTAATGTGAAGGAAATAATTCAAATACTTAAGGAGATAGGAATGTTGGGGTAAATTTTTAATGGTGAGCTGCTCGCTCATCTCCTAGCTATGTCCTTCGAAGGGCTGGAAGACACTGTTCACCAACAGCTATGGGAAACCACCAAGACCTTAAGAAGTACTGGAAAGGAGAGCACCAGCATCTTTGACTACTGCTATAGTGGCTGTCAGGAAATAACCCAATTGAAACGAGCACACTGATTTCTATGGGGAGAAAAAATATGACACATGGAATATGGCAGAGGCTCAGTAGAGGCCACTAATGGATGGATGCAAAGTAAGTATCATGACAAAAATAGACAGCAAGGGTCAGAAACATTTTCAGAATAGTCTGACCTACAGGCCTGGCAGAAGCTGATGGTATGAGTTCCCCATGGCCAAATTATAGGGCAGCCCATGCAGGTCCTACGTGATCTGTACAGTAATAACAAACAAAACAAAACACCCAAATCCCCAGGTTTGGTTAACTGAGGCCTGTCTTGAATCACTCTTAGATTCACAACTGATTGGACCTGGTGAGCAGGAAGTGGCTGATGATCTAGATGCCTTAGCAAGACACTTGCATCCCAGAAAGGTAGGTAAATCCTACAAAAACACAGGGGCCTGACATCACGTGACGTTTCTAAGGGTCCAGAGGCCTGGAGCAGTTGAGATATTTTCTCCTGAGTAAAGATTAAAATGATTGTTAAATAGGACTATTAAAAAAAGTATTCACGGGCTTCCCTGGTGGCGCAGTGGTTGAGAGTCCGCTTGCCAATGCAGGGGACACGAGCTCGTGCCTCGGTCCGGGAAGATCCCACATGCCGCGGGGCGGCTAGGCCCGTGAGCCACGGCCGCTGAGCCTGCGCGTCCGGAGCCTGTGACCCGCAACGGGAGAGGCCACAACAGTGAGAGGCCCGCGTACCACAAAAAAAAAAAAAAAAAGTATTCACATATCAACATCTTTTTTTTTTCCCCTTCTTTATTGGAGTATAATTGCTTTACAATGATGTGGTAGTTTCTGCTTTATAACAAAGTGAATCAGTTATACATATACATATGTTCCCATATCTCTTCCCTCTTGCGTCTCCCTCCCTCCCACCCTCCAGACGGTCACAAAGCACCAAGCTGATATCCCTGCGCTATGCGGCTGCTTCCCACTAGCTATGTCCAAACGTAATGTCCATGCCACTCTCTCACTTTGTCACAGCTTACCCATCCCCCTCCCCATATCCTCAAGTACATTCTCTAGTAGGTCTGTGTCTTTATTCCCATCTTACCCCAAGGTTCTTCATAACATTTTTTTTCTTAGATTCCATATATATGTGTTAGCATATGGTATTTGTTTTTCTTTCTCACTTACTTCACTCTGTATGACAGACTCTAGGTCCATCCACCTCACTACAAAAAACTCAATTTCGTTTCTTTTATGGCTGAGTAATATTCCATTATATATATATGCCACATCTTCTTTATCTATTCATCCAATGATGGACACTTAGGTTGCTTCCATCTCCTGACTATTGTAAATAGAGCTGCAATGAACATTTTGGTACATGACTCTTTTTGAATTATGGTTTCCTCAGGGTATATGCACAGTAGTGGGATTGATGGGTCATATGGTAGTTCTATTTGTAGATTTTTAAGGAACCTCCATACTGTTATCCATAGTGGCTGTATCAATTTACATTCCCACCAGCAGTACAAGGTATTCCCTTTTCTCCACACCCTCTCCAGCTTTTATTGTTTCTAGATTTTTTGATGATGGCCATTCTGACTGGTGTGAGATGATATCTCATTGTAGTTTTGATTTGCATTTCTCTAATGATTAATGATGTTGAGCATTCTTTCATGTGTTTGTTGGCAATCTGTATATCTTCTTTGGAGAAATATATGTTTAGGTCTTCTGCCCATTTTTGGATTGGGTTTTTTGTTTATTTGTTATTGAGCTGCATGAGCTGCTTGTAAATTTTGGACATTAATCCTTTGTCAGTTGCTTCATTTGCAAATATTTTCTCCCATTCTGAGGGCTGTCTTTTGGTCTTGTTTATGGGTTCCTTTGCTGTGCAAAAGCTTTTAAGTTGCATTAGGTCCCATTTGTTTAATTGTGTTTTTATTTCCATTTCTCTAGGAGGTGGGTCAAAAAGGATCTTGCTGTGATTTATGTCATAGAGTGTTCTGCCTATGTTTTCCTCTAAGAGTTTGATAGTTTCTGGCCTTACATTTAGGTCTTTAATTCATTTTGAGTTTATTTTTTGTATGGTGCTAGGGAGTGATCTAATCTCATACTTTTACATGTAGCTGTCCAGTTTTCCCAGCACCACTTATTGAAGAGGCTGTCCTTTCCCCACTGTACATTCCTGCCTCCTTTATCAAAGACAAGGTGACCATATGTGCATGGGTTTATCTCTGGGCTTTCTATCCTGTTCCATTGATCTATGTTTCTGTTTTTGTGCCAGTACCATACTGTCTAGATTACTGTAGCTTTGTAGTACAGTCTGAAGTCAGGGAGCCTGATTCCTCCAGCTCTGTTTTTCGTTCTCAAGATTGCTTTGGCTATTCTGGGTCTTTTGTGATTCCATACAAATTGTGAAATTTTTTGTTCTAGTTCTGTGAAAAATGCCAGTGGTAGTTTGATAGGGATTGCATTGAATCTGTAGATTGCTTTGGGTATCTGTACATTGCTTTCACAATGTCGATTCTTTCAATCCAAGAACATGGTATATCTCTCCATCTATTTGTATCATCTTTAATTTCTTTCATCAGTGTCTTATAATTTTCTGCATACACGTCTTTTTTCTCCTTAGGTAGGATTATTCCTAGATATTTTATTCTTTTTGTTGCAGTGGTAAATGGGAGTGTTTTCTTGATTTCACTTTCAGTTTTTTCATCATTAGTGTGTAGGAATGCCAGAGATTTCTGTGCATTAATTTTGTATCCTGCTACTTTACCAAATTCAATGATTAGCTCTAGTAGTTTTCTGGTAGCATCTTTAGGATTCTCTCTATATAGTATCATGTCATCTGCAAACAATGACAGCTTTACTTTTTTTCTGATTTGGATTCCTTTTATTTCCTTTTCTTCTCTGATTGCTGTGGCTAAAACTTCCATAACTATGTTGAATAAGAGTGGTGAGAGTGGGCAACCTTGTTTTGTTCCTGATCTTAGTGGAAATGCTTTCAGTTTTTCACCATTGAGGACGATGTTGGCTGTGGGTTTGTCATATATGGCCTTTATTATGTTGAGGAAATTTCCCTCTATGCCTACTTTCTGGAGGCTTTTTATCATAAATGGGTGTTGAATTTTGTCGAAAGCTTTCTCTGCATCTATTGAGATGACCATATAGTTTTTCTCCTTCAATTTGTTAATACGGTGTATCACATTGATTGATTTGCGTATATTGAAGAATCCTTATCTTCCTGGAATAAACCCCACTTGATCATGGTATATGATCCTTTTAATGTGCTGTTGGATTCTGTTTACTAGTATTTTGTTGAGGATTTTTGCATCTATGTTCATCAGTGATATTGGCCTGTAGTTTCCTTTCTTTGTGACATCTTTGTCTGGTTTTGGTATCAGGGTGATGGTGGCCTCATAGAATGAGATTGGGAGTGTTCCTCCCTCTGCTATATTTTGGCAGAGTTTGAGAAGGATAGGTGTTAGCTCTTCTCTAAATGTTTGATAAAATTCGCCTGTGAAGCCATCTGGTCCTGGGCTTTTGTTTGTTGGAAGACTTTTAATCACAGTCTGAATTTCAGTGCTTGTGATTGGTCTGTTCATATTTTCTATTTCTTCCTGATCCAGTCTTGGCAGGTTGTGCATTTCTAAGAATTTGTCCATTTCTTCCAGGTTGTCCCTTTTATTGGCATAGAGTTGCTTGTAGTAATCTCTCATGATCTTTTGTATTTCTGCAGTGTCAGTTGTTACTTCTCCTTTTTCATTTCTAATTCTATTGATTTGAGTCTTCCTTTTATTTTTGATGAGTCTGGCTACTGGTTTATCAATTTTGTTTATCTTCTCAAAGAACCAACTTTTAGTTTTATTGATCTTTGCTATCATTTCCTTCATTTCTTTTTCATTTATTTCTGATCTGATCTTTATGATTTCTTTCCTTCTGCTAACTTTGGGGTTTTTTTGTTCTTATTTCTCTAATTGCTTTAGGTGCAAGGTTAGGTTGTTTATTCGAGATGTTTCCTGTTTCTTAAGGTAGGATTGTATTGCTATAAACTTCCCTCTCAGAAATGCTTTTGCTGCATCCCATAGGTTTTGGGTCATCGTGTCTCCATTGTCATTTGTTTCTAGGTATTTTTTGATTTCCTCTTTGATTTCTTCAGTGATCACTTCATTATTAAGTAGTGCATTGTTTAGCCTCCATATGTTTTTATTTTTTACAAATCTTTTCCTGCAATTGATATCTAGTCTCATAGCAGTGTGGTCGGAAAAGATACTTGATTACTTGATAAAATTTCAATTTTCTTAAATTTACCAAGGCTTGATTTGTGACCCAAGATATGATCTATCCTGGAGAATGTTCTATGAGCACTTGAGAAAAATGTGTATTCTGTTGTTTTTGGATGGGATGTCCTATAAATATCAATTAAGTCCATCTTGTTTAATGTATCATTTAAAGCTTGTGTTTCCTTATTTATTTTCATTTTGGATGATCTGTCCATGGATGAAAGTGGGGTGTTAAAGTCCCCTACTATGATTGTGTTACTGTCGATTTCCCCTTTTATGGCTGTTAGTATTTGCCTTATGTATTGAGGTGCTCCTATGTTGGGGGCATAAATATTTACAATTGTTATATCTTCTTCTTGGATCGATCCCTTGATCATTATGTAGTGTCCTTCTTTGTCTCTTCTAATAGTCTTTATTTTAAAGCCTATTTTGTCTGATATGAGAATTGCTACTCCAGCTTTCTTTTGGTTTCCATTTGCATGGAATACCTTATTCCATCCCCTCACTTTCAGTCTGTATGTGTCTCTAGGTCTGAAGTGGGTTTCTTGTAGACAGCATATATATGGGTCTTGTTTTTGTATCCATTCAGCCAGTCTGTGTCTTTTGGTGGGAGCATTTAATCCATTTACATTTAAGGTAATTATCGATATGTATGTTCCTATTCCCATTTTCTTAATTGTTTTGGGTTGGTTATTGTAGGTCTTTTCCTTCTCTTGTGTTTCTTGCCTAGAGAAGATCCTTTAGCATTTGTTGTAAAGCTGGTTTGGTGGTGCTGAACTCTCTCAGCTTTTGCTTGTCTGTAAAGCTTTTAATTTCTCCATCAAATCTGAATGAGATCCTTGCTGGGTAGAGTAATCTTGGGTGTAGGTTTTTATCCTTCGTTACTTTAAATATGTCCTGCCAGTCCCTTCTGGCTTGCAGAGTTTCTGCTGAAAGATTAGCTGTTAACCTTATGGGGATTCCCTTGTGTGTTATTTGTTGTTTTTCCCTTGCTACTTTTAATATGTTTTCTTTGTATTTAATTTTTGACAGTTTGATTAATATGTGTCTTGGCGTGTTTCTCCTTGGATTTATCCTGTATGGGACTCTCTGTGCTTCCTGGACTTCATTAAGTATTTCCTTTCCCATATTAGGGAAGTTTTCAACTATAATCTCTTCAAATATTTTCTCATTCCCTTTCTTTTTCTCTTCTTCTTCTGGAACCCCTATAATTCGAATGTTGGTGCATTTAATGTTGTCCCAGAGGTCTCTGAGATTGTCCTCAATTCTTTTCATTCTTTTTTCTTTATTCTGCTCTACAGTAGTTATTTCCACTATTTTATCTTCCAGGTCACTTATCCGTTCTTCTGCCTCAGCTATTCTGCTATTGATCCCTTCTAGAGTATTTTTAATTTCATTTATTGTGTTGTTCATCTTTGCTTGTTTCATCTTTAGTTCTTCTAGGTCCTTGTTAAATGTTTCTTGCATTTTCTCCATTGTATTTCTAAGATTTTGGATTATCTTTACTATCATTATTCTGAATTCTTTTTCAGGTAGACTGCCTATTTCCTCTTCATTTGTTAGGTCTGGTGGGTTTTTATCTTCCTCCTTCATCTACTGTGTGTTCTTCTGTCTTCTCATTTTTCTTACGTTACTGTGTTTGGGGTCTCCTTTTTGCAGGCTGCAGGTTCGTAGTTCCCATTGTTTTTGGTGTCTGTCCCCAGTGGCTAAAGTTGGTTCAGTGGGTTGTGTAGCCTTCCTGGTGGAGGGGACTAGTGCATGTGTTCTGGTGGATGAGGCTGGATCTTTTCTTTCTGGTGGGCAGGTCCATGTCTGGTGGTGTATTTTGGGGTGCCTGTGGCCTTATTATTATTTTACGCAGCCTCTCTGCTAATGGGTCGGGTTGTGTTCCTGTCTTGCTAGTTGTTTGGCATAGGGTGTCCAACACTGTAGCTTGCTGGTCATTGAGTGAAGCTGGGTATTGGTGTTGAGATGGAGATCTCTGGGAGATTTTCACCATTTGATATTACTTGGAGCTGGGAGGTCTCTTGTGGACCAGTATCCTGAAGTTGGCTCTCCCACCTCAGAGGCACAGCACTGGCTCCAGGCTGTAGCACCAAGAGCCTTTCCTCCACATGGCTCCGAATAAAAGGGAGAAAAAGTAGAAAGAAAGAAAGAAAGAAAGAAAGAGGATTAAAAGAAGTAAAATAAAGTAAGATAAAATAAAGTTATTAAAATAAAAAAAAATTATTAAGAAAAAAAATTTTTTTTAAGTAAAAAAAAACAAAAAAACACACGGACGGATAGAACCCTAGGACAAATGGTGAAAGCAAAGCTATACAGACAAAATCTCACATGGAAGCAGACACATACACACTCACCAAAAGAGGAAAAGGCGAAAAAATAAATCTTGCTCTCAAAGTTCACCTCCTCAATTTGGAATGATACGTTATCCATTCAGGTATTCCACAGATGCAGGTACATCAAGTTGATTGTGGAGATTTAATCCACTGCTTCTGAGGCTGCTGGGAGAGATTTCCCTTTCTCTTCTTTGTTCTCACATCTCCCAGGGCTCAGCTTTGGATTTGGCCCCCCCTCTGCGTGTAGGTCGCCTGAGGGTGTCTGTTCTTCGCTCAGACAGGACGGGGTTAAAGGAGCCGCTGATTCGGGGGCTCTGGCTCACTCAGGCGGCGGGGAGGGAGGGACATGATGTGGGGCGAGGCTGCAGTGGCAGAGGTTGGCAGGACTTTGCACCAGCCTGAGGCGCGCCGTGCGTTCTCCTGGGTAAGTCGTCCGTGGATCCTGGGACCCTGGCAGTGGCGGGCTGCACAGGCTCCCAGGAAGGGGGATGTGGAGAGTGACCTGTGCTCGCACACAGGCTTCTTGGTGGTGGCAGCAGCAGCTTTAGCATCTCATGCCCGTCTCTGTGGTCCACGCTGTTAGCCGCGGCTCACGCCCATCTCTGGAGCTCCTTTAAGCAGCGCTCTTAATTCCCTCTCCTCGCGCACCAGGAAACAAAGAGGGAAGAAGAAGTCTCTTGCCTCTTCGTCAGGTCCAGACTTTTCCCCGGACTCCCTCCCGGCTAGCAGTGGTGCACTAACCCCTTCAGACTGTGTTCACACCGCCAACCCCAGTCCTCTCCCTGTGCTCCGACCGAAGCCCGAGTCTCAGCTCCCAGCCCCGCCCGCCCCGGCGGGTGAGCAGACAAGCCTCTCGGGCTGGTGAGTGCCGGTCGGCACCGATCCTCTGTGCGGGAATCTCCCCACTTTGCCCTCCACACCCCTGTGGCTGCGCTCTCTTCCGTGGCTCCGAATCTTCCCCCCTCCGCCACCCGCAGTGTCCGCCCGCGAAGGGGCTTCCTAGTGTGTGGAAAACTTTCCTCCTTGACATCTCCCTCTCACTGGTGCAGGGTCCGTCCCTATTCTTTTGTCTCTGTTTATTCTTTTTTCTTTTGCCCTACCCAGGTACGTGGGTAGTTTCTTGCCTTTTGGGAGGTCTGAGGTCTTCTGCCAGCGTTCAGTGGGTGTTCTATAGGAGCGGTTCCGTGTGTGGATGTATTTCTGATGTATATGTGGGGAGGAAGCTGATCTCCGCGTCTTAGTCTTCCGCCATCTTAGGGAATTCCCAGCCAACGTAATGTCTTAAGCAAAGTCAAAAGACTAGGAACAAACTGGGAAACATTTCTACATCTTGTATCACAGATCGAGAACAAATTTCCCTTAAAGAACTGTTTCATATTCATGAGAAAAAAATCCAGCAGCTCAAGAATAAAATGGGAAAATGACCTGAATGGAAAATTAAAAGAAATACAAATGAGCCTTAAATTTATGAAAGATGCTCAGTTTGACTTATAATAAGTGACATGCAAATTAAACCTGCAGAGGTATTATTGCTTACCGGTTGAATTGGCAAAATGCCAAAAGCAGGACATCGCACTCTGTTGGTAAGGTAGAACTGGCACTCTTATAATTTACTGGTGGGAGTATGAAAATGGAACAACTTCTAAGCTCTAAAATTTGTTTGTATTCATTCATCAAATTACAAATGCTTGTACACTTTCCTTTAATTCAGCATTCTCACTTCTAGGACTCTAACCTATAGATATACTTGTGTATGTACAAAATGATGCATGTATGAGGGGATTTATTGCAGCATTATTTGAAATGGCAAAAGATTGGAAATAATACATGTTACTAATAGGAAGCCATTATGTTATATCCACACAACCCAATTCTGTGCAGCTGTGAAAAAAATTGTGAGTTTTATATATTGATATAGGAGATATGTAGGATATATTAAGTGAAAAAGCAAGGTGCAGAGCAGTGTGTATAATATGCTACTATTTGTGTAAGTAAGGTGAGGGGGATTAAGAATATTTGTTGCTGTTGCTTAAGAGGGCTTAAAATCCCTCTTAGCTGACAGAGCAAGGAAATACATGTGTGTTTACTCACCCATGTATATACACATATCTATAAATATTTTAATACATAATCACTTGTGTCTAAATTAAACTAAACATGAGTTCATACCAGTGTCTCCAATTCTAACCCATTACCACGTGGATCACTTTAGCCTCCTCCCCTTGCTTCTCTGTAACCCCTGCTCTAACAGTGAGAAACCTGGCTCTCACGGTCCCTCATCAATTTAGTTAATTATTTAGTTTCAGCAGACATTCACGGTGGTATCAGAATTGTTAACACATATGACTGTGGGAAACAACTTTATCAATCAGACTACAAGGTTTGTGTGCAGTTCCTTTTTTCTTTAGTCTTACAGACTCCCTTCATTTCCAAGGTTACATAGGTCAGCAACTTTTCCCCCATTCCTTTCAGTGAGGTTGTTTCATAGACTTGTAACACTTTTAGATTCTTTGTCAATTTCTGTATTCCATCCCGGGATCCCTTACCTCCTAAACGATCTTCTAAATATTTGCATACTTTAAGGATAACTCTTTGTGTTGTAAAGTTTTATGGGTTTTGACAAGTGAAGTGCAGTGTCATGTATGCACCATTACAGTATCATACAGAATTCGTACCCTAAAAAATCTAGAGGTAACATTTTAAAAACAGCTTTATGAGATATAAATCACATGTAGTAACTGTACTTACTTAAAGCAAGTGATGAGCAAAGTTTCAGGTTGGAGATGCATCACTTTACAAGGTCTTCAGAAATATAAATCCCCTGAAGGAATATCATCTACTCAAAGACAGACATAGAGATGTATAAGTCACAAGTCTGAAGCTTTTTTATTTTTATTTTTTAACTTAACAAAAGTAATACACACTCATTGTAGAAAAATGAGCAAATAGAGATAAATAAAAAGGAATAAAAATGACATATAATCCTACCACTCAGAGATAATCTCTGTAAATACTTTAATGTCTATAATTCTCTTTTAAAAATGTATTTAGCTTTTTTTAAACAAAAATGGATATAAATGTTTAATATTATTGTTTCGCTACTCAATACTGCTTTGTGTTAGTCATGAGGTTGGTCCTAGGAATATAACTTTGTATCCTGTCTTTTCGTCAAAGAGTATTCAATATTATAAACATCTTTTCATGTCAATCAATATGCTTCTTTAACATCATTCCTGATGGTTGCATAGTATTTTATTTTATGGATATTACATAATTAATTTTGTAATCACAAATTTGTAATTACAAATCCTCCATTTTGGAAAACTAAATTATTCCCAGAGTTTTTGCTCTTGTTTTGCTAAATCTTTACACACATCTTCAATTCGTTTCTTGGGATAAGGTGCTAGAAGCAGAAACTACTGGTAATCTTGTTAGACAACTTCAAATTAGATCTCCCATCACTCATCTTTGTTCCCTGGGCCCCTGGGCTGCTGAGTTCCCTGTGGTGATGCAGATGAACGGCCTGCTCACACGCACCACTGCCTCGGAGAAGATCTGCACGTCCCATGTCTCTCACCTCCAGGACTGAAGGTCACTTACAGTAAGGCCAGGAGGTTTCATTTCATCCACTGTCATTTGTGTATAACTTGCTTTCAAAAATTCAAAATGTATCAACAGAAAGTCTGAAAATTTTAAAGTTTTAGTCAATTTGCAAAATGTTTTCAAGTAAATTTTTAACCAGCCTCCCGTTTTGTTCTACATATTAAACAATTTGGTGTATGGCACATTGATGTAGTTAGGCCAAATGTGGATTTTTAAATACAATATTTTGGGAATTCCCTGGTGGTCCAGTGGTTAGGACTCTGTGCTTTCACTGCTGAGGGCCTGGGTTCAAACCCTGGTCAGGGAACGAAGATCCCACAAGCCTCGCGGTGCGACTAAAAAATAAAATAAAATACAATATTTTACATCTTATACCCACTTTATCAGTTCTGATTAATATCTCGGAATGTAATGTATACCATACAGACTCAATTTCCATAGCTAGAACATATTCTAAGAATTCTTTGCCCGTTGATTGTTTGGAACTAGAATGTTTACCCATCAAAAGCAATGTTATAAATGGTTCTCAGTCCCTAAATTAGCACAAAAAATCCATCTCATTTATAGTGTGGCTGTAATATTAATCAGGAGTTCTGTGGTCAAGACCCCAACTCGGGTTACGCCGAGAAGGGAAGTTCCTCAAACAAGCCAGATGCCCAGTCCTGTTCAGTCGCTCCTGGGCACAGAGGCTCTGCTGCTGACAAACACAGGCAGAAGATAGGCACCTCCTGTCGGTGTGAAAGCCAGTACCTGGCTTTGTGGGGGGACCTCTTACCCTCACAAGTGCTGGTTTGACCTTAACTGGCTCAGGCTCTTTAAAACTAGAAGGTTCCATCTGGGACAGGTCCAACTGGGTAGCTGTGAGTGAAAGCAGCATGATGGGAACAGACTCCCCTTGGACACACCTTGGTGAGATAGGCCTGGAGTGATGCTCTCTCACATTTCACTTCCTCTGGGAATCTAGTCCTGACTCTCGGTATCTGGGTCAGGTGTCCCACCTATGGGCTCTCTTAGCACACAGGGATGACCCAGACTGTGGCACACTCACCTGTCACTGCAGGTTTACACATCTGTGTGCTTTACCTTGGCTCAGTGGTTCTCAATCGTGGCTGCACATTAGAATTTTCTGGAGAGCTTCAAAAAATCCTGGTGCTCAGGCTATCCCCCTATCCGATTAAAGCACAATCTCTGGAGCTAGAGCCCACACATTAGGGTGTTCTCAAAGCTCCCCAAGGGATTCTAATATTCAACCACTTCCCTGAACAATGAGTTCTTTGAAAGCGGGCACTTGCTTATTCATCAATGGTATTAGAGGAGTTAATAAATCTCTTAGAATAGTGGTGGCATATACTCAGCTCTTAATACCTTGGTTATATTATTATTATTATCAGCAGTAACACTGGCAGTAGCAGTAGCAGTAACTCCCCACTGGCCAGTAGGGTTCCTGACGCATAGTGGGCGCCTTACCACCCACTGAACTCACACAAACTATATATTCTGAAGACAAAGAGAAGAGAGCACGAAAAAAAGAATGTTTTAGAAGGCTGGGTGATTCCATGGCCCCTTCCACTCTATAAAAATAGATGCTAGAGTAATCATGCAACTGGTGATCTGGGCCAGCTTTTCCTTCCCTCGGTCGTAGTCCTGAGTGCCTGCTTTCCAAATGAGCATCTTGTTGTCCCTATATATGGGCAATTTAAGGAGTTTTTGAGGGTAATTTTGACTCTATGTGATTTTGACCAATGTAGTTAACAGGATAAATTCATTGGGAGTCAAAAGTCTAAGGTTCTGTTCCTGGCTCTGCCACTTATTAGCTGTATGGCTTTGAGCAAGTTTCTCCGAACTTCTGGGCCTCGTTCTTCTCTCCCGAGTTCCTCCATTCTCTGATTTTGAAACCTGGATGAACCCCGTCTTATACCATCTTGTCTGCCTCTGTGAGTCTGATGAATCAGGCTCCCCAGTCATGACTGTGTTGACCTCACTCCCGGCTACCCTGCCCCCTTGCCCGGCAAGGCTCTCTCCCCACCAATGCCCCACGAGGCCTCCCCACGCCTGGGGTGGTGCAAGGGAAGTTGTTCGTATCAGTCCTGACTAGTTCAGCAGCGATGTGAGTTGAATAGTCTTGGAAACAGTTGCCATTTACACCTTTAGCCCTAAGGAAAAACACTCTGCTGTGGCCAAGGGGAAAGGGCAGTACCATAAACAAGTCTCTTCTTTCCTAGATGCTGGTTCTGGGGAATAAAGAGAGCTCTAGGAGTCCAGCTCAGGCTTCAGGGCATTTCTTTAAAAAAGAAAAAGGAAAAAACAGGACCATTTGATGTTTTACTCAGTCAGCTTGGCCTTTGCCCTACTTGTCCCGATCAAGGGAGGTTTCTCAGCCTGGCGGCCTCATCAGGAACAGCTGGACAGATGCCAACAGCAGCCCTCCCACCCCCCCAAACGCCATATACTGTAAACAAGGTGTGAAGTGCTAATCAAACACACATGGCATTCTGGTCAATTTTAAAATACACAAAGCCAATTGGAGAAATGAGGTCAATTCCTGTCAGGGATGAAATAACAGAATTGCCAACATTCTCTTGTTGTACTTAAAATTCTAAATGAGAGGCTTTGGGTAGGACCAGGGATTTTTATTTTAACTATGTACAGATATGTTCTAACGGGATTTGACCTGAACTTAAAAACTGTGAAGTGACAAATCTTTTAGATCCATGTTGTGCATTTGGAACTGTTGTATGTTAGTTTGGGTTTCTTTCAGTTTTGCTCTTGATTTTAAAGGGGTTGTGGATTGAGCTTATTTGTGGAGTTTCCTGGGTGTCATGTTAGAGTTTAATGAGATCAAACACACTCTAGAGTTGCCCATTAAATTCATCACCTAAATCAGTTGTTCTTCATAACAAAACAGGATTAACAGAGCAGCAACCTCTATTTTTTATCTCCATCTAGCCAACACATCTCTCATGGCTCCCCAAATCTTTATGGGTTAACAACGATCACAATCATAGTCAGATAACTGTGAAATTCAGGTTGGCCTCTCTCTTGAGATGGTCAGCTCCATGAGCGCAGGGATGTTGCCCTGTTCATCACCTAGCAGGTGCTCTCTCTATACATTGACTGAAGAGTTTCTCCTATGTGGGTTGCTTACTCTCTGGCATTTGTTTTACTCTACAAATTCATTTATCTTTTTCCCAGACACAATTCAATCTTCTCTTGAATGGAAAGGCCGGAGACAATTCCTTCAGGACTTATCCCTCTCTGGAGGAGTGAACTGTGAAGGGTACGAGGAACTCATCAACACCGAGCCACCGAGGTCTTGTTGTGACTCCTCTTATAGGCAGCCACCTTTGAGAGCTTCTGGAACCACCTATCACCCATCACCTGTTCTCTGGTGGCACAGCTGCACTCGTCTGTTGCCACGGGTCTTCAGGGAGCCACACAGAAATGAGGTTAAACTGAGGTAGTACTTTAAGATACTTTTCAAGTGTCATCTCTGCTCATACTGGCTTGTGATTGCTGCACACCAGCTGAGTTGCTTGTGCCGTCACTGAAGTGCCGACATCATATCTCAACTCACGGGCAGTGCTGAAGAGTTTCGACTGGATTTTTGCTTTAGCACATATGGAAGCACTACTGCCTCTTGTTGACAGTAAGTCTGTGACTTCAGTTTTCTTCAGGCCTTTTAGTTGGTCCATTTCTGTTCAAAGACCCACCCCCCTCCCCCGCCACAATGGGGTCATGGCCTTTTAGCCTATGAGTAGCTACTCTTGGTGGACTCATGAGGTTAGATTTTCCATAGTTTTTCTTTGCTTGAGGTAAGTTTCACAAGTTAGGAATCTGCTCAGACACCAGATTTCCTAATTTCTATCTCTGTATGATAAATAGAATTATTACCATCTACAGTACTTCACTGTCTGAGCAAAGTCTGATTATACCATTGGAGAAACTAATTCAGTTGCCTTTGAAATGACTTCCCCTCCTGTCTTCCATTTGCCATGTAGAAAAAAACTGACCCATAGTATTATGGGAGTGGATCAAAGGTACTCTGAGTTCACTGTTAATCTCTGGGACTGTATATGCAGGTATCTATATTTTTTTTCTCTCTTGTGTTCAGCCCATTTTGTTACCCTTTGGATAAGTTCAATCATAATGCCCTTAAATTATGATTGGATAGCCTGTACTTCAAATAATTTTTCATGGCATCGTAAGACCTTCAAAGGCCTCCATTGTTCATTGAATATTAAAAATTTTCACCCAGGACCTCAAGCCATACACAGCACATGGTGGCAAGAGGTCAGGTTTTGGAGCCAGACTGCCCAAATCCTCTACTCAAAGGTGTGGGAACTCTATGCTAGTTTTCTTATCTGCAGAACTAGGATAGGACCTACCTCACTGGGTTGTTGCCAGGATTAAATGAGTTAATACATGGAAAGTGCTTGGCCTACAGTGAGCACTCAATACATACTATTATCATCTGGTCCTGGCCATGGAGTGTGGTAAACTCCATGATGGCAGGGATTTGTGTCTACCATAAGAGAGTAGTCCCAGGAGGAAGTAATCTTTCCCTAGACAATACTCTCATGGTACATTGTGTGAACTACTCTTCAGCACTTAGCAGTCTTATCTCTTCTAATTTTGTGAGCAACTTGAGGAAGTTACCATACCATTTATTGCTCAAGACTAGAATATTACCTGGTAGTGTGTTTGCTGAATCTACGTATACATGATTCCTAAAAATGGACAGAAGACTTAATAACCTATTAGAGCATTGCCATTGTTGTGGCAATCTTTCTAGGATTACCTCTGTGTGGAAGGCACAGTCCCGTCTGCGGTGGGGCAAGGGATAGGGAAGAGGCCCCATGAGTATGGTTAGCCTGTACACACAGTTTCCCAGTTATGGGCTATGCCCTCAACTTCTACCAGTCACTTCACATAGTGTGGGATTTGGACCTAGGTTTGAGGCACTTAATTAGGAATAGCAGTAATAATACCTATAACATATCCTATAGGACTTGGAGTGATCAAATAAGGTAACATGTACAAATGTTTTGATAATTATTATAGAATATTCTTCATTATTGTTGAAAACAAACAGCATACTTACATAAAAATGGGAAGGGGTAGGTTACTTGCTGTGTATACTAACGAGAGCAGGCAGAGAGGTTCATGCACCTATGCAAGTACCCTGAGTAGACTAAGTTTGAAGGACCATTTTGAATTATCCAATAACAACATATTGTTGTTGCCATCTAAACAAGATGATGAGAAAGATCGTATTCATGTTGAAAAACAATATTGCTTTTAAAGAATGTCAATAGTTTACCCGTTATCCCTATAACATTTTGTTTTGGTCCGTATAACCAGTGTCAGAGGCTGTATAAATTACAGTATTTTCATTTTACCCTTGATAGCAAAAGTTTCAGAGTCTTCAAGCCCCACAGTAAGTGATGGCAGTGGGATGTCAGCTTGATGGGGAAGAACCTGCTTTTGAAATCTGCCATATTTAGCACGGTACAACGATGAAACTGTTGGAAATGTTCAGGCCTTGAGAACTTTGATGATTTTAGAAGACTGATCGGGATTCGGTCAATAGCTAATTTTTAGTTCAAATCAATGTTAAATTTCCTAAACAACATTCCAGATGTAGCCAGGGCTTTCCACTCCATTCCAGATCAAAGATGTGCCCTCAAAGGGGAGTTCGGAGCTGTTTAACATACACATGTCCCATGAGGCATCAGCTGTTTTTCGATTGGACAGTACATGGGCTCATGCTGTGTAAGGTTTCGATTGTAAAAGACAACTAAATCTCAAGTCCATATTCTACTCTGGCCAGTCTTGTTGAGGTTGTATTATAGGGCTCAAGAGACTTGTTGGTGTCCAGAAGAAACACTTCAGCAGATGGCCTCCTTCAGAAGATACTGCACATGTAGCTTTGCACAGTGTGACTTCAAGCTACTCAGTAGGCTGGCAGTTCATGAATATGATTCTTTGTATCTTTCATAAAATCTAAGGTCCTGATTCATGGTCACCCCAGTGATTGGAATCTCATACAGCTGTGATATTCTGATCATCATTCAGATCTTCATCACTGAGCCAATGAGATGCCTCTGTTGAACCCTGGCTATAGATACGCTTACCTCTTAATTGGTAGAAAGTGGTGCTTAAAAACAAGTTGCTACAAAGCTCACTTAAGGAGAAATGATCTTCAGCCCAGTTTCCTAGTCCATTTATCACTATGTTGGCTTTGGTAGCTCATAGAGATACTACTGAAATGCAGCAGTGCGTTTTCCTCAGATTCTGCCACTTAATCCACAGCTTTGAGAAAATGAATTTCTCTTCTAACTGGCTACAAAGAGCATCATTTTAATCCTGTGTAAATCCACTATACACAAGAACTTGATTTGTAACTGATAAAAACATCCTTAACTGGAACTGAGGTGTGATTTCTAATAATATCCTACAATGAAAATTATACTCAAAGGGTGATGTTTAGGGGCCTCTCTGGTGGCGCAGTGCTTGAGTCTGCCTGCCGATGCAGGGGACGTGGGTTCGTGCCCCGGTCTGGGAAGATCCGCTGAGCCTGCGCGTCCGGAGCCTGTGCTCCGCAACGGGAGAGGCCACAACAGTGAGAGGCCCGCGTACCAAGAGGAAAAAAAAAAAAAAAAAAAAGGTGATGTTTAGCTCACAGACTACTTTATAGGGACTCTGTGAAGGTCATAGGAACTATAGTCTCAACATAAAATATACTTGAGACATAAGGAAATATGGGTAAAGTTGTGTCCTAACCCTAAGAAATAATTTAACAGCCTTAAAAGTCACGTTAAGTAACAGGACATCTTCCTGATTTAGATGCTATTTTTTTCTTTTGTTGTTTCTTAGAGAGGTTTCCTTTAGTAAGAATTAAGCACTGTCCATTCATTTACTTTGCATATAAACCAGTATCAACTTCACAAAGTTACAGTAACTCTAGTATTTAATAGTTTCACTTAAAAAAAAAAAATTCCAAGTGCCAGGTTAGCTGCTTAGGAATTTTACATAATTAGACTCTTTGCTCAGATTATCTCCAAATAGCACACACACAGATCCAGTTTTGTTTCGAACTTCTAACAGGGTCCTCACAGCTTAGATATCAAGTCACCTAGTTCAGGAATTTTGTTTTTGGTTAAAATATGGCAGATTAAAAAATTCAGAGTATCTTTTCAATATCATCTTATTTGCTAGTGTCTTGATTCTGCAACTGTTTTCATTTGTGGTAGTATTAAGTTTGCCAGCTTAAGGCTATGTTTATGGTTAGAAAAATATTAATTTTACTTATATCAGAGCCTTTTGTATCCAAATATTGGAAAAAATATTCCATGTTTGATTTGGAAAAACTGTAGTACTAAATGTCACAGAATTCTCATCTGATATCTAATTCAGTAAATTTTTAATTGAAGAAGACTGTTCAAGTTTTTCAGGATTACTTAAATAAAGCAATTAAATGCCAACAGTTTAAAGCAGGATAGGGACAACATGGAGATACCCTGCCAAAGACATGGTTGATTCCAGAAGCAACAGTGCACATGCAACCCTGAAGCCCAGGGGAAAGCAGTATGTGAATTTACCCATAAATACCAAATAAAGCCAGATTTTCAATATAATTGACAGTTGCCAAGACCAGGGATGGTCTAGTTGCCATTACAGGAGGTAAGAAAATGTGATGGGGGTCCCTTGGGGCTGCTCTTCTTTTACAAGCTCAGCTGACAAGATGGAAATCAAGGGAGATTAAATGCAACTCACTGGTCTGCAGACCACCCCCTGCAGTTATCACCAATGTTTCCTTTTGTTACCAGTCCTTGTTCTCTCTAGAGGCTATTTCTCCTGAGTATTTTACTGACTCAGACTGACTAAATCAGTTACCTAAAAGGTTGTACAATTCTGGTTCACAGGCTCCAGAATGACTTCAAGTCATCCAACATAAAGCACACCACCTCTTAGAGCAACTCCCTAGTAAGAGGTGCAATGTCTATAGATACAAGGTATGGTTTTGAGCTAAAATCTACAACCACTACATTTTGCACAAGGGGGACGATAAATTTCAAGCTCCACAAAATTAGTGTTCTACTATCATAAAGAAATTATACATAATAAAACACTGTTTTCAGATTTGCCTCACCAAAAATGATGTGTCAATAATTGAAGATATTATATACACAAACACAGAAGTAAACCATTTTCAAAGACAATCAAATCTACCTCTTATTCAAAGTTTAGGACCTACCATTTAAATTTGTGTTTTTATTTATAAAATAATAACTGATAATTTTCACTAATATAAGTATTATATTTTGGAGATCATTAAGAGAATATTTTGGAGAAATAAAACCAAAGGCTATTTTGAAAGAAACCGCAGTTTCTTCTGTGCTGTTACATGAAGTAAAATCATTTAAGAATGAAGCTGATACAATTCAGCTTACACACACACACTATTATTGATGAGGATGGTCTACAGGAAGAGTACAGAACATAAAGTTCAAAGAATTATATCCATACTACAAAAGTTCCAAATGCCAAACCAACCTTAAGTTTAATCTGTCTACCAGTTACCACTGTAATCACCTTTTATTACTAATACTTGTTCTATTGGAAGACCATTAAGAAGCCAAAAAAGTTTTAAATATATTAATCGTTAAAAACAACAAAGAACAGTTTAAAGAAAGAATATATTTGAACCATATAAACAAAAAGGTATTACAATAAGAAAAAATAATGTAACAATTTATGTAAGTACCTAACATATGAGCATGCTCTTAACATCTAAAACAAAAAATAAAAAGGTAACATTGGTACTATATATATATATTTGACAAGTGTGCATTAAAGAATTCTCTAATATAAAACATTTAAAATGTGGAGAATACTTTTTCAAGATACAGAAAACAATTGTTAAGATAGGCACACCCACAACTCTTTTAAAACCGTGCTTATGGAAGATAAAATTGATCCGAGCATTCCTTCTCAGATGTGCAGAAGCTCTGAAATTGTAAATCATTTGATATTGCCTCCCACTTTTGCACTGTTTGAATTTCAACATTGATTGGTATGAATTACACAATTAAGTAGTTTTTCAGTGTTTCTGCCAAGGTTCCATATAGAATGCATCTATTTAGTATGAATACTTAAAACAGCAACATCGTTTGTATAAAAGTCACTTCCTTATATTTTTTCCTTTTTTTAAAAAGGCACTATATTTAGAAAATAGTAATTATAACAAATAGTGCTCTGGAAAATCTGAAACTCCAAATCAATGTGCTCCATCAACCATAAGTAGATCTAAGAAGCACTAACTAAAAAGAACACGACTGTAAAAAGCTGATAAATTTAAAGATTATAAAATTGGTTTATTGTAAAAGCAATTCAAGAATACCCAGTTAAAATCTTATCCCAATGCCACCCAATACAACCAAGAAGCAGTTAAACACGTTACATTAGGAATAAGGACATAAAACAAGGAAGAGCACGTCAAGGCTGTGATTCAAACTCAGAAAGAGAAAGGCTTAGGTCTCCTTCAGGTGAGTACAGAGGGTACGATAAGATCAAAGCACCATGTCTGTTAGGTACCACGGTGCTGCTTCAACACTGAGGTATAACTGGGTAAATTAAAGGTGAGAGGAAATGAAGAACTCCGTAGTTTTGTTTTGTGGGTGTACTTGAGTGATTAAAATTTTAGGAACAACTGACTTTAATGACAGCAAGATGCAAGACAAGTCTTTATTGAAGAAAAAGAAGCTTATAAAGTTCTCTATCAAGGTCCCACTAAGTCTTCACAACTCCCCTCCCACCTTCCCACCCTCTCCCCTAATCTAAAGCTACTCTGCTGATATATAAAATGCGATCTTAATTTGTGGCTTAATGGCAAATTGTAAGCACTCCTTCCAAGTAGCTTTGATCTTCTGCACATAAAAAAGCCAACATGCTGTATCATCCATCCATAAACTCAATTATGCATTCTAGGCAGAATTTCATTATTCCTCTAAAAAAATCAATACATCTGCACAGTGGCCATTTCCCCCCAGACTTAATTCAAGATTTAATCTTTCTTCTGTTTTCTTAATAATAGCCTTAGAGTCAATTATTATGAATGATCAACCTATGAATCATTATATACAACACAGTGATTGCATTTTGAGCACTGAAATTACTTAATATAAAACTTCTTACTTCCAACTTTTGCACTCCTCTAAATTGAAGGGTCAAAATGCTTAGATTCTGTAATCAGAAAGAAAAAAAAAAACAATACTTGTCTTCCTAAGCTGAGGCTTTTCATAGCAGTTTTAGCCAGGAAAAGAGATTTTATGTCTTATAAACCCTTGAAAATAAGGGCTTACTCTAGAAACACTGAAAGACCCTTAATCATAGAGGTGCTAGCTGATACCACTATAATTCACAACCAAGTATTACTTCATAGCTTATACTGAAGGTTTGATTCATGCTCATTTTGTTCCTTTAAAAATACTCTTTGGAAAACATTATTACTCCTGTAGACACATACTCTAGTTATATCTCTTCCAGTAAAAATAAAAGTATAATCATGATTATCTCTATTTCTTTGCTAAATTCAACTACCAATATACATTAATCTGATCACTTTACCAGCTAACTTATGACCTTACAGTATTCTATACACTATCCAGGGTCAATTCTCAGCATACAGAAGCAGAAGCAAGTCTTAGAAGAACGATTTTGTAGGTAATATTTCAATGTAGTCCTTAATGTGTTCATTACAAAAGAGAACTAGAGTACTAGAATTTACTTCCAAAACTAAGGCAAAGGTAAACTTTCAAAGCTAAAGGAAGGTAAACCACTATATAAAGCTTACTTCTGTCATGTACACTATGAACCTAACTCAGTGATTTCCCATCAAGACGTAAATTAGTCTGAGGGACTAACCAGGGGATAATAAAGCCATTTCTTGTTTGCTTCTTTCAAATTCATCAGATAATATCCATTGTGTGCCCAGAGGGCATACAGGACTCCGCTAGGCACTACCCATAATAACAGCCCTTTCTAGAACACTAAACTACCACCAACATTTGGAGACTGCCCCAACCAGATTTAAACTACCTGTGAAATATAAACTACTAGTCATGTATTCTAAATGCATACATTCAAAGCTACCATTTTAAAATAAATTGGAAAGTAGGGAAAACTTAAAAAAAAAAAAGATACATTCTGCTATCACACTATCATAAACATTATAAGTGTGTGTGTGGGTATATATAGAGAGAGCAGATTACCAAGATTTAAATAAGATGGTAAAAAAAACCAGGACATGTAGATTTACCAAAGGAACTACAATAACTGTCCCAAGCTACAAGTATAAACAGATTCACTATAATGGTAATTTGCCTAAGTTCTGAGAAACAACAACAACAACAACAAAAAAAAAAAAAAAAAGAAAAAAAGAAACCCCCAAACAATAAAAACCCCAACCAAGACAAAAAACAAACAAAAAAGAAACCAAAAACAACAACAACAAAAAACCACAATAAAACCCACCAAAACCTATACTAGAGTATGTGGCAATAATTAATATATTTCTATGGAAATTATCTCAAGCCTTATAAGCTCCTAAAATAAAATCAAGGTCACTATGTGACTAATGATAGCACTAGGAGGAAAAAAACCCACTGAAAGTAAAACAGTCTTCAGCCTTGGTTTCAGCTATCTCTTCAAATCAGCATAAGTACTTAATATCAGATACAACATTTTTGGCTTGTCAGACCAGTAAGTCATGTTTTTCCACTGGCCAAAGGCAGCTGAAGAAACAATTGCTTGAACAAACTAAATGCTGTGACGTGAAGCATTTGACTTCCAAGTCTGAGTATTTAGTTAAAATGACTGGTGAACGTCTAACTGGGCAAAAGGAATGGCATCCATCATCCAAACAGGCTCACTTCCCCCAGCCCCCAAAACAAACAGTAGTTATAATAGCAAAAGAAACAAAAAAAGTTTTTTTTGATTCTTTAGAGCCAAACATGGAAGAGGTCAGCAATATATTAACAGCAGCAATGGACAAGGAAGAGCAAAATAGTGGATGAAAGAATCTTGCTGGACGTTTGTTCATCTTTTTCTGTATTAGCCAGAAGATCACAACCGGCTTATCTGGAAATTTCAGGTATATCTCCTTAGATCCTTCACAGATTTAGAATTCAGTCTACCTGAGGGCTCTATAACCATGTAAGAAAGCTTTCTTTATCTAGCTTGGTGGCGGCCAAAACAGACTCCATGTCATTAAGGATGTCAGAACTCAAAGCTTCTTGTAGACTTGGCATCAACTCCTCTCCTTCTATGTTCATTCCATCTCCTTCCAGTGTTCCAAGGTCCACATTTGTCCCAGGAATGGCTTCAAGATAGTCTGGGAAACGGTTCTGCTGTGAGGGTAGGGTGCTTTGGTTGATAGTGTCACCTAGATGGAACAGGGAGAAAGAGAACAGGTCCTTTTTGAAAAGCTAACATCAGAGCCGTATCATGTGAGTATACATAAATGCACAGGGAAAGAAACGCATTCCTGACCGACCTCCTCCACTGGCCCACAGTTTACTTAAGGTCAAACAACTCACAGATAGCAAAGTAACAACGCAAGTTTCCTTTTGCTTCAAAATTGTTCAGATATTGAACAAGCTTGATTGCTTACTACTGTGTGCTGAGCAGTGAAGGGGGTCCTGAAAAGAAATTCCTTAAAAAATTATATACAGCAAGAGAGAAAGAACAAGTATGACACAACAGCATCACTACTTGACTCTCTTCCAGGTATGCACCACCATAATAAGATAAAATATAAAAATGAATGGTATAGACCTGTCTTTCTCTGAAGTACACACTGGGGAACAGAATAAAAGAACTGCACAAAACTATTCCACCCTTAGGAGATTCACATTCACAACAGTAAAAACAAGCCTCCCAAAAAGTCCTTGGATAGGTAAGTCTTCCTAGCTTTGCTTCTAGGTTTCCCAAACTTACCTTGCCAAGAAACCTTTTTGTCCATGACAATGTTAACATTCCTTAACACTTCAATGGAACATGCTTTCAGAAAAACTAATATAAACCATTAAGTGTTAAAGAGAGAAATGGGGGGACAGAGGAGTCAGGAAAGGTGTTATGAATGAGATGGGTTTGAAGCAACGCCTATGGATGATTTAAGATTTAGATGAAGAGAGGGCGCTGTGGATTCCCAGAAGCATCAAAGCCATAAGCTGGATGAGCACAGGTACAGAAGACTTGCCAAACACTTTTAGAAGCTGCTGGCTAAAGAACTAGCTAGCTGGAGAACTGCTTCATTTCCCCGCCAATTCGTGCCCTCTGAGAGCTGCCAAGGCCAGGGTCACCGGGTAAGCCACAGGAAAAAGGGTTCTATAATTACCCTGTGACGCAGGTACTTCTTAGCTTCTGCAAGATCCCTGAAACTATTCTAACAATAATGGAGGTAAGCCCCACCACCTAGCCTTTCCTACCTGGCTTCCTGAGCCCCATATCACTTAAGTTGGACCAAAGACCCTCACAAAAAAGAGGGAAGCAGACAATGAATCACATATAGAGACATATGAATCACATATAGAGATCTTCTCCAAAATTAAGAACACAAATCCAGGGGCTTCCCTGGTGGTGCAGTGGTTAAGAATCCGCCTGACAATGCAGGGGACACGGGTTCGAGCCCTGGCTCGGGAAGATCCCACATGCCACGGAGCAACTAAACCCGTGCACCACAACTACTGAGCCTGCACTCTAGAGCCTGCGAGCCACAACTACTGAAGCCCGTGTTCCGCAACAAGAAAAGCCACCACAATCAGAAGCCTGTGCACTGCAACGAAGAGTAGCCCCCGCTCGCTGCAACTAGAGAAAGCCCGCGAGCAGCAATAAAGATCCAACACAGCCAAATAAAATAAAATAAAATAAATTTATTTTAAAAAAAAGAAAAAAGAATACAAATCCATATAACAGAGACTTCTAATAGGGTCCTCAACTGCTCTGTCAATTAACTCAATGTTTTAAATGCTAAAATATAAAATAAGTCATGTCAAATAGAGCTGAGATATTCATGACATTTAAAAACTGGGAAGAGACTGAAATTACAAGATGCCAACAAAACAAACAAAAAAACCCCACAAAGCAAACTTAATTTGAATTGAAGTTTACAGGATCTCAATTGGTTTTCTTCTGAATAATTGTTTGCTCACAATAGTTTATTGCTCACAATAGTTTAATTTGCTCACAATAGTTTAATTAGACCTGGTAATACAATGACTACTTCTCACTGAAAGCTAGAGGAATAAAGAATACCAACCTGTATCCATTTCATCAACACTGTTCAAGAAGTCGTCTGGGGTCCGAGGGACACTGTAGCTGCTCATGCTTAGTCCGCTGTCTGTGCTCTCATCTCGAGAGTGATAGGTGCCACTACAAAGAATGAGAGTTAAAGACCAACACAAAAAATTTAAGAAATGATTTCAAGGTAAAAATATAAACACCTGCTGAGTACCAACATGATTCTCAAAGAGGATTAGTGAAAATTCTTGCCCTGCAGCATCTGAAACAAGCACCCTCCCTTCAGGGCCCATACAAAGCTCTTTTGCTATGAGGTGAAACAGACAAGTTAATCCTAATTGAAACCGGCAACTTTAGGGGGCCAAAATTTTCCTAAGGTTCTGGGGCTTGGTGGCAATAAGGGAAAAGAAAGATATTTCCAGTTTTCCTAGGTGACAGAAAATTCTCTGTGTAGATATTCTCTAGTATCATTTGAATCTAGGGGCTCCACATGGCTCATTTGTTTCAAGGTCTCAATTCCCCAAGTGGCAGTGGTCACAGGCATAGGTCAAAACACAACCTCCAGGTGGGTGGTGAGACAGGTCTGCACTAGATTCGTGCTAAATTCCTAGCTCTCATGCAGAGAGTTTAAGCCAGAAAAATCAAACCAAAATAAAGAACCAGAATTTCTTTTTCGACTGGGCCAAAACATGAGTCACTGCCGATAAGAACTGAACTCCCTAGCTTGATCTCGTTGTTTCTGTTTGGGAAAGGCGGGGAGCTGCAAACAAACACCTTAGCATGAGATAGGAGTCCTGAGAGTCCCAGATGAAGGAAAGATTAAAAACAAAAAACAAAAAAACTACAAGGCACATACCTTGAGAAAAACAGAAAACTATGAGCCAAGACAGATTTTTACTTTAGGCTAAATGAAAAGTATCACAGATTTACATACAAGTATGGTAAATATCCTTAGACTATTACTTTCATAAATACGACACTCTCCTAACCTAGTAGCACGCAGACACCAGGTGGCATCGCCTGTAGAATTGGGGGTTCTGCTAATTGTAGAAAAACTATGGCAAAGTGTGAAATAAAGACAATTGTTCATAATGGTCTCTGACTACAGGGCAAACTCTAACTTTCTCCACAGCTTGGACACTTAAACAGCTGTTTAGCTTACACAAAAGTTAAACAAAAAATAACTAAGCTTTAAAAACAAGATTTAATAGTTGCTCAAGGTCGAAAGCTCAGTCCCCTAAATTTCTTTCCTAAATTACTCAATGCACTTGCCTTGTTCTCCCTCCCCTTCACTCTGTATATTGCAACCACTAGTTTAATGCTTCTGTCAGATTTTGGCAAGATTCAAAAGCCTCACACAGATCCAAGAACACACAAATTTGCCTCTGAGACCATTTGTATACAATGCAGCTACTTCGGAGAAGGTCTCAGGATGTGGTTTGTTTTTATTTTGCCTGTCTTGATCTGGGACAAGGGCCTGGTCCTAGTCATCACTCTATTCCCACTGCTGAGAACGGAGCACGTATCAAGACACTCAAGACTCTGTTACAGAATAGCTGAATGTACACAGTTGTTCAGAGTTCTTTCCAAGCCCCAGGGGAAGCACATGGGCACTCCTGAGGACCGAGTTCACAAGGCCATTTCCCTGGTTAGGGACTGCTCCCTGCAGCCCCCCAACCTCCCTTCAATAAACATTCACTGAGCATCTGCTACTACGTGATAGGGATTAGAATAGTCTGAGGATACAACAAAAATCTACAACTGATGCTTTCTGAGAGGCTCACAACTTCAGGGAGGGAGGTGCACAAATACGTTAATGAATCATATACAAGGGCTACGTGAGCAAAGTGCTTTCAGAACAAAGAGGAGTAAGTTTGAAACGTACAGGGGAAAGGTTTCATGGAAGGGAATGTGGGAGCTGGCCTTGAAAGACCTCAGAGTAAAAGGGAGATGAGGGGATGTTCCACCACTACTAAGAGTCAACTCCATGGCAAGTTAGGGGAACAAGTGTTTAGGGCTTAAGGAATATGTATAAATCGAATGATGGGCAGTGGGGAAACCATCAAGAGTTTCTGAAAAGAAAAATGTTATAGTCAGATGTGTGTTTTAGAACCTGGGGGTACTACAGAGAGTAGACATGGAATTTTGCCCTGAGACTAACAACACGGGTAATGTTCCACTCTGTGATCTTTACCAGAAAATAGAATCTTAAACTGTAGCTCAGCTCTTATCAAAAGTTTTAAGAAACAATCTGCACAAATGACTATCAGGAGGAAATGCAGTCTATCCATTTTTTCCCAAATGGTCTAATTTTATCCCTGGATCAATACAGGCCTTCAATAAGACGGGTACTGGAATTATATTGATCTGAAATTTCCTCTGTGGAAAAGAAAGTTCTGTGGCTATGGACCTTTCCTAATTAACCTCAGTTTAAGCTTACAACTACAGTCTTATATAAATATACTCAATTTTTGGCAGAACTTTAAACTGCATATATCAGAAGAGTAAATACAAACTTAAATACCCTTTAGATGGCCTTTGAAACCAAACTTACCAATTAGGGCACCAGCACTAACTAACCTTAAGACAGAGCAAATGACAGAAAATTCTATTGTACTAAATATTTTGGTATGACAAGGTATTTTGTTTTTATCTTAGGATCAGGATGTTTTCAATTCAATTGGTGAGAATTGAAAGGGTAGCATTATAGCCTTCTTAAACAAAAATACCTTTAAATGTTTTAAAAAGTACACTGTTTAAAATTGGTTAAAAAAAAACAAAAGCAAAGACCAGAAAGCATTTGTTCCTTACTTTAAAAGCTGAAACTCCATAAATATTTGACAATCTAGAAGAAAGAATTGTAGTCAAATCTTAATTTTAAACGGCCTTCTAGGCAAAGAATATGTTCTGTCTCAGCTTGCAGTTTTCAACATAGCCCTCCCTACATATAATAACATCTTTGCAATATGCCTGAAACCCAAGATTTGTGGTAACTCACTAAAAATCATCCTTAAACTATGTTATTTTCAATACTCTTTAATATTAATACATTATTTGAAAGAGGCACAACCTTACTTTTTTATCTCCTTGACCTATAGCCCTTAAGAACATGAGGCCTTACAGTGCTCCTGCAGTGAAACTTCTCAGGCTGAACACTTACGTGGAAAATTCCTTCTAATGATCCTTACAATGCAGCCCTAAGTAGGTTTAAGACGCAGTTCATTTGCTTTTATAGAAAGGCATTCACATGTTCCTTCATGATTCTGCAAGTAACTGTTTTTCAACAGTATAGGCACAAGCAAACACGTGACTGTGAATAAGTATCCCCTCTACAAGTCTGAACAGCTCATTTCCTCTCACATGAGCCAGCTTTTAATCCTCAAGTTTTATTGTACTAGCCATTTATGGAGAGATTCATTTACAGCTATGGTTTTTGGCCCACAAAGATGTTCAAACAGCTTATTACAAGTACTAAGGAGAATCACCTTAAAACTATGATCTTTTTCAGATGTTGGCCAGTAGCAACTCTTACCAACCTGTTAAGAAAGGGATCTGAGCTATTGGTCGTCATTGTTCTCAATTCCTGAGACATCCCAGGAGAAGATACTGGATTTTGAGTCCCACCATCCTGCTCCAGTGTTGGTAACTGGCTACGGAGAGCTAATTCCTAGAAAAAAAATCAACACAAATGAACAGAATCAATCTATTGATTAACAAAGTTATCGTTAGGTTTAAAGTAATAAACTTGTACATATAAAGCTGAAGTATTAACATCTAAAAGTTAATGAGTTTCCCAATCAGAAGGACCAGGTTCTTCTATCCATTTCAAGTGATTAAACATTAAATTATATAAACTGAAAGTTTAATTAGTCTTATTAACCCCAAAACATATATACTTAACTACTTAGCTTCCTTTTGGTATTTTCCTTTTCTGGCAGACACTCCTAAATCCCTCCTTTGGGGTAGGATGGCAAGTCTGATCTTTATAAAAGAGAATTCTTCTTACCGTTTATTTTTACTCACCAACCCTCATATGGTTTTATATGTTTGGCACCAGTAATAAAAATAAAGTCAAAAGAACAAAATTTGGTGATTTACCAAGACACCAACACTCCTCACTGCCCTCCTGCATTGTTTTACACTTTGGTATCAAGTAACTCATTCTGACTTCAGGTTTTTCAATCTTGAACTGTCTTCGGGGGCATCCAACAATTTCTCAGCAAGATTCTACCTGGAAACTGAGCAAAAGCTATGGGCCATTACTACCCTGATCATTTCAGAAGGGCTGCCTCAACGTGCTTCCAAACATTCCAGGCCTCAGCTTTATATTTGCCTGGGGCTTCAAGGCTAGTTCACCTCACTCTGGCCAACTCTTACACCTTCATACCTCACCCCCTGCAGCCTTCCTGAGCCAAGCCTGCTCACTGAGGCACACACCATCTCCAGCATCCTCACTCCCAGTCACCACTGGGTCCAGAAGCAGTGGAGATATTCTCTGAGCTCTGCACCACCACTTCTAGACTATGCAACAACCACTTCTTTTTACTCAGGTTTCTGCCTCCTAGATACCCCATCCTTTAAATGGGTTTCTTAACCGGAGGATCATGACAGAATGCAGAGGGTATGTGAACTTGGATGGAGAAAAAAATTTACATCTTTATTTTCATTAACCTATAACTAAAATCTAGCATTTTCTTCAATTATAAATATAGGCAACAAACAGTAGTATTTACTATACCTTTGACTTTTCATCAATAGAAAACATTTTCATATCATGCTCTAGTTGTTGCAAATGTATCATAATACCATTTATATTCATTACTATTTCAATATTATATTAATTTTAAGACATGCCACTGTATCTTATTACTTATACATTACATAGATGATTCACTCAACATGAGTTCCTTGAATTTCTGTATTCCAGTGATCTTCATCCCTACCCTACCTCAATCACCCACTTACACAGCCAAGACCTTGTTATTCCAAAACCAAACCTACCTCTACAATCTTTACTCATGTTTGGGACAATGATCATTGTTTCACTTCATTGCAACTGCATCTATCACCCGGGAACTGTCAACATCCATGCACAAAATCTATACAGTAATGTAATGCTGAAATTCCTGGCTCTCTAAATTACAATGATATTGACCACTTTACCATTGTATTTCAGTCATTAACTTCCTCGGTCACACCCTGAGCTGGTTTAGAAACTTCTTCCCCAGAAATCTTACATGTACTCATCCCGCTTTCTGGAACCGTATTTTTTCTTTCCATCCAGTTTCTTCTGCCTCCTACTATTCCAATCTATTGGCTCTCCTTCCCTACAAGTTTAAATGCAGGGCTGATCATTTTAAATACACATGATTACCTTTCAGATTCCTGATACACACATAATTTTATTTCAACACAGCAAATTCCAACCATGAATCAATATTAAAAATGTGCTTGCTTCATTTCTATACTGAGACTGCTAAGAAATGCTACAGAAAAATCATATAACTATCCAGACTGTTATAAACTAATAGTCTTTGGCCTTGGCTGGGCCCTCCTTAGTACCACTCATTGTTTTTTTGTTTTTTCTTGGGTCCTTGGTTACTTTTTTCTCACATTCTCATGATTACTACTCCAAATCTGGCACACTCTCTCAAGACCCTGTTGACTTAAGTGCTTTTCCTTTTTCAAGCTCTCTCGCATTTAAATAAGAACACTGAGGTCATCAGGAACAATCTGTTGTTTTCTGGATCCTCCTGTCATCTCTTCCTGCTCCCCCAAAGCCATCTTCATTCATCACCTTTATAACTTTTCTTCCAGTCTCAGAAAATGGATTCCCTCCCGCTGTCTCCTGTTCTAGGCCAACCCACACTCCTAGCAGCTTCTGGGGATCCATTTTACTTGTTTTCTCTATCTTCTATCTTTGATGTGCCCCTTGCCCCCATTTTCACCTTACAAAGTGAGAAGTGACTTTAAAACAAAGTGCACTCCCTGCAGGTCTTTAATATGAAATGTTTTCTCTTGGTACCATGTCTTTCCATATACTCTTGACTAGAACACTTTTCTTTCTTATTATTTAAGACACCTTAACCTTTAACCTTCTCTATGTTAATTCTCCAGAATGATCCCATTTCCATCTTCGGATTGGATTAGATTAGACAGATAGATAATATGTCTTTCACACCCTGAGCATATGTATGTAACATGATCTTAGCACTTAACACATGATATTGTAATTATTTCTTCTCTGTCCCTTAAGGGCACAAAATGAATAAATGAATGACTATTCTGGAGCATAAAACAAGAGCTTCTAAATACTTTGAAGAATTTATGTTGCTATTAAAATATAAGGATGTTAAAAACAATAAATTTTATTTTACTTTAAAATATTTATTTATTTGGTTGGTTGGTTGGTTGGTTGCGCTGGGTCTTAGTTGCAGCATGCGTGTGGGATCTAGTTCCCTGACCAGGGATCAAACTCAGGCCCCCTGCATTGGGAGCACGGAGTCCTATCCACCAAGGAAGCCCCCAAAGCAATAAATTTTAAAATGAATAAAATTATAGGCTCTGGATGAGGCTGATGCCTAGGGAATGTATGCTCATGTTTCTGTGTACCTAGTTTTGAACCTTGCAGCACAAAGCAAATACATCATTACTGAAATAACTTAATAAATTGGCTATAATTTTCATATTGTTTTTACAACTTTTATTTTACCCCTTTTGATGGTTTCCACTTTTTCAAGGTTTTATGAAGTTAAAGCTAATTGTTATGTGCAAAATCTCCATGTTCTCGCTACTTGGAATTCTGCCACATTGCTTGTTTGAAGCTATCAGATTTTTACTTTTTGCTGCGTTTAACAACTGAATTTCTACTGTCAGCAGACAGTAAAGAACCAACTATCCACATTTACAGTGAAAGGTAATTTAGAGATGTGAATAAGAAGGCCAATGTTTACAAGTTGCCTAAGAAGACAGCCAACCCCCTGAAAGGCTATGGAAATACTTCTCATCAAATCCATATTTGAGCCAGGACTAAGAGTAACTAACCTAGAGATTCATGTAAACTGAACTTGAAAGGAATAAGGGGAAAAAAGTGCCACTTTATTTACTGGTGGTGGTGGTAGGACGGTGTTAGCATTATCAACCAAATAGTGAAGAATACGGCATGAAAACAAACGTAATGTGGTAAGGCCAATGATATAAATAACATATACATAGATTATAGAACCCATATACCAGGTATGGATATTCAGCTCAGGTTTGAAACTTCTAGTTACAGGAAAAACAAACAAACAAAACCCCAACACCAACCAACCAGGGTTGATTAGAAGTAATTTTTGAAGTATTATTGAGGTATAATTGATATATAATAACTTACACATACATCATCCAAAAATGGGTATATATTCTTACATAGCTCAGTATTTGCTAGAAACAAAATTACTTTAACTAAACTTGACTACTTGGTAGCCCCCTCCCCAGGGCATTCGTTCGTTCGTCCTTCCTTCCTTCCTTCCTTCCTTTCTTCTTCCTCCCTCCCTCCCTTCCTCCCTCCCTTTCTCCATCTCTTTCTTTTCTTTCCTTCTTTCTTTCCTTCCTTCCTTTCTTTTCTTATTAGTCATCCATTTTATACACATCAGTGTATATATGTCAATCCCAATTAATTCTTTTGTTAATATTTTCATCTGTGAACATAATTTATTTCACTGGGTTCAATAAGATGAAACATTTCTGTTGATATTTTAAGGAAATTGTCAAAAATTGGGGAGGAAAACCATATGTATTTTGTAGGAAAACAGGCCAACTTCCCCCTCCCCTTAACATATATCAATAAGTTCAGAGTTCAACTGAATATAAAAACAATAACATCCACTTCCACATAAACACACACACATGCATGCATGCACACACACCCCCACATAGAGATGTGGAAATCTGCGAAAGTATCCTACTCCATGCTTTACCTAGTCAGACTTTGAAGGAGAGTGAATGTGGAGTCAGAACTAACTGAAAGAGCTCCTCCCTAAGCTGTCCTGCTGCCAGTGAGGAATAGTTAAATCATGGGTTTCATTGTGAGTAAGCTTTGTAATTCCTTGTATCCTTAGCCAAGGATTGTAAATGTGAAAGTGAACACACTGCATAAAATTAATAATTTTAGAAGTAAAATATTTAAAATTTGTTTCAGAGTTGTACAGAGTTTTGGCCAGTGATTTTAGAGAAAAATAATTAATATGGATAAGTATGAAATGAATTTAAATAATCTGAATTTTTTAATCAAAAATATTTCATATAAACTTTCTCCATTATATGCATTTAAAAATAATTCCTGGGCTTCCCTGGTGGCGCAGTGGGTGAGTGTCCGTCTGCCGATGCAGGGGACACGGGGTCGTGCCCTGGTTCGGGAAGATCCCACATGCCGCGGAGCGGCTAGGCCCGTGAGCCATGGCCGGTGAGCCTGCGCTCCGCAACGGAAAAGGCCACAACGGTGAGAGGCCCATGTACCACCAAAAAAAAAAAAAAAAAAAATCCTCTATATATCTACATGTACCTATGTAGAATAAACCCATTCTGTTGCAATAAATTAATTTTGTCAAAACACATTTTGGATGAATATGAACATCATTTTGTAATTGAGTAAATCTGGCATAGCTGTTTTAAAAATCAGCCTTGGGACATAATTGTCTACAAAAACTGATTTCAGTTGAAACACTTCATGTTGAAAGTTATGTCTATCTCTAAGGAGTTTTTTATCCTGAACAAATGTCTAATATTAGAATACTGAGCTAAAAATACAAGTTCGTTAAGCTTCTCTTTTTCCCAAAGGTAGTCAGAATAAACAGTTTGACAGACTTTCAAAAATGGAGAAGTAAGCAAGTTATAGGAAATTCAGCCAAAATTTATCATGCTTCTGTATTTCAAAGGTCAAACAGTTCTTTTAGAGTATTTGACTTTTTCTAAAGGAAGCCAATATTTTTAGCTCATTTTCTTCTGTAATAATACAAAAATGTGGTGGCTTTTCCCATTGAGCTTGTAAATCTTAGCTAATCTGGGACGCATGTGGAGTCAGAGCTATCTGCAACTGTAAGTAAAACTGATGGTCCCAGCTTGGTCTGGAGGGAACTTTCCAGGATGGTTTATAAAGGAAAACATGATTTGCCTGGTTCACATAGTGGACTTTTATGGACTCAGGATCCAGCCATGAGCCATTGGTCCTTTTTGTATTTCTCTTCTCTCATTTAAATAGGAGTATCATTTCTCATAGGGTAAAAAAGATACTTTAAGATAATATATATCTGGTAGTAAAGTATTTTGGCTCCATATAAAACTGATGCTTTGGTTCACATCATTTAGAAAAATAAGGAGAAAGGCAGTAGAAGAAGTCAGTAGTCTGGAAACATTTAGAATATCTCTAGGTTATTAAATTCTTTAGAGTATCCAAGAGACATGGAAGCATATGTCTACACAAGTCAAAATTTAGAAACAAGTCAAATATCTATCAGTAGGTGAACAGATAAACAATTGTAGTATATCCCTACAATGGAATACTACTTAGCAATAAAAAGGAACGAACTATAAATACAACATGAATGAATCTCAAAATAATCATGCTAAGGTGAAAAAGTTATGATTCCATTTATAGAAAATTCTGTAAAGCTAATGTCAACTTTACTTTCTTAAAGCAATTTTATCTTCAGCAAATACTATGTAAGAGTGTTTCATTTCTGGATAATATACGGCACACAAATGAAGGTCCCCCCTCTCCAACCTAATCAATTTATTTAAGGTAGGTTAGTTTAGCGAACTAGAAATCCAAATTTAGAAATGAAGAATAACTCTGAAAATACACATCTTTTAAACAGTTTGTCTTAGTAACAGCAGTTTATGTCAACAATTTTAAAAACAAACAAACAAAAAGCCATTTCTTCCAACTGTTCAAGATAGGTCTTGCCATACCCCATTTTCCAACACAGCTTTAAACATTCACAGAATATTTAATTATGTTGGAAGTTATTAAAACATTTAGCCAATGTTTAGAATGCTTTTTGTTTTTTAATATTTGTGCCATTTGCCAAAGTATCTTCAACTTCAGAACAACCTTTTTGACTAAAAACATGTGTATCTATGATTCAAATTCATAGAATGATTCACAGAATCATTAGAATCTATGATTTATTCAATATTAGGACTTCAAAAAGAAGAGAGATAAACTTGGAAAAGGTATTAATTGGATTCTGAAAAAGCTTTTCTAGTATCTGCTAACATAAAAGAGTTTGGAGGGAAAAAAAAGCCAAAACTTGCTATTATTAAATTCAGAAAAAAAAAAAACTGTGGTGATTATTTTCACATGGCTCTGAACAGGGGTCCTGTACTATTTTGCTCTATTTGACTAAAACTATGGACATCTGAATCTCTTCACCATTTCGGGCTAACGGTGTAGTACAATATCCTCAACATTAATACTGTGGGTTTTATCCAGCATTAACCCAGTAACTGACCCTGGTGTGTATTTATTACTGTCCATAGGAATGGCGACTACACAATATTCATTAGTTGCAAAAAATTTATAGCTATAATTTCTATGAAGAGTAAAGCAATTATTTGCTCAGAGATAAGCTATCTATACACAGCAGTCTTGTTTCTATTTTCTGGGTCGTTTCAAGCATTCTGATGAGGGCACTTGGGGATGCGTTTTGACCTAGGCCTTATGAAGGAAATGGAGAATCTTTATCAGTAAAAGGGAAGGGGAAAAGTCAGGTACTCCTTATGGGGAAAAGCTCATGAGTGGAATCATGGCAACAAGACAGAGGAGTGCACTTGGCTGAAGGAAGGTAATTGGCTTAACCAGAATTGAGAGAGAGAAAGAAGGCTACTGACCACAGACCACAAATCAGCTAGGTTGCAGAGTTTAGGCTTGATCTCATAGGTATTAGGGAACCGCAGGTACTAAGAACCACATTCTTAAGCATAAGAGAAGGTAAAAACATTCACACTCAGGGGGAACTATCTTTCCTCAAAGTGTTAGTTTCAAAAGACTTTGAAACAGAAGCTGGGATGCATTCCTAACCCACTCTCTCAAAGGTCTCCCTCCAGTCACAGAGGAGAAACTGATGTATTAGTAAGAGTTATACAGAGAAAATTGAGCATTCCATACATGTTCAATCTCATGGAGCAAAGACGATGTTTATACTTTTAAAAAGTTTTTTTTTTCTTCTGAGACCAGAAATTGCTTTAGAAAGAAAAATAGTGAATAATCAAAATGAAATTTAAAAATTTAAAGCTCTATGAGGACAAATTTTTCCAAAATTCTGCCAACAAACCCTAACAAATTAAGGCAATAGTTTCCATTTTTAACTAAGAAAATATACTAACCCCTTTAAAGTTGTCTCAATTTTTCAGAATTTTGTATTAACCTCACCCATACTGACAGTAGTTTATAAGACCAGGAAATTCTACAACAGACAGGTTTTGTTAATCCTATGCAGAAGTACTTAAGGATAGCTTTTGAAACAAGTAATTTGTGAACATTCTGAAGTCTGGTACCTTCCCACAGCAAATGTGGTATATAATTACAAAACAATGCCACTGGTTTCATGTTGCTTGTTAACTTATCTGCACTGATTTCTATTAGAAAAGTAAAAACAAACAACAAACAGAACCCAACCCCCCCACAGCACTGAACAGGAGTGCCTTGCGCTCAAGTATTGAATGGATCCATCCCTTTTTCTTCATTATTCCTGTTTTTTGAGACTGGAAAGCTCTTTCTGGCTTTCTTGATTATCCTGGTAACCTTATTTAGAGGCATCTTCACTTAAGATATGACCCTTCTTTGTGGAATCTTTCCTGGCACCTACCTTAAGATAATCTAGAAAATATGTAGGATGAGAAAAACACAGATACTTGCTTGATACAAATACAACCATATTCTGGGTATTTGAGCAACTCCAAATTTAGCCCTATACTGGAATTTCATACATTTTCACAATTGTGCCAGGTAAATACATTGACAACTGAATCTTATATGACAAGGCAGTATTTTATTATCCACATATGCAAAGTTAAATTTAAAAAACCTTTTATAAAACCTATCTCTTTCAGGTTTTCTGCTCTGGCTTAGACAAATCTAAGGAATCAACTCTGTAATTTTAATACCATACAAATTTAATAGAAATTCAATTTACAAACCTTAACTTTTCTGAAGCTTTACTACTAAAAGAAGTATCTAAAAACTCCTGATAATTTTAATGAGCAACTGTTTACACTTATACTGATGTAAGAAATAAAGACCTGAAGGTATTTAATTACTTATCAAATTTAAAGTTTAAGATCTTAGTAGGAAAAAATAAAAAGGAAACAATTTCAAAACACTTTAACATGGAGAACCTTTTGCTTGATTCCGAATCTCATTTGAATTAATTTTTGCTCCTATGTTTCTACTTCATTTATTACAAATAAAAGAAACACTTCAGAGAAAAAGCAAGGAAAAATGTCTTCACTTTATATAAAGATCCAATGCTACAATGCTCTTCCCAGTCAAATGTGGTATTAGAGGTCCTCATTGTAAGAATGTCTGCTCTGCTTTAGCAAAGATGACGTTCATTAGTTATTCCCTGGATTTCCTGATTAAAGGAGGCATTTATGAGAGAGACAATGAATAGAGTTTTTCCTCTCACAAAGTAAACTGGTCTCTATGAAGATTCTATCTGGTGCTCCAAATGGACCAGTTAACAGTATCTAAAATGAGTGGAGTTCTGCCAATTCCCACACTTCCACAGCTCATTCTAACACAATGCACTTGTTAGCCTAGTGCAGAAGAGCTCCACAGAATATGAGGTGTTTCATGGTTGCTTCTGGCAATCTGAGAAAAGTGCAATAATCCCCCAGCTCCTAATTCCTTCAAATCTGTGAACCCTGAACAAACAGAATCTCTTTGGTTTCAAGAATGAGATTCTTTCCATGAGTCAGATAAGTGCCTATGTTATAGAAGGAAAAAATGGCCACAATCTTTCCATCTAAATAAGGTACCTTCACAACCAGTGTTCCTTTGGGTTCACCAGGGAGGAATGCTGATAAAAGCCAACAAAGAAACCCAAAACAGTACTCAGGTAGATCCTTTGCTCTTCTGATAATTTTAATATTCTTTCTTTGGAGTGTTCACTAAAAGAAACTTTTCCTTTCCTCGTAGTATGATTATAATTCTTAATAAGATTTCCTAAAGTAGCCTACCCAAGTAAATAACCTGTACTACCTTTGTTACTGTTCAAATTATTAACCTCTATAAATCATTGTAAGTACTATTTTAGGCTATGCAAATAAAAAATCAGGCACACTTCAAGGCTGACAGGGTGTATATACTACATATCAAATGTGGGGGAAAAAAAGACCTCGACGGAGTTTTGAATACTACTCTGGGAGGAGTGGGGAGGGAGCAGATAGTGTAAACTTTCTGGGAACAGCAATGTTAACTTAAGTATCATGGTAGAAAGATGCCTCAAAGTTACTCTGGGCTAATCTTCAGTGAGGACAGGCCCCTGGAGCACAAGTTTTTCTCTTTCCTAATTTAATATCTGTTTTCAATGCTAAAACATCAGATAAGAGCCTACCTGACATTTTGGAGAATTTGCTGTGCTGGGATTGATATTCCGCATTGCCTAAGAGTGAAAAATAAGATGGATAAAAATTACTTTAAGCCACATGGTTTGGCTGTGTAGGCTGACTTACAAATTGTATCCAGACATATCACCATAGCACAGAATTCCCAAGCTAGCCCAAGAAGAAGCAGACTGAGGACAGGAGCCAACGGAGTCGCCACATAACAAATGGAAACCTCAGAAGTGTTAAACAGCATTGAGGATAGGACAGTAAGACTTTAGGTGTCAGGGTTCAAATAAAACTGGATATTGGTCAGGTAGGTTCTTTACTTCTGAATATTAGATGAAGCAGGAAAAATATAATTTGATGCTTCAGTGAGAAGAGAAACTATCAATGGAAGAAGTTCACAGGAAGCCAAAAGGCTTAAGATATACTGAATTTATACTGATTGCTAAAAAACAAAACCAAAAAATCTTAGAAAACACACCATTAGTATAAGAATAGAGCAGATCTGTCACTTCAACAAAAGAAAAGACAACACAGTAGGTGGTAAAGAAGAAATAAAGAAGTTACCTTTAAAGGAAACTATTCTGTCTAGGACCCATCACCCAGAGTAAGAGTGAGAATAAGATTTAGAAAAATTCTTTAGAATGAAGAATTTTATAAGTAGCAGCATTTTGCCCATTGGGCGGGAAGGGGGTGGGGGAGAGCTGATCTACGGCAACAACAAAATGATGGATGGCCCATTCCCAGACTTTAACCTTTCTTATTAATAAGGTTTCTTTTTTTTTGGTAGTCTTTAATTCATATGTGAAATTATATACGCATACGCCATCTAGTACTCAGTAACAACAAAATGAAAACAGTCTGCGTAAAACATACCCTTAAATTGCTTTATTTCTTCTAAGAGCTATATAACTATAATTTTGATGGTGCTACCTTGTTCCGATGATAAAGTTTTATTTAAATGAAAAATATCTTTCCTTTATAGTAATATGTTAAAAAGTCCATCAGAGATACATTAATCTTGTTAATGTGCTTCCTTTCTCTACCTTCTTAAAGGCGGATGAGGGAATATTTCTTTCAAGACCACTTCTTGACATCATATGCTGGCATCATCTTTCTTACTCACTTTGGTGCCAACCACACTAGAATTACACTGGCAGGTTACTGATAGCACAAACAGTTTAAAGGTGTGCCTGTCTGGGATTCTATGGCTTAGTTTAATTCTTAGGTACTAGTTCTTCAAATCCCAAATCTGAGTTCAAAGACTGTATCAAGTTCATGTATTTCCATTAACACGTGACACTATTAAAATATAACACTCATGAAAAAAAGTACCTTGTTCAAATGTCTGCATCCTGACTACAAAAATGGAGAGTATAATGATATTTTTAATGCCTATACTTAGTATGCTATGACTTAGGTGAGGAAAAATAGTACAGATATGTATATTTCACGTTCGCAAACAGAGAGAATGTCTCTGGGGGAAAAAAAAAAAATACAAGAAACTGATAGCTACTTACAACCAGAAAAGAGAACTAGAGAAATGGAAAAGGAGATTTCATTTTCACTGTACGTTTACCTTTTGTACACTTTCAAAATCACATCATGTTTATTATCCAAAATATTTACATAAAAATTTAAAAATATACTGCTTTGAGAAGATCACACTCCCAAAATCTGAACTTAGATTTTATCACTCTGAAATAAGATAAAGTAAAAATTCATTTTGAGATGAGGGATTATATATTCTTATAGCACATAAAGACCAACAGTATTTCTGAAAGAAAACTGATAAAAATGGTCGTAAAGTTTTCCAGCTCTCTAACGTTAGAAACTACCCATCCCAACATGAAAAAATATCCATAAGTAGATAATTTTAAAGCACTGTGGGATCTTCTAAACTTGGGATAGCCTGTATTGTTTTAAATAAAACATCTTAGATTCAGCAATACTGAAACATTTATCATTTGAGAAATATCATATTGTGTATTCCCCTAGACAAATAATTCATTTAAAGTAAAAGATGTTTCTCCCCAAGTGATGTCCCAGAGTTTCCCCCTTAGTGAAATCCTCAGATATATAGTAGTCTGCAATTCCATGTACAGACATACCTCATCTTATTGCACTTTGCAGACACTGCAATTTTTGTTTTTAAACATACTGAAGGTTTGTGGCAACCCTGTGTCTAGCAAGTCTATCAGAGCCATTTTTCCAACAACATTTGCTCACTTCATGCCTCGGTGTCACATTTTGGTAATTCTCACAATATTTCAGTCTTTTTCATTGTTATTATATTTGTTATGGTGATCTGTGATCAGTGATCTTTGATGTTACTATTACAAAAAGATGACTCACTGAAGGCTCACATGATGGTTAATATTGTTTAACAATCAAGTATTTTAAAATTAAGGTATTTAATTTTACATTAAATTTATTTAAATTTACATTAAATTTTACAATAAACAATTTACATTGTTTATTTTAAGACAATGCTATTGCACACTTAATAGACTACAGTACGGTGTAAACATTAACTTTCATATGCAACGGGAAACCAAAAAATTCATGTGATTCACTTTATTGTAATACTTGCTTTATTGTGGTGGTCTGGAACTGACCGGCAATATCTCCGAGGTATGCCTGTATATTTGAGGAAAAGCACCCTTGCTTCCTTCGATTTTTGCTTGACTGCAATGAATACGACCAAAACATCTCTTTGTGATACAGGTTTACAAGTTATAGCCTATGTGATCAAAGGCCAGTTAAGAAACTAGAAACTAAGATGAAAGCTGGACAGAATGTTTCTGTGTCACTCTAGTTTCAGAGAAACAACATTCTTCTGTAACTAATAAATGTCAAAATGAAACACACCCAACTTTATGTAGGAAAACAAAACCCCAAGAGTGGAAGGCTGGTCTCTAACCTGTGGCCTCACCTGCCGAAGCAGTTCTTGCTGCTTCAGTCGCAGTCTCTCTTTCTCCATCTGCAACTGCTGCAGCCGCATCTGTTGCTGCTGGTTGGAATTGCCACCACCCATGACTCCTCCCTGAGGGCTCTGGGGGGCCAGGGGTGGTGGCTGTTTCACTGGAGCACTCTGACTGATTCTCTGGTTCATGGCTGAAATGAAACAGAAGATCTATCCTAAAAAACTAGCAAGAAAAAGGATATTTAGTTATTCAAAAGCAACTGGGGATATTCAACATAGCCTTTTCTGTAGTAACACTAGAAATAACCTAAAAATCCACCAATAGTACAATGGTTACATTAATTTATTATTATTGTAGTCATCCTCGTCATTATCCTAGGATGCAAGGCAGCCATAAGAGAAAAGAAACAAGTAACTCTAATAGGCAGTGACATGGAACAGTCTAAGACATACTAAGTTAAAAGCATAGTACAGAATAGATAGTATTAAAAAAAAAGGGGACAGGTGGAACATATATCACATGCATATCCAGAGAATCTGAACTGAAGGACAGCCAAGAAGCAATTAACATCTGTTGGTTCTGGACCTGGGGAACTAGATGACTAGAGGACCGAGTTCAAGAGAGACATTTTTTATAACTTTTCAAGTTTGAATAATGTGAATATATTGCTTATTATAAAATATAATATATATTTAATTTAAAATAAATCTCTCAAAGTAACTGAGACAAAGCATCCTAAGCATTAAAGCTCATCAAGATTATTAATCTTTAAATATAACTCTAATAAATCAAGTAGATTAAATGATCTGATGCATGCTCATAATAAATTAAGCCTACAAGAATCTGGATGGGACTTCCCTGATGGTGCAGTGGTTAAGAATCCGCCTGCCAATGCAGGGAACACAGGTTCGAGCCCTGGTCCGGGAAGATCCCACATGCCGCAGAGCAACTAAGCCCGTGTGCCACAACTACTGAGCCTGCGCTCTAGAGCCCATGAGCCACAACTACTGAGCCCGTGAGCCACAACTGCTGAAGCCACGTGCCTAGAGCCCATGCTCTGCAACAAGAGAAGCCACTGCAAGGAGATGTCCGTGCACCACAACGAAGAGTAGCCCCCGCTCGCTGCAACTAGAGAAAGCCTGAGCACAGCAACGAGGACCCAATGCAGCAATCAATCAATCAATAAATTAAAAAAAAAAAAAAAAAAGAATCGGCCTGACAATGCAGGAACATGGGTTTGATCCCTGGTCCGGGAAGATTCCACATGCTGTGGAGTAACTAAGCCCGTGCTCCACAACTACTGAGCCTGCGCTCTAGAGCCCGCGAGCCACAACTACTGAATCTCGTGTGTCTCGAGCCTGTGTTCTGCAACAAGAGAAGCCACCGCAATGAGAAGCCTGTGCACTGCAATGAAGTGTAGCCCCTGCTCACTGCAACTAGAGAAAGCCTGCACACAGCAAGGAAGACCCAATGCAGCCAAAAATAAATAAATAAACAAACAAATAAATTTATTTAAAAAAAAGAATCTGGATGGCATAGATTGGTCTCATTCAACAGCTCAGGTAGTCATTGTTATTTTTTTAGTTGAACATAGAATATACCATTTGACAATTAGAAACAGACTGGATTCCTACACTAGTGAATTTCTCTCACTGATACAACATTGACCAAACTGTGGATTGTGGTAACCTTGGTGAACAGATGGAAGTTTTATTATGTGAAAATGGCAATAAGAATGATGTATCACCTTTTCAGACACATATTCAACATTTTAAGGTGAAATTTCAGGTCACTGTTTCTACTAAATGTTTAATACACACTGACCAAAGAAAACCTCTGGCCCAAATGACTTCACAAACACTCGAGGAAGAAATAATACTAATCTTATAAAACCTTTTCCAGAGAACAGCAAAGAAGGAAACTCCACAACACCTTTGAGACCAGCATAACCCTAATACCTTACAAGGACATTAAAACAAAGAAAAATTACAGATCACGTTCTCTAATGAACCTTGCTACCAAAATCTGAAATGACATTCACTGACAGCTCTCATGACATACTGGCTCCCAGCCAAGTGGCAAACTCCTTCTGGTGATTTTTCACGTGTCCTCTGTTGAAGGCACAGAGGCTGCTTGGTAAATGCCAACTCTTCTTGGAGGCTACTTGACCAAACCTCCCCAGCCTTCCCCAGAGTCTGCCATGTGCATTAAGAATCATCTTCCTTCAGGGCACTGCCCTGGGACATTTGTTTACTGACATTTCTCACATGACTGTAATTTTTTATTTACAAATTTGCATCTGCTCTTAGACTGGAGTGCCACAGGAGTGGGGAGAGTATCCTAATTGTGTATATATTCTCAGTGCCTAGTCCAGCATCTTTGCACAAAACTTGTGCTGAAAAAAAACACTGTAATGTTTCTAAGTCAGTTAAGTATTCACTGACGCAGATATTTAACTATTTAATATACGATAATATAGAAATCCTACCAATTTCCCCTTAGACTGACCAACTCTTCCATGAGACTGCATAACATTGATATAGAACCAAGGATATTAGAAGAAAGGAAAATTACAGACCAACTCTCTCCTAGCATGCCTTAGTTCAAGTCAACCTACTGAGATAGTTATATAAGGTGATGGTATTTTTGTTCTTACTCTTCCCCTCAATTTTTTCTGTATTTCTTTTTCTAATTTCTTGACTTGAACTTACTTAGTTTAAGTCTTTTCTTAGAGCACTTAAGTCAATAAATTTACCTTTAAGTACAGTATTTCCTGCATGTCATACAGTTGAAATAGTACGTAAAATTCATGATTGTTCTACCCCAAATATCTGTAATTTCTATTGTGATTTCCATTTAACTCATGAGTTACTAAGGAGTACACTTTTATGCTCTCAAGCATACATTTAAATTTTTAAAAATAATTTCCATAAACAAATAGAGAAGCAGAAAAAATAATACAGATGATGAATCCTCATGTAGTCATCATCCGGGTTCCCAATGATCAATACATAACCAATTTTGTTTTACATCTATTCTCATCGACTTTTCCCTCAATTATTTTCAAGCAAATAATACAGCATTTCATCCATAAATAATCACAATATGTATCATTCGGGTTTTTGCTTAGATTCTTAGATCTTATAACTATATTTTCTGTCTAATGCTGAAAAATTTGCTTCCAATAACATTAATATGTACTATCCTTCTATACATATGCAAGTATTTCAAAATAACATACGACCGATTATTAAAGTTATGATCAATAAAATGATTATTAAAAGTCTGGTCCTTAAGATATTTCATTAGGTGTATCCAGCCAAATCACTGTGGTTAAGTGTCATCTGAAATAATTCTTTTCTGTGTGACTCGGCCAACTCAATATACAGGCTCACTTGTGGCGATATGCTTCTGAATTTCAGACACTGGCTTTACTTGCCACTCCCCACTGCTCCTAGCAGTTTGTTTATTCCGTTTATAAAAATCAAAGCAAACACACAGATATGGTAGCATACTTCTTAGATATACGGTGGCATACTCTTAATACTTAACTTCATTTTGCCTTTTTGCTAATAACATATCCTTGAGACTACTCCAAAGCAGTATATAGAGGTTCCCCCCCGCCATTTTCTTTTAAAAATAGCATAGTATTTCATTCAACTAATTTCCTATTAGGTACCACAGTTTTAATTATAACCTATATGTTTAATAGCTGGTAGAGCAAGCCATATTTTTTTTGAAGCTAACTTTTTATTATTGGGATCTAATTTTATTGCTTTGTGGTTAAAAGAATCTGGTCTGTATACTGATTCTTGAAATTTGTGACTTGACATGTGGTCAGTCGTTGGTTTTGTACCAGGTCAGGGGCAGACGGCTACACGCCTGGCTTTCACCATTGAGAGTGTTTCATGTATCTCTGTCTTTGTTCTTAACACTTTGAGTTCCTGATATCCTGACTGGCTGACTGGTCCCTAGCCCTGCCCTTGCTCACTGCTTTGTGTGGTTTTGTTTTCTGACCAGCAGAGACTTTTTCTAAATTTATGATCCCAGTTAAGTCTTTCTGGTTATCTCTTTTAAATGTTTTGTCTGGCATAGCAGAGAAGGGATGTCAAAAAAAACATGACTCGCTGCTTCATATTGTTCAAAGCCTTATTAATCTCTTTTATGACCAAAAACAAAAACACCCCACATTTATAAAATGTCTTTACAAAGAATAAATGGCTAAAACCTTAATAATTACGGTTTATAGTTAGTATTTTACAGGGGAATGGGTAGAAAAAAAGCCAAAAAATTTTAATGGCTAAGATTTGCCAATCAATAACCTCATTTAATACAATTGCTTATACTTTCCTGTCACCAACATTATTAGATGCACAATTGACAGGCCTCATAGTATGATATAAAAAATATGGCCTTTAGAGTCAAACAAACCATGATTAGAGTTGGGCACACCAGTTCGTGGTTCATCTAATCCTCAGTTTCCTCAGCTATACCTGCAGACATTAACATCACCCTTTTGGATCACTGTGGGGCTTATAAGTAATATGTAAAGCATCTATTATAGTCCTGGAATACAACAGATGCTCCAAAAATGTTAGCCTCCTCCCTTTTCCGAATAGTTCTTTCTAAACTTTAAGATTACCAGTCCTGCAGATAATCATCTTGGCTTGAATTCCCATACCTTCCCTCCCCCGTCCTTCCACTTCACCATGCCACTCACTGTTTCTAAGTATTCTATGATTCATAAAGATATGCATATTTATCTTTCCTGTAAGATCTAAACAGAAAAAAATAGGTGGGGGAGTTTGAGCCTTAGCTTAACCTCCCTAGGGATCCTTCTCTTTTGGTGAACATGTTCTTGGCATTCCCATAGGGCACTCCCTCAACATATTTATTTTCCCAAAGAGATGTTTTCTTACGTTGTGCTATGTCAAGTTCAATCATATGAGTTAAATATGAATTGGGGGACTGATCTGAGTATCTATCACATATGGTGACCATCTCACAAACTGAGGCCTAGTGCAAACAACTACTGGGGAAAAAATGTTTTCCATTCCAAGCAGTTAAATAAATTAAAAAATTTAAAAAACTGCTAGGAAATAACCCATTAGTAAGTGTTGAAATGATAAAATATGATTGATTTCAAAACAGATTCTACAGCTATACAGTGTTAAATATTTCATCTATTAAGAAACATTTTTAAAAAAGCTCTTGAGCTTTCCATACTGATTTTTATTAAGTAATATAGCATTTAACAAGTTAATGTAAATATTCCTTGTGAAAACTAATTGGACAATAACAGTATTGTATGAAAATAAACAGGTAAATATCCTCTGCTTCCCACCAGTTTCTCAGAATTAGATACCATTAGCAGTAATCATTAATGACAGTGACCACTGCTGATGGCACACTCAATTGGTTGGGAAAGTCTTTTTCAAATCTAAGCTTATCTGACTATTAAAAACCACAGAAAGGGAAAAATAAGCGTATCAAAAGATGGAGTAAGAACTCCACAGAATTAAACAGAAATTTGCACAAATTATGCAATAGAAATAGTCTCTCTGGCTAATAATGGTGAGCACTTTTGGTTGTGTTTACCTAAATGCTGTTACCTATGGATACAAGCAGTGCTACAAGCTTCCATATAAAGAGCTCACTTAAATGACCAATTCAAACAACCGAGTTTATCTACAGAAGCTGGGATTTCTTCTCTTCAGAAGCATCCTGTTCTTTACCTTCTGACTATCTCAAGCATTTCAACAAAGCACAGAGCAGTGCACCCACATGGGGTGCAGCAGAGACCTCACAAGCAGGCAAGAAACAAAACAAGCTTTGTTTCTTGGGGGAAGGGGGCAGGGCAGCTAAAAAAGAAAAGAACTGCATTACCACCTTCTTCCCCTCCATGACCAACTACCAAAATCTCAATGTTTCCAGTTTTAACAAAATTTCTAAAAGGTAAAGGAGAAAACAAATCCCTAAAATATGACAAATTTTTTTTTAAAATGCTACATTTTAAATTCAGCCTTTGCTGCCTGAACTATGAAATAGTAACTGTTTCAAGTTTTTCTTAACCGATCAGTCCTGACAGCTTTATGGTAGCAAATCATACACTCAGCAATTACTGAAAAAGAAGAGACGACCTTCTCAAAAACAAAGGAGGTCATCACCACGGGTTCTTTCCAGATTTTATTCTGAACATCTGAATTTTCAAACTTCACACAAATTTTAGATTTGCATAATTTGTATCTTCAACCTTGGAATATTACAAAGTACTACAGATGTGGTAATCAATCGTAGACTTCGAGATAATAAATTCAATCCTAGTAACCTCATTAAGTGTAAATTTAAAATCAGAAAATTATTTTGAGCTTTTAAAATAATAACTCACATCAAATCTCCCACAACACAAGAAAGCACCTTTTTACTTTGTCTAATATTTTATCAAGTTTCAGATATTACATGGTTACATGTTAGAATGGCTATAGTAGTTTGCTTATAACATTTAGAAACAAATTTTAGGTTTTTCCCCCATACCTACAAGGGTACTTAAGACTGTAAAATTAAAAGAAATGAATGTTTTCTAAAAACACAAACTAACAGGCCAACTCTGTCAGTCTTAAAACAGTAAAAACAAAACACAAAACACCCACTGCTAACTAAGTCTTTCAATATGACCTAGGGGATTGAATTGTCTACAAAAAGTTGCTACTAACTGGCACAAAAATTTATGTATTTAAATACAAAATGATGGTTTTTTCAGTGAAAATTACTTACTATTTGATTCACACTGAAAATCTGTCTCTTACAAAAGGAGCAAAAGGCCAGGGTCCTTATCTCATGACTGAATATAGCTTTTTATTATCAATATGCAAAAGACATCTCCCAACACTCAATTACGCTACACCTAAATGATAACACCATGCCCAGGAATGACTTTTTTAAAAAAGTTATACTGAGATATTTCACCCCTTTAGTAATTTTAATATATTCATAGAATTGTATAACCATCACCACTATCTAATTTCAGAACACTTTCATCATCCCCAAAAGAAACCCTGTATCCTTTAGCAGTACACATCCTATTGCCCCTCCCCCAGTCCCTGGTAACCATTAATCTACTTTGTTTCTTTGGATTTGTCATATATATGGAATATATATGACATGTCATATATATGGAATCAATTTTGTGACTGGCTTGTTTCACTTAATATATTTTCCAGATTCATCCATGTTACAGTATGTACCAGCATTTTATTCCTTTTTATTGCCAAATAATATTCCACTGTACAGATATACTACATTTTGTTAGTCTGTTAATCAACTGATGGATATCTGTGTTATTTTCACTTTTTGTTTATTATGAATCACGTGGCTACAAACATACAAATGTGCAGGTTTTTGTGTGGACATGTGGTTTCCTTTTTTGGGCACTATATATCTAGGAATGGAATTGCTAGGTCATATGGTAACTATATGTTTAACTTTTTGAGGAACTGCCAAACTGTTTTCTAAAGTGGCTGCATCATTTTTCAATCACATCAGAAATGTATGAGGGGATCCAACTGCTCCATATTCTGGTCAACACTTGTTAATGCCTGTCTTTCATTTTAGCCATCTTACTGAGAATAAAGTGGCATCTCATTGTGGTTTTGCTTTGTATGATGTGGTTACAGTTAACCTCCCCTAAAACTCTACCCCAGGTCTTACCATAAGCAAAATAATCTCTCCCTCCCACACTCTGTACTTCTCTCCCTTACCAAACATCAACTTCCAGGCCCCCCAACCTGGGTTAAAGTATTTTAATCTTTAAACTGTTCAAAAATACCAATAACACCTTTTTTTTAGGTCAATTCGACACTGTCTTCCTTCAACCACCTATCAAAAGTCTGGCATGAAAATTTATTATAATGGTATTTTTCAAACAATACAATTGAGAATGGAGCTTAAAAAACATTCAACAGAACATTTTCTCCTCATCACCTCATTAAGCAGTTTGGGGCAGGACACAGGAGTTGCTAAATGAGGTGAGGAGAAGGGAGAAAGCGGTCTAACTAGCCTTCGGCTCTCTCTGTCCCCCGGATATAACTGTGTTTTTTCCCTCTACTATGAAAATAAAGTTTAAAGGCTAGTTTGGAGAGAAAGTACAGATAATGAAACTATTAGTCTAAAGAGAAGGGGAATAACATTTTAAAATCTACCTGCCATCATGAATTCATGTTAATGAGCAAATAGTTCCATTAACAGCTTTATTCCTAATTACATATAATGTATTACTATTAATCCTCTTTCGCTAGGGGAATTTATAATTTAGAAGAGATGAATCCGAGTTCTGACTGATAAGCACAAAAACTGGCCCTTTTACATAGTGTAGAGCTTGACTGGCTTTTTCTTACCTTTTAATGTCCCTCACAGCACCTTATTTATGATCCCTCATTGTACTTAACACATTTTGTAATAATTATTTATTTTGTAGCTGACAACCCCATGCATGCCTGCTAGCATAGTACCTGGTACATAACTGGCATTCATCAGTTGAATGAGTAAATAAATACTCAAATAGTTTCTATCCCTAGTTAGTAGGATGCTAATTAGTAATACACAGGAGAATCTCCAAGCTGAAGCAAGTCCAGAATGAGTTCTGAAGCAACCTCAGCAACCAAGGTAGCAGAACAACAGGAGTATAAAACAAAGCAAAGAATATGAACCACTCCTCTTCTAAATCATTCCAATTTATTTCAGCAGAAATCTATTTATTTGACTTTTCCCTCAAGAAGTCTATAATCTCTTTTTCTGTTTCTTATAACTGAGTCTCTGGGTTGTCACAAAAAGCGACATCACCAAATGGCTCTCTTCTCCAGCACATTTTATGAGATATTTGCTATTAATGCAGAGTTGATACAAATATGACTTGAAACATAGTTTTCTTTTAAAAATGAATTAAGTTTTCTTGTGTTTGATGTGAGGGGCTTTAGTAACACAAATAAACCATTAATTTAAATTATCATTCAGTGACTTTAAGTTTTAAAATTCTATATGAAAAACTCATTATGTAAACAAAGAAAAATATTTCTTCACTGTATAATTATTTGTATCATTGAACCATCATCAAGTAGAAACTACATATTAATTTAACTTCATTAACGTATGTCTATTCACCCTTGGCAAGTAGGAGAGACTGCTTACCATGATTGATAAACTATTTTGACACCATCCTCCTGACTGTAACATAAAAAAAAAAAAAACCTAAAACTGCAAACCTCTAATACTGAACTAATTTTGATATTCTATAACCTTACGTATTAAAATGTTCATTTCGGCTAGTGTTTGTTTTTTAAGTAAAACAAAAAAAAAATGTAGTGAGGGCAACAATTAGTAACAATCTCCAACAGTATGTTTTAAATAGGACTTCACTAAGCACATGGCCTAGAAGTATACTTCAAATCAGCTTACATCAGGCTCCTAACATGGTAACTTTATGAGAGTTCTAAATTTTAGAAACAAAGCATACTAAAAATGCATCATCTTTAAGGCAGTTTAAACTCCTATATATGTCAGAGCTGATAGCGCGGACAAAACTTAACTATTCCATCTAGCGCTGCCCATCCCCCATCAGATTTGTTTGCCTGGGCATACCCACCATGTGATAAGGCTTATCTTTAAAGGTTGAAAGATTTCCTGGTCTCCTCTTCAAAAGTAATTCCCAGCTGTGACCAGAGGGCCAAAAGCTAAACTTAAGTGGTGCAATAAATAGTTCAAAAATATCTCTGAAAGCTCAGTGCACTCAAATCCATAAAGCTATTGAGAAGTAACCTTAAGCAAGGATCCAAAACAGTCACTGAAGAATTCATAATCTAGCATATTATATTAAATTAATTAAGGACTGGAAATATTCTTAAAAGCATCTAGTATATGAGTCCAATTAAGTCAAGAGAAGTCAGGTATCTTTCTGAATGAGTTGGTTACACTGTTGATACCAGAAGAACTTGGGTCTCTTGATTCCCAATTGAATAGGTAAATTTTTCTATGACACAATTTAATTCATTTGAATTCACATGTAGAAAAGAGGATGCTAGCTAACTTCTACTAATGGATTTTTGAAGGGCGTATAAAATGTCAGGTCAGAGCAATGTCATAACTATTTTTCTCACTGGATAATGTGCATTTAAAAACTACATTGAGTATCACATTTAAAGAGGCATCCAGAGAAGGGAAGTCTTAATGCATAAAAAAAAAACAAAACTCAGAACTCTTAATGCATAAAAAAACTGGAGAAACCACAGTTAAAAGAGAACACTCTGGGATTAGAAATGTATTCACAAATTTGAAGGGAAGTAAATTTCTGAGTAATAAAGGGACACATATTTTCTGGTCATTAGGACCTTCCTTAAATAGAATGGACTGCCTTGTAACGGGGTAAGCTCCTAGTCAAGGGAAAGGGAAAGGTCAAAGGTGAGGTTGGAAGGTAATCTCTTAAGGATATGGTAGAGGTGAGGCATGATAATTCATCTAGATGGCTTCACTTCTGTAATTAGAAACTCATTACCTTTGGGTAATTTCCTTAAGATGAGTCACAATACAGTATATAAGTAAATGCTTCAACCATTGTCATCTTCCTCCCTCTGAAATTTCCATGTGTTAGTATTGGTGACCTAGGTGTGCTTTTGAAAAGATTAACTGCATGTAATCTAAATTTCTTTAAAATTCTGGGTGTCAAAAGATCAAGTCCAGATTCTAGTTCTGTCACTCAACTATATAACCGTGGGTAGTCACAATTTCCCTAGATCTCAGAGAAACTCAGATTTGGGGCAAAATCCCTACCTCTACCAGTTATTTTATTTTATTTTTTTATTGCGGTACGCGGGCCTCTCACTGTTGTGGCCTCTCCCGTTGCGGAGCACAGGCTCCGGATGCGCAGGCTCAGCAGCCATGGCTCACGGGCCCAGCCGCTCTGCGGCATGTGGGATCTTCCTGGACCGGGGCACGAACCCGTGTCCCCTGCATCGGCAGGCGGACTCTCAACCACTGCGCCACCAGGGAAGCCCTCTACCAGTTATTTTTCAAAAAATATATGTTGGTGGCTTGGGGAGTCACAAGGACTGGGTGGCACTACGGCATTTAGTGGGCAACCGTCAGGGATGTTGAACGTTCTTCAGTGCCCAGGATACACCCTCCCTCCTCCTTTGAGAAATGTTGATTAGAAGAATTACAAATTCCTTTTCAGGGCCAAATTTTATGAGGTTTATTTGTTTTAAGAAGTTTTAGTTAGCAACAGCTCTATTTACCTAAAACACACTGAAACATCTTTTCCTCCCTACCCTAAGTAGTTAATAATATAATTCACAACCAAATACTGACATTTTAGGATCACCAGGCGAGATTTAAAAGAGGGTAAGGAGGGCTTCCCTGGTGGCGCAGTGGTTGAGAGTCCGCCTGCTGAGGCAGGGCACACGGGTTCGTGCCCCGGTTCAGGAAGATCCCACATGTCGCCGAGCGGCTGGGCCCGTGAGCCGTGGCCGCTGAACCTGTGGGAGAGGCCACAACAGTAAGAGGCCCGCGTACCGCAAAAAAAAAAAAAAAAAAAGAGGGTAAGGAAAACAAAACAAAAAACCAAAGAACTTGTTTTTAATGCACGAATATAAAGAGACTTGCTTCAATAAAATTCAAATGATTTGATGTTGGTATTCTAGCTACCCAAGACTCCATTAATGGAGTTACAGATTTAGTTTCTACAGCCTTTAGTGCTTTTTCCTACCTCTACCAGAACAGGCTTAGGTACATTTAGGTACATTTTCATCAAAAGTAAAATATTACTTATAACAGCTATCAGAAATATTTAGTCTTCAAGGAAAAAGGTTAATGAATGTCTAAACAGTTAAAAAATTTAACAGACCTTTAATTATTGATGCAAAATATTTAACTTTGATAAGAAAGATGTGAACAACTTTTGGCTTTTGACTTAATAGCAAGTTTTGGGAAACTTTGAAACCAAGGACCAAAATCAACACCTAGGTTTTAATTAGCTGTGACATTTCCATGCACAGAATTTCTATGCACAGAATTATTGATAGTAATTATAAAGGATATTCTGAATTCGCCAACTAGGTTGTTTATTACCTCCTTTAAGTCTCAAAAGATACACCTTTTAATCCAAATCTCTAGTTCCAGTTCTAGTTCTGTTTATTTTATTTACACCCAACGTGTTTTTAATCCCAGTGGTCCCATCAGCACTTATTTCCAGAAACACAGATTCTAACACTACTTATTATGTCCTTTTATATAAACAGGGACAACAACATTACATAAAAGATCAGTTCATTGACCATTAATATTCTGGAATAGAGTTTTCATTCTGAAAAACAGGAATTATAATTTTTGTGTATGTTTTCATTAGGGCTTTTACTGGAAAATATTCAAATGGCTATTATTATATAAAACAATAAATAATTTTACAACATACAAGAAAATATTTAAACCTGAGACTCTTCATGTTTGCAAGTATAAAATCTCTAGGAAAAAGAGTGTTAATAAGAAATAATTTAATGACCTGCATAATACTCAAGCATCAACTTTCTTTAATACAGTGTGAAAACATTCCTAATATGATTCCTTAAAAACAAACAAAAGCCCTCCTTTTTTCGAAGTCAGTAAATATCAGCTAATTCTTATTGGCACTGGATGTCACTTCATGATTTGTTACAAATTACTAATCAATGCTGTAAAATAATATGTCAACGATATATAGTTTTTAGGGAGGGGCAAGATAAGGGTATGGGATTAAGAGATACAAACTACTATGTATAAAACAAATAAACAACAAGAATACATTGTACAGCACAGGGAAATAGTCATTATCATATAACTTTAAATGGAGTATAAGCTTTAAAAATGTTGAATCACTGCTATACACCTGAAACTAATATTGTAAGTCAACGTAAAATAAAAACTTCAATAAAAATTTTTAAAAGATACATAGTTTTTAAATGTTAAAGAATAAAAAATCAGATAAAAAAGAAACAATGCATAACTAATTATTTAATTTCCTGAATTTATGTTACATGGATAATTTATTAACTTCATGTGGGATGTGAATTATTCTAAATATAATTATTCTAAAGCAGCTGATAAAGAACAGAAATATAAAAGAGGCTGGTGTTTGAAGGAGGTGAGTGATAAAGTCAAGCTTATCAGATGTAAGGTGTATCTTCTACTCTAAAATGTCAAAAGACATAGGTCAACTTGACTTAAGGTAAAAAATGGTAAATACTTTCATATAGATTTGGGGAATATAGGAAAACAAATTTCACAACCATGAAAGCAATAACCTATCATTTGTTGGTGTCTGCATGGTTCAAAGGGTCAGAAAGGGGATAGTCTATATTTTTTTGGCAGATAAAATGCAATCCACCATAGAACTTCAGATTTCAAGGAAAACTCCTTCAAATTCAGCAGCTAACAGCTTGTCTCTATTTGCTGTCACTCTGGATCAGAGAAACCCACACTTTTTTTTTTCCCTTTCCTGCTCCCCTTCAGTTACACTTGAGCTCTCTGACTGAAAAGGTCTGGAACAGATTAAAAGTCGGGCCACAAAATAAAAAGCTTTGGCATGTTGTCAAGCCTGTCTGGAATACACATACACAGTGGGCCCAAAAAGGGAAACTAAACGCAGTAAGAGTATTTTATGAAAACTTTTCTTGGCATAGCTAACTGTACGCTGTGTGTACATACGTGTTGAAGGTGGGAGGGAGATTATCATTATTTTTTTTTGGTACTTTCTCCCATTTAAAAAAAAAGACCAAGCTGTGTGTGTAATTAATGAATCTACTTAAGCTCACAGCCAAGTTGTTTTATTTCACTTTTTATTAACTGAAAATACTTAAAAAAAAAAAAAAAAGCTTTGTTCCAATTGCTGATTTCTACAGTTAGCTAAGGGTTAATCATCATTTTTCATAATCTCGTGTAGAGGGAAAAAAAATCCCACAGTACCATTTTTTAAAATTTCCAAAACATGGACAAGCAGAATTCATTTCATTAAAGATGATTTAAGGAAACATGTCTGTTATCGTTCTAGTCCATACAAATGGCAACATTTATTAAATTCTCTACCTTACTTGGTTTCCTGTTTCAACCACAAGGGCTTATTCAAGCATTAAATAGAATCTGAAGTTGCAAATTATTAACATGCCACATTACTTTTTTAACACTCAAATAGGTCTTGAAACTCAAAAGGCTAGCATTTAAGCCAAACCGGATACCTGTCAAAATGACAGTCTCTGCCCTGATCCCACCTTTGACTTGACTTGAATAGGGGATTCAATCAGTTCATAAGGCTGGCCAATCAGTAAGCTTGGGGCAAACCCAAATGTTGGGGGTTTAAAAAGGTATACATATAGATATAGGAGAACTGCTCAGAATGTTCCTGACGGGGAAGTTATTTTACCCAACCAGCTCTGGGTAGAGTTTTTCTTTCTCTTTTTCCCCCAGGACTGTGTTTTGATGGCATTCACAGAGTTAATTCCTCTTTCCCATAAGGGCCCCACAGTTGTTGTTAGGTCAACCCCTGTAAAGCTTCAAAGGTTCCGAGTTCCCTCAGTCTGACCTACTCAGTGATCTGCACATTGTTTTCATTTAGCTGCATCCAGTCCAAGACGAAAGCTTTAAAACCACAATGATCTGCTCCTTTTTAAATACATTTTTCCATGGCTTTGGAAAAATGTCTCAGAAACCCAACTGAAGAAACTGAAAACAGTGAAAAAAAATGTGTAAAAAGGCCCTAAAAAAAATGTATACTATTATCAAAATATGCACATTTGGGAGGCGAATATTTCTTTGTGCAAATGGTGATTTTTGTCATTTGATTTGGAGGGAAATATGGCTTATTTTGGGTTTGTTTCCTAAATGAAAAACAAAGGAAAAACCCCCTTTACTTAAAAAAGGGGGGGGGCAGAAGCGAAGAGAAGGAAAAAAAGGCTTTCATTGGTCTATCTCTAGGGTGACGGGGTACCCACCCCCCCTAGGATAGAAAACATTATAATACCCAGGCACAGGATGGTACTCGTTACTCTCTTAAGTTAAGCATAAGCAGACACCACGTTACTGACAAAAGTTGATATCCCAGGTTTTAGATGAAGCGACAGACTGATTATTTCTGTAGCTAGAAAGATCATTTTAAACACGATCACTGCGTTTTCCCAAAATGTGAACGGAACAGCGAGTCTGGTTAGTAAACCACCACAACATTCCTCCAACCCCATCCCAAGAAGTCCAAGCTAAAAGGCTGATTTAGACCTGAATTTCTCAAGTTTAAAGTGAAAGGTATAAAAACAGTACTTGGATAAGTTGGATGGGCAGTCATTTTTTAAAATTATGAAGCAGTGCAATTTAATTTAAATGTACCTTCCCAAATTCACATACCAAAAAACAGTCATCAAAAATATCTAAAAAGATTTTGAGATGAACCTTTACCAAAACGAGGGTCAAGCCTGGGGTCTAGCCAAGAGGTGGTCTTGTTCTTATGGTTTATATAGTATATTTCTCCATCCTGAGTCATGGCTTGTTCCCATCCATCAGGAAGAGGACCTATAAATACAGAAAAAAAATCACGGTTGGTTTTTAACTTGGTGCATCTAAAAAAAAGTGAGAGGGGTGCTAATTTAAAAAGAAAACACATCCTGACATAAAACAACTCATTAATGCAGAATTAACAATGTGCTCAGAGAAGAAAGGTAAACCTGTATACTTGATTCTTCTCCACTAAAAGGAAATTACCCAATAATAAAATCTATACCCCCAAAGACACAGATGTAAAAAAGGTCAGATTTTTAGAAAATGCTCTGGAAGTCATGACCCAAATAACTGTTATTAGTGTTAATATAAGACATGGAGTGCTGCAGCTCAGGGACCATCCCCCAATCCAGTCAGTTTTGGGACAGTATCTTCCTAGAGACCCCAAAAGGTTCTTTAATAAGGAATATATGTAAGTGTTCTCAGAGTACCTACAGTATCATAAACATTCTGCTTAATATAAAGCACAGTTTAGCTAAGACTGCCAAGTACCATTTATTTCCATTATTTATGTGACTGACTCACACCAAGAAAACTATAGTAGAGAAAACATGGTTCCAAAAAGCTTATTCTTAAGCAGACTGGAAGTTGCTAGGAGGTGGGGATTGTGGCTAGAAGTTTAAGTTTGTCAGAGACTTGGGAAGGGGGCAGAGTAAACACCACAACTGCCGGAAGGCAAATTTCTCAGGAAGAAAAAGAGAAAAGGTACAAATTTCAAAGCTACGGAGTGAGGAAGTAATACCTGGGAGATAGGGCTAAAGAATATAGAAAGTATAAGAAGATTATTCTATCTTTATGAGGGAAGGGAGGCTAGATAGTTGCTTTTAAGAGGTAATAGCAATGAAAAGAGAGGCCCAGTATAAACCACTAAATTCAGGCATATTTCCTCCTTGTCTCTCCCACTCCCCGGCTTCCACTTGCCACTCCCACCAGGAATCAGAAAAGGCAAAGGTAAATTGGGAGAGTCTGAGCAAATGCCTAAAATTTTCCATCTGTGGACCAACACGAATTGACTGCTTACTGTGTGCCAGTCCCTGTGCTAAGTATATTAGGTACATTAACTCGTTTAATCCTTACAATGACCAAGGACATAAGCAGTAGTACTATCTCCATTCTAATGGGGAAACTGAGGCACAGAGTGGTTTAGTCGGTACATCACAAAGCTAGTGTCAGAGATGATAAACTTAGCAGCCTAATTCCTGAGACATTTTTCTCATAACAACACTTCTTTTTATTCACCTCCCACATCCAAGATCAGAGACTAAGTATGTTTCCTGTGCAAAAATGGAACAAGTTCCTTCTTTCTATACTGGCAGTCCAACAGCCTTAAGAGTAATGCTGAAAGAGTAACTTTGGTTAAACAGACCACTCACACAGGCCCATGGGACCCAAGGCCCTAATTCTAGGCCAGTTTCATTTGTATTAGGAACAGACCAATTTGCTCCTATAGTATTATCAAAGATCTACTTTGATGGGGTCAAAATCCTGTTAGGGAATGCAGGCATGTGGAACCAGAGTGTTCTGTACTCCTAGACAGGCCACAGGGGGAAGACCCTTCTCCAATCCTGAATATGGAACTCTGCACACAATGCTAACCATGTCCAGAGTTGAACTTTGCTGCAGAAATCCTGTGTTTACTAAAAAGTGAATGGGAAGCAGATCTGTTTAACACATGTAAATCAAACAAACCACTTTTCTCAGCAGCCTTCAGTGTCACTTTGGGTTCTATTTCCCCACTAGGAAGACAGAACCTCCAGAACTGAATATTAAGGGTTTGTTACTGACTTTAATTGCGAAGATGGCTCAATTGTAAAATGCTTCTGAAAAACAAGTAATTAAAATTCTAACTTCCTAAGATATCATGATGATGAACAAGTCAACAAAAGTCACTGGATGCCTTTGGAAGCATCAACCCAATGGCCCTAACAGACCTCATTATAGCCTCCAAACCTGCCTCCTGAGTAAATGGATTCCCTACTTTTTTTTTTTTTTAAACAATATCACTCTCTACCTTTGTTGTCTGAGTTAGAACCAAGAACAGTATCTTGGATACAAATCAACTTTCCCTTTCTGCTCCACCCACTCCATGCTGTAGACTCCACTTAACACTCTGACTGATCTGCTGCAGCCCGTCTCTAAGAATTCAACCATCAATAATTTTCAGCTCTTTTTCTTAACCACTACAGATCTTTGTTCCTGGTGTCTGACTTCTTGTTTCCTCTCCTCATTCCAGTGTCTCCTATCCAGCAGCCACCAGGGTTTTCTTCTTAAAATACTACCCAATCAACATTTATATGTTACTCACTGATTTTAAAAACGTTTCCCTTGCTCTCTACCATCAAAAGGAAAATGCCAGCTGGACTCATTTCTTAATAAGTCTTCCTCACACACCCAACCCTCACTCTACTTCCCCAAGTTTTCACAAAATCATGCCATCTCCTTGTATATACTATTCATGTTATCACAGACAGCCTTCTGCCCCATCTCTTATAAACTCTTATTCACCTTAAAAGAGAAAGCTCAGATGTCACCCCTTTGATTCAGCCTTCCCTGATTACCCCACATAAAATCATTAACTTCCTCTTCTACTCTGTATTAATGTTTTAACAGATAGAGCTGTATTTATTTGCTTACATGTCTGCCTTCCTGACAATGACCAGGCCACTTATCTTTTAACTCGTGTCCAGTATCTGAGTAATTGCTCACTAGATATTTAATGGAAGAATGAACATCCTGCCTTCTAATACTTTGAACTTTCTATAAACAAGCTTAAAATCATATAGTACATATATGGGGTTGGCCAAAAAGTTCGTTTGGGTTTTCCCATAAGATGTATACGGAAGATAAATATCACAAATATATCAAAAGTTTCAAATTGTCTATGCATTCACACACTGACATGAGCCACAAACATTCCTTCACAGCGACTGTACTCATTAGCCTATCACAGAACCAGATTTTGTCATAAACTATAAAACTTTTAATACAAAATTGTATTTATATATTTATAATTCATATACATGCCCTATCTGTGATTTTAAAAAATAAAAGCTACACACTGTACAGACACTCTTAACTCATAGCTGTAGGCAACATTTTTGGATGGAATTTCTCCCCCAATAAAATCAACGGCATATTTTATGTACATGAAGGCTAAACTGCATAAAGACAGTTCAGTTTCCCAGATATGCATCTCCTTTTAGGGCAGGTTTATAAATTTTAAAAGGTGGGCTTCCCTGGTGGCTCAGTGGTTAAGAAATCTGCCTGCCAATGCAGGGGACAGGGGTTCGAGCCCTGGTCTGGGAAGATCCCATATGCTGTGGAGCAACTAAGCCTGTGGGCCACAACTACTGAGCCTGTGCTCTAGAACCCGCGAGCCAAAACTACTGAGCCTACGTGCCACAACTACTGAAGCCTATGTACCTAGAGCCTGTGCTCCGCAACAAGAGAAGCTACCGCAATGAGAAGCCCCATGCACCACAACAAAGAGTAGCCCCGCTCACCACAACTAGAGAAAGCCCATGCACAGCAACGAAGACACAACGCAGCCAAAAAAAAAAAAAAAAAAAAAAAAAAAAATTAAAAAGGCAAGACAAATGTACACCTCAGAATCACTTTCTTAGCTACAAGAGTTGTCATGTAATTTCTGTGAAGTTTCTGATACATGCATTTATGTAATACTGGTATTGAAGGCAGTAAAGCAATATATACTTTTAATGTCGTGGCCTAATAAAGGCTTCATTGTCATTCCAATCTGATTCTTGATATAGTGATTCGTAACTTCTCTAAAAATTAAAATTTCAATGGGACACTGTGTTAAAGAGACTCTAAATAGATTTCTTAAAATATTTCCCTGAAATATCCTTTTACATAAGACAAATTTCACTAACATTAGATTAAGTAAAAAGGGAAAAAAAAGAATTAAATATGGCACAAGATGTTAAGGAAAAACCCAAAACAACTTTTTTTCAATTAATAAGCTTATAAGCAGAATATGTGAATGACGTTATTAATGCAGTGTTTTTTGCACCTTAAAGCTTTTGTTCATAAGTGTATTTCACTTTTACAGTTCATCTGAAATTTTTAAAAAATGTTTAAGATTTGTAGAAATGCATAATGGAAAAGTGAAAGTTTCTTGTAATCTATTCCCTGGGGGAAAAACTGAACAACTTTAGTTTTGTGATATGTTCTGGATTTTTTTCTTGTGCACAGTTTGTGACACACATGCATAACCACTGATGTCATGCTCTACCTGAACCATACTTGCTATATTCACTTAATATATATTACAGACATCTTTTCTTAACACAACACATAAGTCTCTCTCATTCTTTTTAATGGCTTCACAGATCTTACTGCACAGATATATTAGAATTCATTTATCCCTTTTCCCAGTGTTACATATCAGTTCTTTGTAAATTTTTTTGCTCTTATAAATAATAGTGCAATGCACAACCTCTGGGGGGCAGCAATGGCAGCAACACCTCTACCACTAACTAGCTCCATTAGTACCATCACACACCATGTTCTTAGCCATATCATACAGATGAAACACAGTTACATTCAGACAGATCACTTGCCCAAGGTAAACAATAAAGTAAACTTCCCTAAGGTAAAGATTTAAACCCAGGCAGTCTGACTTCAGAGCTTCTGCTTTTAAACCATACAACACACTGCTTCCCAAAGATATAAATACATTCCCCAAAACTTATGCAGGTGTTTCCATACATTAAATTTGCAAACAATCAAAAACAAAGCTCTAACTAATTTTAGACATGAGGATATAAAGGAGAGACAAGCCCGGTATACAAATAAAGAGCATAGTGATTTCTGCCTATTTTCTCATCATATTTCTAATTAAAGAATTAAATAATGTACATATGAAATACAATAATTACTATATAATTAATTTTATAAGCACTCAAATTGATACCAAATATACATACTAAACACAAAAGAATGCTTTTATATTCACTTATGTTGTTCATTTAACATTGGATAAAAATTTAATGTTGTGTGTAAAGAGACTGTCTAAAATAGGATGTCCGGGCTTCCCTGGTGGCGCAGTGGTTGAGAGTCTGCCTGCCAATGCAGGGGACACGGGTTCGTGCCCCGGTCCGGGAAGATCCCACATGCTGTGGAGCGGCTGGGCCCGTGAGCCACAACTACTGAGCCTGCGCGTCTGGAGCTTGTGCTCCGCAACAAGAGAGGCCGCGGCAGTGAGAGGCCCGCGCACCGCGATGAAGAGTGGCCCCCGCTCGCCGCAACTAGAGAAAGCCCACGCACAGAAAAGAAGACCCAGCACAGCCAAAAATAAATAAATAAATGAAATTTAAAAAAAATTAAAAAAGAAAATAAAATAGGATGTCCGCTTTATAAAAAAAGAAAGCTACTACTGATAAAGGCAAAGGAGTAGAGGAGGAAAGATTACCTTTAAACAGCTTTGCACCACAATCGAATTCTTAGTAATAGAAAAAAGAAAACTGAAAAGAAACAAATCTTCAATCTTAAATGTGAACTAAATAAACAACAATCGATCTGGGCTTTATTCACCCACAAAAAGAATTTTCAGTTAAATGCTCTCTCTTTAGAAGAAATTTGGTGACCTGATAATGCAAGGTTTCTATGTCATTATGGTTAAACTAAGCTAACTGCCGAATAACCATAAGAAGGTGAGAAAGCAAGAGTGATATATTTTCTGAATCATCAAGCTGCACAGGCTACTGAAAGTTTGATGCAAGCATCTGTTTGGTCTAGAGTTGGAATGGAGTAAGGTCAGTAAGTCTAAGGGGAAATCTAGGCTTCTCACAAAACTAGATTTATAATAAGAGGAGACTACAGGGACAGATCAAAATAAATGTAGAATACCTTTGAGTTCAATTTACATCTTGATTTTAGTGTCATAAATATTCTAACTTCTCCAAGAAGGAGTATATAAAATGAAGCAAACAGAAGTAGCAATATTTTATTTACTTAAGATAAATACAAGCTGAGCCCCACCCCTAGAATTTCTGACTCAGTAGGTTTGGGGCTGGGCCTGAAAATTCCCAGATGATGCTGATGCTGCTGGTCCAAGGAACATACTTTTGACAAACACTGACCTAAAAATAACTACTTAGAATTCTTTGGCTGGTATAGAACTGTTTCTTGAATTTATGTAACTTGTATAAAACTATAATTATTCACTGTTAGGCATCATGGGCAGTTCAGAGGCCGAACTATCAAGCACTGCATGTCTGAGAATGGCACACAGCCACATCTGCTAGAATAAGATGAGGCAAATGGCTCAACATCTATCAGGATAAATAAAGTCATAAGAAGGGCGATGCTTCTTTTTTTAAAAAACTGAAATGGCTCAAGCAACTATCATGGAGAAGTAGACCAAAATACATTATCTTGTTTGTCCTCTAATGACCAGATGGAAATGAAGAGTAGGACTCTGGAGGCAAGTAAACTGATGTGATCCATGGGAACTACTACTCGTAACTTAGCTTTAAACCATTTTTAGCTGAGAACTCTTCACTTTCTCAATTCAAATGAAGAGTCATCTCTCTGTGCTGGCAAAATATTTTCTTTATTAACTAATGCCATAAAATTTATCACATAGTATTATTTGTTTATATGCATTTTCTTCCAGGCTAGACTGTGAAATACCTAACACAGGAGTGTATATTTTGCATTTTTCTATTTTACTGTCGAGTAGGATGCCTACTACTCAGCAAGGGCAGGAATTTACATGTTGGCTGACATTAATGTAATCAAAACAAAATTCAATTAAAATTCTTTATTTATGCTTGTCAGAGAAAAATATCCCGTTTCATCCTCTCCACGTAAGTTCAATTTCTCCATTATTTGGTATCACTTAAATTGAAGGCACAGGGATATAGCAAATTCTTTTATTCAGTTAAGTATTTATTGAGTCCCTACTATATTCAGGCTCTAATCTAGACCCCTGGACATACAGAGATAAGCAAAACAGTTCCTGTTTCATGGAATTTATGTTCTAGCCAGGAAGACAGGCAGATATGTATAGTACAATGTTGGCTAACAATAAGTGCAGTGAAAAAAAAAACAAAAAACAAAATGAGTGCAAAAAAAACAACAACAAAAAACAAACCAGCATGAGTGCAAAACCAAAACAACCAAAACAACAAAAACATAAACCTGGAAATGGTGTTTTTAAAATGTGGACTAAGAAGGGCCAAACTGAGAAAGTGACCTTAAAGCTGAGACTCGTACACAATGCAAGCCAGCGTGTGGTGATGTGGGGCATGAGCATTCCAGTCGGGGAAACAGCGAGGAGGCCAGTATGAAGGGGGTAGAATAAGCAAGGAATGAGGTACGGTGATTCACTTTGTTTTTATGATCCAGACTTGATCAGAAAACCTCTCAGCATTTTAACCAGTAAATAGTTGAATGGGTTATACCTAAAGGGGACCACCAATACTAAAGGATAATAACAACGTCTCCAAACTCATGGACAACCTCTAAACATGTGAGAGTGGGCAATAAACATTTTCATCCCAGATTATGCTTACATACACTAAAGGCAGGCCCTTTGACATGGGAAAGATATGGGAGTTTTCCAAGGCTGGGCTATCATGCCTAACCACCACATCAAAGTCTTTTGGAAAAAGGAGGAGATAAAAAATAAGCCCTGGATCAAGAAGGTAAACAGAAAGAGGTCATCATTTTAATAAGATGTAAAGAGGGTGAGAAATTTGAATTAGGACAAGCAAGAGAGAGCGGTAGGCTATAATTAAAGTAATTCATAAATTAGAATTACTAACCCTTGGGGGAAATAAATTTTTATGTAGGATTTACTACTATTGGTTGAATGATAACTACTATAACAAATACTAACTTCCTGCAATGTTTTGAAAACAAATAAAATACTCTATGTCATAATACTGAAGGTGACTCAACATCAACTTCCTGCTCTTGCCTAAGGACCTTCTTGCATTAGTAATGACTAACAAACCATTTGCAATGTCTAATCAAGCCAGAAAGTCTTGATTATGCCACAAGATGAACAACCTCTCCCTCTCACCTGCCCCACAATTCAGGAATAAAGATGTCACCCAGGACACTGAAAGTTTACTAAACACACCCCTATCATGGTTCAAAGTACAGGGCTATCAAGAAGTCGTTTCCTTAGAATGTAAGAGGAGTAGCTGGAGAAGTAGATGCAATACATCTTTCAAAGGAATCTAACTTTGAAGAATTTGTTTTGAAATTCTGGTCTCTTACACTTATGATGAATCACAAACTGTATTATTATACGTAAAGCATTGTTCTAAGTTTTTTGCAAGCAAATTAACTCATTTAACAGTCCCATGGCATAGGTCCTATTATTATTCCCACTTTACAAATGAGGAAACTATTGCCTCAGATCACTTAGCCCAGACTAGTAACTGGCAGAGCCTGGATTCAAACCCAGATAGTTCTAGCTCTCCAGAACTCATGCTCTTAAGTACTACACTGCAAATACGACAAACATTAATGAAAAGTAGTGTTTTTTAAAATTTCTTTTCCTAGAACTTTCATGAAATCCCATTGCTTCAGTCATATTCACATAGATGGCTCCTACATCTTTAATGCTTCTCACAAGGTCAACACTAGTCTTTCTTCTCCACCAACTGGACACCAACACTTCAAAAAACATGTCCTCATATTTTGAGTTGACGTTACTTTAAAATTCAATTGCCCCTGTTCCTCAAATCAAACTTTACTGTAGACTTTCGTATTTCCATGACTAAACTTTAGCAGTAGCCTACCAATTGGTTTTTTCTTTTTTTTTTTTCGGTACGCGGGCCTCTCACTGTTGTGGCCTCTCCCGTTGCGGAGCACAGGCTCCGAATGCGCAGGCTCAGCGGCCATGGCTCACGGGCCCAGCCGCTCCGCGGCATGTGGGATCTTCCCGGACCGGGGCACGAACCCGTGTCCCCTGCATCGGCAGGCGGACTCAACCACTGCGCCACCAGGGAAGCCCTACCCATTGGTTTTAATCAACTGCAACATTAAACATTATATGTACCTTAAGAGCATCTTGCCTCACACCTTCTCTGGGGAAGTAGCTCTATGACTCAGGGCTCCCTAAAGCCCACAGGAAAAATTCTCAAATCTTAATTGGGTTATTCAAGGTCCTCTGTTGTCACGCATTACATAGCACAGTGCACAGGTTCTGAAAGCATCACCACTACCATTCATACCTCTCCTCACCCAGTCTTCTTTCAGTCCTTCAAACTCTTCCTCCTCTCCTCTCTCCAGGACCACCCTGCAGGCACCTTTCTCCCTGCCCTCCTTGCTTAGCTAACGCCTTACTCGTCCCTCCCCAATGTGAATGCCCCTTCCTCAAGAGGGCTTTGCTTGCATATACAGTAGTTTCCTCTACTATTGCACCCGGTGCTCTCTCTTTGGTAAGATGATCCTATCACATTAGTAATTTAGTAATCCATTCAAAGTTAGTCCTCCTGCTGCATGGCCTGTCTTTCCAGTACTTAGCAGGGTCATGCACTTTTCACCTCCACACATATCCCCAATGTACACACCCCAGCCTGTCTCCTCCTAGCCTCCACTATTTTTACCCACTGAAATTCCACTCCATTTTCATGCTGTATCTTTGCAAAGCTTTTCTCAATTCCTATCCCACTAGTAAGAGTCCTCCCCACCTGTGAACTGAAATTGCACTTGTTTTTGATTTCGTGGATGCTCACTGAAGATTGTCTTGTATTTGTTCTTTTACACTGAGTTTAATTCAGAATTTATCATTCTGCCCTAGAATACAGAAAAAGAGTTTTCCTTTTTTTTTTTTGAGTGGGTATGTTCAATTTTGCAAGGTTGCTCAGGACAAGGATGGCATCATTCATCAGAAACTACCACCAGGTTAGACTGTGATTCTTTGATCTTGCAGACGTGTGGTTTTTAAAGTATTTGAGAACTAAAATATATGCACCCCTGACTCTTCTGCAGTTTTGCTTCTAAGGGAGTCTTTCATAACCACTAACATCTGAAATTCATATGCTTGACCTCATAAGTCCTAAACAATCCTTAACAAAATTCTGTCCACACTACTAAAATTTTTAGGTAGACTCAATGGAAAAGGTTGTCGTGTATAATAAACCCTATAATATCACTGTCACTAACTTTTTTTGTGGCTTCAATAAGCAAAACACGGGACAAGCGTGTATAAATGCATTTGTTGAAGAAAAAGCAGGTTATAAAATCAAGGTTTGGTAAAAACAAATGATTTCTCTTCTGGCTTCCAAAGTAACTGTTTTATTTTCAGGGTGAAAACTGATTTAAAGTGTGCAGCTCTAAGTTATGAGTTCAGGTTTTGTCATTTTTGTGTACTGACCTAGAGGCTGGAAACTAAAAAGATTATAAATATACCGATGAAAATCTGCTTCAGGCAAATAAATGCAAGAGTGGTAGCCAAGCCATTTCTTTTTTTTCCCCCTCGAGTTCAGGTGTTCTCCTATGTCATAAGTAGCTAGAAGATTCTTCTGCCCAACTACTAGAACATACTGATGAGCCCAAACCCCCTGTAGATCACAATGCAGTGTAAGAGGAAACTCTGGCCCATACATCTGCAGGCTTAGATTGGAATTCTGGCAATGTTACTTATCTGTATTCTACTCACTAGCATATACTGTGTCCCCAAGCACCATGCTCATGTCCTGTTTTAGCAGATGCCTCACTGAACTCTACTCATTTGCCTACATCCTGACATTTCTCCCCATCAAGCTCTAAGTCTTGAAGGAATCACCTTGATTTTTTTGCTCTTTATATCCGTAGAGCTTAGCACTACCACCAAATACAACCGAAGTTTGTTGAGCTGAAATGATTAAGAACTTATCTGTGAAAAGAAGGATTGATTGATCTTGGTCAAGTCAGTCTCTCCGATCTTTAGTTTGTGCTTTTATAGATGACAGACTTTTTTTATAAGTTGGTAACGTTTTGCAGCTTTTTTTTTTTTTTTTTTTTGCAGCACGTGGGCCTCTCCCGTTGCGGAGCACAGGCTCCGGATGCGCAGGCTCAGCAGCCATGGCTCACGGGCCCAGCCGCTCTGCGGCATGTGGGATCTTCCCGGACCGGGGCACAAACCCGCGTCCCCTGCATCGGCAGGCGGACTCTCAACCACTGTGCCACCAGGGAAGCCCCTGCAGCATTTTTATATTAAATGAGCTCTCATATGAAATGGTGGAGTCATCCATTTGTATTAGGCACTTAGTAAAGGTTTTTTCCCAACTGAAAATAGAAATATTAATAAAATAAAACAAGGAATAACAAAGTGGATCTTTAATAACATTTCTATGGTTTTAAGTTCACCATTCTAGAGTCTTCTATCTGTGTAGTCCATGAACCAGCATTATAGCACCTCCTGCAAATCTGTTAGAAATGCAGAATTTTACATCTCACCCCTGACCTATGGAATCAGAATCTGCATTGAAAAAAAATCCCCAGGCGATTCCTTTATACGTTACAAATTGAGAACCACTGATTTAAAATATGGAAAACTAACAATGCTTACTTTAAAACTCTTTTATAGAACTACCTACCACTAACCCAAATTTTACCAGTATAGCAAAAGTACCATTTGATGTTACTTGGTTAAAAAAACAAAAACCAATCATCTTTGATGCATTATAAATGAAATTAAACTCTAGAGACAGCATACTTTAAAGAAAACTGTGAAAGGTTTGGATTCAGACAGACCTGGTTTCAAATCCTGAATCCAAGATTTAATTATTAGCCTTCTAACCTTGGGCAAGTTACTAATCTGCTTGATGCTCACTTTCTTTATCCAGAAAATGGAGACAAAGATCTTCTCAATTAATTGTTGAAAGGATTAAAGGAGAAAGTGCTTGACAAAGGGAAGGGCTTATAGTAGGTACTTATAAAAAAAAAAGTCGTTCCCTACTCTTTCCTGGAAGTTTTGCCATTTTGTTCTAACAATATATTTAACTTATGAAAACTTGTGTATAATAATATTGAGATAGGTTTATGAGAAAATAAACCTGGATCTCAAAGAGGAAATGACTGAATAACAACAATAGGGAACCCATAGAAGGTTTTCCCTTAGATAGTGGAAGAACCCTAGAGAGGAGTCATTTTTAATGGGCTCCCAAATTTTTCAGGATAAAGCTCAAACTTCTTAGTTGATCACACAAAGGCCTTCTTTAGATGTCTTTAGTCTCATCTCCCCACCATTCCATCACTACTTATATGGTGCTGGGGGGTGTCAGGCTCAGTAATCTCTCACATGATGCTATCTTTATCTTCCCTTTTCTTCCGTAAACTTAACTCCCACTCATCTACTAAAATTCAGGTTCTAAATTCAACCACTTCTCACCACTTCCCTTCCACCACCTTCGTTCACTGTTTCCCCTGAGTTATTGCAATTGCCCCCTAACTAATCTCCGTACTTTTAAAAAACTTACTCAGATCGTATCACTCCTCTGTTCAAAACCTACAAGTCCCTATATAACAGGGCTTCCGTGCTACCTTTCAGTGACTGTTCCAGTTGCAATGGCCTTCTTCTTACTGTGCCTCAAATGTGCCTCAGCAACTCTAAATCAGCTGTTGTGTTATGCATGGAACATTCCTCCCCTTTTCCTCAGATATCTTCATGGCTCTCAGTTCATTCAGATCTTTGCTCAAAAATCATCAATTATAGAGGCCTACACTGGAGAAACTATCTAAAATGATCATTTCCCTCCTCCATCCCCCAGTCAGTCACTCTCTGGCCCTTAACTGGTTTACTTTTCTTTTCTCTTTCCATTTGTAACTACCTGACACATTGTGTACTTGTTTCTATTCTGTACTCTCACGATTTAGAATCGTGTCCTGCACATATTTTCAATTTTTGTTGAGGGAACGAACAAACCTCTGGCTCCTTAAAGATGTCTGCTCTACCCTCCCGACCACTTATTCACTTGTTCCTCCTCCACTTTCTCGGCACTTGGTGCATGTCTCCCATAACATTTATTGTTATAATTATATGGGAAAAAAATTGTTTTACCTTGACTCCATAATCTGAGGCCATTACAATGATGTCTAGTACAAAGTAGAGCATTTGATATTTGTTGAATGAATGATGTGGAAAGAGAACAATTCAATTGTCTCAAGGTGAATAATAAGACTGTTAAAAATCATCTGTCTCTTTGTCTGTTATAGCTAGATGAACTTCCTAGAGGAAAAGGCCAAGTATAAGTTCAGAGAACTTTCTAATATGCAACTCTTCAGATTTTCTTCAGCGTAACTTGAGTGTTTTAGATTTTAACTTAATAGCTTACAGAGTTTTAGTATGTAAATTTATAAAAGATTAGCTTTCTATAAAGTTCATTTAGACTTCAGACATGTTCAAATAAAGCAATGACCTTTTGGTAAAATTTTAACCTAAAGTTTTATCACCTCTTTACCTTATTGACATCAAAAGAAAATATTATTTTGGAAAACTCTATTGTTGCAGGATTTTTTTCATTTCACTGATGCTGCCTATATATGGTAGTCTATGGATATCATTTTTAAAGAATTAGCATCTTAATCTTTCACACAAATATTTCTCTTATGAGTCATAAAATTATTGTAGCAAGAGAGTAGCCAGAAGGATTTAGAAATCAGTAGGAAAGACAAAAATAATATTCTAACACTTATCAAGAGAAAAAACAGGCATTTATTTGGTTCTTAAATGTAAATAATTTAATCTCTTTCTCATCCTTTCTACTCCAAAGCTGAGCAAAGTTTCCAAATAATCACTACAAATAATCACTGGAGAAAAGTTGAACATGGACACCTATATTTTTAAACACCACTATCTAATAACTCATTATACTAAGAAAGCTGGTGGCAAGGATACGTATCAAATTTTTTTCTTTATACTCTTTACAATATTATCCTACTCTTCTAAGTTAGTCTCTTGGTTAACATAACAGAAATAAGCTTACATCCTTTTCTTCTTCATTAGGTTCAGTATTTACAATAAAATCTCAGTAACTTTCAGAATTCAAATGAACTTTACTTTCCCAAATGATTACTTAAGAGACTTCTAATAGATTTTTTAAAATATTTGTTATTCATGCTCTAAGATCAGGTCAAGGGACATCAACAACCTTGAGTTTCTATATATCTCCCTTTGCTTTAGAAGAAAACCCCTAAAGTAAAGCAAAGACAGAAAGGAATTACCTTGTCTGAAATAATAGGGCATATAACTAAATGTATGAATACGGTACTGCCTAACACACTTGAGATTTAGATAATTATTTGGGATATCACAATTCCCAAGTGGACACAATCTTAGGAAAATGTTGACACTATAAAAAATGCTGTTCTGAAGGTACTGAAAAACCAAGTAACTATATGTCCACTTTTCAACATGATTATTTTGGGCTTCTTTAATAAAGGAATGAAGAAATGAGTACTACTTTAAAAATAGTTCTATATCGTACATGCCAATAGCTTAAGTAATACATAAACACACGCCTCGATTCCAGAATAACTGAATTTAAAGTTCTGCTGATATATTTGGGGTGAAGGGTGTCTTGCTCTGGGAGTCATTTTAGAAGTGTAGCTGGGTAGAATCAGAATAAAGAATGATAATTTATCAGCCAACATCTATTGTTCCATTTGCTAAATGTTGCTGCCTTGCCCAGGTATTCTGAGTTTTAATATTATTTAGAAAATACTTTTAAGTTAAAAATCATGACTGGAATCAGTTAATATCAAGAGTGATCCAGGGGGACTTCCCTGGTGGCGCAGTGGTAAAGAGTCCACCTGCCAATGCAGGGGACATGGGTTTGATCCCTGGTCCAGGAAGATCCCACATGCCGCGTCACAACTAAGCCTGTGCGCCACAACTACTGAGCCTGCACTCTAGAGCCCGTGAGCCACAATTACTGAGCCTGCGTGCTGCAACTATTGAAGCCCATGCACCTAGAGCTCGTGCTCCACAACGAGAAGCTACCACAATGAGAAGCCCACGCACCGCAACTGAAGACCAGCCCCCGCTCGCCGCAACTAGAGAAAGCCCGTGTGCAGCAACAAAGATCCAATGCAGCCCCCCCCTCCAAAAAAAAAAGACTGATCCCCAGTATAGAGGGAGCGAAAAGCTCTCGCCATCAGAGTAAAGTAGAGGCCATTAGCTGCTCGGACACAAGTGGCATGTTTCATCAAGCAGCAAAGTCATGAAGCCATCAAGATTTTAAAATACCATGTGTAGGGCATCACGGGGTTTAACAAAGACTTCAGAAGAACTCCTATATACTGAAGATATGATAATTGCAAGCTATGTCATCTGCAACTTGCTTGGACATTCTCACTGAATTATTTTTTCTATTTCACAAATAAATATTTTTACCTTCATAATCCCTATATATTGTTTACTGATAACTTTTATTAAAATGAAATGGACTGGTCCATATTTTTAAACAGGAAAAATGGTTCTTGTTTCCATATTACTAACCATTTTTTCAGGAACTTAACAAGTAAATCAAGATACAAACTAAATAAAACAAACAGTTTCTTAAGGATTATATTCATTTGGATTATGCTTTTGCTTTTTACTATTTTCCCTTTTCCTGTGGCCATCTTTTCTTAATTTACCAAAATTTGCAGATGAGAAAAAAGCAAGCACTAATTCTGGTTTCAAAAAGATTATTTGGGATAAGAGATTGAGAGTAATAAAGTATACTGCCTCCGTCTCATACTTCATTCATTGCTTTGACTTTGGGCTTTATTACAGTTTTATTCCTGTTTGGTATACTTAAGTGTTGTTCCATATATTACAATTTCAGACTGACAAACAATTTCCATCTTACAATAATAAAAAACTTTAAGAATCAGAAAAGGTTTGACCCATGAGAAGAAAACCATATTTATATTTAACACTCTTATCAACACTCTCACGCTTGGAGAATCTATGTGAAACTAAAAGCCAGAAGACAACGCATGACTTGCGTAAGAACCAATGATGCATATTTGATGATAAAAAGCTTACAGAGATAAACATAACCCTAAAAAATAGTGTGGTAACAGATTTAAAAACTTATTTTAAATGAAGTAACAGTAATTACCAGGCAATGTAAACTGATTACACTGTAAAATATCAGATCAGATCACATTTACTTTTATATATTCAATATATTATACCAAGCACGGTATATTGTTAATACTAATTTCTATGTACCCATCACTTTATATAGATTGTGTCATTTAATCTTCACAATAGCCCTATAAATTTAGTGTTACTATTATTATTGTCACCCCGTTTTCCAAGTGAAGAAATGAGGCACAGGTAGATATACTCACTTATCTAAGATCTCATAGTCAGTTAAGTGACAGAGCTGGGATTCAAACCCATGTCCACCTGACCCCAGAGCCCTTGATCTTAACCCCTATTCTAAATTCCTTCTCAGTTCACTCCAAAGGTGAAAAGTAGAACTTAGAAGTTTGTGAACTACAACACATGAAGTAAGAATTATCAACTCCTAAAACCTGTGGTCCGCTGTGCAACTTCCCATACATCCTTACCTCTTCTGTGCTTTTTAAAGTTAAGAAACTCATATCAACTTTCTACCTGTTATTTTCACATTTCACATCTGTCCTATGTCATATTTTCCTTGGTTACAATCTCTCTTTCCCATTTGGTCTTTGGTCCTCTGACACAGATTACACAAAGCAGAAGTAATACGGCAGGCAAATATCAAGGAAGCTCTGTACTACCCACTCTGCTTGCTTCTGAATATTTTCCCCACTGCAATGGAGGTGCTTAGCAAATTCTTCCAACACACATCACCTTCCATGATCAAGAGGGCATTTTCTCCACCCATCTTGATATATTTCCTAGGAATTCCATGCAGGTTTTCATAATGGGGAAATCAGAAAGTGCTGCATTGGTAGATCTGGGCATTAGTCAAAAATAAATGCCAGACTTAAAACATGAAAATAATGAATCCCTTAAAATGTATCTGTAACAAGACATCTGACTTTGGATTGTTAGCAAAGGTAAATTTTAAAAAAGCAGACAACTGGTCTCATTGATTTTGTATAATTTAAATCAAGGTTTACACAATTTTTAATGGTCTTAAACAGTCACCAGTCCTTTGGCACCAAGTTATTTCTGGATTATCACAGAGTATATTTTCTTGACTTTAATGCTGCTTTAAGATTCAGCAATCTTGTGGGTCACTGTTAACAAGCTACTAATAAAAAACTTAACATCTTCATATAAATAGAGCTGGTTAAAGGAGAATTACCACTTTTCTCTCCCCAAGTCCTTATCTTCTAATGTCTAAAACAAAAACCACTACTGTTTACCCAACTCTTAGTATGCAGAACTATTTTATATAGATCCCAAGCATGCATCAAAAGGCTACTAATGTGCTATAAGCATAATACATTTTTAATATAACTTGTAAAGGGCAACATCAAGTAATTTAACAGAACAGGGTTTGTGTATACTTTTATATGTGTGTATATAGTATTATATATTTTAATGTAAAGTAAAATAGAACTATTATCTTACTAAATTATTCAAATTTCCTTTAATAATTTTCTTTTCCTCACTTTTCAAATTCCTTTCACAAAGTTCACTGTCTTGTCAATTAAATGGACAGTTAAAGAATATAAATTTCTTCCTAGGATCAAGTAAGGAACCCTTTCCAGGTGCAGCTTTGTTTTAAGTGATTTCTCAATTACATATATTTAGAAATTTGGCCAATTACAAATCACACATCTCCAGTCTAGCAATGAAATTCATCATTTCAACCTCATATTTTGAAAAAGGACTTATAAAAAGCAAAAGTAAACTAATCATTTTTGCTAAACCAAATCTGAGTGAAATAAATTGGATTTCATAAAATCTTAGAACTGGAGGAAATCTTAAAATATTATTCAGTTCCATTAAAAATTATGCAGAAAACTGGAGAGTCTGGAGAAAATACAGTATTTTAAAGGAAAGTGGCCTGATTAGAAATAATTAGAACAGAACACAAAGCTGGACTCAAATATTTGAATGAGGAGAGTTTTTTAAAAAGACTAACACTAGAAAGTTCTTGTTAAAATAATTAATGATAAAAATGTAAATCAAGCTGCATTTAGCTTGATTAACCCAGTAAAGTGCTTCAAAAGAGCTGTGTACCTTCCTCTTTTATTCAAAGGCTTCAGATTACCAGGTTCAGAAGGCATTCCCTTTAGGGTGAAAATTGTCTGTAGACACGCTGCTTAACTGGAAACAGGCTTGCTGCTTTGTTACAGTAAATACCCTGGAAATTTATTTATATACCCTCACAATTCTTGCTCACTGGCTCCAGGCTCTAAAAACTCAGAAGATTATTTTCCAAGCACAGAGGAGCATCAATTTTGCTGCTTTTCTCAAGGAGAAATCCTTGACTGAGAGATAAGATCATTTTCTCTTAAAGCTATTTGAGAAATCATGCTGTGTAACCTCAGTGGAGAATGCACAGCCGCCAAACTCCATGGGTTTGTTACAGATGGATAAGGACAAGACCCTGGGTTGAACCCTTATTAAAATGACATTATGGCTATAACTTTATGTGAACATGAGGTTATCAAGATTATAGTTCCCATGACATTCATTCCCAAGCATTTCAACACCATGTAGAAGTCTTCTATTTGTTTTTAAATAGTCACTCAATGTTTCTCAGATGTGAAGTGAGACTAATAACAGCACCTAACTTAAATGACCATTATGAGAATTGAATGAGATTGTACAAAATGGCCTCATCAGGAAGCCTGACATATAAACAGGGCTTCCTATTATTATTTAATACCTTCTACTACCATTTAAACATGCTCAAGTCTCTTTCGGGGTGGCTTTTCCCATTTCAGGTCCTCCCTCCAACTCTCTCTGTCTCATACAATGCTACCCACCCACTACAATCGTGCTTCTTGCCACTTTACTCAAACTGTTCCTGCCAGTCACCTCTTTTATTAATATACAGCAGTAAGCATGTCTATTAATTTGTATGCAGTATATAAAAACACATTTCATATTTTATAAAACGCAGAGCTGAAATAAAAGATACACAAATATTCTAAAATCCATTAAAACCAATTTGATATATACTTTTGGTTTTAAACATAAATCTGAACACAAATTCTCCCCATTTCCTTAGACCATTACTATTAGAAAATTTAATAGGAAAAACATAAACAAACCAATGTTCTAAAAGAATCATAATCAACCTTTTAGATGCAAAATGCCTAATCTTTCAAAATAAAATTTATATTAATGAGTTGTTTGTTACTAATTTCCCAGGTATAGTTTTTGATGGATTATGACAAAATAAAAAATGTGCGTCATCTTCTTCGGATTATAAATACGAAGCAGCTTTCAGAACTTTTATTTGGAAATTTGATAATTAAAAAAATGGTTGTCAAGTAAAAATATCAGTCAATAAATACTTGCATAATTTTTTGCTTTTGAAAAATTTTAACTCAAGTGTCACACATAAAACAGGTTCTGAGGATAAGTAAATGTACTGATATTAAAATTAGCTAAAATGGAAGATAAAATGGAAGATTATATAAACTCTTCAAGAGTTTATATAAAGAAACTTTATGATAAGAGAAGCTCAGTCACGAATCTTGCCTTGACTTTCATTTTCTTGAATCCTTTCAAGTGTTCAACCCACCAAAGGCAAGAACATAGAGTTAATGCAACAGCAAAAACATTCTCACACATTGTCACCATCTTTAGGGGCAGAAGGACATTTCAAATTTTGTGACCTTTCCTGGTCAAGGAATCCTTGTGACAATGAACTGTACCACCCTCTCCAACTCTACCAGTCCCTTTCCAAAGGCTGCTGTTTAAGAAAATCTACAGTGCAGCTTCCAATAATATCATGTTGATCAGTTTATTGGGTAGGGAAGATGGATGGGCTGTGAAGGAGGAAGCCATTAAGGCCACTAGGGCTGCCAATTACAGCTGCCATCTGTGCCCTGACCCAGGACACTCAGTAAAGGGGATAAAGTGTGTTTGTGTGTGTTTGGGTGGGGTAGGGGAATGGTCAGAAATCCAGCCCAAATGCTCAATCCTTGATGCCAGGCATAGGGCTGCATCTTCCCAGAGGAAGGGGTACCTTTTCCTAACATGCACAAAGATGCATAATGGGTAGCTATGGCCTTGGGCCCATGTAACAAAGAAGAAGCCAGACAATTATCTAACTGACCTAGGGAAGAAGGAACTAAAGATTTACTTAGTATCTACTCCGTACTAGAACTGTAATATAAATGCTTTATATGTATTATATGATTTCCTTTAATATCTTCCTCTCTATAATAAGGGGCATGACCACTACCCATTATATAGATGAGAAAAACGGCAGATTTAAGTAAACTGCCAAATAGGAGACAGAAAAAAAATTTATACTCAGGTTTATCTTCTGTGAAAAAGGTGGAAATGTGTTAAATAACATGTACCAGCCCTAAGAAAGATGCTTTGAGCTTTATAAGTTGCTACCTTCCAGTTATTCTCAAGGTAGAACAAACATCCACTTTAAGAGGTGAGTTAAGAACACCACAGCTTGGCTTCCCATCCAAACCACAAAAGGAAGAGGGAGGAAACTTCAACTCTAAGAGACACAAGAAAGCGGCACAATAAAACACAAGCATGTCAAAGTTAACCAAACTAGGAATTTGAGATATTCACTTCAGAACTGAAACTTTAAAATCTGCTGGCTTTCGGCAGGTTATTTGAAATAAGATAAGTTTCCCTTATGAAAGTGGATAGAAAATAACCATCATCCATGCTCCAGTTTCCTTAAAAGAATAACTACTATTTTCCACAGAAAGTTTTATCAATGCACGAGCATTACTTGGTGTGCTCTAATTACAGCATTTCACTCACCTGAGGCTGAATTCATCATGTTCTGCTGCACTGGTGGACTGGTAGGGGATGTAACGTTCATCTGGGAGAGCATGGCCTTCCTGGGGTCCTGCCATGTTGTTGTTTGATCTATGTGACTGAGACAAAACATCCACTGCATTAGACAACAAATACGAGGCCCTAAAAACAACAACCTCACTTATCAACATAGGGTAGCTCTATGAAGCAGTAGGCAAAGGATTCTAAATTAGCTCTGTAAAAGCATACAGTCTTGTCACCTCACTGCTCTCACCCTTCCTCTGCAACCTTCTGTCATCCTTATATCTCTGAACTTTCCCCTCTTAGATCTTGCAAGTGCAAAATTTGAAAAAGTTATGTCTGGAGTTTTAAGTGAAGGGAAACCATTTTCACCTAGCAGACAATTATTATCTGCTTCTAATTTAAAGATAAAATGTGATTTATAAATTAATCATCTATAACAGTAGTCATATGAGCAAAACCCAAAATTCATAAGGGAATCACCCACTTTTTTCCTCCTAGAGCTATAATTGCCAATTAACATATAATTTTAAGACCTAAAACCCTTTACACTGAACAAATAAAACATGAAAAGATGAAGTCTTATTATAGTACATATTCCAAAGCCAAAACAGAATTACAAACTTGATTGTTTCCTGTGACTGCTGAATGCCTTTGTTATTTGCTAAACAAAACATTTAAACAGTTTCTACATACTGTTAACGTACTGCAAAATATCTTACACACATGCATATAGATGTCTTCATCTATAAAAATGGGGAAGAAAACAGCTAAAAATTATATGAAATATGTGACTACAAGGCATCTTGCACAGTATTTGGCATATGAGCATTCAAAAAATATAGTTTTCTTCCTCCAGCAAAGAGTAATTGTTTCGCTGAAACAAAAACTAAAAATATTATACCCATGAAACCACCTGAAAATTTATCTTGAAGAAATAGCCAGGGAAGTATTCAAAGATTTATGCAACGTTCTCTTCTGTATAATTAATAAAAGCAAAAATCTAAAAGTAGATAACAACATCTAACCAGAGGGACTAATTAAATCTTGTTACATATAACGTACTATATTGCAGCTATTGAAAATATTTTAGAATAATATTTAATAGCATAGAAAATATTCATAATACAGCTTTTAAAAGTAGATTGTAAAACAATTGAGGCTAATTGTTTAAACGTGTGTGTACTGAAAACACATGGGAAGGATAGACATCAAAATGTTTTAAGTGTTTAGATGGCAAAATTACAGAACTGTTTAATAATAGGAAAACCTAGAAAGACAATCATGAACTCATTATCTTTGAAATGGGGGAGGGAGGGCATTAGAAATAAGTTATTAAAAAAAACCCTCAAGGGCTTCCCTGGTGGCGCAGTGGTTGAGAGTCCGCCTGCCGATGCAGGGGACGCGGGTTCGTGCCCCGGTCTGGGAAGATCCCACATGCCGCAGAGCGGCTGGGCCCGTTGAGCCATGGCTGCTGACCTGCGCGTCCGGAGCCTGTGCTCCGCAATGGGAGAGGCCACAACAGTGAGAGGCCCACATACCGCAAAAAAAAAACCCCACAAAACCCTCAAATCGTTTTCTCTATGGCTATTTAAATTTCAAATCTGATTTCTCTCTTCCTGACTCATCCCATGATAAATACCCATGTAAATAGTAAAGGAAATGACATCCTGTCGTTAATTTTCCTGAAATGGAACCAGAATGCTCTCTCATCAATAATGTTACCATATCAATAACACAGTAAGAAAGGATCTTAGACTCTGGCTAGAATGGACCTTAAATATTATCTACTAGAGATGGGAGAATTCTTTTTCCTAAGCAAGCAGAAAGAAGATGAAAACAGGGGGGTAAAAAATGTGGAAGATTTGTACACTTGGGAATGACAATTGAAGGCTATCACAGACCAACTAAAAATGCTAAGAGAGAATATTTATTTAGTAGAGTATATAGTCTCTCAAATATCACCTTATCAGCACTTCTTTACCAGTCATATATGCTTTTTAGCAGTTGCACTAGCACTGCTCAGGTCTAGACAATACAGGCAAAACCTTGTACAAGTGTATATGTAAACACCTCATTCTAAAAGATCACATCCTTATCAAGCTCAGTTAAGAGTTTATTCCTTTTCCATCCTCCATGTGAGCCACTGAACAAATTAAACCCTAAAATGTTTCCTATTCAGTGCTTCTCATGCTTACAGATATAAAGCAATACACGATAATTAATACAGTCATACTGAAGGAAAGAAACTTGAAACCTGTAAGACAACCAAAATTTAGGGAAATGTTTCTGTTTCTCACTGCCTGTTACAATGTTAAGAAACCAGGAAAAATGGCCAGTGATTCATTATTATTGGCTCTTAAATATGAATGAAATTGTGTGCCACCTGCCTACTCCTTGTCTCCAGTACTTCTTTTTTTTTTTTTTCCGGTACGCGGGCCTCTCACTGTCGTGGCCTCTCCCGTTGCGGAGCACAGGCTCCGGACGCGCAGGCTCAGCGGCCACGGCTCACGGGCCCAGCCGCTCTGCGGCATGTGGGATCTTCCCAGACTGGGGCACGAACCCATGTCCCCTGCATCGGCAGGCGGACTCTCAACCACTGCGCCACCAGGTAAGCCCTCCAGTACTTCTTAAAATCTGTTACCTTTATGAGGGGTAAAAGAGAAGAGAGAAGCAAGTTCTGGATTCTGACTGTTGAAGGTTTTCTAAATATCTAAAAGGTTTCTCTGAAAACTAACCAATTATGTAAATCATATTAATCCATTTATAACTAGCTTGCAGTCCACTTGAGGGTTTAGGACCCTATTCTGATGACTAAATGACCATATTCCAATAACAAGCACATGAATCTTCCCAAATAGTGGAGCCAATCTGTAAGTCTGTTCTTAAGGCGTCTTTCTCCTTTAAATAAATTAGTGTTTTGAATATAATGCAGAGAATGTATAGTTTTACTGCTCTCATAAAAGTGATTATTTTGCTGAAATACTACTAAGTGTACAAATGCTAAAATTTCTCCTCCTGAAAAGGCTTCTGTTGAACCTCAGTAAGATAGTTTAGAGCCCTATAAAGCTACCCTATGTTACTTCAGCTAATGTCTCACTTACTCAAAAAAGATATACATTTTTTTAAGGAATAAATATGCCATTATTTAAACTGTCCCAACTCTAAAAGCATGCAACCATCTAGATGCTAAAGGGAATGTGAAATAAAATTAGCTTTAGAGTTTTTGTCTTCACTTTTTCTATAAGATTAAATCATGAATACTGTTTTATCCTAAAAAGTCAATTTGCAGAAGTATACCCCAAAATATCCAGTCTTCCTTATCATAAGAATGAAAATCTTTATAAAAACATTTCATAGGACAAAGAACTATTTTTGCTTAGACAAAATAAATAGTTTGCTAGGCCTACTCTTCCCCCAGATATTTGCACGGGACCTTCCCTCATCTCCTGGTCTTTGCTCAAATGTCTTACTCTTAGTGAGGCCTTCCGTAGCCATATCATCTAAAATCCACCCTATTTAAACTTCTACTCCCTCTTCTTTGCTTTATTTTTGTTTGATAATCCTTTATCATTATCTGACACATAATTTACTTATTTTGTTTGTCTATTTCCTCAAACTAACAAGCTCCAGAGAAAAAGGGACTTTTATCCATTTTATTAACTACTGTATCTTCAATGGTTAATAAAGTGCTTGATAAATATTTGTCAATGAATTAATGAAAAGAAAGCTGTTTTCTTTTTGCCCTAAGAACATCAAACTTTCTCCCAAAGTCCTTGTCGCCTTACTGACTTTATCAATACCCACCTTCTTTTCCAAAAATGTAATTGCAGGTAAGGATTCTAGACCCACTAGAAATAGTAATAAGGAGATTATTGGTGACACTGGCAAGAGCAGCTTCAGTGGCATGATGGGGGTACAGTGCATAGGAGGTAAGAAAACAGACAGATTTAGTTGTGTACAAAACCACAAATGGATGGATATGAATTTTTGTTTTTTTCCGGAGGAAGAAACTCAACTGTTTAAATGTGAATGAAAACAGAGTAGCTGAAGATGTGCTAAAGGATCAATGAAGAGTTATAGTCATCCATTAGAGAGTGAGAAGGAACAGAATGTAGACACTGCTTCCACTGTAAGGAGGTGAGGAAGAAAGGATAGGGTAGAAGCAAATAATTTCACTGGTTGGTCAAAGTTGATCGCATTCTGGTGTGAGGACTTCTACTCTCTTATCGAGAGATATAGCATTAAGAGGATTAAGGAGGCTGGCATTATTGGTACCTCCACTATGAAAAAGTGAGGGACTTGCACAAGGTCACATATCCAGTACACAACAAGACTACATCTGGTACCCAGGAATTCTGAAAACAATTTCTGTACTAGACATACACATGAAAAGGACAATATTCAAAAATGTAAATTCTTTGTAATATACATTGAATAACAAATAATTGCATAAATACTAAAGAGGGAGTATAATAAAAAGGCATGGTATTGAAGATTCAATAAAAGAATTTACAAAATTTACAAAATATTACAAAACAGAGTTTCTATTACTACTAGAATATAAGCTCCTTGAAGAAGGTGTACCTGGGAGAGTGCCTGGTACATAGTAGGGCTCAATAAATAGTAAACGCAATGAATATTAGAGCAGTGTGCATTATTTAAGAATGTAGGTGATTAAGAGTTCACATAAATGCTAATCAGAGAATGGGCTGAAAAGAATTTTCACTTAAACTACAGATTCTAAAAAAGGTCAAATTATAAATAACAGAATCAAAATATACAAACCAAGGAGAGAAAATTAAGCAAAACTCATAAACAGTATTTTCAGAGTTAAAAATATGAGTGGTTATATATAACATAGAAAATAATTTAAAATTTAGTTTATCTTGCTCCTAAGAATAGTCTAGCTGCTGAACTTACTACAGGAAAATAGATAAGTGTGAAATTCTCCAGCCCCTTCAAGATATGTAAATAAATTATTCTTTCCTATTACTTTGGAAAAGAAAAGGTGATTGGATTTATGACCAAGATAAACCCTATGATCTTACTCTGGAGCAGCTAAGACTGGGAAACAATGAACCTTTCAAAGTTTAGACTGATGAAACATAAGCAGCTGTACTTTGACCAAGGTCCACGTCCAGCAGCAGTCTCTCCTGCGTATACAGAGCCACCTCTCCTGTTGGCTTTTGTCTTTTACTTTATACTACAGAATCTGGCCTTACGTATTAGATGACTTAGCAGAATCCATGTAGAACCAAAAAAGGGGCAAAAATCTAAAGTGAATCATTAGTAAACTGACGTTTTGCATAATCCCACAAAAGTTAATTGAGGCTACAGTATATAGAAATATTTGAAGCGCTTTATATCCTCCTGTGAGATGTGAACCTTATGAAACTCAAACGTGGGCAGGGAATATAAGGAATTCTGATCTTATAAAGAATAACAATATTACTGTCACATCTTCAAATTATGGGGAAATCCATAAGATCATGAAATGCTACCTGAAGAAGCTACAATGGGGAGACCCAAAGATCTCATCTCTCCAGGACCGATGTTCAACAGGAAGATGATACCATGCTATTGTTTCATGAGTCTCTCACAGAGATTGAACAAAATAATCACTTACTACAATTTATTTTTATTTTTTAAAAATTTATTTATTTGTTTTTGGCCACACTGGGTCTTCACTGCTGTGCGTGGGCTTTCTCTAGTTGCAGCGAACAGGGGCTACTCTTCGTTGCGGTGCGCAGGCTTCTCATTGCGGTGCCTTCTCTTGTTATGGAGCACGGGCTCTAGGCGCTCAGGCTTCAGTAGTCGTGGCTCGCGGGCTCTAGAGAACAGGCTCAGCAGTTGTGGCGCACGGGCTTAGTTGCTCCGTGGCATGTGGGATCTTCCCCGACCAGGGCTCGAACCTGTGTCCCCTTCATTGGCAGGAGGACTCTTAACCACTGCGCCACCAGGGAAGTCCCTTCCTACAATTTGTTAAGATTAAGTGATATGCCCAAGAGCAGCGGAATAGTATGCAGCAGAAATGGGATTTAAACTCAGGAATGAGAACTGATGCAAAAATCTGCACTCTTTGTACTATATCAGACTTCCTTTTGCTGTGAGAGTATTTTGGATGTTGTTTAGATTTCTTAAGACTAACCTCTACATCACTACTTACCTGCCTCTAATCCCTACAATAATGAAGTACAAGGAGACAAAAATCTCTGCAACAACACTCAGTAGACCAAACACCCAGTCACACATAGCCAGGATTAAAATAAATGTTTTTTACCTTCTGGCTCAGTGTTCTTTTCACTTTACCTTATTGGTCTCTAAAGAGGAAAAGATTTTCTAAAATGATAATCTGCCATTTGCAGAATAAAATTTTTTCAGGGAATGTAATTCAAAAAGAGAATCAGAATCCTTTTAAATGCTTCCTTGTTTAATTCGCCAACTATTAAGACTATTCCAAGACCAGCAAATGAGCTCTACCATCAGAACAGAAAGTTGCCTTTATTATAAAAATGCACAATCATTAGAGGTGTTAATGATCAGTTACCTGATGGCACTCGTAAAGAGACAAATTGGTTATGGGGATATTATGCCTACCATTTCTACTCACTTAAATTGGTGGACTGCAGCTCTAAAGTTACACTGGTTTTTCTCCTTCCTACTTTGTTTCTTACTTTAGAAACAAGAATATTGGCACCGGTATAAATTAATATACAGATATGATAATCTGCAAGTTGCTTCCCTATCTAGGCATTGTCTTCCTGTTATAATGTAGTGTCTAATCTCCTAAGAAAGTAATTCCTCAGAATCTAATAAAAGTAACTCTCCCTACTATTAACTTCAACAGATATTGTCACAATGGCACATAAACATTTTAAGAAAGGAGTGAACCCACTTTGGAAGTGGGTCATGGAGAGATGGCTTAGATAATGTATTACTAAAAAAAAAAAAAAAATCCTTTATGCAAATCAAGTGTTATCAACGCTATAATCAACAGCTATATAAGCTTAATATGAGTATCTGATTCTTTTGAAATATCTGCTACATTTCTTAAGACTACTGTTCTTCCTCAGGTAATCTTTTCCCCAGCTGGCCCATAAAACACCTAATTTCTACCTTACCTTTTCAAGACCCAGATCCCTCCTTTCAGAAGTCTTTGGAATAGTAAGAAAGCAGACATAGATTCAAATCCCAGTCTCAAATTTGCCAACGATAAACTGGGTTGTACAGGCAGGTCGTTTAGACAAATGGTTTCATCTTCGTTAAAATAAGACTGATTTATTTACTTACTTCCCAGGGTTTTGAGAATTAAATTCAATAGCATACACAAAAGCAACTAGTACTGTGGCTCCCAGTACACAAAAGGCTCTCAAATATTTCTCCAGACTTCATTCCTGTGCTAGTCCAATAGTATTTAAAATAGGAAAAACTTCATGGTAGACAGGTTAAGTCAAGAACATGTTTAAGAACGAGATGACTTCAGTTAAGTGAGAATGACAGGTCTGGGGCTTTAAGAGCTCTGAAAAAGAGTCTGGTTTCCCCTGATAGACGATGAAGAGATGCAGCAGACACTATAGGTTTCAGGGTAGGAAACAATGTTTCCGGACCATTAGTTCAACTTGCACAAGGCCATCAGCTTAGAATAAGAAGGAACCATGCAGGTACGACCATACTGGCTCCCAGGAAAAGAGCAGCAAAATAATTTGGGAGTAAAAGAATAATCTCATTCATATAACCAAATGTCTTAAAATATTCATTGTGAAAAATCACTCCATACAAATTTTTTTTTTTATTTAAGCCATAAAATGGTCAACTCTATCCACCTAAACCAAGGCAAAGAAAAAGCTACACTTCTTATGAACCAGGCAAAGCACATCCCAACAAATGCTAAGGTGCTCTTCAAATTCTTTGTTGTATGTTTCATCTATCAAATACTAAATGCATAACCCTTACTTAAGGGATACAGAGCAACGTAATGGGAAATGAGTTTTGTAGTGATAGAAACTACTGATGACTATCTCTACCCTCAAAATTTAGGATAACCTTATGCTACTCATTAGTGAACGTATTAGAGAATTAAAGTAATGTAGTTTTAGTAAAATAATTTTAGTGATTAACATTGATACTGACAAAGTTTACACACCTCAAGGAATGGATAATTAACAATTTCCCTTACATCCCTACTCCTTAAAGAGTGTGGGCCTTGAGCCAGCAGAACTGACAAAACCTGTGAGGAAGCCTGTTAAAAATGTCAGGGTCTCCTCAGGCTCCACCCAACACACTGATTAAGAATCTGTAGCTTAACAAGATCCATAGGAGATCTGTATGCACATTAAAAGTTTGAGAAACACTGCCTTAGACACTACTTGATCACCTATGCTGTGTTTTAAGTATGACTAATGCCTGGAGGGTAAATATTCTGTATATGTATATGAAGAACTACATGGTGTAGATATTACAGTTAAAGCAAAACCAATAACCTGTGGTAAAAATTCAAAGTTTAATTTGCATCATTACTGCAGAAGGGTACACTGAAATCTACTAGCCACTGACTGTAGCACTGTAAGTGTATTCATTTACATCACAAGGAAACAGCATTCTCACTGTTACATCACTGGTGATAGTTCTCTACTCTTTCATGCCTACTCTGAATTTAAAACAAAACAAAAAGCACTGCAGCTTTTCAAAAACTGATTTGGTGTTGTACTGATAATTTTTATTTAAAGCAACAGTTCTCAATTTAGAAATTGGGGGAAGGGCATTTTTCGTTATCACAGTCTTACAAATATACAATGGGGAGAGGGTACTGGATGCTAGGTTTCCTGCAATGCAGTAGATGGTCTTCCACAACTTTGAATGTCATGCCACACATTCTAAAAAGCCAAATTTTACACAGAACTCCATTTTATACATAGACAAAGTATGTTTTGCACAATTTTAGTTACATACCAAATTTTTCTGGAAGGCAATCAATTACACTTAGTTTTGTTTGGAAATCTGTTAACAGTATATACTTTTTGGATAACCACATTATCACAGCAATGCCCTCTTGGTATTTTAGTTACCAACTCAACACACTTGATCTTTATTCAAAACTGTCATGTTCATGGCAATTTTAGGTACAGATGCAGGCACTTGACTACTTTATTATAGCTTCAAATATAGAATACCCAAAGCATTTATAAATTAATATACATGTTATTTTTATCATAAATTACTTTATTTCTCCTCCATATTGCATAATTCTGATATAATGTTGACTTTTAAAAATTATGTATGTAGTTAAATTGTTACATATGAATTTCATTTTAGGATACTTTCCCAAATATTTATTACTAAAAGAGGCTGATGAGACTGACAGGGATAAGAGCCACTGCATTAAGAGACCATTAAACTATCAATATAAATAGAGAGCATTTTTATATCATAAGTCTAAGATGTCTTTCCCATCAGATCATGAATTTCTGGAGGGTAAACGATCTCAGCCTCCCTTTCTACATTTCATACATGAACACAGTGCTTTGCATAAGTGCTCAATAACCTGTCTGATGAATTGAAAGCTTATTCTACCGGGTTATTCTTTAACCACCAAGGAATACTGTGACCTAAATCCTAAATGGAGTCAATATGTATGGTTTATCCCCTTTTCATAATCCACTTTTGAAAATGTTTTTCTTCTAAACTGTAAAACCTACTTTTCACAAAATCCCAACAATGTAGTCCTAAATTGGTTGTACTTCACAGTTACCTAACAAATTGGTTCTTTCCAACTCTGCCAAGATTCTGTGACATCAGATGGCACAAACTGGTCATAAGAATTTAACATAATTTACAAACTAAACCAACAGAAACTTTAAAAAATTACATCTGACAAATGTTTAATCCCTAACACACCTTTCAGACCTTGTGTTGAAATAGGGGAAAACCAAAATTAAAAAAATTTTTTTTGGCAATAGTGACTTGCTTAGATAGATCCTTTGACAAAATGCGTCTTTGTGAACTTATCTTTTGCTGCTTGGGCCTGTAATTGTGGGAACTGTGAGAAGTTCCTAATTCTTCCCAATAAAGCTAAACAAAGATGAAATGATAGAAGTGTGCCCTGTTTTTATGCTTATAGAAAACTGGGCAACCAAATCACCACCATTCCTCAAGAAGGTGAGAACCTTTGTACTGAAGTATATGTAAGACCACAAAACCTAAGTATCTAATGAGAAGCCAAGTGACCAAACTAAAGAATTCTTTTTATCAAGCAAAGCTGACTTTTAGGAAACAACAAAAAATAAGAATAAAACCGGATAACCAGGAATAACACAAAATAGATATGAAAAATCTTTTCATTTAAAAACTTCTGTTACTGCTGTCATGCCCTCTAAATACTATGATGGCAGGACTGGTTCTAAAATTTAGAAGCATGGGCAGTCAGCCCAGATTTATTGCTCACTTACCAAGTCCATGTTTGTTGTGCAAGTGTTATTTATAGAGTCACATGCTAGAGGCTGTTCCCAAGCTAGCCAAACCTACACGCTTAATTGACCCTAGGAACAATGATACATTATTCAAGCTAATCCTTCTATGAGCTACAGTTCCTAAGCCACAACCATATGCTTTTTATATTTGTATATGTCTACCATGAACTATTTTTAGAACCCTCAAAAGTTAAGAGATATACACATACTATAATTTCTTGATAAGGATGAGAAAACTTACACACTTTGCTTCTATGACAACAGTTTTTATAATTACTGGAAACCAATATCTTATATTGAACTGTAAATAACTGGACTATCACTAAAGGCTTAAAGATGGGTTAAAATTATGAACAAGTGTAGGCAGAAACACATAAAAGCAAACGTGACAATTGATTATACTCTGCTCTACAAATTGTATAACCACACTGCAATCTGACCCTATAGCCTTAGGTTGAATAAAATTAGTATTTGCTCACAAGTATGAAATCAATTTAAACACAAACTTAACCATGTTGCCATATAAGAGTGACATGCTTATATACATCTCCCCTTGGAAATTATTCCCTAAGGAAGGGATAGGATGGAGCAGTTATGAGAATAATGCCAAAGCTACAGTGGAGGCTTCTTAAAACACACACAGTTCTTTCAATCTTGATCCCACATGGCTTTTATCTGTAGTTACGTTCAGCAACATTCTTTCAATAATGACTGAGAACATTCTCCCCAAAAGTTCAAAAAAAAGTGTTCGTCCTTATTTCATGTTATAGAAAATGACAGATGTCATCACAGTATGAATTGAGGCTCATAATTTTGTTAATAGAACAAAGACCAGAATTCAAGTCTCTTGATTCTCAATTATAAGGTCTACCTAGATTCTTTCATAAGAGTCATCTTAAAAAAAGAAAGGAAAAAAGAAATGGCTGAATGGCAGAACTATGACCAAAAATTAAAAACAAAACAAAACAAAACGCTAAGAAATATTAAGACACAGAAAATCTATAAACATTATTCAAAATACAGTCCTGAAACCACTTGCATCACAATTACCTGGAAGACTTATTAGCTCCTCAGTATTTTTAAGCACAATAAGATTGGAGAATAATTTATCTAACATCTTTACATATTCTTTCATTATCTGAGATCCTTACATACAATAAGACATTTATTTACCATAAGAACTAGATGAGGAATACAATCTCTTCTAAAGATGGTTGATAATTTTCTCACATTCCACTGTTATCCTTAAAGTGATATTCCTCAGCAAATACTGTTTCAAATGAAACTATATGTCAGATGTCAAAAAGAAGTAACTTTCTTATACATGTTAAAGACCTTGGCAGTATCATCCTTTCATTTTATAATTGTCAGTCTAGGGGTAAAAACAAAACAAAACAAAACCCTGTGAAGGTAAGGAAACAAATCTGTTGAGTACCAACTCTCACCTCATCTACCACGACGTGACTTAGGCCTGAGGCCCTCAACCAGGGACCAAGGAAGACAGGTTTAGGCAGTCAAACAAAGCTATAATCAGCCTTCTGCATCTCATCAGACGCAGTTGGCTTCCAAATAAGGATCTGTTCAGTCTGTTGGCTCATGTGTCTACCGTGAGGAAATCACATTAAGTTACAAAGCTGGAACCATATTCATTGCATATTTATGGCTACATTCAAATTTTCAACTGTTATCAACAGAACAGGGTTTCAGCCACCCAAAACATTAACACAGGATGAGTCTAACAGCCTAGGAAACATTTCCCAAGTGGTAAATCACCAGGAAAGCAGTTAACAATATCCACAATAAACACTTTTAAGCAAAGTAGGCAAATGGCACGACTTTTAACATAAACCCCAGGACCTCCTACCACCACCATTTTGATGGAAATGATACAATGAAAGAATCTTATATATATATTTTATTCTTATATATGTATTTTCTTTTAATCACAAATTGCTTTAAACAATAGTTGGATAACACTGTAGAATGTCTTCAATCATCTAAAAACAATCTTACTGAAATTAGCAAAATAACTTGGGGAAGGACCCCAAAATCTAAAGCAGTTAAATTTATATACTCTACACCCCATTTTCAGAATGAATACATATAATGCACGTTGAACAATGAGAGGTGGTTTCTATACAAATAAATAGTAAGCATAGAGTCTTAGTCTTAACTGCATTTCATTAAATGTTATATAAAACCTTTTAATTTCATGTCTTGTTATTTAATTGCAAGATGTCATTTTAGGGCATGCTGGTTGCTCGGATAACTGAAATTTTAGTAATGCCTTCAGGGGTTCCACAAGGGGTTTCTCAGAACAGAAAGCAGGACACTGGTGGAAAAGTGCTACATTTATTATTTAACTTGAGACTTAAGGTACCCAATCTCAGTCAAGTCATTCAACTTTTCTGGACCTCACCTTCAGTAGCTGTGATATATGACAGGCCTCCATTTAATAAGAACCAATACTTCACTTTTTGAACACCTACTGTACAAAAACCAAGCATTTTATCCATATGACCATTTTCAAAGTAAATAAATATCTGATAGCAAACTTGGAAAAATTATCTTGAATGGAGTGATAGAACCACTTAGCTACATTAAGGTTACTGGTAAAACTAATAATAAATAAATGAATAAATTTTACGTGAAGGACTTTTGCAGGTACTAATAAGGTGGTTTGCCAGGCCTGTGTATTTTAAATGTGGCAAAAGGGAAGTAGGACTCTTTCATTCACGGCCAAGTAGACACCCAACCTTTCTTGCATCCAGTAAATTCTCTTTATATGGTCATGCCATGCTGCTAATTTTTTTTTTTTAATTAAAGAAAATAAATGCTAGACAGTCATCCAACCCAGGTTTACCTTATTAGGTAGAGCTGACTTACATAGAATACTCAGTAGTCTATCTACACTAAATTTATAAATACAGATTAAATGTCTCCTTTCTGTCTCCTCTGGGCTTACTAAAAGAAGAAAAAAAACCCCACTTTATAAATTGCCTAGTTCACCAGAATCAGAACATTTTTGCTCAAGCTGAAAACTGGGATTCAACTTGGTTTTTCTAAGTTGCAACTGAAATGTGATCCTGTCAGTGCAAATACAGTTTTCTTCTTTGAACCTTCCAAGTTAAATGACTATGAAATTCAATTATACTATGAAATATATTAATACCTTTTTGAAGCCGATTTTTATGGATATTTGTAGAAAATGTTTCAGTCATAGTCATTAAAAGGAAATTAACAAAAAGGTTATACTGTAAACACTAAGTAACATGGTCACTTAGGGACTGTCTCAATCTGAGCCATGCCCGTAGGTCGAATCCTCACTTTCATGAAACATGCCCAAAGAGTAGTTTCTTAGGTATCTAGTTTTTAGGTATTTTTTGTTTGTTTGTTTTGTTCTTTTCTTTGAGAGTTCCTATGTACTCCCTCTACTCTGATTAAGATGAGAAATGCCCACCAGCTTACTGAGAAAAAATCCAAGGTCTAGGAATCTAAAAAGTTAATGAAGAGACTACTTACTAGATTAGGAGTTTTACTGAAATTCTCCTTCAATAACTAAAATGATTAATAACTAAAAAGGGTCCCCAAAGCAGGAACTTAATTTGGTTATCTGTGGAACTCATTTTGTTAAACTTCTAATTCACATATAATGGACATATAGAAAATAACTGATTCTTTAACACAATATCAGAACATACTATTGGATTTTACGGTAAGACTGAAATACCTAAAGTATAAAATAAAGGTTTCTTTGTATCTTAAAAACAAAAACAAAAAAACTCCACCTCTATACAAGAGTTTTCATAAAACATTTTGTCCACTACAAGTTTGGGAAGGAGCAACAGTTGAGTGGTAGAATGGGCTATAATGTCTGCATATTATGAATCACTTATATCTGTGAAATTGTGGAAAGTTTTTGTCACTATTGCTTAAGACTGACAAAACGGAGCTGTTGGACAAAGACAAACTATATAAATGGTTTAAAGGATGGAACAGACTAGGCCTATTTGGAATGCTTCAGTCTATAAAGACGAAGTCCAAGTGGAGATATGATTAAAATCACAAATGGAAAGGAAAATTCCAAAGTTCTCAAAATATGAAAAACACTTCACACCTAAAGGAAAATTTCAGCCACCAATCACTATTTCATGCCTCCATGCCTTTGTTCATATAGTACCTTGGCCTTCAATTCCTTTTTCTCCCCCACTCCTCTCTTGTCAAAGGCCTTTGAGCTGGCTCAAATGTCAGCTCCTAGGAAGGTTTCCCTGGGCTCTCTCTGCCTCCACTCGACCCCTTAACAGGTCTAACTGCCCCCTCCTGCCTTCATGGAAATTTCTTTAGAATTACTACTATACTGATCAGAGGGGTTATTATGCGTACATGTTCTTCAATCTCCACTGTAATATACATTCATAAATGTTTTAAGGAACAAAAGAGGACATACATGGAATTTTGTACATTTATGAAGCCCTATGAAGTGTGAGGCATTATTTTTTTTGAAAAAGTACTAAACCACCATAACAAATATTATATTAAGGCAGAGAAAACATCTAAGAGTCTAAGAGTTTAGTTTCATTAGCATTAGGCCAAACTCTCATTCTATGAACATTTCAGATGCATAAATTGAAGTGGAAACACACCTGTATCAAGAGTTTTTATGTGATCAACCAAGTGGCATCAGCCAGAAGACCCAGTACTTGTCTAGAAGAGTTCCTCAAGATCTCAGAATTACTTAATCCAACAGACTCATATTACAGATGAGGAAAATGGCAAACAAAAGAAAAGAAGAGAAGAGAAAAGGAGAGAAAAAGGAAAAGAAAGAAATGCTGCTAGCTCAAGCAATCTTCAAAACCATGTAAAAGCCTTGCAAAAACCATCAACATTAGGCAGCATAAAAGATCCCAAATCTGCACAGCAAAAGACACTAGCAACAAAATGAAAAGACACCTATGGAATGGGAAAAAATATTTGCAAACCATATATATCTGATAAGGGGTTACTGTCCAAAATATAAAACTCAATAGCAAAAAACACCTACATAATCTAAATAAAAATGGGCAAAGGACCTTAATAGACATTTGTCCAAAGAAGATATACAAAGGTACATGAAAAGATGCTCAGCATCGTTAAACATTAGGGAAATGCAAATCAAAACCATGATGAGATATCACCTCATGCCTGTGAGAATGGCAAGCATTAAAAAGACAAGAGAATGCTGGAGAGGATATGGAGAAAAGGGAACCCTTGTGCACTGCTGGTGGGATTGTAAATTGATACAGACACTATGGAGAACACTATGGAGGTTCCTCAAAATATTAAAAGTAGAACTACCATATGATCAGGCAATTCTACTTCTGGGTATTTATCCAAAGAAAGCAAAAACGCTAACTCAGAAAGATATATGTACTCCCATATTTATAGCAGCATTATTTATAATAACCAAAATATGGAAACAACCTAAGTGTCCACTGATGGGTGAACAAATAAAGAAGGTGTGGTGTGTGTGTGTGAAAGGATATCCTGCCGTTTGCAACAACATGGATGAACCCTAAGAACATAATGCTAAGTGAAATAAGTCAGACAGAGAAAAACAAATATTGTTATGATCTCACTTATATGTGGAATCTTAAGGGAAAAAAGTCACAGAAAATTACATCAGCTTGTGGTTATCAGAGGTGGGGGGGGAGAATTGGATGAAGTTGGTCAAAAGGTACAAACTTGCAGTTATAAGATAAGTACTAGGGACGTAATGTACAACATGGTGACTACAGTTAACACTACTGGATGACACATATGAATGTTAAGAGAGTAAATCCTGAGAGTTCTTATCATAAGGAAAAAAATTTTTCTTTTTCTTTTCGTATCTATATAAGATGATGGACGTTAAGTAAACTTATTGTGGTAATTATTTCACAATATATACAAGTCAAATCATTATGCTGACACCTTAAACTTACACAGTGCTGCATGTCAATTATATCTCAATAAAACCGGGGAGGAAAATCCCAAATCTTTTGTTCTTTCAATAACCTGTTTAGGTCTGCTCTGTCTCATAAAACCTTCTTAACTACTTCAGCTCTTAATGATATTTTATTTTCCAAAATTGTTACAGTAGTTATAGCGTGTTACTTATCATCCAATCATTTAAACATTCAACTTCTTAACACTAAGCATGGTAGTAGGTGCAGGGTAAACATAGATGAATAGAAATGTTTCATGGTTCTGAGGGATTCTATGTCTACTATAGGTTGTGTGTTTGGTATGTTTTAACTCACCAACCAGATGATGTTTAAAATGTTTACAATTGTTTGCTTATTGTTCATAAACAAAACATTTATTTTCCTTTCTTGTACACTACATCAAGGCAGAGAATAACAAACTCAAGTTACTGATTGGGAGGAAAGAAATCCAGAATATTCATTTTATACACACACACACACACACACACACACACCCCAAGATTGGCTGCTAAAATTTCCTTTTAATTACCCAAAGACAGCACAACTTGCTTCTACTAATTGAAGCAAACCCTGACTTATATTCAGATCATTCAGTTATGTTCTAGGCATAACTAGAATCTTTTGAATCACTAAATTGGTGATTAAGTCAATACAAATAAAAGAACTGCTGAAATCAAAGGGCAAACTTACATAGACCAGGACAATGTTAGAACTAAAAGGAAACTTGAGGACCATCTGACCAATTTTTTTTTTTTTTTCAGTACGTGGGCCTCTCACTGTTGTGGCCTCTCCCATTGCGGAGCACAGGCTACGGACACACAGGTTCAGCGGCCATGGCTCATGGGCCCAGCCGCTCCGCGGCATGTGGGATCTTCCCGGACCGGGGCACGAACCCGTGTCCCCTGCATCGGCAGGCGGACTCTCAACCACTGCGCCACCAGGGAAGCCCCATCTGACCAATTTGTTTAATTTTATAGATGAGGAAATGGACAGATAAGAGAGTCATTTAACTCAATGCGTGCAATGGCACTATTACACAGATTTTCTAACTCACAGAGTTAGTATAGTTTCCTTTCTAACTCACAGAGTAGTATAGTTTCCTTTGGCAACACCCAGACTGATCTCTTAAATCAAGGAGCTTGGCCTAGAGAGGCCAGAGTGGAAAGGTACATGGGCACTGCCTTACCTGTCCAACAACTGCTAACATCCAGGTCACTGGCAGAAGCATCTACAACTGCTTTGGTGCCTATGACTCAGAAGATGAAAAACAATTCAGGACAAAGCCATTTCATCAGCATCTTATGAGTTCTTCATTAGCCAGGTGCTTACTGAAGACTGAATATGACCAGATTGAGTATAATACACTTCCCTTATCCAGGTCAGTGATAAAGAAGAAAGCGTACCCTAAAAGTTACTTCACAGGTAAGTGCAAGGCCCTCTTTATTTGGACTCTCAGTTTTGGGTATTAATTTACTATTAACTACTATTTATAATCCCCTACCTTAAATTACAGGGAAAATGTCTGGAAGTTACACTAAGGCCTCTTCTGTTTACTCCTGGACACACAGCTGTCTGGCCTCCAGGTAAGTGGGCTGTGATACACTGCTTACAGGTTGAGCACTATTCTTGATCTTCTTGTAAGTCCAATTTTCCCTCACTTTGTAAATGACAAAATTGAGACTCCTGATGGTCATTCAACCACCTGCCTGAGATCATGACACTAAGTGGGTGGTAAAGGGAGAACTAGAATTCAAGTCTCCTGTCAAGCAACTTTTCTCTCCACAACCCCAACCCTCTCTCATACCACAAAACAAAACAAAACAAAAACAAACAAAACCTAAACCCAAGCCAAACAATACTGCCTGGACTACAGTTCATTTGAAACACCTACTGAACACTACTAAGTCAAGGTACTGCTGACATCAAATGAACAGGACATGGTCCCTGACCTGGAAAAGTCTCCTTTCAGTGGGGAAGATCCACTAAGATAAAATTTTAATAAAAAATGATAGAAAGGGAGGCTCATGGTGTTTGTGGAAAGGTTCTTGGTCCAACCTAGGGATACAGAGGACACACAGAGGAGATAACCTCTGACCTGAGTGCTGAAAAATCTATAAAACTAGCTTGTTGATGAGGCTGGAAAAGCATTCCACAAAGAGGGGGGAAACACAGGCTAAATCACATAAGTGTGGTTTTTGTCCACTTAAATAAAGAGCTGGAGTAGATTTTAGTTAAACCGCTCTGGCTGAAAAAGATTTAACATGACTCTAGCAATCAAATATGTCTCCAGACATTACTAAATGCCCCATGGGAGAGAGGGGATAAAACCTATCCTGGTTGAGAAGTACTGCTCTAGACTTAAGAATAAAGATCATGTTCTATTCAACTCTGTAGTACCTCTAGTTCCTAAGAGTCCCTTATATGTTCGATAATGTTGATTCAGCTAAGCTTTTTTGTACCTGTTATATTAAAATGTTATCATTTAACAAATACTAGGCTAATGGATATAAATATATACATATATGTGCATGTATATACACATATATACATATATACACATATATACATAAACATGGAAGAATTTTAAAAATAGATCTAGGAATACATGAATCACCAGGATAAGGATGGCTATATACCTCTAGAATATACACAGAACATCTATATTATTAATAAGAACAGATATGGTTCAATGTCCATTGCAGGAGAGATTATTAGAAAACACTAATGATCTTAATACTTATAAGTCCCTATTAACTCTACGTGGCAGATACATTTATTGATCACCAAAAAAAAATCCCCAAATGCTCCCCCACGCTTCTATGCCCCTTACAATGAGGAGCAGTCTAGTAACTTGTTCTTGCCAGTAGGCTATGCTAAGTTCCGTGTTTCAGGCCAAAGCATAGAGCAATATGTATGAATTTTCCATGTTTCTCTGCCCTTTGTGTGATAACAATGAAGGCAATGCGTCATAATGGCAGTCACAAGAGAGATACATATTGGGATGCCTGAATCACCACTAAGAAGGAAGCACCCTGGAAAGCACCAAATCAAAAAATATCTTGTGAGTGAGAAATAAAGCCCTTAGACACTGAGATTTTTTGGGTCATTTGTTACCCAGCATAACCTAGCCTGTCCCAATACAAAATACAAAAAAGCGCTGCTAGTATCTACATGTCCATTCAGATGTTTGAGACATGAGAGTATGTAGAAGAATCTTTATGGGCTCTAAACTCATATGACACACACATAAAATAAGTGTTCAAAAATTTTCACTGTGAACACTATCTTTAATTTAAAAGATAAGGAAGGACATGAATAGACATTTCTCCAAAGAAAAAATACAAATGGTCAATAAGCACATGAAAAGATGTTCAACATCATCATTATCATAGCCATTAGGAAAATACAAACCCAAACCACAATGAAATACTACCTTACACCCATTATGATGCTTATTATCAAGAAAACAGCAAACAAGTATTGGCAGGGATATGGAACAATTAGGAACCCTTGTGCATTGCTGATGTGAATGTAAAACTGGTGCAACCACTGTGAAAACATTTGGCAGCTCCTCAAAAAATAATTAAACATAAAATTACCGTATGATCCAGCAGTTCCACTTCTGGATATACACCCAAAAGAACTGAAAGCAGGGACTCAAGCAGACATGTGTATATCAATGTTCATAAGCAGCATTATTCACAACAGCCAAAAGGTAGAAACAACCCAAGTGTCCATCAACACATGAATGGATAAACAAAATGTGATGTACGCGTACAGTGGAATATTATTCAGCCATAACATACAAAAAAAAAAGGACAAATATTGTATTATTCTACTTATAAGGCAAGTTCATAGAGACAGAATGCAGAGTAAAGGTTCCCGCACTCCCACCCACCATGGGGAGAATGGAGAGCTACTGTTTAACATAATAGGTACAGAGTTTCTATTTGGGATGATGAACAAATTCTGGAAATGAATATTGATGATGGCTGCATAACACTGTGAATGCACTTAAACACCACTGAACTGTGTACTTAAAAATGGTAAATTTTATGGTATGTATGTTACATACCACAATTATAAAAAAACATTTTTAAGGTAAAAAATTAATCATGCAGGCTATTTGCCGTTTCTTTTTCCTTCACAACCTAAGGCCTGGTGAAATTCTTCTAAATGTAGTAATGAACCACAGTTCCAATCCTGTCTACCAAGAACTGCCTCAAAGGAAGTTCAGTAAACTTGCAAACAGGGAAAAATTCATGAAAAACAAGATCTCTATGCAATCTCTACTGACTTCATAAATCCACTTGATACCACTGGCATTGGTAGTAGCCTTTGACAGCTAAAAACAAGTATGACAAGCAAGTAAGGCATCAGAAATTCTTGATGAACTAAAGTAGAGCTATAAACAATGAGCTCTAGCCACAAAATTAGAAAAGTAGACACAAAACCAGAAAGACCAGCCTTGTGGACAATCAACAATGAGATATGCTCCCTTCAGGTAAAGGTTTCAGGCTCGTTTCATACCCAAGAGGCATAATTTTAATTGACTCTGAAAACAGTGGATTTGGGCACAAGACAAAGTAGAATATTAAGCTGTGTAGGGTGAAAGACTGGGTACATAATTCTGTGACACTCCCACACAATCATCAAAATCAAGTAATAAGCATCTCTTAATAGAATCCTAAAGCCATTAAAAGTGATAAATATACTCTATGTAGATTGAAAAAATGGTTTGATAATTTCATCAAAATAAAGAAAACAAAATTTCACACTGATTACAACTACTGTTTAGACATGTTTTCATAAGGAAGCGTGGACAAAAAATACGCATGTGTAAGAATTTTTCAAGGATTAAAGCATACATCAGACCAGTATACAGTATACAGGTATTTTCAATTACTGCAGGCCATGCACAACTATAGACACTGTGGGAACTACAAAATAAATACCGCAAGATAGAACCTCTGCTCTCGAGGATGTCATCTAAAGGGAGAAAGAGTTATCTAAAGGAAGAGAGTTGGATGAAACTATTAAATAACCAAATACATTGTTTAACTCAGGCTTAACTTGATAACTAAAGTTATCTGTCATTAAATTTTATATCTCAACAATTTGCAACACAGATAATTGAGCACTAAGCCATCATTTTTAAAGTTCCCAAAATACTGGTTGGCAATACTTCAGTTGGCCAAAGATCAAAACATCCTGAGACTTCTTGTATGACAGACAAAAGACACTAAAATGACACTTCTAATTTCTCTGGAAAGAAGTGAGCACACTGCTTGCAATCTCTTTCTTAGCAAATAATAGCAGGAGTTAAAAAACTGAAATGTAAAGAAAGCTAGTTTGTGTTCTCCAGTCTCCTTGTGTCAAGATTCATGAGTTCTCCCTGGCACTGATCAGCTGGCCCCGTGGCCATTTTCTTACATCATTTCTGACAGCTTTTCCTATTTATTTAGCCTTGAGAAGTTGTATGCAGTGATAGCCTCATGTCCCTCCACAGGATTGTCCTGGTGTTGCAATATCGCCCAGTAAAATACATTCTTTCATCTGTGCAATTAGACAATGAAGGTTCCTGAGCACCAATTACAGGCAAAGCCATCATGTGGGAGTGACATACGGTACAGAACAAGGAAGATTCAGTCCCCAACCAGAGTCCTAATACTCAACAGAATAAGGGTTAGGAAGGAAATAAATTTAATGTTTTATATAACTGCAAACAAAAGCAATCATTTTAACTTCCCCGAACAAATTCTTCCCACTTTTCCATGATCACAAAAGCAATATTAAATATTTACATGCCCCCGCCCCCCTTTTTAACCTCCTATACTCAGCAATAACAAGTTTGGCCAGTCATTTCACATCCATCTTAATTAAAAGACTTAGACTTGACTCCCTGCCTCACAGGTCACCTTCCATACAAGTTGCTAGGCCAGCTTCCCTTAAACACAATTCATATCTGTTCTCTCCCCTTCCTTTACAACAATAAACCTGGCTCCCCCTGTCATTATCCCTTGGCTTAACCCTTAATTTGACAACCCACCCCGGCAATATCTCATCAGCTTCTTTTCTCTCTTGAAGATATAATGTCAATTTCTTATCCAGCACACACACAGGTCATGCTCATCTTATTCCATCTCTCTGTACAAACCATGCCTCTTCTTTCTATCATCCTATAGCACCTTCAAATTCTGACTCCAAAACAGCTCCACTACCTGTGCAATAAAAAATGTAATTTGTTTTTGTTTTTAAAAGTGGATTTATACAATGATCAGGAACTGGCAGAAGATGAGTAAAGACATTTAGTAAGATAGTATTTTAAAAAGCATATCAAATACTAAATACTCTAAAATGGTTCTAGTGTTGCACAGCTATCCCAAAATTGACACCAACAATGAGTAGGTACCATTAACTCTTATGGGATCCTTAAACCTGGCACATTTATGCCATCCTAAAATCGCCAGTGTGTGGTACACAGGGAGCACACGGGATTTACTGAACTGAATAAACCACTGCTAAACCATGTCTTAGTTGCAGGTCTTGTTTTTTCAGTTCTTTTCTATTATACAAGTTCTTTCAGAGAGAGAAATTAAATCTAAACCTATTTTCCTTTTGCAGAAACACAGGCTATCATAAATGTACACTTATGTCAGCTTTGAAACCAACGGCCTTCTTAGGCTCCCAGAAAGTCCTGAAACCAGGTATTTACAGATAAGTCAGACATTACTTGCAGTTTTAGAGATCAAAGCTGCCCTCTCTTAGGAGTCAACTAAGAAATACTAAGATTCCCAAGTTTAAGCATGCTCTATTATTTTCAGATGTTATGAAATGGGCTAGAGTTTAAAACACACTAAAAACATTCAAAACTCATTTTTTCCCAATACAGACTGAACGGTATTTTAATTATTCTAAATAATCAAGGGTAGCCAAAGTTAGTACAGACTTATAAAATTCACAAGAATGCTTTAAAAGCTTTTATAAGACTTTTCTAAAGCTTTATTTTGCTGAAATTCCACAATATTCTCACGTAATTTCTAAAACATAAATGTAAATGTTTTCCTTCTCCTTTTCATGACTATCATTCTAAGTTTTTTTGTTTTTTTTTTTTTAATAATCAGTTTTTAAAGTCCACGGTATGGCTGGCAGAGATACTATGTGGCTAATATTAAATATAAATACAGGTTATAAAATTTTTGGTAATAGCTGTTGAGTGAGTTTTAGGATAATTCTTTGGTGGAATAAAAGGATGGTGGAGAAAAAAGAGCTTCCTAAAAACCTGAAAAATAAAAATAAAACACCACCACAGATGTTCTGCCTGTTCAGAAGTCATTCTCAGAGTCAGAGATCCAATGCTAAAATTGAATTCTGCCTGTATTTCTTTTTTTTTTTGCGGTACGCGGGCCTCTCACTGTCGTGGCCTCTCCCGTTGTGGAGCACAGGCGCTCATGGGCCCAGCCGCTCCGCGGCATGTGGGATCCTCCCAGACCGGGGCACGAACCCGTGTCCCCTGCATCGGCAGGAGGACTCTCAACCACTGCGCCACCAGGGAAGCCCTGCCTGTACTTCTTATTCAATCAGTTGGTCAAGTTACTTCATCTCTTTGAACCTTATTTTCTTCATTTGTAAAACAGGAATGTTGCCCACCTTCTTTAAGTGTAGCAGGTGTTCAATGTTAGTTCATTTCCTTTCAGGTCTGGATTTATTTCAGCAATTTAATAATTTCAAAAGGTGAAGAGACCTAGAGAGATCATTTTATTAACACCAGTACTCTAGTATGTACACTCCTTAACAGTAAGAAATCACTTTATCTTGTTTATCTCTCTACAGTGCCAAAACAGGGACTAGAATTTACATCTAGAGATGACTAGACGGAGTGTTCTACTATATTACATTATAAATCCTCACGGGTCTGTGTTGAGGATTACATGAGAAATGCAGCTAAAGCACGTAGCATATAGTGCCTGGCTAAATACTCGATTATATTTCAGTATAGGGTAATGGTTAAGAGTATGGCCTTTGGTGTCAGACTGACAGAGCTATAATGCTGACACAGCCATTAGCTATATAATCTTGCTTGAAGTGTGCCTTAGTTTCCTCATTAATAAAATGGGGATAATAAGAGTTGTTGTGAGAATTCACTGAATTACTCCATATAAAGGATTTCAACCAATGCCTGGCACATAATAAACACTCAATAAATGCTAGTCATTACGGTTACTATTGTTGGTATAATTCAGAACAAATCATGGCCTTGAAATTCACCTAAATACATTAAAAACCAAATGAATGGATAAAAGCCAATTTCGTTGAACAATATTTGAACATAAACTATTGGGTGTTATATTGGAAGAGAAATGAAAGATACAGCCCCAACAAAGGGTACAAGTTTCAGAACGGAGGCAACCACAGAACCTCAATTCTCTGTAATATGTAACAGAACACAAGTACCTTACTTAATCAAACCTAGGATCCCATGAATTATAAGAAGTACCCTAATTTCAGAGGTTAAAATGTGAAAAATATACATACTAGAATTGAAGAATGCTACACGAATAAAAATGAGTGAAGTTAATGCTACAGAAGTTTAGATGGGAAGGTTCAAATATTGTCAATGCAAGCTACACCAAAAAATTTGCACCAGTATCTGAGCTGGAGCCGAGTCTTAAATGATAATAATTAGGAGAAGTTGGGGAGACCAGAAGGGTAAGCAGCCCAAATAGTGGCAACATGCCATGCAAAGTTACAAATGCATGAACAAGCATGGTCTCTGCAGTGCTACTGATTGGTGGTGCGTGATGGGTAGGGGGAGAGGGTGAGCAGAAGAGGTGGTAGATAGAGATGAGTCTAGAAAGCAGATCTGGGGCCAGGCTATGAATCTTAACCTCTAGGCTGGTGGTTCCACTGATTTGTACAAGGGCATTACTTATATGTGACTTAACTAATTTAACTAACCAAACTAATTCCTTGACATACCTGACTCAACTAACTCAACCTAACTGACTTTTGATTAAGTGACCTATCTTAACTACCTGGGTCAGGGAAAAGGGCTTCTCTTCTCTGTCTCTCTGGTGGACCATGGCTTTGCACAACCACTTTTGTCCTGAAAGACTCCCAAATATTCAGGCATCAAAACACCACAAATTTTGAAAAGCATAAAGAACAAGAGGAGTAAGCAGGAGAATAGGAAAAGTAGAAATACATATAAGGCAGCTTGGACATGAGAGTAAGAACCCTGAATTTATGAAGTATTATTAATCTTGTCCACCAACTGAAGACCTGTAAGCCTTGCTGTGCTTTGATTTTGAACAGTTCAAACAAATATGGTCAACAGTTTACAAATATTTCATGACTCACAGATGAACCTATTTCTTCATGCTTCCTAATAATCTTTCTTTACCTTCAATTTTTTTCTCAGTTCAATATTTATGGTTTCTAGGGCTTAACTTTCCAAGGTGAAAGACTTAGATTATCCATGTATTACATGTTTCTTTTCAAGTTGGTTATATTTAACATAAAAATGGACACTTCGTTCCACATTTGAAGACAACTTCTATGGGGTCCCGGCTGAGACAGGTCTTAGGTATCAGTGGTGTTTCTGGTACACTAGAACTCCTTCCCAAACTCTTTGAAGAAATTACTCACATTTTCCCTCTCCTCCTCCCTACAAAGAAATACTTGCTTGTCCACTCAAAAGACATACAAAACCAACATGTGTATTTGGGATTCTGACCAATTATAGGAAAACACCGTAAGCGCTGAGTCCTACTCCAATCATTAAGCAGAGTACTTCTATTCTTAGGAAACAGCAGGGTTTGGTTCAGTTGGCAACACTCCTGGCCTCTGGATCAAGAGGTCACAGTCTCACGTTTCAAATAAGAACTCCAGTTTACAACTCTTGCTAACACTACTGCAGAATAATTCAAGAGGGATTAAACGAAATGACAGTTCCATCAAAAACCAAGTATCCAGTAAAACTTCAAATCTAGAAATATAATATGGAAATAAAATGAACACACTAATCTTTCTTTTAAACAAAAGACTGTAACTTAGAAATAGTAGAAAGGGAAAGGAGGAGAGAGAGGGAGGGAGGATGGGAGGGAGGGAGTGTGTACGTGTGTTTTGGTCAAAGGTAGGATAAATGAATTATATTTCATAACTATATTGACATTTGCTTTTAACACTGCCCTGTTCCAAAAAGGGTAGGGCAACATCTGCAATAAAAAATTCATTAAAAGTAAGCTTCTGGTCTTTAAATATTTCTATTAAATAATTTAGATTTATACTAGGGTTGTGGGCTAAAAATATAGGAAAAACTTTTGCAGAAATGAGAGGCCGTATCAAGTTATTTCATGTAGACAATCCACAAGCACACAACTGAGACAGGGTGGCACCAAGTGATTAACAGCCCTTTACAAAAATAGATAAATAATGTTGCAATACATGAGCTCTCATTTGAAACACTAGGCTGTATTCCTGAGAGCAGAAACTTATTCTGTACTTTAAAAATAGGCATCCCAGGGCTTCCCTGGTGGCGCAGTGGTTGAGAGTCCGCGTGCCGATGCCGGGGACGCGGGTTCGTGCCCCGGTCTGGGAAGATCCCACATGCCGCGGAGCGGCTGGGCCCATGAGCCATGGCCACTGAGCCTGCGCGTCCGGAGCCTCTGCTCCGCAACAGGAGAGGCCCGCGTACAGGAGGAAAAAAAAAAAAAAAAAAGGCATCCCAGTAAAATCAATAAGCCTTACTTAAAATTCATACACCAGGTGTCTTAATCTAAACATTAGAGGTCCTAATATGGCACAAGGTAAATTTCCTAAATAAAACTATTTTTTCCCCTACTTAAAATTATGTAATCAAATATTTTACTCCCAGGTAAATAATTCCGCCCTAGGATAAAACTATATAACTTGAACTAATTTTGCACATAGTTGGGAAAAAATTATCTATGTGTGTGAGTGTAAATAATCTTTTATAATGCCATGAATTTGCAGTTTTCATTTAAATAGGTTTGTCTGGTATCATTATTTTCAGCATTCAAACAGCTTTAGTTATGAACTCTTGATCACAGGTCTGGAGCCAGAAGGCATCCATAAGGTCATCGTGCCTCTTCTCACACTGGGTTGCCAATGCTGGAATGCCCTCTATCACACACTTGCTTATTCTTTAAACGTCTTTATAATAAAGGCCACTTTATCTTAATCAGGTACTATAGAAGAAATGAATCCTATTGCTTAACATCCCTAGATGTGGGAAATTCCAACTAGGACAATTCCATTAAGAAAGTTATAATAAATGAGTGTCAATATGAATTTGCTACTCTTTTCACAGTTATTACATGAAGGCAGAGGAACATGAGCCTAACTCAAATCCTTACCAAATTCTAATCCAATGTGTAAGTACTAACACGTAATTTGTTCAACTAAAACACTATTTTTCAGATAATGCAAGGTGTCTAGGTAACCTCTTCTCCCTTAGTATCTATAGCATGTGACCTGCTCTTAGCAATAAACAAAGCTGGGTAATAAAAGACAACATTTATAAGGTCCTTTACAGCTTATGCAGTACTCTTGCATGCATTATCACAAACACATAAACTAATAAAGGGACCTTAAATCAGCAGCAGCTGGGGGGTGGGGAGAAAGTGTGGCTAAACTTCAACATCTGTAAAATGAGGATCCACTCATTTCACAGATTGATGTATGTATTTAATGATATGAAAGAGTACAGTCTCCCTCAGTATCCTCAGGAGACTGGTTCCAGAACCCCCTCAGATACCAAAATCTGAGGAGGCTCAAGTCTCATTTAAAATGGCATCATATTTGCATATAACCTACACACATCCTCCTGTATACTTTAAGTCATCTCTAGATTGCTTATTAATACCTAGCACAATGTAAATGCTAGGTAAATAGTTGCTGATGCATGGCAAATTCAAGATTTGGTTTTTGCAACTTTCTGAAAAATTTTTTTCTGAAAATTTTCATTCCTCAGATGCTGGAACCTGTGGATGTGAAGGGTCAACTGTACGTGTATAAGAATACGTTCAATCTGAAAAGTCTTTTCAATTAATTCAACAACTATTTAATAAGTAGAATCATATATCAGAATCGCTCTGGAAGCTTTTGAAAGAGTAGATAATTCATCCATTCTGGTGTCATTTCTTTTAAGGAACATGGTAAAGAAATTAAAACATCCTAGTTTAATTCAACAAGTGTTTACTGATCACCAAATGAGTATAAAATATTGAATGAAACTCTGTGATAAATACAGTGTAGATTTAGCTCAGTCTACAAAAAAAAAATTGTAGGACAAAAACAAAAAAAGTTTATGATCGTAAAGAGATTTAATAGGAAGAGCTCACGCAATGGAATGACACAGGCCTCGAGAGGTGAATCTGTAAGTTACTTCAACTCTTCAAGGCAGAGGCCCAATCTATAAAGTAGGAAACACCTACAGGATTATGGAGAGGACTAAATGAGATAAAGTATGGTAAGTATTCATTGTTAAGTATTCACACAGCAAGTACTGAAGGCATGTAACTTTAAAGCACTAATATCAAATGTAGTATATAAAAAATTTTTGCATGCTCAAAAGGAAGTTTCTGTAACTGTTTTTCTTTGAAATTTAATATAAATATAGATCACTAACCTACTCACAAAATATTAACATCCTTCCATACAGTGGAACAAATAAATCAAAACACTGCTGACGATGGGCTAAAAAAAAAAATTCTAAGTTGTATTTGACAATCAAAACAGTCTGGGGCTTCCCTGGTGGCGCAGTGGTTGAGAGTCTGCCTGCCAATGCAGGGGACACGGGTTCGAGCCCTGGTCTGGGAAGGTCCCACATGTCGCGGGGCAACTAGGCCCGTGAGCCACAACTACTGAGCCTGCGCGTCTGGAGCCTGTGCTCCATAACAAGAGAGGCCGCAACAGTGAGAGGCCCGCGCACCGCGATGAAGAGTGGCCCCCACTCGCCGCAACTAGAGAAAGCCCTCGCACAGAAATGAAGACCCAACACAGCCAAAAAAAATTAATTAATTAAAAACAGTCGAAAATTAAAACTGACTATAAAGAAAAGATTCTGAAAATATGGCAAGTGTCTGGGACTACTATGCTGTGACTCTGACAAACAAATTGGCTCTTCTCTCAGAGGCTAAAGGCTTTTTTTTTTTGGTTCTAAGAGACAGTGACTGCCTCTCAGTTTTTGTGCTACAGAGTAGTTACAAATGAGAAAGAGCTGATTTAAATCTTGAATTTCTTTTTTCTAATATTTATTTTAAGTTTAATAGATAATAAACAATTAGTGATATGTTAGTATTTTCTCATACAAAATATTTCTTAGAATCAGTTTGTGTTCTTAACAAAACCATACCCCCAAACTAATCACTGATTCTTTATCTAGAAAGGTCAGCCCTCTCTTTTCTAATTCTTTTCTAACTCCTTTGGCCCTAAATACCAATTCCATCTTAAATTTCTACCTACATCCCTTAACGTCACTGTTAGAGCTCTTTTACTTTTCATTTTCCTTTACAGTTAAGTCACAATAACAAAAATCCCTCCTTTAAATATACCCCTCCTATTGCCAACATCACTAAGTGTTTTTGCTTAATGGTGGTATTTATATATTAAACTTAGTATACTTTATGCTAAATGTAAAGCACTGTAAATACAACATCACATCAGGAATTTGACATTTATATATAGATTGGGAATTTATGTGAATTTTTTCATTGATTTTCACAGCATCTTAGAAGTGGAAAAGTTCTTAGAAATCATATATTCCAATCCAGTAATTTTACAGAGGAGGAAACCAAGGCTCCTGAGTAGGTAATTAGCCACCCAGCCATATTACTAAACATTTATTATATGCCAGACACTAAGCTAAGTGCTTGAGACATGATGGTGAACTGACTGGGCCTTGTAATATCCAGTGGGGGAGACAAGTAACGAGGTAACTAAAATTCAAGTGGGAAATTTTTTTTTACCAGACATAGGATTTTACTAAAATCACATGTTGTCAAGTTACAAAACCATTCACAAATAAAGCAAAGTCAAAAAAGGACTCAATATTCAGTACAGAATAAAATCCTCTCTATCTAATCCTATCCATCCCATCCTTCAAATACAACCAAAGACCAGACTCTTCTACAAACCTCTAACAACTCAGCACAACAATCTCTTTTTTCTGGGTTACTAATCTAGACTACCCAGGGCTTACCATATTGCTTAGCAGTCAACTACACATTTCCTTGTACCATTTTTACTTCACACACCTTGCCTCCTAAATGAGACAGGGACCACTTGGTTCTCAATCTGTATGTTCCGTAGCTCCAAGCACGGTGCTGAAGCTTTCTGAAGGCATCAAAACAGATGAAAATAAATCAGTGCTTCCAAAATGACTGGGAACGACACTGAAAAGCAATTCTCAACATTTTCTGGTGAGCGGTTAGTAGGTATGTGCTGGCACCATGCTAGGTGCAGGGGGATACAATATCAACAGGTTGTAAGTGAAAACATACTCCTGATGCAAAAAGGTTCATGGGAGGCCAGAAGAGGGGACTCCAAGGCAGACTTGGGGCTAGGAAAAATCTAGGAAGACACTCTAGGGGAATTAATTAACATCTTGAGCTGAACCTTGAAGGAATTTGTGTTTCATTTAAATAGTTCTTGGGGGACTTCCCTGGTGGTCCATTGGTTAAGAATCCATCTTGCAATGCAGGGGATGCCAGTTTGATCTCTGGTCAGGGAACTAAGATCCCGCATGTCGCAGGGCAACTAAGCCCGCATGCAGCAACTACTGAGCCTGCATGCCACAGCTAGAGAGAAGCCCGCGCACCGCAACAAAAGATCCCGTGTGCGGTAACTAAGACCTGATGCAGCCAATCAATCAATCAATAAAAAGGAATGTGTGGCAATATTTAAATAAATAATAAATAAAGTTCCTTGAAAAGGGCTAGGGGGTCGGAGGGCAAAGAAATACAAAAAGCAGTTTCCCAAAAGCTACCATTCAGTAAAATATAGAAATGTCCTAAAACTCAACTTAGGTCACAGAACTAGGAAATTTCTCTCAATTTTAACTACCACAATTAAGAAACTCATTATTTCACTCAATCTAATTGTGAAATTCAAGAGGATTATTCAGCGATTAGGGTGCCATTTTTAAAAGGCCTAGTAATTTGGAGGTCACCTTATAACGATACTGTTCTCTTTTTCCTTTTAGTCTATGTTGTTGACTATCATGGGTTGTTTTGCGGAGGGGTTGGGGTTGAGGGGAGTTGTAGAGATATAGTAAGTTAGGAAATAACTCACCTTTTATAGATAATGTCTGTGACTAGAAAACCATTTCAAATATCCTAGATCAGGGGTCCCCAATCTCCAGGTACTGGTACTGGTCTGCGGCCTGTCAGGAACCAGGCCGCACAGCAGGAGGTGAGTGACAAGTGAGCAAGCGAAGCTTCATCTGCTGCTCCCCATTCATTGCTCCCCATCGCTCACATTACTGCCTGAACCATGCCCCCAACCCCATCCGTGGAAAAACTGTCTTCCATGAAACTGGTCCCTGGTGCCAAAAAGGTTGGGGTCCACTGTCCTAGATTATCATAGTTCCAAATGTCAGTACTTTCAAAGAATTTGAATTAAAAGCAGATTTCAATTCTTATAACATAATTCCTGATTTTATCAACTGATGCTTTCTTAAAATTATAGGTATTGCTAAAAATGATTTTTCTCATTTAAAATTTTCCTGAAATTGAATCCAGAACAGTGGAAAATACATTTTTTTTGTTAAAAAGATGAAGACAATTGTGGAACAATGTCTAAATATTTTAAGACATCAGACTATAATACAGACAAGCTACTAAGTTTTAAAAGTTTGACATCAAAGAGTGGAAAGTTTGCAAAATTCACATATTAGAAGTGTCCTGTTTAAGATAAAACGGCTACTAATTTTACCCCGAGTGGACTGAAGCTTAGTGGTTTTCAATTAATCATTTGCTGTTAACTAATCAAACATAATTTCCAACCACAATTAGACAATCCAATTTCATCCCTTGATGACAAAAACCCACAATGAGACCATTTTGTTTTATTTTCTATCACTATTAAAAAAACAAAACTCTATAGAGAAATGTTGTTAGGTAGGCAACAAGGTTACCTAAACTTTGAAAATCAAACTCCTCTCAAACATAGACTCCAGATCTAAAGGCTATATACATTATCGTGGAATTCCTGTAATAGTTATCTGTTTCTGTGAGCTTAAGCAAAACTGCTGGACAAGTTCTGCATTTGATAAGGTGACCTGATTTTAACTAACTAAAAGGGAGTGGGGGATGGAGGAGTCACTCTATTCTTGGATGTTGAACTATTTCCTGAAAACTTAAAAACTAGCTTCTGTTCTACAGTCCCTTAATAATCTGTTAAGAAAGTAGGTTGAGAATGCTTGAAACCTTCCTGCTCTTTAAAAAGTAAGCAATTGACAATAATTGAAGAGGGCAAACTCCGCACGGCAGCAGTCCTGAACTCTTACTCTGCCCAGGCTGCAGGGTGGGGGCCTTAGTGACTGCTGGCATGTCATCACCGACTTGCTCAGCAACTTTGCTGTAATGGCTTCAAATTGCAGGCCTGAGGAAATGCTCCATAAATAGCTGCTCTTTTTTCTTGTAAAGCCTCTTCAAAGACCCAATAGAACTTCACTACCAAAAATGGAGGAGTAACCATGGACATTTAAAAAAAAAAAACAACCCTCAAGAGAACAAGTAGGAATATCCTGCTAACCAGGTTACTCATTTTGGGAGTATGAATCACAGTGCTGAAATCTGATCCACTGTTTAAATTCAACTTTTAGGTAACAAAAATTACAAGGGATTAAGTCAGTTTTTATAATCATGCAATTTCATGAAAAGGAAAAAGAACTGTTGTTTTTATAGGCCTTTAGAAAAAGGGATGTATACTAAGTTTGAAATTAAATGTTTGAGAATGTCTTTATTAACTCCCAGTGGAGCAGTGCTCCTTCATGTCCATTCATAAGCAACCTGGAAACCTAGACACTTGTGGTGTGGTCACAGAAAACACTTTGGGGAAGCAGCAACCCCATAAATATAAACTTCTAAGGTAACTGAGCACTCATACCTCCTGCACTACTTATGTTTATAGATATTTACATATATGTAACTTGATAATTCAGATAACTTACTAGTCTGTAAATCAACAAAAATTCAACGATCAGTCAATTAACAAACTCAAATCTATTTGCAATAACAATGAAGATTGTTCTTACTTGAATTCAAGTAGGGAAAGAAAGCAGCAATGTAGTGTTTAAATCAAACACAAGTAAGTACCAGGAAATCCAGGTTCCATTTCTGCTACAATTTTCCATGTGAGTTCATGCCTTAGTTAATTTAAACAAGGCAGTTTTTAAAAATAAAATACCAGAGTCAAGTTTTAGAAGAGAGTTACAATTAGATGTCAATTAGAATTCATGGTCTTAAATATAAATGCTGACATGTAATCAAAAAGCCCATATTCTGTCTAACTTACTGAATGGTTTATAAATAACTTGACTGATTTGATGGCATCTCAAGAGGAAACACTTACCAACTTATATTATTCACCAAAAATGAGATTTTACATGTTAACGGTATAAACTGTTTTCCGGTGACATGCTTTACCCTGAGATTTTCAGGCCTCAGGTGATAACTCACCAATCTTGAACATTATTTTTTAAAAACTTCCAATCCAAGTGTGGTAGGCTGAAAAACATGGCCACCATATTTTGCAGTACCTCCCATCAAGAGGCAGTCTACTTCCCAAGCCCTTGAATCTGAGCTGAACTTGTCACTAGCTTCAACCAACAGAATGTAGGAGAAGTGACATTATGCAATGGCCTCAGAAGGCTTTGCAGCTTCTGCCTTCATCCCCCTAGAAGGCTCCCACCAACACATAAGGAAACCTCTGTGCCCAACTGGGCAACCACCTACAAGCCAAGAGGACAAGCCTCAGAATGAAACCTAACTTGATCTTAGACTCCACAGCCTCCACAACTGTGAGAAGTACTAGGTGGTAGTTTAAGCAACCCAGTCCGTCGTTTTTTGTATGGCAGCCCAGTTTAGTAAGTCAACCAGTGAGAGCAAATGACCTCCATGTGGCTTAATATAAAACAGCTGAAATCCTGATGGCCTAATATGTTGCTGTCAAATATACTCAATTCTTAATTACTGGAATTCCTGAAACTCCCAACATCCTTCCAAACCCATGTTAAACTGAGTTTTAGGTAAAGAATTCTGGCTGCTCTGTGTCCCATAGAAGTTTTATTAATAAATTTAAAATAGGAGTGTTTTAAAAGACACAATTTAGCTTATAATAGTGATAGGCAGAATATTAGATTTGTTTTACAATTTATTTTAATAAAATTAATATGCACTCAAATGTTTATTTGGTTTTGGTAATGTACAATGGACTAAATTATCTGATTCTGCCTGTCTAAAATAAATTCTAAAGCTTAATTTAAAAAATTCTTTAAATCTCTGAAAGAAAATGTTTCAGCAGCTTTCCTACCAACTTTAAAAAGTAAAAATTGTAACTTTTTACAGCATATTTTACTATTAATTCAATTTGTCCAGCAATAATATCAAGGAATGAAAAGGGTTTATATTCATTTTGCGAATTCTAATAAAGTTTACTTGGTAAACAGATAAACATTAAGCTAAACTTAAAAGTACCAGAAAAATGAAAACAATCCCTTTTAACTAGCATTTCCTGACAAATAATATTGTCAAAAATTAGCAAAAAAAAAAAATCTTAAATAGGCTGTAACATGAAAATAAAGTTAAAAAATGCATACGGGATACAACTATATTTGACAATGTTCATGTAATGATGGTCTGTAATAGATGGTCTTCACTTTTAAAACTTTGTTTTTTCCCAAGCAGTGAATAAAACCATGCCATTTAGTGGTTTTTCAAGTGTTTTGATATTAGAATTGTTTTTTTTAAATGCCCAAGGTCAGAGTGCAGATTTAACCACAATTAATAACTTAATTTTGATGAAAGTAAATGCAAATATAATTTATATATTGTATAATATATTATATTAGAATACATTAACATTACATAATATGTTAGATGCAAACATAATTCAAAACGGGAAGGGCAAGCACTTTGGCTGTTACCAGAAAATCTTTTTGCAGCTGTCTTTTGTTTCCCCACTTCCTATGCCCCCACATTCATTGAGCTGAAAATGCTAATTCTATAAGCATAACTTGAGTACTGTCTCTTCGAGGTCCCAATGCCACAACCTCATTACTTCTCCCCTGAATTCCCATAGTAATCTACTCACTGGTATCATTTTTACACCTACGTAATTTTATTTCTTATTCATTTAATTCTAAAGCAGTCAAATATTCCCTGTCCATGGAACAAATCTGTAACCCTAAAGTAGAACTATTATTCATTTATACCCTAAAAATAAGCAATTATCTTTCTTTTTTAAAAAATTAATTTATTTATTTTTGGCTGCATTGGGTCTTTGTTGCTGCGTGCAGGCTTTCTCTAGTTGTGGCAAGTGGGGGCTACTCTTCGTTGCGATGCGAGGGCTTCTCATTCCGGTGGCTTCTCTTGTTGTGGAGCACGGGCTCTAGGCACGCGGGCTTCAGTAGTTGCAGCACGCGGGCTCAGTAGTTGTGGCTCACCGGCTCCAGAGTGTAGGCTCAGTAGTTGTGGCACACGGGCTTAGTCGCTCTGCAGCATGTGGGATCTTCTCCGACCAGGGATCGAACCCGTGTCCCCTGCACTGGCAGGCGGATTCTTAACCACTGCGCCACCAGGGAAGTCCCACAATTATCTTTTTTAATAGTTGTAGTTATTTGAGTTTAAGAATAATCTCAAACTTACAAAATTAACTTTAAAAATACACAGGTAAATACTCTAGCATCTTTTTAGCATGGAGTTACACAGCAATAATAATTAAGCAGGGACTATAGGCATCAATCAGGGTGACTATCAACCAATAGACTGAAATAAATGAGCAGCCTAAGGGACATCATCTACCAATAAATATATCAAGAGCTACATACACAAGGCTGAACAGAGAAGACAAAATCTATCTTTATTGAGCTTATAGTTAGTTAGCCTCCACAGCTTCTCCATTGAGAGATAGTTAGCAATGAAAAGGTAAACAAGATGACTTGCAATGAATGGTGTCTTGAGACCCACCTGGTCTATCAAGACTGATATATTATTAATATTGTCCCAACTCTACAGAGGGGAACTCAGTGAACCCTTAAACAATGCCTGCTACATAAAACCAAGAGGTTAAGTGTTTATGAAATGAAGAGACCACTAAGCACACATACTGAATTCAAAGAAGCTAACTAAGAATAAGCAGGGTGAAAGAAACCACAACCACGTTAATGTAAGTGACCCAACACACACCACCCAGAACCAAGTGGGTCTTTTTTGAGCAAAATCACCCTGTGTTTGAGGGAGTAGAGGGAGCTGGGCAAATTCTTATCTGTAGTGTGATGGGCATTAACTGAAAACTGAAGAATAGACAGGTACACAAAGGGCATGCTTTGTCTTCTGTGTCTGAAGGACAATATTGTGTTTGAGGACAATAATATTAATTTCACATATCATTGTCTAGAAACAGTGATTATTGTATCACCCACAAGAAGAGATTTGTACCAGTCTTAACAGGAAAGTCTGCACACCCTCCGGCTGGGAGGGGTTAACAGATCCTATTACATCATCTGGAGCTCATCCAGACTACACGATTTCAGAAACATAACCTGTATCAGTCTGAACATGTGTAGAGGAAAAACAGAAACATCTGTATTTTGGCCAACTCTTCCACAGATTTTTTTTTTTTTTCCATCTTAGAAAAAAAAAATTAGCCAGGAGAGCTTGGTAAATCTTAACTGTGACCCTATCACTGGTAAGGATTAGTACCAGGCAAGGTCTCAGAAATCTCATTTAGCTCATTTCTAACATTAGTACTTTGCTATTTTAACATACTTCTTTACTTGTTTAACTAAGTTGTGTTAATTCTGTTCCATTCCTCTACCCCATTCAACTTAATACCTTTTACAACCCCCAGGTATCCGCCTTTTCGGTATCATTTAGCACTCTTCTCTGATGTTAGAGTGTTCTGGTCTGATTTTGCATTGGTCAATTAAGATTTTATGCAGATTTTAAAAGGTTTGCTTCCTCCTCTTCTATAAAAAAATGTCCATATGTAACTGCTTTTTAACTACTCAAGGAAGAGATTGCTGGAAAAGTGGATCTGAAGAAATTTCACTTGAGATCAACAACAAAGGGTCCTAACACATCTCTGTTACTACCTATAGTGAATCCATTTTAACCTAAACCCAGTTTTCATAAAATTCTAACTACTTACATCTCCATGGTTAGTTTATATGTAAAAAACACTCTATTACTATTACTCTATGACATCTACAATGGCCTACTGAAGACTGCACAGGCTACTTTTCTGAGCTATCAAAAGAGCACTTGCTAGGGAAAGCAACAACCTAAACTAAGATAAAACCAAGTTATACACCTCTGGGGGTTAACCTACATAAGTATACCAATAACTATTTAATGAACTTAGATATGCATAAATATTTTCTTTATCCTACCATCTATATTGATGAAAACCAGCTGAAAGGAAGGAATGAAAGAAAACAGATGCACTGATTTCATAAGGCTATTTTACTTTAAAGCCCAACTTTTTTAAGTTGTGTATACTAAACAAAAAACTTGAAAATGACATAAAAACAGATAGGATCAGCTCCATTATTCTATGTACAAATAGGAATTAAGTCTCCAGTCTCTCTGCCGCTTCACACTATTTCAGAATCCAAACCCTCTGAACAAATTCATACACTGCTGGATGCCAAGCACCCCAGTGTCAAAGTACACAGTTCCCCCCTTTAAGAAAATCTAACATATGAAGATTTAAAGTAGCAAAACCGATGCTGAAGACCAATGTCATTGAAGTAATCATTTGCCTGGTAAAAGCATTTATTTAAGTACTGATTTAAAAGTGATCCTGTAGGGACTTCCCTGGTGATCCACTGGCTAAGACTCTGTGCTCCCAATGCAGAGGGCCCAGGGTTTGATCCCTGGTCAGGAAACTAGATCCCACATGCCTCTACTAAGAGTTGGCACGCTGCAACTAAGAGTTCACGCGCTAAGACCCAGCGCAGCCAAATATATAAACAAACAAAGAATAAATATGTTTAAAAAAAAAACTAGTTAAAAAAAAGTGATCCTGTAATATTTAAGTCAAATAATACGAAATTGGCAGTAGTTACTGTTTGGGGCTTAGAAAACTGGTAACTTTATAGAGTCAACCTAATAATTGCAAAATTGGATTCACAAAAATCAAGCCTACAAAGAACTTTTAAAAATCTATTGCACACCCCCTCCCTGGCCTAAGCAGGAAATGGGAAATTCATGTTCCAGAGAAGTAGACTAAGAGGATCTGGATTCACATACCTGGCACAGCCAAGAGCAAGGATGAAACCCCACACTCTCAACCCTAAAACACTGGCTCTCCATCTTAACACCCATTACCACCAGCAATGCTCTCTAGAGAGGGGACTGCCAGATTTTTATCTGGAGAAACTGACCACTACAAGAGAACCTAACAAAGATAATGACATTTAGGGCCTCCCACAACTTCAGGGCCTGGTTGGTTCCTGTTACATTACTCTCCAGTGAAGCCTACTTAAGACATTGAAAGCAGAAAAAATTTAAAAAGAAACACCCACTATAATATCCTTAGAGAGATATTATATTACTACATCCATGAAATAAGAACAGCATGTTATTAAAAATAACAAAGGAACAATGAACTCAGAAAAGATTCCCTGGAAATTAAGAACGATAAATACCTTTTTGGGGTGAAAAAAAAAACTGAAAAATTAAAAGCTAAAGTTGAAGGAATCTCCCAGAAAGCATAACAAAAGGCGGGAAAGATAAGAAAATTCAAGAGTTATTCTGACAAGCAGGAATTCCAGAAACAGCGAAAAGATTAAAAAGACTGGAAGAAATTATCCGGGAACTAATAAAAGAAATCTTTCCTAGGACCAAAGGACAGTTAGGGCAACTATACTGCAAAACTTTAAAGGGCACCACTCACACTGAAGACTGAGTTTCCAAACAATGTAATCTTTACAATGAATTTTAGGGCTTCCCTGGTGGCGCAGTGGTTGAGAGTCCGCCTGCCAATGCAGGGGACACAGGTCCGTGCCCCGGTCTGGGAAGATCCCACATGCCGCGGAGCGGCTGGGCCCGTGAGCCATGGCCGCTGAGCCTGCGCGTCCGGAGCCTGTGCTCCGCAACGGGAGAGGCCACAACAGTGAGAGGCCCGCGTACAGTAAAAAAAAAAAAAAAAAAAAAATTTAAATGGTAGTGTAACGTGTTCTATAAATATGGAATTTTTAAAAGGGGGGAAAATCTCAAAGGAGCTGGAAATGTTTGCCTCTGGAGAATGCAAGCCATAGATAAAGAAAAGTGAGTTAAAACTGCTCTTTTTCATTATAACCCTAATAGCACTAAGGGATTTTCTGAATCTATGTATATGTTACTCCCCTAAAATTAAATTTCAAAATATATGTTTATAGATAAGACTATATAAACAAGTATGTTCAACCATCTCTCCTTGGCAGAAGAATCTAGGTGCTTCCTCCCAAACTTTCTCCTTTCCTGTATTTTCCAATTCTCTCTAATGAACATGTGTTACTTTTGTAATTAAAAAAATACACCTTATTAAAAATCCACAAAATCAGATACATGGGGAAAGAAGCGAAGGAAGGAAGAACTTTTATAAATATAAAACAAAAGAACCCCACATTCATGCTTGTACAGAAAAAAAAAATCCACCTCTTACCCCCACCTCCTAGATAGGGTTTAGCTCCTTCCCAAAACCCTGCTTCATACTACAGTCACTTCAGGATATGTGAGAAGTTACATTTCAAAGAACTTCGTAAATCCACATTCAATTGTGTGAAAGCACAAAGTAGCACTCTGAAGAAAGCCATTTTTACTCTGAAGCCCAGATCAACTAGTCTATAGTAAGTTTTCATGCATGTATCAAAAAGCTCATTCTCTAAAACGTATATTTACTGGATAAAGAAAGACCTTACTTTAAAAATAATCAAAAATCTCCTCACCTTGGGTTAAGTAAGAAATTGAAAGAGGAAGAAAGGAGCTTTTAACAAAATGTACCCTCACCACCCGCAAAGCAAGACCCAGCTGAAAAATCTGAAAAGTCTATTGACTAACACTATCCTGTGAAGAAAAAAAGAAGCACACTAAAGTGAAAATAGGTAAGTAACAGCACTAACCACAAATAAAGCACTGAAAATATTTGGTGGAAGAAAACAGCAATATTTTAAATAGATACGCCTATTTGCATTATTTTGTTAATTTGCAACATTATTCAGAGAAACAACATCTTATTATTTGATGTGTTAAAGATTATGATGCTTCTCATGCTAAAAGCCAAATAAGGATTAAACTACTGACCACTTTTGTGTAAAATATTAAAGAGAAGGGAATAAAAAAAGACCATTGTGATTTATACCAAACTTCTTTTGTTTGCTTTTAGAAGGGGTGAAGCCCTACGCAAATAGAAGTGCTTCCACGGTAGCAGTACTTGTTCCCAGGAAACTTGGTGCTACAGTACTTGAGCAGAACCACGAAGCAATTCTTCATAAAAACAGCAACGTCCCTTTCGTGGCTTGAAGTTCCGATCAATCCTCGAATCAGAAGCCTTTCTTGTAAAAAGTGCATCACTTAGTAACCATAGTTATTGAACCACACAGCTCTTTAAGACCCTCCTTTATACAATGCTACTCAACTACTATTAAACTTTCAAGTCATAATTAATGGCTAAATTATGCTATTACTGAAGGTAGCAAATTAAGTTTGAATAATCTTAACTGATTTTTAAAACAACTTCACTTTGATTTGCCCTAAGCCTAAACTTCACTAAATATTTTGACAACTAAAAGGTTAGATTTAGAGTTTACCTCTTCCCAAAAGTCTTAAGATAAAATACATTTCAGAGTCATACTAGCATTACTATTTGGGGATGCTAATTTACATTATTTTTCCAACTATACTGTAAAGCATTCTTCTACATTACTAATGAAGACTGATCTCAGGGTTTCAAAAACTTTTTAAAGTTTCAACTATTTGAATATTACCTAGGCTTTTTTCTTTATAGTTAACATGAAGCTTTGGGGGAGAAATATGCTTTCAATGTTACTTTTTAAAGAAAATTTGCCTACCATCTTGCAGCTAATTGAGTTTGCTGAAATTAAACATCTAGTTTGATAAAGGTTAAGTACTTTTTTAGTTCACTCTAAAAATACTCATTATTTCCCCCAGTAAATAAACTAATCTCTATGTTCTATTTACTGTCACATCCACTATCTTCCAACTGTTTTGTTTTTTTTTTTTCTACCACTGTATCCAACAGATTCACCAGCATTTTTCTACCTAAATCACTGTGGCACCATGGGCCATTCTTCCCCGGGGTGCCCACCCACCAAGCAGAAGCAAGCATTTTTTCTGAGAGCTGAGGGCATACTTTTATCTCCTTTCTCCACTCAGCCTCAATCAGCAAGATAAATGGGCAGGGACAGTCCTTCCCTCAAATAGGGAAATACTCTGCTTTCGGATTTTTAAAACTGAAGTATAACTGACTTATTATATTAGGGAAATGTTTTGTGATTGCAATTTCAACTGTTTATGGTTATTTTTTTCTTTTGGCAGCTTAATCAACAGTTAAGGGCAATATTACAAGCGTTTCATTCTTAAAGGGAAATCATTTGGATTACGTTTGATATAACAAGAAACCAAAAAGAGAACAGCCTTATTCTCAATGAAACTGTTCCTTTTTAAAACATCTAGTCTTTATTACGGTAACAATGTATACACTGTATGTGTTCATAGTCTTCTGCTGGGCAAGTGTTTGGGAGAAGAAGCAAGACCAAATTATGATAACAAGAAACAGTTTAATTCATCTCCTTTAATTGATACACGTCTGAAGTAGCTTTAATTAGGGCAGTGGAGCATTCACTTCTGAAACAAGATACATGGTCAATAGAAAAAGAATCAAACCATTTGTAGCAATTAATAACACCTGCAAGGTAAGTTCATTTAATGTTGGAATATTGGCTGAGTTATATGTTGCAGAATGCAAAAAATCTCTGAAAAACATACCTTTTTAAACTGTGAATCAAGATACTCAATAATTTTAATAAAATCCCAGCCACAAGAAACCTTGAATCTTCAAGGATTAAAAACACTGAGGCCAGTTATTCAGAAAATGATAGATAGTAGAAATGAAACAAAAATGACTTCTTAAAAATTAGAAGATTATTAAAACAATGCAAATCTCCACACTTCTAAAATTACTGGATGAGATTTCTAAAATCAAATTATAAGGTCCTATATGGTACATTTTACACAAGAAGTTCTTTGTATGTGGTAATAGTTGCAAGGCATCAGAGTCAATAAAATAAATCTGAGAAGTAAGAGCACTCCTTGTAACAAGAAATATTATAGAATACTAATTCAGGAAGTTATTCAGCAGCTTATAAAGAAATAGGAAGTTGTTGACCAACTACTTGAAGAACTATTTCCTGTAGGAAAACTATAAGACAGATGAAGAAAGCAATAATTCTCAGAGCAATAAAAGAATTCTTTTAAAATAAAGCTCAATACACAATGTTGAAGAAATTAGTTTTAAACAGTAAATTCAGTAGAACAAATATACCCAATATACAGACTAAGCTTTTTAAAAATACTTCACAATCATACCAGAACTTGAATATGTGTCATTGATAAATGTAGCCAGTACCATACTTCCTCCTTATCACTTGCCAACCTAAGGTACAAGTCTTCCTCGGAAAATCTCACTGACCTAGGCAGGGCTTTAAAAATCCCAATAGTTGCCTACCTATAATCCTTCAGTAATTATGCTGCCTTGAAACAATAGGATGGGCCAACTGACTTCAAAGTCATTCATCTAAGGTCGCAAGACAACAACTAGTTGTTTCCCTGCATTTCCTGACACGTACCAAATAATCAATGATTTTGCCTGCTTTTACTGACCAAGACACATCTAACAGGGAAAACATTTCTATTCCTGAAGGTTTGATATGAGAAAATTATTCCATGGTGTCAAAAATCTTCATGTTTCTCATACAATAAATCTACTTTTACTTCCACGTGAGAATCCCTCAAAAATCTTAAAGAATAATCATGTTTATCTCTCTTCTTCCCAGTTTTTCATTTCCATGGTAACCATTATCCACATGGCATAATTTTCGTATCATTTTGTCCTGGTTTACCTTTGCTACAGGCTCACTTGAGCGGGGTGCTTGGGGTGGTGTGGTGTGTGCGTGTGTATACCCTTCATTAATCCATCTTTGAGAGAAACACTTCTCAAAGGAAGAACCATTGGAAACTAAAAAATAAAGTATAGAACATTTCAGGTCAAAACAAAAAGATCATTCAAAATAATAAAAATGTAGGCCCATGTCACCTAGAAGCAATTATTACAAGATACAAAAGACTAAAAGAGGAGCATAAATGTTGCTCTTTAATCATAGACTTTTAGCTATAACATCAACCAAAGAAGAGAGGCAAGCCAGCTATTAAGCTGTTTAAAAATCTCCCCAGGTCAGCATGTGACCCAGCAGGGAGAGGTTCAAAAAAGTACAGCCTTTCTTTTTCCTAACAACCTGGTTTGTTTCCACTCCTTTCCCTTCAAGACACATCCCTCACAGCTAGTAGCTCTTTCAATCATTTACTCTGGATGTCTGCTTGAGAACAAATAATCTTGCTCATGCAGATGAGTCTGCCAGACTTGTGTGTACTTTCCAGTCTCAGGCCCTTTATTGTTCTGGTTGAAACCTGACCCTTTGAAATGGATACCAGGACACCAGAAAACGAATCTAAAATATAAGAAAAAAGTTGGAGGAAAAGGGGCAAAAAAACTGCAGAAACTTTTTAAGATCAAACTTTTTCCTCTGCTCTTCTAAATAAGCTTGTCACAAAACTGTATCTTACACTGCAAAGTAACAATCTGCCCCAAAAGACAATCAATATAAAATACTAAGACACACAACAAAACAATATCATTATTGTATTATCTGATCTAATGAATAAATGTTACATTTCCCTTAGGAGTAGACTGTCAGGACAGATCACAATCAAAACTTGGACTGTTTTTTACTTTATTATCTCAACATGATCAAACAATACTAAGTAAGCAACTTTTTGAAAACATCAATTTCAGTCTATAATAATTACTTTTAGGAAACATTTTGTATATACTTATTCCAAACACACCAAGTAAAAATATTAAGGTCCTACCTATAATTTCAAAACAAGAAGGGACGAAATTCTATTTTGATCTTTTCAGCTTCAATGAAATTTTGCCATTTTTTTAAACACACAAAAAAATAAGGCTGATAAAAACAAATAACCCAATGGCTTTGTTTTTGTTTTCCCAGAGAAGAGAGATTCTGTTTTGAAGGCCTGCTAGCTCGAAGAAGTTTGACACTGAGCTTGTATATAAAGCGGGAAAATTCATATTTCTCTTTACCCTTTGAGGGAAAAACAAACTGGTAAATCACATCAAACTGCAGCTAAAGGGTCTGTCATCTCACAACCTAAAGTACTATAATATTAGACTCCTAGGAAATTCCTCCTTATTTTTATAGTTCTCTTCTACCAGTAAAATGGTAGAAAAAGGTAAGTAGTACTGCACATACTCATAAACCTATGCCAGCCCCAAAACTCTCACAATTTGAAATTCTTCATGGTATCCTTTCAGTTTTGAGCTAGGCTAGTTAATAGGTTTGGCACAAACTCAAAAGGAGAACATCCAAATTGCCACAAAATAAAAGATTATTAAAAGGTTATGAACCAGGAATCCATAAAGCTTTCAAAACATTACCTAAAGAAGGTATTTAGCTCATACTGAACTGAAAAAAGAATTATGGAAGATATAACTGAGCTTGACATAAATATTAAGTACAATATAAAAATAAATGACGTTTTATATCTTTGTACCAGAAAATTATCTCCTACCATTATTTTCACTTACTTTAAGAAGTATCTCTGACCAGAAGATGTCTTTGCCATCTCCCAGCCCGCTGGCAGAGGTACGTCATCAGGTATCTCAAAAGAAGACTGTCTAAGGTGTTGAGCAGTGGGTGTAGCTGCTGGGCCAGAGACTACTCCCGTGGGTGTCAATGTCCCAGGAGATACGGCTCCCAGCTGCAGGGAAGCTGGAGAGGAATGAGCTCGAACATGCTGTGGAGTCAGGGCCCCTGCAGTGCCTGCATCAGTACTGGCCTATTAGGAATATTAAAACAAAGATTTCTTAAAATTTGTTTTCAAAGAGAGTCCCTTTAGATTTCTTAGATAGATATTTGGTTGCAATGAAATTCTAAATCCAAAGGCACATTTCAACATTTAATATTTGACACAGAGGAATACAGGTTTGCAGATGGATACTTTTAAATGTTTACGTGAAGGCCAAGGCAGTGTGGGTGCTTTTCCAAGTTCTAAAATGTTCTAGGTATAAACAAAACCCAAGGAATATAGCTATGGATTCTTTTTCTTTCTTTTTTTTAAACTAGGTTTTACATAGTGAATGTTTTTTCCAAGCCAAGTCCTAAACACACAACAGTTGTCATTTTTTTCTCACCATGGACAAATGTCATCAATAAAGCAACCATCAAAATTTATACAACTTTTAAGGAATACAAAAGATCCAGAAACATCCGAATATTCTTAAAAGCCTCCTAATGAATGAAATAAAAACCCAGCCATATATTTGTACCTAGATGATAAAGATGCCAACAATTCCATTACAATATAACTTAAGAATTTACAAACATATTTACAACTGTGTAGTAGCAGAAAAAATCCTGAACTCAGACCCTAAAGTTCTGGGTTCCAGTCCAAGCTGTCTAGTGTGACACTGAACAATATCATAATCTCTGAGCCTCAAGTTTTCTCGTTTGTTAAATAGCTTTTTTTCATGATGGAAAAATGAGTATATGAATTTATATCCAATAATTTGTGAACAATAGTATTTACAACCCACATTTGTAGTATTCATAATCTAGTACAGTTATTTAAATTCCTTAACTGAAGAGTTAGGGTTTATCAAAAAGTTAGAATTTCCTAGATTCATATAGGCAAGTAAGGAAGACTAAAAGCAATCAGCAGATGCATCTATGCCTTGATGTTAAATCATGTACATTCTGAGTTTCCAATCAGAATGAATTAGGACTCATTAGCAGAAATAAAAAGTCAAATTTATAGATGCACGACATTTGGATAAAAAAGGCATTAAAACAAACAAAACTACAATAGATTATGAATCGTATGAATCCATAAACTGCTGATATAAATTACTGTGCAATTATTTACTAGAAAAATAAGTATTGCAACTTTTAGTTGCAATTCTTTACGGCTTATAGATGCCACAAAATGGGGAATTCAATCTCCTATGGGTATTATACTTTCAAAACATATTAACTAACAGCATAGTCGTGTAGACTGTGGGGTGCAATGCCAACACATTTTTACCCATAATGAGTCCAGAAACTCATTTCCAGGGGTAAGAGAAAAAAGCATACCTAAGTCTACTTCTTACAAATTGAAGTATTTGGGGCAAGCTGCTAAATTGTTTTTCCTTCCTCTTCCTTAACGCAGGTTTTTGTCAGCAGGTTAAGTGAGTTTTTCTGAGTTCCAAAACCCCTTGGTCTGAGGCAGGAGAACACACCACAGGCCTGCTGCAAATAGGAGGGGCGATGGGAGTGGGGCGATAACTGTTCTTCCCACTCAAGTTACAGCCGAATGGACTAACTACATCGCAGTATTTGGAAAACCAATTAACTTCTGGACAAAGTTCCTATGCTGAAGTTTAGCCTGAAGCAAGCTCTTTTTAAAAAAGTAAGGAAAGGAATAAAAACCTACACTAAACAAATCTTCTGGGACAGGTCAGAATGTTAACACTTTCATAATAGTTTCACTTTAATGTTGGATCACGTTGACAAAGTAATCGAACGTTGTGTATGTGGAACAGCCATGTTCATATCCTCAATAAGAATTAAAGAGCAATGGCGAGCCTCGAATTAGTCATCACTTCCCAAACATTAACTTCTAATCACAGTTGAACTAGGCAGGACTCGGCCTATGAGTCAACCTGCAGTGCGTTATCAAAGGCTTCTGTTAAAACCAAAGCACGGTAAAGCTCAACTCAGGTCCTGCGCAACGTGTAGATGTGGCTAATTTAAAAGCATTTCGGCAAACTGTAAATAATAGTCTCCAACGGGGAAGCCAACACGTGAACCAACTAAGTTTGATAAGAGTAAGCCTGCCTGACTTCCAAGGCGCTAGGTAAGGGCAGGGGTGAAAGCACTAACTCCATAAACAACTTCCAGGAAAGTCTGGATCCTGTATTCAGAAAGCGCCGGGGCCGCGAAGAAAATAAATGCTTTTGGGAGGGGGAGGGGGAGAAAGAGCGAGAAACTAAATGGACTGGTTCAACCCCCACCCCTAATCAACACTGGAAAACAAGAGAACAATTATTTGACTCCCTAGGAGACTGAAGTGGACCGAGAGGCCCCGAAGGAAAGGGGGCCCAGGGCTCAACTTCACAAACTCGGCCGCCGCTGGCAGCTCACCCACACACAGATGCCAGAGGCCCCCCTCCCCCTCCCCGGCCCCGCGGCGGCGGCGGCGGAGGGAGCGAAGGTGCGGAGCGCGGCGGCGCGCGCATTGTGCAAGCCCACCGCGGCCCGGGCCCGACTCTCCCCACCCCCTTCCTTCCTCCCCACCTCCCCTGCCACTCCCGCCAACCTCCCGAGAACCCCAGGAAGAAAGAAAAGGCAGGGAAAAGCACGCCCCCCGGGGCTGCAACCGCAGAGAGAAACTACAAGGGGAAAAACAAATCTCGGCCCCGGACTCCGGGAGGAGTGGGGAGCCCGTAGCCGCGGCCGGCGGGCGCCTCCAGTCCCCCCGCCTCTCCGCGAGCCCCCATCCCCACCTCTCTAGCGCTCCCGGAACCCCCCTCCGCGGCCAGGGCTCGCGGCCGCCGCTCCCGAGCGCCCCCGGGCCTGGGGCCCGCCCGACGGGAAAGTGGGGAGAGGGGCGGCCAGGTTACCTGTCGGGAGTGGGACTTGGGCTCTGGAGGCTTGAAGAAGGAGTCAGGCAGCTTCCGGAGCCTCATGGGCACAGTCTGGGGCACGTTGGCCGTCTTGGGGTTCATGACGGCGTTGAAAAGCGCCTCCAGGTCGGTCTCCGAGTCCCCCCGGACGTGCACGATCTGGTGCCCGGCGGGGGGGGCCTGCGGTGCCGCCTGGGACCCCGGGGGTGCCGGCTGCCCGGGCCCGGACGGCGGGCCCTGCCCCTGGGGGGGCTGCGCGGGCGGCTGCCCTTGGCCCTGGGGGGCTGGCTGAGGCGGCGGCTGCTGCTGCCCGGGATCCATGGTTTCTCCCTCCCCCGACGCGCACCCCGACCAGGCGGGCAAGGGCTCCGCCCGGGCGCCCCGGCTCGACGGGCCGAGATGGGAGAACCGGCGAGGGTGGCGGGCCGGCGGCGCTGGGCGGCGGGAGCGGCGCTCGCCTTGCTCTCAGCGCCGGGGGGCTGCGCCGCGGCCCCGCATCCCCCGCCCCGGCGCCTCCGCCCCCGCCCTGCGCCCCGGCTCCACTGGTCTGGCGGCTGCGCTTCGGGAGGGGCTGCGAGAGACCCGGACCTGCGCGCCCGAGAACTTTTTTCCTTCACGCCCTTGACGGATGCCGGACAGCTAGTTGCCTTTCCCCTCCCCCTTTCTCTCTTATTTCCTCTTCTTGTTCCTTCCTTCCTTCCTCCCTTTCTTTTCCCCGGCGGCGGCTGCGCCCGACTGAGACAGAAACTCGCCTCAGACGCCAAAACTAAAGTTGAGAGAACCGCCCGCCCGAGCCGCTCGCGGCTCCGCCTCCTCCCGGCTCTTCCTTCCTCTGCGCGCCCGCCCGCACAGGATCCGCGGCCATCCGCGGAGGGAAACTTTCCCCTGCAAGTTAACTACATTCCTGCAGACTCCCGGCCTCCAACGCCCCTCCCGGCCTCCAACGCCCCTCCCGGCCGCACGTGACCAGCCCGCCAGCGGGCCGGGCCTCCACAGTGCTTCATGGGGCTGGGGCCTGGGGGCGGCCGCGGCGGGGAGCGTGCCTGGCGGTCCGCGCCGGGAGGGCGGCCGGCCCGACGACCAACGTTGGGTCTGGTCTGGGTCGGAGCTCTGATCTCTGCGGCGAACGCGGCCGCCCTTGGCCGCAGGAAGTCCTCCCTCCCAGCCCGGCCCCTTCCCCGCCAGTTCTCAGGAAAGGCTGAAAGGTTTCCAGCTCGCCCCGAGATGCGAAACAGCCAAGGCCGAAAGAAGTTGGGAGGGGACGTATAAATCCACTTAAACCGTCCCCGCTTTTGCCCGACTTGACCAACTGGAGTGTCAGTGTGGGCTCAAATACTCAAACTAGGTTGAATTTAAAATGGTACCCATAACAGACATTGATTTTAATAAGGGTCCATTTTTTCTTAACATTAACTTGATTTTCTTTCCACTCAATATTCAAAACCCACTTGAAAGGGATAAATGATTTCTGTAATTTGAAGCTTTAAGACTAGATCTGTGACTCAGTGTGATTTACTAAATAACCAAAAACTGCCTTTTTTAAAAGTGAAAACTTTTTTAGTGCTCAGACTTGAAACACAGTCTTGAAAATCTCAACGGAAAAACTCAGTGTTTAACTTCAGTTGCAAGCATTCCTCGGTGTACCTGTCTTTCATCCTTGAGGGGATGGGAGCCTACCTCTCTTTGTTATCCCTGTGCCTGGCACAAGGGTGGATTCTCTTAAAGTTGACCGAATAAGAAATGAACGGGTGAGGAGCTCACCCCAGGCACCTGGTTCTCTTTGCGGCAGTGTCATATATGCAAGGAGTTCACTTGAAATCACTCAAAAGCAATGAAAATTTGTTGGGTTTTTTTTGTTTTTTTGTTTGACGGCGCCTCTTGCGAACCCGTGCCCCCTGCAGTGGAAGCACGGAGTCCTAACCACTGGACCGCCAGGGAATTCCCCAAAATTTGTTTTTTAATTCATACATTCTGATTTTTTAAAAAGCAGCTTTACTGAGATATAATTCCATACCATACAATGCGGCCATTCACGCAACCCAGTATTTTTCGTGTATTAAAAGGGTTATGCAACATCACTCTGATTTTAAATCCATTAGTTCATTCTAAAGAAAACTAGCTTCCTGTTTTAATGATTTTGTCTGCAACGCTAGTGAAACAGATGTGTAAACAGGATTAAACAAGGAAAGGTCCCCTGAGCAAAAAAATAAACTCTTCCTCCAGCCAGGACATGCCCTGGATAAATCTGAAGAGGGATCTGTATCACTCGGTGTGGTGGGGCAGGCCAGGGAAAGAGCCTCAAGATTTTACGGCAAGATTCTAATCAACTGCTCTGGATTACACTTTCATCTGAAGAAAGGGATCTGCCTCCATGATGCCCATGACTGCTTTTTATATTTATCCCCACCCCCATCTCCAAATGTCAAGTGCGTTTAACCACAAATTTATAGGTTCTGGAGTTCCAGAGATCTGAGTTCAGATCCCAGTTCCACAATTTACTAGCTCTGTGACATCGGACAAGTTACTTATTTCCTATTCTTTAATTTCTTTAATATTGGGGTCAGGTAATGACACCTACTTCATATGTTGAGACAAATGAGTCAATGGACATAAAGCAAGTACTTAGTGCAGTTTTGGGTGTGTGGTGAGATCCACATAAACGTCAGCTATCGTTGTTTTGCCGTGTTCACAGATTACTTCACATGTAGTGACATGGCCTCTCCTTTGCAGCAGTCCCCCTCAGGGACCCTGTTGGCAGTCCCTTCCTGTCACATCTAATAATCAATCCACACAAACAAAGCCTTTGGGCAGAAACTATGCATTAAAATTTCCAACTGAAAAAAAAATTTTTTTAAGAACCAAAGTTATTGAAAACCTGGGATTGTAATGGAAGCTGTCCCTTCACTAGAGTATTTATTACCATGAACACTATAATTAAAGGGCTTAGCGTACAGCAGAGGTTGCTTTGTTCAATATTGTTTCACCTGCCATTCAACTGAGAACAAAATTACTTTGATAAGTGGATTTAAAGGCTGTCTGGAGTGATGTTATGTTCTGTAAGCACCTCTGTAGCATCAACCAAGATTTTGTAATTGAATATTCCTGATCTACAAAATTTCAGTCACAGGTTAGTAAGGGATAAAGATAACATAGATTCAATCCTTCGTCCCCTCTCTTCCTCTCCAGCCCCACTTTTAGAGCAATTATCAATCCAAGGCACCTTGAGGTACAGAGTTGCCTTCTTCATACAAAGACCCAGGTTATCCTGGATCATTTTCAAGTCCATGTAGATCACTATCTGAAAACACTAGTGTTACAATGACTTGCCTTCTCAACTACAATGGCCCCTCTTCTCTACTTTATCTGTCCACACCCCACCATCATCCAGAAATACTCCAGTTGTGAAATCAAACTATGTTATACCATTCCCTTAATTACTCACACCTCATTTATTATTAACTTCTCTCTCTTCTACGAACCTATCACTCCTGTTTTCACTTCCTTCCCAATTCAGTTTAGAAATCATAACTCATTGCTTCAGCCTCTCATAATCATCTGTGCCCTCAATTCTATTGCCCCATGTATTTCTGTTCACTCATGGCTTCAATAGCCTCAAAGCTTCTGCTTATTCCCTTCTGTTTCTGGATCTTCCTACTGTCTGCTAACTATAGGAGTGGATGAAATTGAGATGAAACATTTGTGTAAGTACTTGTAGAGTGCTGATTATGTGCCAGGCATTGGTAGTAATTGGTATAATGATGCCTATTTCATAGAATAACAAAAATTAAATAAGTATGAATAAGTTTTTATTATTGCATCATGAGGATTAAGAAGGCCCAAGATACAGTTGACTTGGTATAATTGCATGAAGAGAAATTAAGGAACAGCTTGCTGAAGAAAGTTCTGCTTGACCTGACAGTACTTCATTATTCAACTCAGAGACATTATTTCAGAGTTCTCCACTTTAATATTTAGAAGATAATTTGTGTGTATTTGTGAATTAACATAGTCCTGACATTATTCTTTTATTCTAATTCATGTTCTAAATACTCAAATATAAAATGTTTATTGCCACAGCCTTTGTTGATTGTCATGTGTGTTCCACATTAGACACTAATCAATAATTATGAGATAAGTCTCTGGTTTGAAGGAGATTCTTCTACAATAGCAAGAAACAACTGTGAACAATAAGTGGATATGATAATGATCAGGAGCCTGGCTGGTTTTGAACACTGTTTCAGTCTAGTTGTGGATAGAAGGGATTCCCAAATCTTGTAGCCCTACCTCTACTTTAGAGCTGTAAGCTACCCACTTCTTAAATAGTACAAATTACTGATCTTATTATTGAACAGATATAAGCAGAATTGGAAAAGGGATTTAGCACACAGGTGTTTAAAGGCAGGTCACTGCAAAGCTATATACTCAGCTAAAGGGTATATGCTGCAACGCATGGGGAACTTCATTAATTCGGAATCCATTATTTTGAGGTATGTGACAATAAGCGGTGTTAGACTGAGGTTTTTTCCCCTAGGTTTCAGCTATGATAAGCCTAAGCAAATAAGAAAGACAAAGTGTCATTTGTTTACCAATTTTAGAGAACAGGCCATCTTAAAGCACTTTAAAAATGGACATCTATATGCAAGTAATTACTTTAAAAACCCAAATCATGTTCACCCCTGTTTAGTTACACAGTATCAGTTGGGGTAGAGAGCTGGGGAGCTGGGATTAGAAAAGAGATAAGCCACAGCGTGTGACAATACTTCTTTGTAAAATTTATAATGCCAACTTTTCACTCATTTCAATGGGTTTTTCTGACACTGGTTGTATAGTGGACACTTTTCTCTGATAGCAGAAAAAATATTTATGAGCAATTATACTCCCAGTTCCTATCCATGTGAGCTGGTTGCCTAAACTAATAAACAATACGTCAAAGGTATGACACCATCCAGAAAGGATTGGGGGCATGAGTAAATTGCTCAATCCTGTTTTGTGTTAGAGGACATGTCAGGCCTATTACAGAAGGACCACTCCTTTCAAAATATATATTATATATATTTTTTTCATATTTCAGCACTATAGATGCATTTTGGTTAATAGGCTCCTTTTTTTTTAATGTAAAGTCATATATACTGTAGTAAAAAAATCATTTAAAATCAGATTTCTTTTTCTTCTAAAATCTAGCTAAAATTATCCATATGGGAGAAATTAAAGTTTGGTCTGAGATCTGGCTGTGAAGAATTTTGGAGTATGAAGCCCTTCAGACTTCGGGCAGAACTAAGTGGGGTGTGTAATGGAGGCCCCAAAGCACCTTTCCAGTGCTTTATGCAATACAGGTTATCAAATTCAGGCTTGTACTTTCCACATCTATGCTTGAACGTAAAGGTTACTAGTCTCCTCATTTACTATACTTTTCTGAATTATATTAAAAATGGAAAGGTGTCTTCTAAAAATACTAAATATATTCTCTATCAATTGTTCTCAAGGTGTGGTCCCCAAATCAGCAGCATCAGCATCACTGAAAACTTGTTAGAAATGTAAATGCTTAGGCCATAACCCAGACCTACTGAATCAGAAACTCTGGAGGTAAACGGCAATCTGGGTTTTAACAAGCCTGCGCTAGGTGATTAACATTTGAGAACCACTACTCTATATGATATTCCACATTCTGTTTTTATTTTATAAATATTAAATATGTTTTGTAAACATTATGCTTCACCATTTATAGATAAGTATCCCTTTAATTTCATCATTTATTCTAGAAATATCTATATCTAGTATATAATATGTATTTGAGAATTGAAAAAATCTATTTATTTGGTAACATATTCATGGTGTAAAGGATCTCAAAAGGTGATGTCTTGATTCTTACCTGAAAGTTAACCACTAATCCTATTTTAAAAGCTCTGTTAAGCAGTGATTCCAACTTGTTTATAGTTTTAACATCTTGTGACTATTACTTTGACATATGCATACCTTCAACGATGTGGCACAAAATTGTTTTAAAACAATTTAAAATCTAAATGTCTTTTGAGAATTTGATATACCAAACTCTGAAAGTGCCTCTTCATTTATAACTTATTTCCTCTTTAACTTAATTTTCTAGTGTTCTATCTAATGGAAAATATCTGGATACCATCTCTAATAATTCTTCATATACCTGAATACATTTATTAAGTCTCCTGACAGTCTTTTTTTTCTAAACTATCCCAGTTACTTAACCTTTACTCAATGTCTTGTTTCTCAACACTTTTATTCTTCTCTTGTAGTCCTCTGACTCTTCTCCAAGTACCCCATGTTCTTCTTCAGTTGTTAAGATACTATATACGCTACATAGTGTCCCAAACATCATTTATACACATTTGATTTAAATTTGTGAAGGTCATTATTTACATACTTTCTATGTGTAAAAGGGTATAATTTATTCTTTAGAAATATAGTTTTAGGGAGTCAAAATTTGAACCCTTATAACATGCACATGAATTTTTTATGCTGAATTAGAATGACAGCATTTTAGAACTAAAAGGCAAAGGAGATCACTTAGCCCAACTTCCTTCTTTTACACAAGAATTTATGGTCTTGAGAAGTTATTCTGCACTGTCCAAAATGGTAGCCACTAGCTGCATATTAAATAGAAAATTCAGTTCCTTTGGTCACACTAGCCACGTTTTAAGTGCTCAGTAGCTACACATGTGGTTAGCAGCTCCAGTATCAGACAGAACAGATATAGAACATTCCCCTAACCTCAGAAAGTTCTACTGGCTAGCACTGGGTAAATGACTTGCCCAAAGCCATACAGTTTCTGTGTGACAGAGCCAGAGCTTCTAGTTCCTGGTCCCAAGATATCCCACCATACTACTACCTTTTTAAAAGGACAAAATATAATAGATTACTTATCCTATCTACAATGCTTATTAAGTTTTATAAAAAGCATTGTGGGAGGCATGGATCCTGACCCCAAGAAGGTTTGAAGGAAATTACTTTAGGTGGGCTTACTGCCTATATAGAAAACGGCAGGTGGTTTAGTTACATCTCCCTTCTGGCCTCCGGCTATTTAATGTCTACAGTTCACTCTTGAACAATGCTGGGGGAGGCGCAGTCGAAAAATCCACATATAACTTCACACTTGTCCCTTGATTTTGCATCTGAGGATTCAACTTATCTCAGATCATACGGTACCATGGTGTGTATTTAGTGAAAGATATCTGGGTGTGAGTGGACCCAAGCAGCTGAAACCTGTGTTGTTCAAGGGTCCACTCTATATGTATGCAAATGTACATTCACTGAATGTTTACTGAAGTATCTTCAGTTCCTTTGATTTTCCCAGAGACATTGGACACTTCTCAGCTCACACCTTAGTTCCTGCAGCCCATTGCTGGCTGATCTCCTAGGCTCCATTTGTTCTTTCCTGCTTCAATCAATTTTCTATAATTCGAAACCCATTTCCCTCAAGTGCCATTTTCACCCTTGATCTCCTACTCAAAACTCTAGTAGAGGGCTTCCCTGGTGGCGCAGGGGTTGAGAGTCTGCCTGACGATGCATGGACATGGGTTCGTGCCCCGGTCCGGGAGGATCCCACATGCCGCGGAGCGGCTGGGCCCATGAGCCACGGCTGCTGAGCCTGCATGTCCGGAGCCTTGCTCTGCAATGGGAGAGGCCACGACAGTGAGAGCCCTGCGTACTGCAAAACAAAAACCAAAACAACAACAACAAAAAACTGTAGTAGATTCCTAGTGTGTATCATACACTAACAACAACTGTGATACAATGACTTACATTTGCATACACAAAAACTTCCCCACACATTATCCCATTTAATTTATTCCCATCTTTCTAGAATTCAAACCCTTTTGTTTCAAAAGATTGTTTCTTGTTAAGTATTTTAAGTAGATTTTTTTCTAAAAGTTCTAAAACCAGGAACTTGAGAGTCAACCTTGACTTTTCCAATTCCCATTCCCCATCCCCCAGTTCAATCCATCTGCAAGTAATGTTGGTTCTGGGTCCAGAATAACATCTGGAATATATCCACTTCCCTCCATATATTAGTTTGCTAGGGCTGCCATAACAGAATATTCCAGACTGTATGGCTTAAACAACAGAAATTTATCTTCCCACAGTTCTGGAGGCTAGAAGTCTAACATCAAGGTGTCACCAGGGTTGGTTTCCTCTGAAGTTTCTCTCCTTGGCTTGTAGATGGCTGTCTTCTTCTGGAGTCTTTACATGGTCTTCATTTGGTGTCCGTATCCTAATCTTCTCTTCCTGTAAGGATACTAGTCATATTGAATTAGGGCCCATCAATATGACCTCATTTTACCTTAACTACATCTTTAAAGGCCTTATCTCCAAATACAGTCATATTCTGAGGTACTGAGGGTTAGGACATCAACATATAAGCTTTGGGGAAGACACAGTTCAGCCCATAACACTCCATATTCACCAAAACCATCCTTGCCCACACTGCTTCATTTCTCATCAGACAGTGGTGGTAGTTTCCCCAACTCTTATCAAATCCATTTACCATTCAATAGCCATGGTGATCTTTTGATCTTTTGAAAATATACATCACTCCCTTGCTTCAAAACTTATAGTAGTTTCCCATTGCACTACCGTTAAATTCCACACTCATTTTATTGGCTTATAAGATATGCATGATCTATTTTCCCAGTTTCAACTCATGTCACTCTTTCTTGCCTGCTATACTCTGTTCACAATGACTTCTGTCAATTCCTAGAACACACTAAACTCATTTCCATTCCAGGGCCTTCACATATGCTGTATTTTTCCTGAGAACATTCTCAGACTAACTACTCTTGATATATTCCCTAGAAAAACCATAATTTGTAATTACTTTATGTATTTTACCATATTTTTTGTCACTAGATTGTATGTTTTTTGGAAGCAGCGATTTTGTGTTTTGTTTACACTGTGTCCACAGGCTTAGCATTGTGCCTGGTACACAGTGGACATTAGGTGAATAATCTACTTTTCTAAGCATATCTGCTGCTCTATTCAGGGAAGTTTGTAACCCCACATGTATTGATACTTTCTACCTCTATACCATAGACTGAAACATTTTCTCTGCCTAGAATTCTTTCCTCCCCTAAGCCAATCCATAATTGTCCTTTCTTTTTTTAAATTTTTATTGGGATATAGTTGATTTGCAATGTTGTGTTAGTTTCTGCTGTACAGCAAAGTAAATCAGTTATACATATACATATATCCACGCAGTTTTTAGATTCTTTTCCCATATAGGTCATTACAGAGTATTGAGTAGAGTTCCCTGTGCCATACAGTAGGCCCTTATTATCTATTTTATATATAGTACTATGTATGTGTCAATCCCAATCTCCCAATTTATCCACCCTCCCAAACTCTTTCCCCCTTGGCAACCATAAGTTTGTTTTCTACATCTCTGATGCTTGTAAATAAGTTCATTTGTACCATTTTTTTAGACTCCACATATAAGCAATATCATATATTTGTCTTTCTCAGTCTGACATACTTCGTTCAGTATGACAAGCTCTAGGTCCATCCATGTTGCTGCAAATGGCATTATTTCATTCTTTTTTATGGCTGAGTAAGATTCCATTGTATATATGTACATCTTCTTTATCCATTCACCTGTCAATGGATATTTAGGTTGCTTCCATGTCCTGGCTATTGTAAATAGTGCTGCAATGAACATTGGGGTGCATGTACCTTTCTGAATTATGGTTTTCCCTGGATATATGCCCAGGAGTGGGATTGCTGGATGCCCTTTCTTTTAAAATGTACCTCAATCCCCTTCTCAGGGAGGCCTTTCATTATGGATCATCCTTGGCTCTGATCTCTCTAGGTTCCCTCAGAACTTCAGAGGTTAAGTTTTATATTTTATATGTATGAAGTAAGCAGTTATTTTATATGTAGGAAGTAAGTAGTTTTAAGGAAAATAAGCGTTTTATTCTACATGTTAAAGGGATGAAAGGTGACACCTGATCAAAAATTTTGTTGAATAAAAGTTAATTTATATTGTTATAGGTGGTTTCTATTTTACTTTCTCTCACACACCCTTCTGGTAACAAAAATTTACAGATTCTTAGTGTTTGTTAAAGCCTAGTGACATTTTTTTCTTTTTACAGGCACAAAAAAAGAAGATAAACAGGAATGATAAGTTTCAACCTTATTGAAACCCAGTTCAGCCTGCCTATCCCAATGAACTTTAACATGTGTGCCAAGTCAGGAGATTGAAGACTTACATTAGAGGATATCAGGTATACCAGCTGCTAGAGTTTGCCAGTTGGACACTGCTAAATGTGTCTCTAAATGCGGCTTTTTAGTGCTAATTAATGCAGCTTTTACTGTAAGACACAACATACTTCCCTGTCTTTTATTCTTCCCTTTGTTCTTTTGTTTTCATCTATTCTTTCTTTCTCTCTCTTTTTTTTAAACTAGAGAAGTAGAGAGCAAAGCAGTTGTTCCCAACTGTGGAGTTGCCCACTAGAATTAATATATATGTTTGAGGAAATATGCAAAATAATGCTCTACCTCATAAAAAAGTCAGAACAATTAAAATAACAAATATCATTTCATACCCGTCAGACTGAAAAAAATTAAAAATTATGAGTGTTTCATTCTCCAACAAAACTTCAAGTTTCTTAAGAGTAATTGGGTACTTCTTTCTATCTTTCACTATGCCTAATAAGTATTATGGGCTCTAGAATGTAAACTCCCCAATAAAGACATTTTTGTCTTTTATGTTCATCACTGTATCTGCAGTACCTAGAAAGTGCCCACCCAGCACATTCATAGTAGGTAATTAATAAATATTTGCAGAAAAATGAAGGATATTAGTTCTTAGCAATACTTGCTGATTAATTGGATGACTGAGAAGCCTTCAGTCAGTTTTCAGAAACTTCAGACCTAGGTTTTCAAAGTTGTAAGGATCAAAGTTGGTTGAGCATGGGCTGGGATAGGGATGAAAGGAAGAACGAGGGATTTCCCCTCTCTGACCACAGCTTCCTACCACAGTTCCCACTTCCCTGTTCTAAGTACCTCAAATGGCCAACACTTCATAATTTACCCAGTAGCTAACCATTTGGGGGGCCATATTTGATTTTTTCCTAATGAGCACTCCATTGTCACATACTTCATGATGCCCAGAAAGGTTTCCATTGTTATTAACTCAGATTACTCAATTTTGTGCTTTGACAATTACTCTAATCTTCTATTTAATCTCTGGACCTTGGTCTTTCTTCACTCCAATTTATCACTGCCAGTCTAATCTTTCCAGAATATCACTTTTATGATGCTACTACCCTGCTCAAAAGTTTTTGACTCCTATACATCATCTACTTAAAAGATTTAAATATCTTAGCTTTGTATCTATAACCCTCGGTAACCAGGACCCCATTCATCTGTCTTCCCTGTGTTATTACCCAGAACTCTTGGACAGAACTCTTCAGTTCCAACTAGTCAGGTGTACTTATGTCTTCCCCAAACCACCTTGTGTTTCTATGCCTCTGTATTTATTTTCTTGCTCATGGGTCCTAAAAGTTCCAAGTTCTCTGGTCTCCAGCCTAAGTCCCTTTTTTGGATGTCCAAATTATAATTCAGTGAGCCTTCTCTCCTTAAGTAACTATCAGAATTTCTGAAGAATGCTCTCAAATTCCATAAAACCATTCTGTTGTCACTTGTCACCATGGTTGATCTTTCACCCCAGAAAAATCCTCACCCTCAGTTGATCACAGCTTGCTCTTTCAAAGTTGGATTCACAGGCTGCTGCTGCTCTCCAGAGACAATTTTGTGCCAGGCATGTTCCCAGGCTGTATATCTTATCCCACACAGTCCAGCTAAATTCAGATTACAGTATAATAGTTTGCAAAATTTTACACCAGGCTTAGGGATAGCTAGAGAAACTACTGCACTACTGATACTCTTGGACCTTAGTCGCCCACCCTTCCCCACTCCCTCTCTTTTTCTCCACACCTGCAGTCACACTTCAAGGGCCGGCTTTTTTCCAGCAAGTGGGCTCATTCAGTCAGGGAACAGATACTGAGTGTCAATTAAGTGCCAGGCAGTGTGCTAGGCACTGGGGATGAACCAAATACACACAGTTCCTGTTTTCCAGACAGACATAAAATAAATTACTACAAATAGTTGAGCAAATAATTCTAAGTATGCAAAATGCTGCCAAAGAAATACCTGGAGTACAATTTTAGGTCCTCTACATTCTCTGTGGCTCAGGAAGAGGGGGGAAAAACAGTGTTCCCATCTCTTACAGATATCTAACCACATTAATAATGGTATAATCTGTAGAAAAGCAATTTTGACCTTTAGGAAGACACCATTTTACATTATTATGCAGACAGTTTAGCTCCTACGTTTTTTTTTGTTTTTAATATTTCCTCCACAGAGAATGAAAAGAGCCAAAATGAATGAACACTTAAACTGTGTGCTTGACACCATTCTAAGCCCAATGTACATATTAATTTATATAATTTTCACAATAACCTATGAAGGAGTCCTATTATTTTCCCCATTTCACAGATGAGGCAACTAAGGCACCGAAAGATTATAACTAGCTCAAAGTCACACAGAAAGTAATGGCAGAATTAAAAATTCAGGCAATCTGACTGCAACCCAAAGTCTTTGTTACTATGCCATTATACCTCTCAATACAGAGAATTGCATAATCTTTCTTCAAAGGTGCATTCCCATCTTTTGCCTCTGAACGTTCATCCCAGGGCCAGGCTCAGAGCACTCTGCCACATCATGCTTCTCCACTCGGCTGGACTGCTTTCCTTCTTAGTTGTTGAAACCCCACTAGTTCTTCTATAGAAGCCAGATGAAACCCTTCCTAGGCCTAGTTCACAGTGATCACTTCCATCTCTGAATTCATGTTACAATCACTGTCTATAAAAACTCTTACAGATTACGTTCTCTACTAGGTTTATAGGGAGTGTATGTTTCCCCAAAGTAAATCACACAGTGCCTTGTACAGAACTGGTACTCAGAAAGAATTATTGATTAAGAGAGGGTCCCCAGCTTGTAGGGGTCTGTGTGGTAGGCGGCCAAACTGGTAGCAAATGAACATTTTAGTTTTTGATTTTATGTTTTTTATATGAGTTAACAAAAAATCTATGTTATGACCATGTCTGGAAAATATTCATTCAATAAACAATTAATGTGCCAAAGCATTGTGCTAAGTATTAGAAGTAAAACAAACTCTCTCTCCTGAGCTGTATACCTAAATTTCCAGCCGCCTTCCAGATACAATCACAGGTTCAAATCCAAGATCATCATCCTTACCCCTGCAACTCAGAAACACATATTCCAAACTTGCCCCTTCCTCAAGGTTTCAACATTTCTTTTAGGGTCTCCATCATCATTTTGGGCATACATGTCAATCACTTTTTCCATTAAAAAAATATAAGTTATATATTCATTTTACTAGGGTAACAAGGAGACAGTACTAAGGCATCCTGTGCTTTACTCTTTTGCCAACTTAATAATACCATCAGGACAACCCTCTTTGTTTACATGTAGTTCTTGTATTAGCTGTGGGGGCAGCTCAGTTTTAATTTATTACGTGATAAAAGAGTTTACAATTATGTTCAGAACATTATTTTTTTATTGAGGATTTTAAGTGGGACAAATGAATTAAAGGAATTGTTATGTTTTCCACAGCTCCAGAGATGTAAACCTTTATGCAGTGAAGAAACGTGACTAAGTGAAACTCAAATTTTAAAAGCTAATGATTCATATTAATGATCAGTGGTTAGAGATGTTTAGTTTTCTGTCACAATTTCAATCCAGAATTAATTTGGTTCTAAAATAAAATAAATGGAAAACTGAGGACTCACTTGAATCTTAACGCAACAAATATGAACTAGATTTTTAGTTCTTTGTAATTTTCTGTAAAAATTCCATAACTGTATTGGTGTAGATTATGCTAGGGATGAAATTTGGTTCCTGTGTTAGTATTCCAGATAAATTTAAAGAAAGGCATCTTGGTATTTGTTTTCTTTTGCTCTAAGCAGCTTCTTTACATTTTACTTGAATTAACTTGCAAAGTAAATGTTTATCCATAAATCAGTATTAAAATTAAAAACTGGTAAATAGGTAATAAAAAGTTATCTAAATATAGATAATCTGAAAAAAACATTAAGACATTTCCCCCACGCCATAACAGTGGTATAAAACATGAACATGACGCATGATAGGATCCACAATAAAGTAAGAAAATGTTTGTTCGTGACTCTTTGTTGAAGGGTAACACATACCAACAGAATCCTGAAAAAGATAAACCCAAATTATTTAGTATACAACTACATTTAAATAATAATCAACATATTTAGCTATTATATATTTTGTGGTAAAATGTCATGAAACATATCAAATCTTTGACAATAAATTGGCAGTTAACTACTATTTTAAAATATTTGTGGGCAGCACAGTCTACTTACTATGCTAACAATACATATGTACTATGCAAACATGCATAATTCTTGACCTTAAGGAATTTATAGTCCAAAGTAAATTCTATCTTTGAAAAAAGTCCTAATATTGCAAAAATTTATTTTGCATTTTTCCTCTATCTTTGCTTTTTTCAGAACATGGTCTATACATACTATGCGGGCTGGGACTATGTTTCTTTTGTTTATCACTGGGCTCTAGTCCCGCACAGTAGCTGATACACAGTAGGTATTCAAAAGATAATTGTTAAATGATTGAATACAGATACTTAGGAACTGCTTCATATGTATTAACAATCTTTTGTGTGATACTAAAATTCAAGTATCAGATTCTGTGATATAAAGACATTTATGTCATTCTTACTTATTTGCCCCCAAATTATCATTTGACAGGCTAAAGAACTGTGTTCTACCTCATCTGAGCCACAGATTTAGCTCTAAAATAAGAAAGAACTATTATTAGACATGGATAACAGAAAAGAAGCCGGGGAAAAATGTTCATACTTTCTCCAAATAAAAGCATACCTTATCAACTTTTAATTTTAACAGAAAACTATTTAGTTTATGTTAACTATGTTCTGTATATACAGGTATATGTTCTGTTAGCTATTCCTCTCTGAGGTTTAACATCGTCCTAGTTGCTATCTCCAGTTATTACAGTCCTCTTAATAACAAATAATTAGATGGGTTGGTTGCACATTTTCCCTCAACACTTACATATGCTGTAACTTTAAAGACAGAAGAGGTAATTTGTATTTTCTTGGTTTGAGGATTCTTTCGAACACTAAAATAGGGAGGAAAAGGGAACATTTTAAAATATAACAAGCACTGGCATAATACATTTAAGATGTTGATCCCTTTTAGTATTCAGGTGTTCTTATCCATATATAACATGGAAATACAGAATATCCAATTAAGTAGTTTGAAAAGAATGGCATCTGTGGTTTCATCAAAGGATAGGGCAACGTTAACTGAATTGAAATTGCAAAAAATTGAATTTTACAGTTAGAGGGTTTGAGGTCAGTTTGAGACTCAGATGATGAAAAGACTCCTAGGCCAGAGACAATTACTGGAAAAACGAGAATTGGTTAAAGTCAGACTGAAGTGTAAACAGCCGTAAGGGGTAGATAAAAACATACTAAACTTGAAGAATTAAACAGGCTGAACATAAATGACAGTTCTGCCACTGATTTGTTATTTCACTTTAGGCAAGATTAACCTTTCTGAACCTCAACTTTCTCATATGCAGACTGGGTAGGATATGGTTCCCTTTAGGATTATATGAGAATTAGGTGGAGTAATGTATATGAAAACTATTTATTAAATTATTTATTACTAAATTATATTCTATTAAAATCACTTTCTCTCATAGCTCTCTTTCAGTTACTCTCCCTACAAAAGATAATCTGTAGCAATATATAGTGAGGAAGCAAACTGAGGATTGAGGAAATAATCTACAGATATATATTTATACATTAATTCATATATAAATATATGCACATATTTATAATGCTTTACAATTTGCAAAATACCTTTATATACTTTACCTCATGTAAAGATCACACAACTCAGTGAGGTAGGCATTATTTTGCCAATTTTACAGATAATAGAAATAGAGCAGTTAAATGATACATTTCAGACATTCCAACTAAAAGTGGTATGTCTGGGAATAGAATTTAGGTGATATAGAGTCCAGTTTTCTTTCCCTACACCTCACCTGTTTATCTTATACCTACTCTAAATTCATATACATCAAAGGTATTGTCCATGTGTTACATGTGAAGGTTAAATTTAAAGGAAGATATCCCTCTTCTTCACTTTATCAGGTAAAAGTACTTCTTTCCCTTCACTACATATGTAAAGAAATGGGGAGAAAGAGAGAGGAGGAGGAAGAAGGGGGACTCTGTGGGAGGGTGTGCATGCATGTGTGTTTGAGCTTGTGCACCTGTTAGAGATGACCAGATGCAAGCCATTTCAGGGTTTAGGGTTCAAGATTCTTAGGCAGTTTTCATCTTTAAAACATTTCATTCAAATTTAAACCCAGGAATCATGCAATTAAATTGATTTCCATATATTTCTATAACATAAGTTGAGGTCATTTTCCTTTATTTCTCTAATGTGTAAGATACACTGCTGGAAAGTTGGAGACTACATTTAAAATTTCATGCTTATCTGAGAGAAGACTATCACCACTACATATAAAACGTTTGCATACACCTGTATGACCACCCAGATCAAAATACAGAACATATCTATGGTTATATCTAATTTTAAATACTGATCTGGAGGTGGTTATATGGGTGTAAACATATATAAAAATTCACTGAACTTATGTACACTACGATTTGTTCAGTTTACTGTATGTAAATTACTCCTCAGTTTAAAAAAAAAGAGCCCCTGTAAAAGTTTGTGCTTATCAAATAAACTTAGAGGAAATTTAGTATTTGATACTTCACATAGTAATCACTTAACACATACAAACACATACCATAGGTGTATTATTTTTAAAAAGAAACTACATTTGTACATTATTAGGAGTTGGTTCCTAATGGAAATAAATCATATTATTCCATTTTATTACTGCTGATCCTGTATTACTGTTACTTTAAAATATCTCTAAGACAATTTGTCTAATTTTTTATAGGTCAAGCAAAGTATATTATCACCTGTCCTATATCTCATAAGAAAAAAAGAAAAGGAAATGTGAAGTGATATTCATTTGTGCCCTAGGGTGTTCTACTAATAATTGCATTATAACAGATTTTTGGCAGTCACTAATTCACTCTTCAGGTAACCATAGTTTTTAAGGATGCTGGAACATAATTTCCATGTAGTGCTTTTAAAAAGTATGATTGTATTAATGGTTTAGAAATAGTGTAATGATTGGTTTCTTATCAATATCATTTGTGCTAATTTCTGAGCATCAGTCCCATATTGACTCTAAACGTTATGGTGTACAGACCATTCTAACTAACTCTGCTCATTTTAAGACACAAGGGCCCCACCGTTTAATTAGCATCTGAAGGGCATAATCTAAGACTCTCAGTTCAAATCATAAAATCTGGGGCAGATATGTATTTCGGAGAACGTCTCCTAAAACTTTGGCAAAAGCATGTGTTTAATGTCTAAAGTAGGAAAGACACAGGCACCATTAGTAACTATAGAATTATTTTTGAGATGCAATGAAACAATTGATCATTTGCTCTCCAAGAAAATGGTTTTGAAGTATTGCTTATGCAATTTAAAGGGACCATAATCCTTGAAAATAAGGCATTTTCCAAAACCTTTAAAAGATGTCTTTTATAGGACTTGTAATAATGGATGAGGGAGAAAATATCTTAAGAATGTTTTTACCTTTTTGTTTGAGTCAGAGACCCCTAAAATCAGGCTCTGAAATGTGCCCTCAACATCTACAAACATAAGGGATGGACTTCTTTGCTAGAATGAATCAGGGACAATGTTTATCTGCAAGTGCAGGTTAGATAATGTAAGGTAGCTACTGCATGTTTAATTAGAAAGATAGCAAACATTTTTCTAAAGCATGTAAAAACACCTAAAACTCAAGTAAAGGAACAGGAAAAAACATCCGTCTTGGTTAAGTTAGCTTGTACAAATGACTTTATTAGATACATGGCTCAGAATTCTGAGAAATTACTGATGATACTTCAAGTTCCACTTGTGCTTCCTCTACTTATACACCCCTTGATAAATGGTATGTTGAACCAACCTGTATCTTTACCTTAACCAACTGACACAGCATCTGACCCAAATCAGCACGACTAATATTAGAAAAGCCCCATGTAGTGCATATGATAAGCAAACCAACATAGCTCCTAAGGGATTTTGAGGTCATTTAACGCATTTAGTTGCTTTGTGTTGGCACCTAAGCCATCTCAAGCAAATATTTATTCTAATAATTTTCTACTGAAGTTGCTTTGGGAAGACAATTTCACATCCTCTCCTCATTCAGCAAGGAAATTCATAAGCATGCTTAACTTGGATCATCGAGAGAAATATTTAATGGGTCTCAGAGAAAAGTAATGCTGTAACTGGGCTGGTCTCCTTCCCAGTCTCCCCTAGAATGACAGACTTGTGATGCATCGTCCCTGAATTGGGAAAAGACTGCCCCTCTCTTTGCTGGCCCTTGTGGACCTGACTCTATCAAGACGTCCCTGATTGCTCACACCCACACTGACAATTTTTTCTTTTGAACTTCCAGGGTTTTTATTACAGTATAAAGAGCTGTAAATATTTGCCTATAATAACTGAACATTTGATTATATAAAAAAATGTTTACTTATAAAATATTTTAAACAATTACTTTACTATTATTTACTATGTTAACTTGTAATTTCCTTAAGGTCAGAGACTGCCTGATGCCTCCTCTTGCACTCTTTAGTGCTTGGTCGAGTTCAGTGCCCAATGTTAACACTTGCTGGTTGCCTGATTAAGTGATTCCATGGACACAATTCTTATCCTTTCTGTAAGATGTCATGAATTTTGGATACTCATTTTATGAGTGGTCATACTCTTTGAGTCATACTTTTTCTTAGCACCCAAAAAGTATAGAAGAGTATCACAAGTGAGAATTCAGGGAAGGGAATGTTGTAAAAAATAGCAGTTTCTTCAATGTTTAGGTTCTAAAGTTATTTCTGTTTCAAATATCTCTAATAGAATCTCTTCCTCTACAGCACATGGTAGTGAGGAATTCCACAGGTTCATGTGGTTGATGAGGTACAACACTGTGGTGGCTGTGGTGTGTGTGTTTGTGTGTGTGTGTGGGGTGTGTGTGTGTGTGTGTGGTGTGTGTGTGTGTGTTTAGGGTACACCGAGGAGTATCTAGCAGGAGTGCTAGAAGCAGTCTTGTAAGTTTTCATGAGCTGCAAATGATAAGAACAGAATATGTTTGATGTAGGTATGTGCATGTTATTTCTGAAATTCTGTTTCTATAATTTCTCTTCCAACAATCTTTTTGTATTGACACAATAACTTTTTCATAAATATCAGAGACAGATTATAGAAATACTTTTCTGTTTTTAAAACTATATCAAAAATAAACTCAGTAGAATAACTGAATCATGCAGTTTGTTGTATAGCTGTATGACACATGCAATGGATATGAGAATTGAGGTGTTGAGGATAAGTAAAGTAACAATCAAGAGTTTGATGAGAGGGGCTTCCCTGGTGGTGCAGTGGTTGAGGGTCCGCCTGCCGATGCAGGGGACATGGGTTCATGCCCCGGTCTGGGAGGATCACACATGCCGCAGAGCGGCTGGGCCTGTGAGCCATGGCCGCTGAGCCTGCACGTCCGGAGCCTGTGCTCCGCAACGGGAGAGGTCACAACAGTGAGAGGCCCGCGTAGCGCAAAAAAGAAAAAAAAAAAAAAGAGTTTGATGAGAATCTAATTCTGTTGTTTTCCTATTAAAGTAAAATTGTGGGGCTTCCCTGATGGCACAGCGGTTAAGAATCCGCCTGCCAATGCAGGGGACACAGGTTCAAGCCCTGGTCCAGGAAGATCCCACATGCCGCGGAGCAACTAAGCCCATGAGCCACAACTACTGAGCCTGCGCTCTAGAGCACGCGAGCCACGACTACTGAGCCTGCGTGCCGCAACTACTGAAGCCTACGCACCTAGAGCCCGTGCTCCGCAACAAGAGAAGCTACCGTAATGAGAAGCCCGTGCACTGCAACAAAGAGTAGCCCCCGGTTGCTGCAACTAGAGAAAGCCTGCACGCAGCAACGAAGACTCAACGCAGCCAAGAATAAAATAAATAAATAAATAAATAAATAAATAAATAAATAAATAAATATTTTTTAAAAAGTAAAATTGTGTAACTAAACTCTGGGAACTTTTGCTTTTACTTGTTCCTATCCCCTTTGCCTATAAAGATGATCCAATATCTTCATCACTGAAAAACCCAACTAAAGAATGTTCACTCCAGTTAAAATAAAAGCATAAATAAAAGATTTGTAAAGTCTTTATCCTCACTTGGTCTTCAAAAAGGAAAAAAAAAAAAAAGCCCTAGTGGAATACCTAAAACAAATTTAGGATTAATTTTGAAAAGATTAACACTTAGGTGAAAATTCTTCTACCTCTTTAGAACAAAGGTAATAATTTTTTTTACTATTATATTCATCAATATTAGTCAAGCAAGTTCAAACACCCTGAGGGAGCTCATGTCCCCTTGAGATTTAAAAGAAGGCCTAGGGATAAAAGGGAGACCTGGAAGAAGGCAGTTGCTAGTAAGGGATGGAGTGGGTGACAGGTCTGGATGAGAAAACAAGGACAAGAGGCAGCTGAGAGGACTGAGGACTAAAATAGGGTCAGGGAAATCTAGAAATTTTGTAGCCTGGAAGAGAATAAGGAGGCTCTGACGAGGGGGTCAGGGTGGCACTATTTTTACTCACTTTGGTTGTTAATAGATCCACAAATAGTTGCTGGGTAATCCTACCAGAGTTAAATAAATAATTTGCTCTATTAACCAGAGATTTACATATTGTAATCAAGCAACATTACCTCACTAGATCCTTATAGATAAGCTTTGTTGTTTCCAGATATGGATTAAGTACATCTTCATATTGACAAAGGGCTCCACCAAGGCAAAGATGTTTGAAAAGACAAAACAGGAACTCTTCTCTATCTGGTTGGCTGAATACTTCATATTTTTCTGAGTCTTCCACTAGCAAAACCTATGTAAGATGATAAAATTCATCTCAATGTAACATAATTTGAGGTTCTAATTTTTATGTTTTCAAAAGTTCCAGTTTATATGTTTAAAAGTAATTTTAGACCTATTTTCAGAACCAATCCTGAAGCAATGGAGAAAATGATCTGCGAGACCTGTGCTTATTGTCCCTCCATTCTATCATTTTATCAGGTACAGACAGTGAAAGGAATAAATCTAAACATAAGCCTTCTCTTCTGCTTTCTTTGTTCTAGTTTATATCTTTAGTAATTGTTTCAGTGCTACTGAAATTTTAGAGTTGAGTCACTGTGAATCTCATTTGGAAACAATGGGAGTATAAATAAATGGAGAAACTTCTCCATCCCATAAGGTCCATAGTCTTTGCTTCCATCAAGAGGTTAAACACAAATGGTCATTTTCTAAGCCCTTTCATAGTGTTTGGATTACTATTTTCCTTATGCCCACAGTTACACCATTTTGAACTATTCCGGTAGCTGGAGCCTCATAATCACCTCTTCTTCTGTTCTCCTCTAATAATATCACCTTACACATCACCAAGCTACATGGATGCTTGCTCTCTTGACACCTTGCTACCTCTTTCAGAAAATAGTTTGACTAGGTCTGATGTGGGGGATTTTCTTACACCATTGGGCATTACAGACAATTGCTTAATTTGTTGACTGTAGTGGACATGAACAGGTGATGGATGTATACTACAAAATATATTCCTTTTATTGAATTGCTTATAGCCCATTTACTTGAAAAAAGAATGTGAAATAGCTAATAATAAAATATGGATACAGTAAGATAAAAATAATAAAAGACAAGAGAATGTAACCAAGATATAAAGTGGGAAGAGAAAATAAAAACACATAAGGAACTCTACATGGAGAAAAGTTTTAAAAATTGTGCATGACATTTAACCTTACCATACACTTAACACAAACATAAATACACATAAGAAACTCTAGATGGAAAAAAGCTATAAAAATTGTGCATAACACTTAATGCTATCACATAGGTAAAGGAAGGATATATGAGTCATATAACAATCACTGTCTAGCAGTAAGAAGTACACTGTTTATTAGGAAAATTGATTAAACTTCACATTTTATTTACCTCAATCTCAAATGAAAATCATTACAAGGTCATTATATAAGAGGCATTAAAAAGCAATAAACTCTATGGTGTTGTCTATATGTAGTTTACTTATAATGACTTGATGAAAGCTGAAGTTATATGTAGTAAAATGTAAGAGGAAGTGGTCCACAGTTTATTGCTCTCTGTGTGCCACATATAAGACCTGTAACATCTCCTCTCCCTCCCTCCCTCTCTCTCTATAAGGAAATAATGTGATATTAAAACCCAAGTTTGCAGCCACCTAAAGATTTGGCTTAATACAAGGGTGACAAAAGCCCTTAGGGATGAATAGTTTACACATTCCTTACACAAGGACTCATATATTGAATTGATTAGGCTGTGCAATTAAAAAATTATAATTAAAAACATTTTTGGAGTGAATGTTAAAACAATAGCATTTTATGTCTGATCTCCCTCTCTATTCACATACAGATCTGTTTAGTTGTGTAGCCCTCAGAGAGGAGATAGGCAATGGTTAATGAGTCCAACTTCTGAGCAGTGGTCAGGAAAGAGGCTATTATCAGAACTTAATTACACAGTGTGCCAACAGAATCTGTGTTGCTACACAATGGGAGGGCCCTTTCTAGTTCAGGCTAAAGCTAAAAGTTATTTATATTTTTTTCAGCCGGAAAGCAACCAAGTTAAAGCCCGCTCTGTTGCCACAGAGCGGCAAAGAACACAAGAGCAAAACATACAGGCAATCAGCAAAAAACACCGAGCCCCGGCCCTTCCTGAATAGAGGTGCTACTCATGGCAATAAATAAGCGGGAGGCAGTTTTGCAGGGTATTCTGGTGAAGAGCAAACCCTCCTTTTATTTTTATTTTTTGGCCGCGCCGCATCCTAGTTCCCCAACCAGGAATCGAAGTCGTGCCCGCTGCATTGGAAGCACGGAGTCTCAACCACCGGACAGCCAGGGAAGTCCCACAAATCCTCCTTTTAAAACGTCATTGCTGGGCTTCCCTGGTGGCGCAGTGGTTGAGAGTTTGTCTGCCGCTGCAGGGGACACGGGTTCGTGCCCCGTTCCAGGAAGATCCCACATTCCGCGGAGCGGCTGGGCCCGTGAACCATGGCCGCTGAGCCTGCGCGTCCGGAGCCTGTGCTCCGCAATGGGAGAGGCCACAACAGTGAGAGGCCCGCGTAACACAAACAAACAAACAAACAAACGTCATTGCTGAGGCTCTCTCTGTAGAAGTGATGGTGTAGGAGTGAGTCCTTTTAGGTACTGTCTTAGTGAAGATCAATGTATGGACTGGCTGGATGCTCCCTCGTCCCCTACAGACAAGATTCCTGTGTCCAGAACGATATATCAGTAGCCTCCCTGTTTCATTTCTATCTGCATTTGTAATACATTAGACTTGTACATCTTCCTTCTCTCTTAATGTATAATAATAATAATAGTAATTAGTAGTAGTTCATATTATTGAAATCTTACTAAGTGCTGAGTATTCAGTAAAGCACTTTAAATGCATTATGTCACATAATTCTTACATTATTCCTATTTCATATATGAAGAAACTAAAGCTTAGAGAGGTTAAGTATGACAGTTATTAAAGTGACAGAGCCTAGATTTGAACGTACATCTATTTGATAGCCCTAATTTTTGACCGTTTTGTAAATACTCTTTCTCATCAATTAAAATAATAATAATGATGATATTTCATTTTAACAGCATTTCATAAAATGCTTTCTCAACAATTTTAGGAAGAAGGTAGAATGGGCATTTTAATTTCCATATTGTACAGATAAGATCTTGAGGCTCAAGATATTGAATGACTTGCCTAAGGTTATTATTATCTTGTAAATAATAAATCAGGAATTAGGAAAATAATCCATGTCTTCTGATGCCAAGTTCAGTATGCCTCTCATTAAAACAAAAGTTAACTTAGTTAATCAAATGCCTTTTTGATCTCAGCAATGAGATTAAAAGATTATTTCCCTCCAGGGATGTTTTTAAATATTCATTTGATATGTTAAGAGAAAATATTGAAGAAAAATAGTCATCAATTAAATCGGCCAGAGTTTCTTGACCTCAGCACTACATTTTGGGCCAGATAACTTTGCTGTAGGGACTGTCCTGTGCATGGCATGATGCTTAGCAGCATCCCTGGCCTCTACCCATTAGATGTCAGTAGAAGCCCACTGACAACTAATGAAATACACACATAATCAAGTTGGTAAGAAAAGTGCCATCCAAGAAGAAACCTACCCGGGTAATGATTATGACTGATCATTATTCATTGATAAGAGGTAATTTATGGGTTTCAGGCAGGCAAAAGTTTTTGACATTAAGCATTTCCTGAAATGAAATTCTATTGTGAAAATTTAAAATTCTGTACTTACTTTTCGTAATTCATCAGAAATAAGGAAGGGATCACAAAAAGAATCTAAACATTTAACAATATGTCCATTCTCTCGTACAATATCTTCATCATATAACGGATTAAAAAATGACATTGAAAGCTGTGTGCAAGGAACGTTTATAGCTTCAATTTTTTTCACTTCAGTTCCTGAATAAAGAGATATAAAAATTAATTTAGTACTCTCAATTATTGCCAAAACAAATATCACTCTGCAGAGATTCTAAGAAGTAATCAAATACAACGTATGTTTTGATATATTTAAAAGACACATTAGTTTAGGGATTTTATTAAATTCTTATTTTGCAGGTTGTTTATTTTTATTAATTATTAAAAGTTGATAACAAAATTTTACCATTTCAGGCCTAGATGAAGGATATGTAAATTAAAAAATACTTGAAAATGAAATATTTATTGTGTAGTAGGAGGTTCTTAGATCAGTTTTAATGTATATATCAGAATTGCCTATAAAACATAGAAATTGCTTCATATGATTTTGGATTTGTATTATGCTTAATAATTCATATTACAAAAATTTTAATTAACATAAGTAAGGATGTTTCTAAAGTCACTGAGGGTATTCTGAAAATGTTTCTCTCCATTTAAAAATTTCTCCCTTGTGATCTCACTTATAGTGTTTATTACAAAAAAAAGGTTTTCCAAATCAAGGTAAATTTCAAACCAGGCCCTAATCAAGTTATTACAAGTGTTAGAGAAATTTGAAATCATGGTGTTCTATTTTTCTCTTGTAGCTCTAGTTCTTCCCATTTCCACACCAACACCCCCCCCCCATTTATTTCCTGAATGTGTCTTTCAGGAATGGATTTTCTGTTACTAGAGGTTCTATTAAATTGCAAAAAGACATAAAGATTAAGGTGAATACTTTTATTATTGCCTCAGTGAGTCACTCAATCGGTTTCTCTCCTTTATGCACCTAGATACGCACACGCACTCACTCAGATATAAAGGGGTAGAGTTCTCCTTGTTCAAAGTTCTAGGACGATTGCAGACTTAGATATGGTGTGTCCTCTCCCCAATATATTTGCTGGATCTCTGACCTGAGAAGCAATTTGAGCTTGAGAAGAGTAATGTTGGTGATTATTTGCACTTCCTTCCTCTGGCTGTCCACCCAGAGTCTTGCTAGGACCTGTCGCTCTCATTCTGATCCTGAGCTGGGCTAGTGTGGAGGCAAGAAGAATGCCTGGAGCCAAGAACTGTGCATGCCTCAGTTATTGCAAAAGATATGCTGCTAAGAAAAGCTCCTTTTGTTCTAGAAGCAAAATCCTTTGGAAGATTAAAGTAAAAAGAAGACCCTAGAAAATGACAGAGTAGGTCTGAGTAATATTGGAAGACCAAAGAACAAGAGCCGTATAAAGCCAGACAATTTTCAAAGATGGGTTGTTGGCCATAGGATGAGGGACTGACATTGGGCAACATGCCATTTTAATAAATCTACCCTAGGTCTGATTTGGGGAGTGGCAGGAGGGTGTGGATGGTGAGAGAAGGTAATTGAATTTAAACCACTTAATCTGAAACATAGAAACAGAACTTGCTGTGGACTGAATTGTGTCCTTCCAAAATTCATATGTTAAAGCCCTAACCCTCAAAGTGATGGTATTTTGAGATGGAGTCTTTGGGGAAGTAATTAGGGTTAGATGAGGTCATGGGTGGGGTTAGGAGGACCTCAACATATGAATTTTGAAGGGACACAATCCAGTCCACAGCCTTCTGCTCCTGGACCCCCAAATTCATGTCCTTCTCACATGAAAAATACATTGATTCTATCCCAACAGCCCCAAAAGTCTTAACTCATTCCAGCATCAACCCTAAAGTCCAAAGTCTCATCTAAATATCATCTAAATCAGATATGGGTGAGAGTTGAGGTACAATTCATCCTGAGGCAAAATTCCTCTCCAGCTAAGAACCTGCAAAACAAGACAAGTTACATGCTTCCAAAATACAGTGGTGAGATAGGCATAGGATAGACGTTTACATTCCGAAAGGGAGAAATAGGAAAGAAGATAGGGGTGATGGTCCCAAGCAAGCCTAGAACTTGGCAAGGCAAATTCCATTAGACTTTAAGCCTCAAGAATAATCCTCTTTGGTTCAATGTTCTGCTTTCCATACCTACTGGGGCGGTTCTTCCTCCAAGGAAGTGTGCTGCTGAAACTGAGGGGGTGACCCTGATGATCTCTAAATTGCCTTCTCAGTCCTTCTCTTTTCTTGAAGAATAGCACATGCTTACAGTTGAGTGGCTCCATGGTCTGGGCCTGTAGGATCTAAAAAGTCTGATAGCCTTCATTTTGTCTCATTTTTTTCTGTCCCCTTTAGTTCAAGCTGGCAGTGTCTTTGCTGGTACAATCCCATCTCTATATCTGGCTTCTGCTGAAATGGCTGATTAAGCCAATAAGTTGCACCCATGATCTCTTTATCAAATGGTTGCTCAAGGACACGCTTAGTGTTCTCTTCAGAACAAGCTTTCTCATTTTCTGCAATATGGATATGCTGAGAATTTTCCAAATCTTCAAGTTCTGGTTCCATTCCGCTTAACAATTCCTTCTTCAATTCATCTCTCTCCTTCCATATTTTACTATAACCATTCAGGAGGAAACAAGCCACTCCATCAATACTTTGCTTAGAAATCTCCTCAGCAAATATTAATTTTACCACTTACAAGTTCTATTTTCCACAAAAGCACTAGAACACAGTTCAGCCAAGTTCTCTGCCATTTTATAACAAGGACTGCTTTCCTTCCAGTTTCGAATGCCATGTTCCTCATTTCCATCTGAGACCTCACCAGAATCAACCTTAACATCCATATTCTAGCATGCACCTCAAGACTCTTACAGACTATAACCATTACACAATTTCAATGCTACTTCCACATTTTTAGGTGCTTTTTACAGGAGCACTCCACTTGGTACCAAAATCTGTATTAGTCTGCTTGGGCTGCTATCACAAAATACTATAGACTGGGTAGTTTAAACAACAGACATTTATTTTTCCACAGTTCTATAGGGTGGGAAGTCTAGAATCAAGATGTCAGCTGATTTAGTTCCTGGTGAGGACTCTCTTCCTGGCTTGCAAATGGCTGCCTTCTAGCTGTGTCCACATGTGACAGACTCTTATAAGAACACTAATCCCATCATGAGGGCCTCTCAAGACCTTATCTAAACCTGAAATCTCCCAAAGACCTCATCTCCAAATACTGTCACATCAGGAGTTAAGGCTTCAATATAAGAATTTGGGAGGGGACACAATCCAGTGCATAGCACACACTCTCTGTTATGTAGAAATTTGGTTAAATTGTGTCTCCAGCATTTATAAGTTTTACAATGCATCACTAAGATCACACAGAAAGTTAAGAATGTATTGTTTTTTCCCCCTCAATACTAGCATTACAATACACTGGATAGCTCCTTTTTATTTAGTGTCCAAGTCGGTGCTTTTCTGGAAACCCCGTTAATGTGGAAGTGACAGAGGCAAGATGAGTTCTAGAGCCTGGATTTGAATCTCAACTCCACCTGGCCAGCTATGTAAAACTGCACAAGTTACTTAGCTCATGCCTCTGACCCCTCATTTTTGAAATAGGAACATACAATAATACCTCTCTCAGAGTTGTTTTGAGAATTAAAGGAGGTAAATGTGCATAATGCCCTTAGCTGAGCACATAGGAAACACCCATTACACGTCAGCCAAAGAAGGGCAAAGTATGTCTAAAAGAAGGGGGCCGTGGCAGCTGGCTGAAAGGATATATCAGCACCAACAATTGGCAACGTAGGCAGTGTAGCCAGTAGTGAAGGAGATTCCATCATCATTCTCTTTAAACCTGGTTCACTTGCTTGAAAAATGTCTTTTCTCTCATTAAACAAAAGCTATTTCTTATGCTTATAAAGGCCCCTAGAGTAAAATTAGAGAGAAGATGACCGATATATGAGAAAAAGAAGAAGAAAAGCAAATAGGAGGAGATTAAAAACAAGTTAATGGAAGAGTACAAGCAATCCACTAGAAACTTCTGTTCCTGAAATGGAGTGCTACCTCTTCTTCTATTTTTCAGAGTACTTCTAATTGGTTCTGTCAAGTACATGTGGAATTTTAGAACGTTTCTTTTTGCAGTGCCTTTTACAAAAATTAGAAAAAAGTCAGTGCTGTTTTGTGAAGTATGTACCAAAATGGGGGAAGGTAGAATGCCTATTTCAATGAACGTTATCTTTTGTAAATGAGTTTACTGAAGTTATTGTAAACATGGTTTGTAAACACTATGATACGTGACTCTGATTATTTCCTTTTGAAGATTTGGAAATGGTAAATATATTTGCTTAGGTACTCAGTTTAACTTTGTAAGTAGTCTGAAGATCACACTGTACTAACATTTTGTTCTATAAATTTTGCAGTGGTCTTTAGCCAAGATCAATAAAATTTGACCTACTAAGTCCAACATCATGAACTGTTTGTAAACTTGTGCTTGACTAATACTTCATGAAAAGTTATTTTTGTGTAAGGCCACTAGAGTTCCATGAAAATACGTTGTAAGAATTTACCAAAACAACCCCATCTAATTTAAAATCAACTTACATTTTCTTGAGCACATATTCACATTACCAACCAGATTCTTCTTCTAATTGGAATGATAACTTATTCTGTTAAGAGGGCTCAACCTAAATTTTCAAATACAGTGTTCATGTTTCTGTTTTCAAAATAGTTTTCTGTTAACTCCAATTTATTCCTTGACCTGAGAGTTATTTAAGAGATTTGAGTGTTATTAAGTGTTTAAATGTTTGGGTAATTTTCTTTAAAGATTTCTAGCTGTGTTTCAACGTACTATGAAAATATTATCTATATGAAGTTCTCCTTTTGAGAATTTAAGACTCTCTCCTCCATGATTTAATATATTATTTTTAAAGACTGTTCCATGGTGGCTGCCAGAAATTCATTCCCCTGACCCAGCTGAGATTTTGCCCACGCATCCGCACATCTGTGGAATCTTACCTGAGCTTTTCCCACTGGGTAGAATTGACCAATCCCTTCCTTTTGCTCCCATTGCTATGTTAGCACCTTTGATACACTATTGCACATATTTTAAAATATATCAGTGAGTTCCTTGAGTACACATTTTCTCTTACTCACCTTTATGTTCCCTGCATCTGTCAGAGTCCATGAAAGGTGCACAATAAATACTTTCCAAACAAATGTAAAGAGTGAAAAGTTGCTCTTAAGTGTTAAGCCAGGATAGCAGCAGTGCACTACCAGGAGAATGATGCAGGGCAGGCCTGGCACAGTTGATAATATTTGACTTTGATGTTGTCAAGCAAATGAGTCATTATTCACAATTTATATTTTAATAATGAAAATTCCTGAGGTAAAATTTTGTTATAATAGTAAAATAGTAATCTGAAGAGATGAAAATAAATTTTGTTTACCTAATGTAATCCACTGTCCAGAAGAATCTGAAAGTAACTTCAAATTGGGAATAACATTTGGATCTTTAAAAAAAGCCTAAAATACAAATTTGAGGGGAACAAGTTAGATATATTATTATAAACAGTAATAAGAATTAACTTCTTAAATAACTATAGTAAAATCTCATTTAATTTAAATTGGGGAAGGATAATTTTAAATTGCTAAAATGTCTTAAGCAATAAATGTTTCATAAAGAAATGAAGTTCTGTTACCTTCAAGTTGGAACAGTATGAACAATACTGTTATGTCCAAGTAGATACCTTTGGGACTAATTTAATAAATAGAAAGTAATGATTTACAGTGAAAAGTAAGAGGTTATATAATGTTTGAAAATTTTGTTTTCTTTCAACCTTGTTCTCCCAATTAGCTGATGTAAGTAATCACTGCTTCCACTCCCCCCAACTAAATCTAAATCTAATTGTCAATTTAATTCTATCCAAGGGGCACATAGAAAAGTGATAAATTTCACTTCTTTTTAAAATTTTTTAAATATTTTTACACAGCAGGTTCTTATAAGTCATCCATTTTATACACATCAGTGTATACATGTCAGTCCAATTCTCCCAATTCATCACACCACCACCCCAAACCCCCAGTGCTTTCCCTGCTTGGTGTCCATACGTTTGTTCTCTACATCTGTGTCTCTATTTCTGCCCTGCAAACCAGTTCATCTGTACCATTTTCTAAGTTCCACATATATGTGTTAATATATGATATTTGTTTTTCTCTTTCTGACTTACTTCACTCTGTATGACGGTCTCTAGATGCATCCACATCTCTACAAATGACCCAATTTCGTTCCTTTTCATGGCTGAGTAATATTCCATTGTATATATATACCACATCTTCTTTATCCATTCGTCTGTCAATAGGCATTTAGGTTGCTTCCATGACCTGACTATTGTAAATAGTGCTGCAATGAACATTGGGGAGCATGTGTCTTTTTGAATTATGGTTTTCTCTGGGTATATGCCCAGTAGTGGGATTGCTGGGTCATATGGTAATTCTATTTTTAGATTTTTAAGGAACCTTCATACTGTTCTCCATAGTGGCTGTATCAATTTACATTCCCACCAACAGTGCAAGAGGGTTCCCTTTTCTCCATACCTTCTCCAGCATTTGTTGTTTGTAGATTTTCTGATGATGCCCATTCTAACTGGTGTGAGGTGAGACCTCATTGTAGTTTTGATTTGCATTTCTGTAATAATTAATGATGTTGAGCAGCTTCTCATGTGCTTCTTGGTCATCTGTATATCTTCTTTGGAGAAATGTCTATTTAGGTCTTCTGCCCATTTTTGGATTGGGTTGTTTGTTTTTTAATATTGAGTTGCATGAGCTGTTTCTATATTTTGGAGATTAATCCTTTGTCTGTTGATTCGTTTGCAAATATTTTCTCCCATTCTGAGGGTTGTCTTTTCGTCTTGTTTATGGTTTCCTTTACTGTGCAAAAGCTTTTAAGTTTCATTAGGTCCCATTTGTTTATTTTTGTTTTTATTTCCATTACTATAGGAGGTGGATCAAAAAAGATCTTGCTGTGATTTATGTCAAAGTGTGTTCTTCCTATGTTTTCCTCTAAGAGTTTTATAGTGTCCAGTCTTACATCTAGGTCTGTAATGCATTTTGAATTTATCTTTGTGTATGGTGTTAGGGAGTATTCTAATTTCATTCTTTTACATGTAGCTGTCCAGTTTTCCCAGCACCACTTAAGTAAGTAATCACTGCTTCCACTCTCCCCAACTAAATCTAAATCTAAACGTAATTGTCAATTTAATTCTATCCAAGGGCACATAGAAAAGTGATAAATTTCACTTCTTAAAAAATGAAAACTTTCTGTATGGCAAAAGAAATAAAAGTAGCCAAGAGTTTTATTTCCAGGCACCAGCAGTTGACTCTGGCTGAAAAGATCTGAAGAGAAACTTATTAAAAGTATCTTAGGCAGTCTACTGCCTAATTATCAGGAGATGTAGAGAATCAGGTTAAGTGGGTTAAGTGCTGGGCCCTCAGAATAACACAAAATCATATGTAGAACTGCCCTGATGAGGAAACAGTCATCCTTGCTATAGTCCCATCAAGCACTAAAAAGAGCTACCATGATCCTTTCCTCACCAAGGCTACTGCTGTTCCAGGACTGCCCTAACTGAAAGCTGGATGCCTTTGCTACCACCTTTGCCATAAAAATTCAGGATTCTGTGTGTACCTCTTTCCTTAAGTTGCTCACTTTTCAAAAACTTGTTTTGCACTGATAAATCTGGTTGGTAGCCCTAGATCCCAGGTTTGTGCTCTGAGTGCAAAAGAGGCAAGTATTACACAGTGAAGGAAACCATCAACAAAATGAAAAGGCAACCTACTGAACAGGCAAAATATTTGCAAATCATATATCTGATAAGGGGTTAATATCCAAAGTACATAAGGAACTCATACAGCTCAATAACAACAACAAAACTCCTAAAAATCTGTTTAAAAAATGGGCAGAGAATCTGAATAGACATTTTTCCAAAGAAGACAAACAGATGGTGAACAGGCACATGAAAAGATGCTCAACATTAATCATCAGGGAAATGCAAATCAAAACCACAATGAGGTATCACTTCACACCTGTTAGAATAGCTATCAACAAAAAGACAAGAAATAACAAGTGTTAGCAAGGATGTGAAGAAAAGGGAACCCTCATGCACTGTTGGTGGGAATATGAATTTGTGCATCTACTACGGAAAACAGTATGGAGGTTCCTCAAAAAATAAAAAAATAGAACTACCATATTATCCAGCAACTCCACTTCTGAGTATTTATCCAAAGAATACAAAACTCTAATTCAAAAAGCTATAGGGACTTCCCTGTCAGTCTAGTGGTTAAGACTTCACCTTCCAATGCAGGGGGTGTGGGTTCGATCCCTGGTCGGGGAACTAAGATACCACATGCCTCAGGGCCAAAAAACCAAAACATAAAACAGAAGCAATATGGTAACAAATTCAATAAAGACTTTAAAAATGGTCCACATCAAAAAAGCTATATGCATCCCTATTTCATTGCAGCATTATTCACAATAGCCAAGATATGGAAACAACCTAAATGACCTAAATGTCCATAGGTGAATGAATGGATAAAGAAGTTGTGGTGTACACACACACACACACACACACAGGAATACTACTTAGTCATAAAAAAGAATGAAAACTTGCCATTTGCAACAACATAGATGGACCTTGAGGGTATTATGTTAATGAAATGTCAGACAGAGAAAGACAAATACTCCATCGTTTCACTTATATGTAGAATCTAAAAAAACAGAACAAACCAAACCAAACAAATAGATACAGAAAGTACACTGGTTGTTGCCAGAGAGAAGGGCTGGGAGGTGAATGAAACGGGTGAAAGGGGTTGAAGAGGTACAAACTTCCAGTTACAAAATAAGTAAGTTATAGGTATGTAATGGACAGCATGGTGACTATAATTAATAATACTGTACTGCATATATATATATATATATATAAAATATATATATATATATATATATTTTTTGATGGTACACGGGCCTCTCACTGTTGTGGCCTTTCCCATTGTGGAGCACAGGCTCCGGATGTGCAGGCTCAGCGGCCATGGCTCATGGGCCCAGCCACTCTGCGGCATGTGGGATCTTCCCGGACCGGGGCACGAACCCGTGTCCCCTGCATCGGCAGGCAGACTCTCAACCACTGCGCCACCAGGGAAGCCCTGTACTGCATATTTGAAAATTGCTAAGAGAATAAAATTTAAAAGTTCTCATCACAAGAAATTTTGTAACTCTGTATGGTGACAGATGATAACTAGACTTACTGTGGTGATCATTTCGCAGTACATACTAATATCAAATCATTATGTTGTATACCTGAAACTAATATAATATCATGTCAATTATACCTAAAAACAGGCAAGTGTTTTGGATTCCACTTCGGACTTCCTAAAAAATGAAAGGTGGAAATCACTCCAAATCACATGTATGTTCAAGAAGTGTTGGGCAGTCAGAAAACATAATGATGTCCATGATGAGTAGTAAAGAAAAAAAAAAACAATAGACTGGGAGGAAATATTTGCAACAAATATGATTTAAAAGGTGGGGGAGGGGACTTCCCTGGTGGTGCAATGGTTAAGAATCCACCTGCCAATGCAGGGGACACGGGTTCAAACCCTGGTCCAGGAAGATCGCACATGCAGTGAAGCAACTCAGCCCGTGCGCCACAACTACTGAGCCTGCGCTCTAGAGCCCGCGAGCCACAACTACTGAGCCCACGTGCCACAACTACTGAAGCCTGCGTGCCTAGAGCCCGTGCTTTGCAACAAGAGAAACCACTGCAATGAGAAGCCAGCGCGCCACAACAAAGAGTAGCTCCTGCTTGCCACAACTAGAGAAAGCCCGTGCAGCAATGAAGACCCAACGCAGCCAAAAATAAATTAAAAAAAAAAAAAAAAAGGTGGGGGAGGATGACATCAATGGCTTAAAAAAAGCCCAATATTTATAAGAAAAACTGACAGCCTGATTTAAACATAGCCAAAGGCTACAAAAAGTCATGTAAAAATTACAAATAGCCAATAAACTTATGAAAAGATGCTCAACTTCAAGAGCAGTGAGAGAAATGAAAATAAAAACCAGAAGATATCATTTTTACTCATTATATTGGCAAGATTTTAAAAGACTAGTAACAGACTTCCCTGGTGGTCAAGTGGTTAAGACTCCGTGCTTCCACTGCAGGGGACACGGGTTTGATCCCTGGTTGGGGAACTAAGATCCCACATGCTGCACAGTGCAGCCAAAAAGATAAAAAAATAAAAAGAGTTTTGGTCAGAGTACCAGAAGATATGCACTCTTACATACTGCTGGTGGAAGTGTGAATTTTTACCACCTTTGGGGAAGTATTGGATACTATCTTGAACTTTAAAAACATGTATAGCTTATGAGCCAAGAAATTCCTCTTTTATGTGTGTGTCATATAAAAATGAAACCACCAATAGATAAGATTTATGTGCAAGGAATTTTTTTAATAGTATTGTTTGTGGTGTCAAAACCTGGAAACTTCAGTGCCCATCAGTAGAATGACTGAATAAAATGGCTGAATAATAATAAAATAAAAGTGGTTGAACACAGTATATCTATGCTAGATGGTATGCAGTTATTGAAAAGCAAGTATTAGAATAGAATGTAAGCTCCATATCCTTTTTTTCTTATTCACTGCTATATCCCCAGGGCCTGGCATTTAGCAGTTACTCAATAAACGTTTACTGTATTGAATTTGAAGGAAAGCCGTAAGTATTTTGAGTAAAAAGAGTAGTTTAAAAGTAATATGTTTGAAAAAACAAAACAAAATAAAACCTCTATTTATATGAACATAAACAAAAGTATGGAAGTATATATACCAAACATTAACAAGTCACCTAAGAAGTGGTGGTTGTGTAGGCTTGTGGGAAGAGAGGGGTTGAGAGGGTTGGATTTGATAAAGATTGTTGACTCTTTGTTCTTTGTTGTTTAGATTGCTGCAGTAAATATTTATCTTATTCTGACACTCCCTTTAAGCTGTCACTCTCTTTTCCTAAATAGCTTTTTGAAAGAGGAGTCTATCTTGTTTCACTTCTCTGTCTACCAGTTATTCTTCTGTATCTGGCTCTTGCTCCCATCACTCAATTGAAAGTACACTTGACATCACAATTCCAAAAATCAAATGGACGCAGTCCCTGCTCTCATAGAGTTTACAGACTAAAAGGGAAGATATTAAGTAACACGCTATGAGTGTTATGAAGAAATGCAGGGTGCTATAATGCGAGTACGTAATAGGTAGATCTACTCTACTGGTTTTGGGAAGAAAGGTTAATGCAGAAAGAACATTTAGGTTTAGATCTAAAAGGTGAGTAGGAGTCAGCTGGGCAAAAGGTATACTGGTAAATTCTTAACAAATTCTTAAATACCCCTTCCTCCCAGCCAAAAGCCCTGATTTGTAGCACTTGCTGATTTCCAGGGTGGATTTCAAGTTGCCAAAAGCTTAACAACCAGCAAAGCTTCCTGAAAATTTAGCAGTTAGGCTGTCCTGAGCTGGTTCCAGCATGACACTGGCAAGACTATTTTTCAAGATGAAGAAAATGTCAAGTCTGTAAGGGGAGAATGGAAGGGGGACTTCCCACTGAAGACAAGTAATGAGGTTCAGTGTGACCAGAGTTGATGGGCTGATGGTCTGATGAGGTTGGGGAGTTAAATAGGACCTTGTAGGTCAAATCAAAATTTTTTATCTTAATCTAATATTGATCTAGATTGATCAATATTTTGAGCTTAAGGGCAGTTGGAAGACCCTGAAGAGATGTAAACAGAGGAAAGATGTGATTAGAGTCATATTTTTAAAAGCTCATTCCTGCTGCAATGTGGAGATGAATTGAGGGGCTGTAAAGAGACTGATTAGGAGGGATGGTACTACTGTAATCCAGAAAGGTCTGATGTTCCCATGAGAATGCTATCATGTCAAAATGATAGCAAGTGGGAGGGAGAGAAGTGGATGGATTCAATGAATATTTAGAAGAAGGGACAAAGGGAGAAGGAGGAATCAAAGATGACTCTTACAATTTTTGCATGAATAATAAGGCAGAATGAATGTTGTTTAATGAGAGGCAAAAGTGGAGAGGACCAGGTATGTGGGTGAAAATTAGTACATTCAACAAATATTTGTGAATGTCTACATTATGCCAAGCAAGACAAAGTCTCTGTTCTCATGTCTCCACATTCTAATGGTGGAGGTTAAAGGTAAACAATTTACAGGTATCATATATGCCCAATTACAAAAGTCTTCCCCCAAATTATTCTTCAGAAAAAAGGGAAGTTGCCTTATAACTTTAAAAAGTCAAATAAAGAGTGTTTGTGCAATTGTTTTAATTTATGTAATACATATCTTGAAAAGATACACATATGCTGGAATTAACCCCAATTAATACTCGTTCTGAATGCTTTTTAGAGGTCTTCTGAAGAATCAGCAAAAGGGGGAATTTAATTCAGTTTTAGTAATTATCCCTGGGGGGTATCCACTTACAATTACATTTTAAATGTCATAATGAAAGGAAGTAGGTTAAGTGGCCTGCAGTGAATTGGCCTGGAGCCAATGGAAATAAGTCTTCATAAAGGCCCCTCAAAGCAAGTTGTTATTGAAATCACAATTATATACCTGAAGAATGAATTTTTTTAAAGAAAACAAAAAACCCTGCCCTAATGTGTACAAATGGTATTTTGCGTTATAGAATTTCCAGTGAGACATTAGAAGGGATTCTCTGAATCTCAGATAGCTTTAGGAAAGCTGATATCCTTTGGAAAAATATTTGATTCACAAACTAGTTCCAGTGATAACAAAGATACTGAAGTCAAATGCATGTGAAGATTTGCATAAACTTGTTTCATAAAATGTTAGAGTAGAAACATATTTCTAAACTAATATTTTATATAACACAGTTTAAATGTATGTTTATTATATGTCACAAATATGAAATATAAGTAGATGTTTGACTTTATCATCTATCTGGCAGACTGCTGATTTCTGATCCAATATCAAATCTCTCCTTCTTCCTTAAGGAATCCCAATTTTATTTGGGACAGCAATGTGCTCAGCTAAACATTTGCAGTTCCTAGCAGTCTCTGTGGTATGTGGTCCTGAGATGTAAGCAGAGTCTGGTCATGAGATATAATGTGTTGTGCGGATCTTCAGAAAACTCTGTAAATTAAGGAGGTCCCTTGCAGGACATATGGAAGATTCCTGTCATTATCCCTAGTCCATGGTGAGGATGCCAACACTATATACTAAGCCCAGAGCTTTCTCTTGAGACTCAAAGTGAGATAATATATTGAACTATCTAGGATATTTCCACTTGTATGCACCTCAAATTTAGCATGCCTGAAACTGAATTCATTTTCATTATATACTCTTTTCCACTTTCTGTGTATTTAAATTGGCCACTCTAATCAACCAAATCAAAAACTTGGTCATCCTACATGTTGCCCTTTGCCTAACTCTCAATTATCTTATCAGCCCTTGAGTACTACGTTTCTCATAAACGTCTCTCCAGGCTATCCCGGTGCCCCTGTCTTAATTCAGGGTATCACCATATACTGTCTGGAGGATAACAGTTTCCAATTTGTTCTCACTGCTTCCAGACTCAGTCCTAACAATCTACCTTCCATACTTCTGCCAGGTGATCTCAGTACTTTAAATATTACTGTCTTGCTGAAAACCTTTCAGCAACTCCTCAGCAGCTAGATAAAGTCTAAACTCCTTTGTATGGCACATAAAGTCTTATACAATATCATCCCACCCGTCTGTCTAAAATAATTCCACTTTGTCTACCTGACAAACTCCTACTCATCTTTCAGGCCCTAGCTCAAGTGCCCTGTCTTTTGGAAACCCTCCTTTAACCACCTCAGTCAAAAATGACCACTTTCTCTTTTGTGCCACTACAGTACCTTGTGCATGTTATATTTTATATCACTTCTCATTCTGCAATGCAATTTTTGGTCTGTTTCCTTCTCTTTAACTGTGTATTGTTCATCTGTACAGACTTAGGAACTAAAGAAATATTTGCTGGATGAATATTTCCTTCCTTCCTTCCATCCACTTACTACCTCACAAATAAACTTTTGGAACATAATTTGTTTTTAAGTTGAAAGGGAAAATTCATAATCTGGAATCCTAGTTTAAGCAGTGCCCTTTGTTCAGTTATAGTTTTTGTAGTAGAAATGAAATGAAAGTTGGAGTCAAAGGCCTGGGTTTTGCCATTTGCTGGGCAAGCCTGCACAAATTATTTAACCATTCTGAGCTTCAGTTTCCTCAGCTGTAAAACGGGGGTCAAAACACCAAATTTACCAGATTGTTGTAAAGATTAGTGATAAATGGATAAAAAGTGCTGAAAGCTAAATCTGGCACACAGGAGTCACTACTGCTTTGGGAAAACACTTTGTAAAGTAGTATACAAATGTTAATAACAATAACAGCACTTATTATGAGCCAGGCATTTTGCTAAATATTTTATATGATTCATTGAATCTTCATAATAATCCCATCAGATATTCAGCATTATTTTCATTTTCAAAAAGACAAGCACTGTGATCATTTTGCAGAAAAGTAAACAGAGGCTGAAGAAGGTTAAGTAACTTGCCCAATGTCATACAGCCAGCAAGTGGCAAGAGTTGGAATTTGAACAGAGACAGCTAACTTGAGGCCAAATGAGCGGGGGATTCAGGTTTTGTAGGGCTCTAAGCATAAATGATTTTAGGGACTCTAAGAATACAAAACATCTACTTTTGAAAAACTCCAAAAACATGTGAACATACTGCTGGAGTATCTCTGAGTTCCTTGGAAGGGGATTCTCTAACTGAGGAGCTTTAGCTAGTGAGGGGCCCTGAAGATTCATTAGCTTCAAGGTAAATCTCCTTCTGGGCCATGCTCTTAGCCACAGTGCTTTATTTCCTCCAAATTAGTTACATGAGTAAAAATAATGATTGTATGAATACAGTTCTTTAAATTGAAATATGGGAATAATACTGTCTACCTCACAGGAAAAAATTAGGATAAATAAACATGAAGATATTGAAAATTAGTTTGAAAAAAATTGCCTGCTATTTGGAAATTTGTTGTGCTTTATGGATGAATTTTGATTTTGTTGAAGAACTTTGTGTCTATTAAAACTCAAATTAATTCTACACCCTTCTCCATGAAATTTTTCTGACACCAACGACCCTCCAATTGAGTGATCTTTTGTTTTCCTTGTGCCTAGGGCACCTTATATATCCTCCAGTATAGAAATTATTTTGTCTTGTAGAGAGTTCTTTACATTTCTAGCTTCCAAAACTGTACACATCACTTACAAGCTGGGATCAGGTCTCTTCATCTTTTTAATACCTCCCAGCAGGGATACAGTAAGTATCCAACAAATATTTATTGAGTAAATGGCTTATATTAAAAATTGTACAGAACTCTAAAATTCAGCAAATTAAAATCCTGATCTCCTTTTAAAAAAATATTAATTTGAGAGCCAGTACTGGCATAAATGAAAAATATTAAAAACTATACAAATCTTACCATGAATATTTGAGAAATGTCACTAATGCCATCGTCAGTGGCATATTATATTAACATTATAACACTAACTTAGGTAAAGGGAAATAGACATTTAACCAATTTACCCTCTGTTCAGGGTTGAAGAGTATTCCACCCTCAACCCTCTACCCAAAATTCATGTCCTTCTTGGAACCTCAGAAAGTGACCTTAGTTGGAAACAGGGTTGTTGCAGATAAAATTAGTTAAAATGAGGTTATACTGGAGTAGGGTGGGCTCTTAATTCGAAATGACTGGTGTTGTTATAAAAAGAGAAGAGACACAGTCATGGACACATGATGAGAGAGCGCTACGGGACTTTGACAGAGGTAGAGATTCAAGTTCTGCAAGCCAAGGAGTGCCAAGGACTGCTGGCAACCATGAGAAGCTAGGAAGAGGTAAGGAAGGATTTGTCCCTATAGATTTCAGAGAGAGCATAACCCTGCTTTTGGACTTCTAGCCTGCAAAACTGTAAGACAATACATTTCTGTTGTTTTAAGCCACCCAATTTGTGGTACTTTGCTACAGCAGCCCTGGGAAACTAATTTCCCTCACAGTAAATATTTTGGTTTCTTAACTAGGCTAATATTTTCTTCACTGCACTATCATTCTGTATGAGATGATCTGATTTTTTTTATTTGTTGGCAGTCTTGCCACGGGTCTGTAAGATCCTTGAAAGCCAGGCTCCTGTCTGTCTTGTTCCTTCTAGCAACCCCACCACTTGACAGAATTCCTAGCACATGGTAGCTCTCAGGAAGTGTTTGTGAATGAGTAAATAAACTATGTCAACTATGCTACAGTCAATGCCTGAAGGGCATGAATGGCAAAAATAATATCACAAACCATAACAGTATTTTCCATTTAATTGAGGATTAAAAAACTTCCGGATTTTAAATAACGTGAATGAAATTTAACAAACACACCAGAATTTGCACCTTCAAATGAGTTTTTCCCTTTTCAAAGCAGCTACCTCTACCAGCTAAAGACTTATTCCAATAACTCTGCCACTGCTTAAGACTTTTTCTGGAATTCTTCATTGGAACTGCTAATAGAGCCTGTACTCACAGGGTAGACTTGATTTCGAGAAACAACCAGAAGTACTTTGAAGCTAACCCTAGTAAATAAAGCTGGTGATAAAGCTGGATAATATTAGGTGTACCTACTAAAAGAGAGACCCAATTTTCTAGCGAGAGATTGACTTTTCAAAATAGAAAAGTTCTATATGGCAGGATACTGAAGATGAGCTAATTTATGGTGATACGAAATATAAAAGTTCCTCTTAAAACTGATCATTTGAACCTTTTTATTATTCTCAAACTCCAAGAAAACGACGTCATTAAGTAATGGCGTCTTCACAAGAATTTATGCCGAAGTGGGAAAAAATGTAAAATCAGCAGTGGTCCAAGGGACTCTCCAACCCCCATACCAACCATAACGAAATCATCCTTCCGATAAACCTGAAACGTCTGGTCAAATCCGAACGCCTGCGCCTTGATTCTACCCAGCATGGACCTGGGGCAGAGAAGAGAAAGACAGTCGACTAGGGGTAGCATCCTCTGGGGGAGCACATTCAGCCCGTCCCACCCACGTAGTCCGCCCCTCGCCCCTGTTACTGCTGCCTCCCGGTTTCACTCAGGAAGGGGCCGCCTCGCCGCCCGACTCGCGTCTCCGCAGGCGCGAAGACCGAGGGGCTCTTCTCTTCCTGCCCCTCGGCCTCTCACCACTGGCGGAGCCGGCTGGTGGTCTCCGGCGTGCTCAGAGACTTGAAGGTTTTCTGAGGCAGGAATCTGAAGTAGTAGCCGCCCAAAGGCACCAGCTCCCCAGCCGCCATCTCTGTATAGGCTGCGCGGAGCGACGGTCGTTTCCATAGCAACGCGGGGTGGTTTCCATAGCAACGCGGCGGCCGTCGGGCGGGCCCGACGCTTCGGGGGCGGGGGCAGAGTGGGGCGGGGCCACGGGTCTACCTAGGCAGAGGAGACTCGCCTCCCGGCCCGGCTGCAGCTAGCGGAGGAAGAATCCCCCTTGGGGTTTCGGGGCGCCGCTACCGCAGCTTCTGCCTCAATTACCGTCACTTTCGCTCCTTCACGCCATGTTAGCGGTGCTGGAAACTAGGGGTCGGGGGCGGAGAAAAATTGCCAGTACATACTTGTTGAAATTAACTCGATAATAATTACGCCGCGTGGGTTAATTTCTTAGTCTCAAACGGTGTAATCTTAGATTTATAGCTATCTAAGTTTAGTGACTCAAACATTTCTGAATAAAAAGTTACTCTGAATTACTTAGGTTAATTAATTAGGTTTAACTATCATGACTACTTGGGAAACTATTCTTTTACCATCCGGCTTTTTTTTTTTTTCTTCAAAAGTTACATCTGAAGGCTAAAGTAATTTTCCATATACACTACAGTACAACGTGCTGTTTAATAGAAACACATATTTCTTATTTCCTATTGAAAATGACCTTTCGTATCTATAGTTTTGTTGTCGTTTTGTTTTGTCTAATAGCTGTGTATCTGAGCTTCAGAAGGGGGAGAGAGGGATGTCGTTCTTTTCCACCTCCTTGCTAACTCCCTTTCCTTTTTCCCTAGTCCTCCAAAAACTGATCTTGATTATTCCATATTCAGCCAACAGCAGTAGGAGAAAGAGGGAGGGAAACGCAAACACACAGAATATTCGTTTTCGTTGTTGATTTTAGTTTTTCATCAAGCCTTGGTCTTCTAAGTAGATTTAGTCCTTTTATGTTATGGACATGGTTGGGTTTAAGCTTACCATCTTGTTTGTTGTTTTCTAATTCTGTTCTTTTTTCCTTTAATCCAAAAGTAGGCAAGAAAGGAATAATAGAGTATTTTTATTATTCCATTTTTCTCCTTTTTAGCTTTTTGGTTATACATTTTAGTATAATTTTTATTGGTTACTCAAGATAAAATATGACTCCTTGATTTATTACATAGCACCTTAACCCATCACTTACACTATGTTTCAAACAAGAACCTTACAACAGGTAAAATCTATTTATTCATTTTTCACCTTTCGGGTTTTTTTGGTCAATATTTTACTTCTACATAGGTCCAAAATACATTATTTTGTTACTGTTATTTTAAACAGCCAGTAATATTTCATATTTGCTAGTATATTTACCCTTTACATTTTTCTTATTCCTTCCAGCAGTTCTGAATTTATAATCTGGGATTATTTTCATTGAGTTTGAACATCTTCTGTTGGTATTTCCTATAATTCAGGTCTCCTGATGAGTAAGTTTCTCAGAGTTTGTTATCTGAAAATGTCCTTATCGTCATTTTTAAATGATATCTTACAACAGACTGTACAGAATTGTAAGTTGACAACTTTTTTCCAGCACTTTAAAAATGTATTCTGTTGTCTTCTGGATTCCAAATTTTTGTTGAAAGGTCAAACATTAGTTTTAGTGTTGCTCCGTTCAAAGTCATATGTCTTTTTTTCCTCTTCCTGCTTAAAATTTTTTTCTTTGCCTTTGGTTTCAGTAGTTTGGCAATCCTCTTCCATCTGTCATGTGTGTGTGTGTATGTATTCTTGTGTATGTGTGCTTTTGTGTGTGTCTTCTGTTTTCATCCTGTTTGGGATTTGCTGAGCTTCTTGAATTCTTTCACTGATGCCTTTTAACCAGTTTTTAAAAACTCAGCTATTATCTCTTCAAATAGTTCTTCCACTTTGTTCTCACTCTTCTCTTTTTCTTGGACTCCAATTACATGTATATTAGAACTTTTAACAATTTCCCATATTTCTCTGTTATATCTTTTTCAATTCTTTGTTTCTTCTTGTGCTTCATCTTTTCCATTCTTTATTGACCTGACTTTGAATTCACTAATCTTTTCTGCTTAACTCTTAATTTCAGATATTTTATTTTTTAGTTCTTGAATGTCCATCTTAATCTTGTTTAATATATTCTATTTAAATCTCCATTTTTTCATTCATTTAGTATACATTTTTCTTTATTTAACAGGTTAAAGTTATTTTTAAATCTTTGAGTTCTTCAATAGGAGAATTATTTTTGGATCTGCTTCTTTTCCCTGTTTATTTCTTGATTATAAATCATGTTTCTCTGTCTTCTCACACATTTAACAACTTTTTGTTTTAGGTACAACATTGTGTGTTTGAAAAGTGTAAGAGATTCAGAAGACATTATCTTCCACTGGAAAGTATTCACTATTTGAAGGTGAATAGCCGACAACTTTAATACAATCAGGGATTCAATGGGTCAAGGCTGAGTTTTAGTTTTAGTAGGACAGAACCGCAGTCCATCTCTTTTCTCCTATAACTTGAGCAGGCCTGACTAAAAATCTAACAGATCTCTATCTTCTTGGCCCCCAAAGATGAGAAAATTCAGGTTTTCCTTTCAGAGGTGTTGAGCTTGCTCTTTAGCTTCCCACATCCTACAGCACTGAAATCTAGCAAATGTCTTAATGGGGAGACTGAATGTGTGTTTGAGGCAGGCCCCATCCTTCCAGTAGGACTTTGTTTTCTAAGCACCATGACATTATGGAAGATCTCACTCTGTGCTTTAGAGGCCTTTGTAGAGCAACTCAGCATCCTACACGTAGTACCCAAACTCAGCAAATTTTCTTTGGAAGTGTAGCCGTGTTTGACCCTTCAGACTTCCTTGCATGACCACCAAAAGTCATTCAATCTTTACTTTGCATATCAGCCAGTAAATGAAACTATTGAAAGAAAGGTCTTGTAAACATCAGCTCATCTTGGAAGGATTTTCTGAGGGAAGTATTAGAATGCAGATTCCTTGATTTCAGAGATTGAGATCGAGAGATTTCAGAGACCAGAGATTGAGATTCCACAGGTCCTGGATGGTGCCTAGGAACTTGTATTTTTAATATGCTCTTTAGATGAATTCGATGCAGGTTTTCTACACTATTCATTGAGAAAAACTTTCCCACACTTTCTTTACAATTTATCTTAAATCCCATCTCATGAAGAAATTTATTCCAATACTTCTGTCTGACTTTGTATACATTTAGTTTTTGCTAGACAATCAAATATTTGATCATATACTATACTGTACTTTTATTTTTCTGATTTTTTGTGAACATCTTTCCAAATAGATTACATACTGTTCAACATGGGGGAATTTGCTTGACATTTTATAAAAACATTTTCCACATGATCTAAGCACATAGTATTTGTTTAGTTAATTTTTTTCTAGGTTTTTCTGGTTTTATTGTGGTATAACCAACATACAATAAACTGCACATATTTGAAGTGTACAATGTCATGAGATTTGCTATATGTGATATTTGTGGGGTTTTTTTTCTTATTAGTCATAAATTTTATACACATCAGTGTATACATGTCAATCCCAATCACCCAATTCATCACACCACCAACCCCTCCCCCCACCGCTTTCCCCCCTTGGTGTCCATACGTTTGTTTTCTACATCTGTGTCTCAATTTCTGCCTTGCAAACTGGTTCATCTGTACCATTTTTCTAGGTTCCACATATATGCATTAATATACGATATTTGTTTTTCTCTTTCTGACTTACTTCACTCTGTATGACAGTCTCTAGGTCCATCCACATCTCTACAAATAACCCAATTTCGTTCCTTTTTATGGCTGAATAATATTCCATTGTATATATGTACAACATCTTCTTTATCCATTCATCTGTCGATGGGCATTTAGGTTGCTTCCATGACCTGGCTATTGTAAATATTACTACAATGAACATTGGGTGCACGTGTCATTTTGAATTATGGTTTTCTCTGGGTATATGCCCAGTAGTGGGATTGCTGGGTCATATGTTAATTCTATTTTTAGTTTTTTAAGGAACCTCTATAATGTTCCTTAAATTAAAAAAAAAATCCCCCATTAAAAATAAAGATATAATTATACTTATTTTGGACCTAGGATGCTAATTTAAATTAGGAATTTTTTGCTTATGTTTTGCATTACTCAAAAGTAATCATTTTTATTGTGTTGTTGATGAAATTCATCCTCTTTTTTTCAACCCTATAATCAGTGATTATACTTTGACTATATAGTCTTAAGTTCAATATTTACTTGGAAATTGATAGTTTTCTAGTTGTTATTTGTCACTTAAATATGCATGATTGGTATATTTTCTATACAACCTTTATTAATTCGGTCCTGACAATAGTTTTTTATTTTTATCTCCCAATTATCTTTAAGTTTTTCTTTTTTTTTAAAAATTGCATAAGTAACACATGTTTAACACAGGAAAGAAACAAGTAAGCAAAAAGAATAAAAATACCCATAATCTCAGAACTATGATTTTTCAACTTCTTGGAGCAAAGAAAAACATTTTCCATAGGGAGATTTTCCAGAAAAAAGATGTTTTCAGTCTAACTTTCATTGACTCACACTTTAAGGAGTCTTGGCCGGACAAGTATATGTGGAAAAAAACCCTCCCACATTTACAAAACAGTTCTCATATTGTGTTTAATTTTGTGTATGTTTATGTTGTTTTTAATCTTTATTTTTATGATCAGTTTCATTATTTTCACAGTACAGTATTGTTATTGATCAGGGTCCTTGGACTTTTTTATTAAAAAATTTATTTATTTATTTTTGGCTGTGTTGGGTCTTTGCTGCTGCGCGCGGACTTCCTCTAGTTGCGGCGAGCGGGAGGTACTCTTCCTTGCGGTGCGCGGGCTCCTCATTGCGGTGGCTTCTCTTGTTGCGGAGCACAGGCTCTAGGGCACGTGTGGGCTTCAGTTTGTTGTGGTGCGTGGGCTGTAGAGCACAGGCTCAGTAGTTGTGGTGCACGGGCTTAGTTGCTCCGCGGCATGTGGGATCTTCCTGGACTAGGGCTTGAACCCATGCCCCTTGCATTGGCAGGCAGGTTCTTAAACACTGCACCACCAGGGAAACCCCCTTGGACTCTTTAATCAAAAGAAATTGGTAAGAGGCCAGATGAGGAATTCAGACAAGGCTTTACTGGGATTCGTGCTGCAGCAATGAGGGAGCAAAAACAAGTAACAGGTTCCCTTGCTCACCCCCTGAGGGGCTGCTAGCTGATCCCTTAAAAGGGGTGAGGGTGAGGGTCGATTGGTGGATTGGGCTGGAAGGGTGGCTTAGATGGTCTGCATACCCCCTTGGTGGTGCTGTGTGCAGGGATGATGTTCAGTACCGTGCTATTGCTCCCTGCACCTCAGAAGTGGCATGTGGTTTTTGGCCCCTTTGTATCTTGCTGTTCATAATTTGTCACAACAGGGCAGTTACAGTTTCTTTATATTCTATTGCTCTAGGAGATGCATGTTCACATGCAAGCACTGCAGCAAACGGTCCCAGGCCCCAGGTCCCAGCCTGTCTCAGTACAGCTATGTTTAACAGCATGGACAGTGAAGTCAGATCAGAAATCCAACTCTAGCTCTAGTGTCTAGGTTTCCTCATCTGTAAATAGAACATAATTTTTTTTTTTTTTACTTTATAGGGTTATCATAAAGATTAAATTAGTTAAGTTGTGTGAAGTGCTTATCACAATGATTGACACTTAAAATTCTAATGTATGGTTGTTCTTAATATTAATGGCTATTTTCATGTGGGCTTCTAGGAACAGAATCTCAATATATAGTTTGTGTATATAGGAAATAAGGTTTGATTTGACATATTTTAATTTATGGCTCTCTCCTAGAGACTCGCTGGGTTAGAAATTATTGTTTTCTCTCCTTTAGCTTCTTCTAGTTTTTCATCACCTAATTGCTATGAATCTCAATTTTACATCCTTAAAATATGGACTTTGCCTCATTGGATTGTAAGTTGTTGCTACAAGATGAAGGTGTTAATTATTACTACTGGCTCCCATTCGCTTCATTTAACTGTAAAAGTTTACCAAGTGGTACATTACCGTTGTTCTAATATTTGGTCATTAACTGTTATTATTCTTTCAGGTTTTACATTCCTTTCATTTGGCTAGTTAGCACCTTGCATGTCGCTAGGCACTGTGGGAATTCCAAAATGTATAAAATATCGATCCTGCCTTCAAAGCCTTTACAAATTATTTGGAAATTATTGAACAATACTTGTCATCTTGCTATTTCATGTATTTAAACTCTACTTGCTTCCTCTCATCCTTCTAAAATTCAGTCTAATCTTATTGACCATTTAATTGCTCTCTAGTCACTGTTTAAAGTTGCCAAACTACCAGCTTTTATCTGATAATTTAAAATACACATATATTTTACCTAAAGTAAGTCTGACTAAAAACATTCAATAAAGTGAGGAGGGAGCTAATTCTAATATTGACTTATATCAATGTGTCAAAATAGCACTTATTTTCTTTCTGTGGTTCTACTTGGTATAAATTTTCTATGATTCTAATGATTTGAAAAAGATTTACTGAACACAGTTAGAAGCCAAGAACAATATTAAGCTGATTCCAGTGGTTGTGTGTTCCTGATAGATAAGAATAAGCTTTTTACTTTATAGAGGAATGAAATAGTAGCTGTGATCACAAGTAGTTGAAATTTGAAAAATGTTGTTCATCAATAAGTTATTTTGTTTAGATCAGTGGCTATTCAAAGTCAGTTCATAATAAAAATTTCATTTCATCTGTGGCCAAATGGACAAACTAAGGGTGGTGTACTTTTTCATAAAATTAAATCACTTCGTATTAAAGAACTTTATTTTTAAATTATGCTCTCTTTTTTGTAATTAAAATCTCCTTTCCTTAGGAAATCATCATAATTAAATAAAAATTTTATAACCCTATGTTGGGTTGGTAGAGTAGAGCCTTGCTACTCGAAGTGTGGTCGATGGACAAACAGTATTGACATCATTTGAGAGCTTGTAGAAATGCAGTATCTCTGACCCCACCCCAGACCTACTGAATCAGATTCTGCAGGTGATTCGTATATACCTTAAATTAGAGACGCTGGTCTAGATGATACCCGTCTACCAGCCCTACCCCCTTTTACTCTTATTTTCAAGTTATTCTATACTTCCATCTACCCAATTGCTCAGTTCAGAAACCTGGGACTTATCTTTGACCCTACCTTATCTCACCCCTCCCTTATCCTCTCCCATATAAAACTCATCATTAAATCTTATAATCTTCTAAATGTATATACTACAAACTGTTTACAACTCTTCAGGTTCCAGTGTTGACACTTTAGTCCAAGCCACCACCAATCTTTTTTTTTTTTTTTTTTTTCTTGCGGTACGCGGGCCTCTCACTGTTGTGGCCTCTCCCGTTGCGGAGCACAGGCTCCGGACGCGCAGGCCCAGCGGCCATGGCTCACGGACCCAGCTGCTCTGCGGCATGTGGGATCCTCCCGGACCGGGTCACGAACCTGTGTCCCCTGCATCGGCAGGAGGACTCTCAACCACTGCGCCACCAGGGAAGCCCCAGTCTTTTTGCTTGGAAGACTGTAAGCAAAACTTCCTACCTCATCTCCCTCTTTCACTTTTGCCCTCCTGACATCCATTTTGTACACAGCAGCCAGATTTGAGCTTTTAAAAATAATAAATCAGATTCTAAAACTATCCTGTTGAGAATCCTTTAATGGGTTTCTGTTGCACATAGGGTAAAATCCAACTCCTGATGGTCTATATTCTTCATTTTCAGCCTCATTTCCTACCTTCTTCTTGGGATCCCTACTCAGGGATCCCTAGTCTGGAAAGAGCCAAGCTCTTTTCTTGCTCAGGGCCTTGGTAAAAGTATATCCTTTGCCTGGAACACCTTCCTTCCTTTTACTTTCAGCCAAACTACTTTCTATGCATCCTTCACATTTCAAATTATTAATTGCTTCCCCAGAGGGACCTTTCTGACAGCCCAGTTAATACTGGTTTTCCTGGTTATCCTCTCATAACACATACTTGTCCCTCACAACGCTTATAACAATGTAGTTATTTAAATATTTGTGTGCTTCCGTAGTTAATGTTTGTCTCCCTCACTAGCCAGTAAAATTCAAGAGGTCAGAGACTGTTCAACACGTGTTCTTGGTCACTGGCGCACAGAAGGAAATTCCAAAAAATCTGTTGAGTAAATGAATCAATGATTCTGATTTTTCTGAGCTATATCATATTATATATGAAAAAGACAAATAATTTGAGTTGTATTTTTGTCCTAAGCATTAAATTTAGCCACAGGCAGACTTGCTGCCCAGCTATATTTATTTAATTTAAAACAATTTTGAGTACTTAAGGATTAAGAAGTCTATTTAAAGATAACATTTTATAAATTTAATTTATAGGTAGTGTAGTACTGTGGGTAAAGCATAGATTTTTTTTTTTTAAAGAGTGCTCACAGCGAGGTTTTTTTTTTTTTTAGTTTATTAATTTATTTTTATTTATTTTTGCTGTGTTGGGTCTTCGTTTCCGTGCAAGGGCTTTCTCTAGTTGTGGCAAGCGGGGGCCACTCTTCATCACGGTGCGCGGGCCTCTCACTATCGCGGCCTCTCTTGTTGCGGAGCACAGGCTCCAGACGCGCACGCTCAGTAGTTGTGGCTCACGGGCCTAGTCGCTCCACGGCATGTGGGATCCTCCCAGACCAGGGCTCAAACCCGTGTCCCCTGCATTAGCAGGCAGATTCTCAACCACTGCGCCACCAGGGAAGCCCAAGCATAGATTTTTTAGATCAAGCAATCTGCTCTTTATTCTGCCAGGTGCTAATCTCTAAGCCTCAGTTTCCTCGTCTGGATTGCTGCAATAATATATACGCTTAACACTGTGCCTGTATGTGCTAACAGAACGTTATCGTTATTTGCTTATGTATTGATTTGGACTACGTTTAGCACAGCTGCAGCCTGTAGTTCATCAAGTCATACGTCTCCGGGCAGTTAAAAGGCCCTGTGGTAAAGGAAAGGGTTAAACCTGACGCCTTCTGTTTCTGGAAGACCTCTGGGAGTGGGGTGGGCTGGAGTGGAGTTAGGGCCTCAAGAAGATATAAACAAGTAGGGGGTAGAACTTGTCTCTCTGTTCTGTGACAGGGCTCCTGTCTTTGACATTAAAGCTTTTCAGGGCTGTCAAAAAAAAGCAGTTCCTCTGCCTTTCTAATGGCTGTTAGTCTTGTTTGGTTTCTATAAAAAATACTTTTTATTGCAAAATCCTGGTTTTGGTTTGCACTTGTTTAAACAAAATTTATGAAATGTTATAAAGTTAAGGTGTCTTGATTTCCTACTCAGATCAGTCCGCCATGCCTCCAGCACTGCGAGAGGGACAAGGGCCAGCGAGGGGCTGAAACTCTTGCCTGCAATGGAGGAAAACGCTAAAGAAGTCAAGCAGGAGATCCAATCTTCGGGAAATTGGCACACAGAAATAAAGCTCCGATCGGGGAGGGTGTGGCTCTTGATTATTATTTATACATTCTTTATGGGTAAATCTACAGATAAACCTACATAGATAAACCTACACTTAATCCAAGAACTCGGGATTGCTTGAAGGAAAGGACCGCTGAACTGTTTCACATTTGTTTTGTATGTGAATGGAATTCTGGTCAAAGATCCTCCTGTAAACCTATTAAACGTGACCACCCTTCGCCACACAACTGTATCCTCCCACCTGAATTGCCTTTCCTCATCTTCTGAGATAGCCTGGCTCGTTGTGTTGTTTCCTATTTGGAAATAGGAACATACTTGTGAGGCTCTGTTCCTGGGTGCCTCTTCGTAAGGGTAATATTTATCTAGCTTTTCAGGCAGGCAGGTGCGGCCTCTCTTCCAAGGCTACAGGAGATGCTTTCATTTAGTGTGTTGCAATGTCAGGGAACTCCAGGGATGGGGGTGGGTGGGTAGGGGTCTCCCAATCAGGGCATGTCTCCCAGTCAGGGCAGGTCTCTTTGCAGACCCCAGGAGACAAAGTTAAATTAATTGACAAATTTAAATCTCCCCAGGAGATTTAAAAAAAAAATTAAACTTTTTTACAAGAGGGATGGGCTACTGTTGATGCTTTAAGAGATTATTATGATTTGTAAAAAACGCCTCCTCAGAAAGCACAATAATTTTGTTAAACCAGTTTATCATGTTCTTTAGACACGTGTTTAAACAGTTATTAATACACAGGATACGATGAGGGCCCTAGAGATGTGCCAGTGTGTACACCAGTCTTTCTTGGCCGTAAGATCATGCTGTTTTCTTGTCCACGTATTCTTATCTTTGTAGTTCACTGTGAATGTTTTAAAATGATTTGGTTTGAATAAGATGCTAAGGCGTATGGAGCTGTGCATGTGGCATTTTGACTTTTTTTCTCCTCTGTCACTTCCTTCTCCCCTTACCTTGCACATATCTGTAGATTTTCAGGTGTATCCATGTTCCAGTGTTGCAAAGGAATAAGCATACCTCCTCTCATTCAGCCAGTCAGCTGAGATGGTGGATTGTGAGGATTAATGATTTAACACATGGTATGTGCTTAGACCAGTCTCGTGCACACAGAAAGCACTCAAGTGTTAGTTATTGTTATTGTTTATTAGGTGCCCATTATTTACAAAGGGGCTTTATGTGCTTCTTAGAGAGCAGTCTTCTAAAAGCTTTCAGTATCGTAGGAGAGACAGGACATGTACATAGCAGCTAGAGTTATTGTTTTTAAAAAAATCTGACCATATCCTATCGTATAAATATTTTCAAATTCTTATCAGGCTTCTAGTAGTCTGTCTCTACCTACCAATACAGTCAGATCTTGCACCTCTCGTACCACTTTCTCCTTTGTTCTCTAAACTCTAGCTATATTGGATTGTTTCATTTCCTAGAATGCAAAGTCCATGAGAGGAAGGAATTTTCTTCTGTTTTGTTTAGTGATGGAACTCCAGCACCTAAAATGATGTCTGGCACACAGGAAGATATATATATATATTTGTTGAATAAATGTCAGTGTTAGCATTTGCTACTCTCTCTTACTTGAATACAACCCACTTCTTATCCCCATCACCTTCTTTCACTAAACTACTCTCTCCTTATGCTTTTGCCCTGTGTTTAACATCACTTCTTTAGAGAGTCATTCCCTGACACCCTTGTTTGAATTGTTTTGTGCTACATGTTCTTTTACTACTGTGAACTTTAAAACTTCTAATTATTTGTTTAAAGTATGGAGAGAATCATATCTGTTTTATTCACGCTATATCCCCAGGTCCTAGTTTATTGCCTGGATCGTTGAAAGTTCTTAATTAATTGAAGTAAAAATTGGCTCTAATGGAAGGTAGACCAAGATAAATGCTATAGTGCCAGAAGAGGAATATAGATAAAGTGCTTGAAACTTAGAGGAGAAAAATATTATTAACAATGACAAGAATCAGGGAATGTTCAATGGAGGCTATAGAGCCAGGCTTAATGGATAGGTAGGATTTGGAGGTGGTTAGAAATGTCACCCTTGACAAAATAGCCTGAGCCAGTGCATGGAAATGGTGTAGACGTGTGTACCGCCCAGAAACCCTTGCAGAACTGAGGCACTCATTCCCCCAACTGGTGGAATTGTGGTCTGTGGGTGGCTAATATCTGAGTCTTTCTCCAGGAAAGGCCCACAACCCAAGAGAGTTCTTCACCCAAGTTTACTTCCTCAGGGCAGCCATAATCCAACGGCTGGACAACACTGCCCCTTACCTCAATTTGGGACATCTCATTCAAGCTTCAGAGGTCCTCCTAGCTTTGTCTGGAATCTCTATTGTAACTGTTTCAGAGTTCTAACATCTCTTTCTATTTCATCCTACTTCCTTCACTCCTTTACAGGAGATCACTCCTCGATAAAACTCTTGTGCACAGATCTCTGCCTCAAAGTCTGTTTCCTGGGGATTTTGATCTATAAGAAGCAGATATTGTGAGGCTCACACAGGAGGATCAGTTGGTTTAGAGAGTGGGTTTTTTGGTTTTTTATTTTTCCTTTTAAAGCAATTAAATATCTTCAATAAAATTCTTGTCTGGAAGCATCATCATGTAAATCTGGTGAAAGGGGAGTTTCTGTACTTGAAGTGGGAGTGAGCGATACTGTCTTTGTCTGTTTTGACTCCCTTATTCTATGCCAAAATGGTTCTCAGAGGGCTTTACACACCCACTGGGTCTCGTCTCTGTACAGTTCAAAAAGCAGTAGGAAAATCACAGAATCCATGAAACAGGGTAGGAAAGAAAACAGGGCCAGGCCATTGAGTGCTTTGGATGTCAGGACAGGAAATCTGAACATTATTCTGGAGGTGAGAGTAGGAGGGTATGGAGAGTTTTGACAGTATCTAATTAAGGGGCTAACATGATCAGAACTGCATTGAGGCAAATGGCTAAACATAAGGGGAAAAAAAGAAATCTCTACCTCACGTTACACAACAATTCTCAGGTGGAATAAATACATACATGTAATGAAGTCATAAAATTCCTATAAAATATACAAATATTTACACAATCTTGGGGTTTTCCTTAAAAACATGATACCACAGGAGTTACCTGGGGGCAGTCTTTTCTTTTTTTTTTTACATCTAATTTTTATTTATTTACTTTTTTTATACAGCACGTTCTTATTGGTTATCTATTTTATACATATTAATGTATATATTTCAATCCCAATCTGCCAGTTCGTCCCACCCCCCTTACCCCCTTTTGTCCATAACTTTGTTCTCTACATCTGTGTCTCAATTTCTGCCCTGCCAACCAGTTCATCTGTACCATTTTCTAGGTTCCACATATATGCGTTAATATACGATATTTGTTTTTCTCCTTCTGACTTACTTCATGCGGTATGACAGTCTTTAGGTCCATCCACATCTCTACAAATGACCCAATTTCATTCCTTTTTATGGCTGAGTAGTATTCCATTGTATATATGTACCACATCTTCTTTATCCATTCATCTGTTGATGCGCATTTAGGTTGCTTGCATGACCTGGCTATTGTAAATAGTGCTGCACTGAACATTGGGGTGCATGTGTCTATTTGAATTATGGTTTTCTCTGGGTATATGCCCAGTAGTGGGATTGCTGAGTCATATGGTAAGTCTATTTTTAGTTTTTTAAGGAACATCCATAATGTTCTCCATAGTGGCTGTATCAATTTACATTCCCACCAACAGTGCAAGAGGGTTCCCTTTTCTCCACACCCTCTCCAGCATTTGTTGTTTGTAGATTTTCTGATGATGTCCGTTCTAACTGGTGTGAGGTGATACCTCATTGTAGTTTTGAGTTGCATTTCTCTAATAATTAGTGATGTTGAGCAGCTTTTCATGTACTTCTTGGCCATCTGTATGTCTTCTTTGGAGAAATGTCTATTTAGGTCTTCTGCCCATTTTTGGATTGGGTTGTTTGTTTTTTTTAATATTGAGCTGTGTGAGCTGTTTATATATTTTGGAGATTAATCCTTTGTCCGTTGATTCATTTGCATATATTTTCTCCTATTCTGAAGGTTGTCCTTTCGTCTTGTTTACAGTTTCCTTTGCTGTGCAAAATCTTTTAAGTTTCATTAGGTCCCAGTTGTTTATTTTTGCTTTTATTTCCATTACTCTGGGAGGTGGGTTGAAAAAGATCGTGCTGTGATTTATGTCAAACAGTGTTCTTCCTATGTTTTCCTCTAAGAGTTTTATAATGTCTGGTCTTACATTTAGGTCTCTAATCCATTTTGAGTTTATTTTTGTGTATGGTGTTAGGAAGTGTTCTATTTCATTCTTTTACATGTAGTTGTCCAGTTGTTCCAGCAGCACTTATTGAAGAGACTGTCTTTTCTCCATTGTATATCCTTGCCTCCTTTGTCAAAGATTAGTTGACCAAAGGTGCATGGGTTTATCTCTGGGCTTTCTGTCCTGTTCCATTGATCTATATTTCTGTTTTTGTGCCAGTACCATATTGTCTTGATTACTGTAGCTTTGTAGTATAGTCTGAAATCAGGGAGTCTGATTCGTCCAGCCCTGTTTTTTTTTTTTCCTCTCAAGGTTGCTTTGGTTATTCAGGATCTTCTGTGTCTCCATACAAATTTTAAGATTTTTTGTTTCAGTTCTGTAAAAAATACCACTGGCAATTTGATAGGGATTGCATTGAATCTGTAGATTGCTTTGGGTAGAAAAGGCATTTTCACAATATTGAGTCTTCCAGCCCAAGAACATGGTATATCTCTCCATCTCTTTGTGTCATTTATGATTTCTTTCATCAGTGTCTTATAGTTTTCTGAGTACAGGTCTTTTACGTCCTTAGGTAGGTTTATTCCTAGGTATTTTATTCTTTTTGTTGCAATGGTGAATGGAATTGTTTCCTTAATTTCTCTTTCTGATCTTTCATTGTTGGTGTATAGGAATTCAAGAGATTTCTATGCATTAATTTTGTATCCTGCAACTTTACCAAATTCATTGATTAGCTCTGGTACATTTCTGGTGGCATCTTTAGGATTTTCTATGTATAGTATCATGTCATCTGTGAACAGTGAAAGTTTCACTTCTTCTTTTCAAACTTGTATACTTTTATTTCTTTTTCTTCTCTGACTGCCATGGCTAGGACTTCCAAAACTATGTTGAATAATAGTGGCGAGAGTGGACATCCTTGCCTTCTTCCTGATCTTAGATGAAATCCTTGCAGTTTTTTCACCATTGAGAATGATGTTTGCTGTGGGTTTGTCATATATGGCCTTTATTATGTTGAGGTAGGATCCCTGTATGCTAACTTTCTGGAGAGGTTTTATCATCAGTGGGTGTTGAATTTTGTCAAAAGCTTTTTCTGCATCTATGGAGATGACCATATCGTTTTTATCCTTCAGTTTGTTAATATGGTGTATCACATTGATTGATTTGTGTATATTGAAGAATCCTTGCATCCCTGGGATAAATTCCATGTTATCATGGTGTATAATCCTTTTAATGTGTTGTTGGATTCTGTTTGCTAGTGTTTAGTTGAGGATTTTTTAATCTATATTCATCAGTGATATTGGTCTGTAATTTTTTTTTTTTGGTAGTATCTTTGTCTGGTTTTGGTATCAGGGTGATGGTGTCCTCATAGAATGAATTTGGGAGTGTTCCTTCTTCTGCAGTTTTTTGGAAGAGTTTGAGAATAGGTGTTAGCTCTTCACTAACTGTTTGATAGAATTCACCTGTGAAGCCATCTGGTCCTGGACTTTCATTTGTTGAAAGATTTTTAATCAGAGTTTCGATTTCATTACTTGTGATTGGTCTGTTCATATTTTCTATTTCTTCCTGGTTCAGTCTTGGAAGGTTATACCTTTCTAAGAATTTGTCCATTTCTTCCAGGTTGTCCATTTTATTGGCGTAGAGTTGCTTGTAGTAGTCTCTTAAGATGCTTTGTATTTCTGCGGTGTCCATTGTAACTTCTTTTTAATTTCTAACTTTATTAATTTGAGGCTTCTCCCTCTTTTTCTTGATGAGTCTGGCTAAGGTTTTATGAAGCTTGTTTATCTTCTCAGAGAACCACCTTTTAGTTTTATTGATCTTTGCTATTGTTTTCTTTGTTTCTATTTCATTTATTTCTGCTCTAATACTTATGATTTCTTTCCTTCTACTAACTTTGGGTTTTGTTTGTTCTTCTTTCTCTGGTTCCTTTAGGTGTAAGGTTAGATTGTTTATTTGAGATTTTTCTTGTTTCTTGAGGTAGGATTGTATTGCTATAAACTTCCCTCTTAGAGCTGCTTTTGCTGCCTCCCAAAGGTTTGGATTGTTGTGTTTTCATTGTCATTTGTCTCTAGGTATATTTTGATTTCCCCTTTGATTTCTTCAGTGATCTTTTGGTTGTTTAGTAATGTATTGTTTAGCGTCCATGTGTTTGTGTTTTTACATTTTTTTCCCTGTAACTTATTGTTAATCTCATAGCGTTCTGGTTGGAAAAGATGCTTGATATGATTTCAATTTTCTTAAATTTACCAAGGCTTGATTTGTGACCCAAAATATGATCTATCCTGGAGAATGTTCCACGTGTACTTGAGAAGAAAGTGTAATCTGCTGTTTTTGGATGGAATGTCCTATAGATATCAATTAATTTCATCTGGTTTAATGTGTCATTTAAAGCTTGTGTTTCCTTATTAATTTTCTGGCTGGATGATCCGTCCGTTGGTGTAAGTGAGGTTTTAAAGTCCCCCACTATTATTGTGTTACTGTCAATTTCCTTTCTTATAGCTGTTAGCATTTGCCTTATGTATTGAGGTGCTCCTATGTTGGGTGCATATATATTTATAATTGTTCTATCGTCTTTTTGGATTGATCCCTTGATCATTATGTAGTGTGCTTCCTTGTCTCTGGCAACAGTCTTTATTTTAAAGTCCATTTTATCTGATATGAGTATTGCTCCTCCAGCTTTCTTTTGATTTCCATTTGCATGGAATATCTTTTTCCATCCCCTCATTTTCAGTCTGTATGTGTCCCTAGGTCTGAAGCTGGTGTCTTGTAGACAGCATACATACGGATCTTGTTTTTGTATCCTTTCAGAGAGCCTGTGACTTTTGGTGGGAGCATTTAATCCATTTACATTTAAGGTAATTACCGATATGTATGTTCCTATTACCATTTTCTTAATTGTTTTATGTTTGTTTTTGTAGATCCTTTTCTTCTCTTGTGTTTCCCACTTAGAGAATTTCCTTTAGCACTTGTTGTAGAGCTGGTTTGGTGATGCTGAATTCTCTTAGCTTTTGCTTGTCTGTAAAGCTTTTGATTTCTCCATCAAATCTGAATGAGACCTTTGCCTGGTAGAGTAATCTTGGTTGTCGGTTCTTCCCTTTCATCACTGTAAGTATATCATGCCACTCCCTTCTGGCTTGTAGAGTTTCTGCTGAGAAATCAGCTGTTAACCTTATGGGAGTTCCTTTGTATGTTATTTATCATTTTTCCCTTCTTGTTTTTAATAATTTTTCTTTGTCTTTAATTTTTGTCAATTTGATTACTATGTGTCTTAGTGTGTTTCTCCTTGGGTTCATCCTGCCTGGGACTCTCTGCATTTCCTGGACTTGGGTGGCTATTTCCTTTCCCATGTTAGGGAAATTTTTGACTATAATCTCTTCAAATATTTTCTCGGGTCCTTTCTCTCTCTGTTCTCCTGCTGGGACCCCTGCAATGTGAATGTTGGTGCATTTAATGTTGTCCCAGAGGTCTCTTAGGCTGTCTTCATTTCTTTTCATTCTTTTTTCTTTATTGTGTTCCACAGCAGTTAATTCCACCATTCTGTCTTCCAGGTCACTTATCCACTCTTCTGCCTCAGTTATTATGCTCTTGATTCCTTCTAGTGTATTTTTCATTTCAGTTATTGTATTGTTCATCTCTGTTTGTTTGTTCTTTAAATCTTCTAGGTGTTTGTTCTTTAATTCTTCTAGGTCTTTGTTAAACATTTCTTGCATATTCTCCATCTTTGCCTCCATTCTTTTTCGGAGGTCTGGATCATCTTCACTGTCATTCTGAATTCTTTTTCTGGATGGTTGCCTATGTCCACTTCATTTAGTTGTTTTTCTTGGGTTTTATCTTGTTCCTTCATCTGGTACACAGTCCTCTGCCTTTTCATCTTGTCTATGTTTCTGTGAATGTGGTTTTCATTCCACAGGATGCAAGATTGTAGTTTTTCTTGCTTCTGTTGTCTGTCCTCTGGTGGGTGAGGCTATCTAAGAGGCTTGTGCAAGCTTCCTGATGGGAGGGGCTGATGGTGAGTAGAGCTGGGTGTTGATCTGGTGGGCAGAGCTCAGTAAAACTTTAATCCACTTGTCTGCTGATGGGTGGGGCTGAGTTCCTTCCCTGTAGGTTGTTTGTCCTGAGGCAAACCAGCACTGGAGCCTACAGGCCCTTTGGTGAGGCTATTGGCTGACTCTGTGAGCCCCCCCCCGCCCCCCCCGCCCCCCCCCCGCCAAGGAGTACTTCCTGGAACTTCTGCTTCCTGTGTCCTTGGCCCTGCAGTGGGCCACAGCTGCTCCCCACCTCTTTAGGAAACCCTCCAACACTAGCATGTAGGTCTGGTTCACTCTCCTATGGGGTCACTGCTCCTTCTCCCAGGTCCTGATGTGCACACTACTTTGTGTGTGCCCTTCAAGAGTGGAATCTCTGTTTCCCCCAGACCTGTCAAAGTTGTGCAATCAAATCCCGGTAGCCTTCAATGTCTGATTCTCTGGGAATTCCTCCTCCCCTTGCCAGACCCCCAGGTTGGGAAGCCTGATGTGGGGCTCAGAACCTTCACTCCAGTTGTTGGACTTCTGTGATATAATTGTTCTCTAGTTTGTGAGTCACCCACCCAGCAGCTATGGGATTTGATTTTATTGTGGAAGCTCCTCCCATCTCACTGTGGCTTCTCCTTTGTCTTTGGATGTGGGGTATCTTTTTTGGTGATTACCAGTGTCTTCCTGTCGATGACTGTTCAGCAGTTAGTTGTGATTCCAGTCCTCTCACAAGAGGGAGTGATCACACGTCCTTCTACTCTGCCATGTTGAACCAATGTGGGGGCATTCTTTTTAAGTATGATACTCAAGAAAGAAAGAAAAAGATTGACAGATTTATATGAAAAATTAGAAACATCTGTACATGTAAGAAAGAAAGCCAAATGACAATTGGAAAATATATTTTGAAATAAATAAAATAGATTATGGATTACTATCCTGAATACATAAAAGACTCATGGGACTTCTCTGGTGGTCCAGTGGTTAAGACTTCACTTTCCATTGCAGGGGGTGCGGGTTCGATCCCTGGTTGGAGAGCTAAGATCCCACATGCCTTGTGGCCAAAAAACCAAAGCATAAAACAGAAGCAATATCATAAAAAATTTAATAAAGACTTTAAAAAAATGGTCCACATGAAAAAATGTTTTAAAAAATACACAAAATGCTCATAAAGATCAACTTAAATATAGAAAAATTGGGTAAATTATATGAACAACTAATTCACAAAAGAAAAAATATTAAATGACCAACCAAAATTAAAAAAAGAATTCTAATAATCAAAGAAATAAGTATAATTAAAACAATGATGTCCTTTTTTTTCACTTATCAACCTGGCAATGTATGGCAGATACTGTTGGTTGCTTACCCCAAAGTCACCACCCTGCCTTCTTACTTGCTAACAGAATCATAGCTATGTTTTCAAATTGGGTAGAGGTTTAACGTTTTCAATTAAGGCACTTCCAGTCCCTAGTTTAAGCGTAAATCTGAAGTCTATTTAGGTTGTTGAAATAGAAGGGTAAGTCAGCTAGAAGACTTCCAGGAAAAACTCCTCCCTGGACTTTCAACATTGCTGAGCATTCCTATGAAATTTCTCCAGTATGTTCACTTTCCCACTTTCTAAGACAATTATACCACACCTTCCCCGATAGCCCCTAAATTCTACATTTGCATTCCCACATGAGCTTGTGAACTTGCCTTGTATTTGAATGAGAAAAAAAGAATCAATCAGAGAGAATCTCTTCATTTTCACACCATCAACTCTGTCAACCTAATAGAAGCACCATTGCCTTGTCCCCCATCAAACTTCAAACCCTTCACTTGGATTCTACCCCTTCGACTTCCTCAAGGACTTACCTCCTGCATTTGTTTCCTTCTCTCCTGTATTAGCTCTTTCACTCTACTTGATTCTTTTTTTTTTCTACTTGATTCTTTACTTGACCTTCCACACAAATGTACACCATTATCTCCCATCCTAAAAACAACACAAAAACAAACCCATAAAAACTTCTTTGGACTCCATATGACCTTCTGGCTACCACCCCATTTCTTAGCTCCCCTTCACAGCAAAACATCTTGAAAACTTGTCTTAGTCACTGTTTTACTTCACATTTTCTCCTCCAGCTGCTCTAGTTAATCTTGGGTCTGCACTAATCCATTAAGACTGTCTTGTCAATGTTATTAGTGACTGCCAGTGTTTCTAAATCTTATTGTTTCTTTTTTATTCTTTACTTGATCTTTTAGTAGCTGTGTATTCCTGGTGTCTCTTCCTTTCCTTATAAATACACCAGTCCTGTGGGTTAGAGTTCCACACTTATGACCTCATTTAACCTTAATTACTTCCGTAAAGGCTCTATCTCCAATTACAATCTCATTGTGGGTTAGGGCTTTAACCTATGAAATTTGGAGTGGGACACAAAATTTTGTACATAAGAGTTATTTTAGTTTTAAATACCATCTACAGGCCATAAGAAAAAAAATTCCCTGACTCTGATCTCTCTCTGAAATGCTGGACTTTTATCTCCAAATGCCTCCTTAACATCTTGCATGGATATCTAAAAGCACCTACATTTAACATGGCCAAAACAGGCCCCCTCCCTCTCCTGCTTCTTCCACCACTTTCTAATTTTTTCCATCTTAGTCAATAGCCTCTCCATCTTCTTTGTAGTTCAAGCCCCAAATATAAGAATTCCTGTCTTTCCCCCATCTTCCACAACCAATGTACCAGCAGTTTCTATCAATCCTACTTCTAAAATTTTCCAAATCTGTCCATTTCTATTCTCAGGCCAGTACAAGTCTCCCTTTTTTCTCCCTTGGACAATAGCTTCCTAATTGATCTTTCTGATTCTACTTTTGCTTCATTATAATCCATTCTCATAGTAGCTAAATGATCTTGTAAATAGATCTTGTCACTCCTCTGTTTTAAAATCCTCCAATGTTGTGACTAAGAAGTCTGCACACCACAGCTAAAAGATCCCACATTCTACAACAAAGATCCTGCATGCCACAACTAAGACCCAGCAAGCCAAATAAATAAATACTAAAAATAAATAAATAAATAAAATCCTCCAATGGATCATAGACTTAAATGTAAAAGCAAAATAGACAAAAGATTTGAATGGGCAGTTCACCAAAGATGTTCAATGGATGGCAAAGAAATGCTTGACATCATTAGATATTAGGGAAATGCCAACTAAAACTACAATGAGATCTTGTCACTCCTCTGCTTAAAACCCTGTAGTGAGCATTGAACTTAAATGTAAAACAACAACAAAAACAAAATGGTAAATGGTTTAAATGGACACTCACCAAAGATGGTTAATAAATGGCAAATAAGCCCATGAAAAATGCTCAGTATCATTAGCCATTAGGAAAACGACAACCAAAACCAGAGTGAGATCTTGTCATTTCACTGCTCAAAACCAGTCCCAGCTTCCATCATTTCTCACTTGTACTATAGTCTTCCAGCTGATCTCTCTGCTTCCACTTTTGCTTCCATTATACCTTGTTTTACTTCGCTTCATTTTATTGCACTTCACGGATACTGCATTTTTTACAAATTGAAGGTTTGTGGTGGCCCTGCATCAAGTAAGTCTATCGGTGCCATTTTCCAACAGCATTTGCTCACTTCATGACTCTGTGTCTCATTTTGGAAATTCTTACAATATTTCAACCTTTTTAATTATTCTTGTATTTGTTGTGGTGATCTGTTATCAGTGATCTTTGATGTTACTATTGTAATTATTTTGGAGAACCATAAACCGCACCCACATAAGACTTCAAACTTAACTGATAAATGTTGTACGTGTTCTGACTGCTCCAGGGACCAGCCATTCCCCCATCTCTCTCCCTCTCCTTGGGCCTCCTTATTTCCTGAGACACAACAATATTGAAATTAGGCCAATTAATAACCCTACAATGACGTCCAAGAGTTCAAGTGATAGGAATTCTTACTTTAAATCAAAAGCTAGAAATGATTAAGCTTAGTGAGGAAGGCATGTCAAAAGCTGAGATAGGCTCAAAGCTAGGCCTCTAGCCAAGTTGTGAATACAAAGGAAAAGTTCCTGAAGGAAATTAAAAGTGCTACTCCAGTGAACACAGGAATGATAAGAAAGCCAAATAGCCTTATTGCTGATATGGAAAGAGTTTTAGTGTTTGGGATAAAAGATCAAGCCAAACACAACATTCCTTTAAGGCGAAGCCTAATCCACACCAAGGTCCTAACTCTCTTCAATTCTCTGAAGGCTGACAGAGGTGAAGAAGCTACAGAAGAAAAATTTGAAGCTAGCAGAGGTTGGTTCATGAGCTTTAAGGAAAGAAGCCATCTCTATAACCTAAAAGTGCGAGGTGAAGCAGCAAGTGCTGATAGAGAAGCTGCAGCAAATTATCAAGAAGATCTAGCTAAGATAATTAATGAAGGTGGTTCCACTAAACAACAGATTTTCAATGTAGACATAACAGCCTTCTATTGGAAGAAGATGTCATCTTGGGCTTTCATAGCTAGAGAGGAGAAGGCAATGCCTGGCTTCAAAAGCTTTGAAGGACAGGCTGACTCTCTTGTTAGGGTCTAGTGCAGCTGGTGACTAAAAGTTGAAGCCAATCCCCATTTACCATTCCGAAAATCCTAGGGTCCTTAAGAATTATGCTAAATCTACTCTGCCTGTGCTCTAGAAATGGAACAACAAAGCCTGGGTGTCAGAACATCTATTTACAACATGGTTTACTGGATATTTTAAGCCCACTGTTGAGAACTACAGCTCAAAAAAAAAAAAAAAAAATTACTGCCCATTGACAATGTACTTGGCCACCCAAGAGCTTTGATGGATTTGTGGACTTGTACAATGAGATTAATGTTGTTTTCATGCCTGCTAACACAACATCCATTCTGCAGCTCATAGATCAAGAAGTAATTTTGAATGTCAAGTCTTGTTATTTAAGAAATACATTTCATAAGGCTACAGCCACCACAGAAAGTGATTTCTCTGATGGATCTGGGCAAGGTAAACTGAAAACCATCTGGAAAGGATTCACCATTCTAGATACCATTAAGAACATTCATGATTCGTAGGAAGAGGTAAAAATAGCAATATTAACAGGAGTTTGGAAGAAGTTGAATCCAACCCTCATGGATGACTCTGAGGGACTTTGAGGACTTCAGTGGAGGAAGTAACTGCAGACGTGGTGGAAATAGCAAAAGAACTAGAATTAGAGGTGGAGACTGAAGATGTAACTGAATTGCTGCAATCTCATGATAAAACTTTAGTGGGTGAGTGGTTGCTTCTTATGGATGAGCAAAGAAAGTGGTTTCTTAAGATGGAATCTACTCCTAGGGAAGAAGGTATGACGATTGTTGAAATGACAACAAAGTACTGAGAATACTACATTCACCTAGTTGCTAAAGCAGTGGCAGGGTTTGAGAGGATTGAATCCAATTTTGAAAGAAGTTTTACCGTGGGTAAAATGCTATCTAACAACATTGCATTTCACAGAGAAATTATTTGTGAAAGAATCAGTCTATGTGGCAAACTTTATTGTTGTTTAATTGTAAGAAATTGCTACAGCCACCTCAACCTTCAGCAAAACATATAGATACCTTACACAACTCAATATCAAAAAGCAAACAATCCTATTAAAAAGTGGGCAATAGATCTGAATGGAGATTTTTCCACAGAAGACATGCAGATATCTAACAGGTACATGAAAGGATGCAAATCAGGAAATCATCATCAGGAAAATGCAAATCAAAACAGCAATGAGATATCACCTTATACCTGTTAAAATGGTGAGTATAAAAAAAGATACAAAAGAAGAAGTGTTGGCAAGGATGTGGAGAAAAGGAAACACTTGTGCACTGTTGGTGGGGGTGTAAACTGTTGCAGTCACTGTGGAAAACAGTATAGATGTTTCTCAAAAAATGAAAAATGAAAATGCAAGGGCATTATGCCAAGTGAAATAAGTTAGAAAGAAAAAGACAAATACTGTATGATCTCGTATATGTGGAATCTTAAAAAAAACAAAAAACAAAAAACCCCAAGCTCATAGATGCAGAGAACAGTTGACAAGAGGTGGGGGATGAAGGAGGTGGGAGAAATGGGTGAACTGTTTTTGTTTTGTTTTAGTTTAAATAAATTGAAAGAAAAAAGCCAAAAAAAGAAAAAACAACTAACCGAATTTAGGACTCCAAGGATATTTGCAAATTGTTAGTTCCTTTCTCATAGCTAGCCAATAAATCAATTAAATTTTTTAAAAAAGGACTTTGAATCATACTTTGCACCACATACAAAACTAACTCAAAATGGAGCATAGACCTAAATTTAAAATCTAAAATTGTGAAACTTCTGAAAGAAGTTGGGAGAACATCTTTGTTATCTTGGGTTAGGTAAATATTTCTTAGATTGGGGATAGAAAGTATGAATCATAAAAGAAAAAGGTTCACAATTTAGACTTCATTAAAATTAAAAACTTCTTTTCAAAAGACTTCACATAAATACTTGTATTTAAATGTTTATAGCAGTTTAAACTGGAAACAGTACAAATGTTCTTTCATTGGTAGATAAATAAATTGTGGCATGCTCAAGCAATGGAATACTACTCAGCATCAGAAAGGGATAAACCACAGGTCCATGCAACAACATGAATTAATCTCAATGCTAAATGAAAGGAGCCAGACACCAAAAAATTACACAGTGAATGTAGGGTAGGCTTCAGGGGTGTTTGACCTGTGTAGTCACATGGGCTCCATGCTCAGAAAGGCCCTGTGCTTGGTTTAATGCTCTGTTTTTGCTGCCTTGAAATTCTTAATAATTTTTTTAATGTAATTGTCTTCATTGCATGATTCCTTTGATATGAGATTCTAGGGAAGTTAAAATTCTGGTGACAGCAGATCAGTGGTTGTTAGGAGAGAGGGGATTGACTGCAAAGAGACAGAAGAAACATTTTGGAGTGATGAAAAGGTTTTATATCACATTGGGTTGATGAAAAATTTAATTCAGGTTTTTCAGTAATATGTTATGGGAAAACCTGAACGAAATTTTGGCTAACCCAGTAGATTGTGGTATTGATTATACAACTGTACATATTTATGAAAAGTAGTCAAGTTGTAGATTTAAAATTGGGAAATTCTATTGTAAGTAAATTATACCTCAGAAAAGCTGGTACACATACACATACACATTTTGTATAAAATAATCTCCAATGGCTTCCCTTCACATTTGGAATAGAACTCCAAACCCCTCTCACTTCTGTCGGGAGATCTAGGCCTTCCTAACTGCTGTGACCTCGTCTCTCTTCCCCACTACACTCAGTCACTGGCCTTCTTGCTGTTTCTTACATGGTCTGAGCTTCTTTATGCCTTAAGCCTTTGCACTAGCTTTCCATTTGTCTGTGATTCCTTACCCTCGTTTTGCATAGCTGGCTTTTGCTATTCTCAGTGTAAGACCTCTTCACTGAGGCCTTCTCTAACCATCCAATGGAAAGTAGACTCAGACACTCAATCACATCACCCTGCTGAATTCTTTATGTAGCTCCTATCAAGCCCTGACATTCTCAGTCTCCCTTTATCATTTATTTATTTTCTCCTCCACCAGGCTGAAATCTCCTGAGACTGAGGACTTAATCTGTCATAGTCACCACTGTATCCTTGGTGCCAAGGACAGCACCTGACACGTAGTATGTGCTCAGTAAACATTTGCTGAATGAAAGAGTTGATAAAACATTATTTGAAAAGAGCTTCTTGTTATATTTTTAGGCAAAAAAGAGCAGCTAAAAAAAGCTGTGTAATGATGAGCCCATTATTTACAAAACATATACATACATAAGAAAAAAAGGTTAGAATATACTTCAAGTCTTGGTCCAACTGCTCATCAAACCAAAATCTTCTCTGGAAGAGGTAGCCTTTGTGGTGGACACTTTCTACTAGGCATCATGGTGATCTGTAAAACTGTCCCATGAATTACACCTGCGGTTGGATTCTGCGGACCGATAGTTTTGCTCATGTGTTACATGTGTTTCTCTCTAGCTCTCAGTCTCTTTTGCCTGGAAACCCACACTCTGCAACTTCCTTTACCTCTGAATTCTGTCATACCATTATCTATGACCTCCACAAAGTCCTTCCATACAAAACCTCCCTCCTCCCAGCTTCCTGTCCCACATGGGTCTTGAATCCTCATCAAAGGTTACCTCCCAGAGGTTATTTTCAGACTTTGCCTGGGAGTGGAAGGGATCCCCTAAATTGATGTCATTTCAAAACAGAATTTATGGCCGGGATCCGAGTTTTATATTCCCTATTCAAGTCCAAAACAAAACTTTCTCCACACTTATGTAGTTGCCAACTTGTAGAGATTTCATCAGACTCTCTACCTCCTTAGTGCTCTTTATTTATTTATTTTTTTGCGGTACACGGGCCTCTCACTGCCGTGGCCTCTCCCATTGCGGAGCACAGGCTCCGGACGCGCAGGCTCAGCGGCCATGGCCCGCGGGCCCAACTGCTCCGCTGCATGTGGGATCCTCCCGGGTCGGGGCACGAACCCGCGTCCCCTGCATCGGCAGGCGGACTCTCAACCACTGTGCCACCAGGGAAACCCCTTAGTGCTCTTTTTGTGTCACCATTACTGAGCACTAGTTTAATGAGCGTTCTAGATCATTATCTGTTCTTACTTTTTCTGATTTCCAACCTAGGCAAACTCCCTGGAGCCTAGCCTACAGGAAGCATCACCACTCATCTGGTCCAGAGAGGGCAATTAACAGAAGATACACTGGAGACTGTTGAAACAAGGCTAGAATTAGCCTTTCCCTTATCCCAGATCTGGGCTAAAACACTCCCAATTTCATGATGTCTCTATACCGCTACCCGAAGCAGCTGGTCAGTACCTGGGGGATTTATAGACAGTTGAAGAGGACTGATAGATGCCAGGATGATAATTATAGTGATGAGTAATATAATGGTAAAAGAATAGCTAATATTTTCAAGCATGTACTGTTTTAACAGGTATTGTTCTAAACATTCTCTATGGGTTTTCCTTTAATTCTCTCAGAAACACTGTTATGTGGGTATTATAGTAGTACAAAGCATAGACCTATTTTTACTGCGCAATAAGGGAGACACTGTTTATCTCTCTTTCCAACATACATGCATTGCCTTCCTATAAAACAGTGACAAAGACAGTAAATGACCAGAGACTGGGCTTTTCATCTTTGTGGAATTCACTAATGCTATGATATTCCCAGTCATTACACGGTTCCATGGTTATCTGCCCCATCTTCTACCACTTCCTTGCTTCACCTGGTGAGCTGAAATGCTGCCCTCTACCCCACACTCTGTTATCTGAGACAGGGAACTAATTACAAAAGCATTAGATTACTTTTGAGACCAATTCAGTTCAAATACTTAGTATATCTGTAAGAGTGCTTTGGGGTTGCAAGAGGTCATGTATATATGCATTCACCTCAAGAATAGCCTGGAACTTATCATAACTTCCCATTGGGTGAACCAGGAAAATACTTATTCCACCCTACCTTGGAGAGAATTGTGTCTGTTTCGACTCTGGACCTTTAAACTTGGCTGTCAGCCCCCGCTCCACACCCCGGCCAGTTTACACAAGCAAAACAAAAGAACAACATTTGACCCAGACCGATCCTTGTGATACATGGATCTGTTATTGCTAGTCTCCCTGGTTTTTGTATTCTTGGCTTCTTACACTGGTTTTAGAATCTGTTTCTGGATCAGTTAATTTATACATCACTCTGTCTCCTTGAAGTTTAGTTTTCTGTTCTTTGATTTTGGCATTGCCTATGTTCTTGTGGACAATCCATTCCTGTAGCCTGGGGAGGAGGGCTGGAATTCATACAACTGGAAAGTTAGCTCTGCAAGGATTGAGTTCACCTTGGGGTTTAGGTTTAAGATGGAGTCTTGAATGCTTTGACTCCTTCAAGGGTCTGCTCCTACACTAGGTCTCTCGTAAAAAGAATTCTGTGTAAAATGTTCAGCGTTTTAAAATGTGTATTCCTGAACTGCTTGCAGCTTACACTCTCTTTGATTATGTTTGGTGATAATTTACAACTGTTTTCTATTTTGTTTCATAGGCATATACCTCTTGTGACTTCATCCAAGTTATTGACGAAAAATGTTGAACAGAAATAGGACCAGATACAAAATCCTCTGGCATGACACTAAAGAAAGACTTTCCATTAGATGGGCAGATCTACTGTTAATAACTATAGCTATCTTACAACTTACACTTATCTGTTTTGTCTATGAGAATATCATGTTACTTTCTCCAGTGATTTCTGGAAAATAAAATCCATTGGGTCTGTAGCAGTCTCATCTCCTTCAGTGGTTTTTCAGGCTGTATTCCTTGGAGCCCTGAAATTTTGGGGAAGTGCTTGGAGTTTATTTTGGGGAGTGGAGGAAGGAGAGTATGGTTTTTCCTTTCCTGCTTCAGTTAGAGCAGCCCTACTTTTATCTGTTTTAGAAACTGAAGTGCTGGGTAAGATCTCATTTGCAAAGAGGATTCTTTGGCTTTAAAATGTTCAAAATCCTTTTTTTTCCCCCAAGGTAATGACTATTGCTAAAAGTAGAGCTAAAACACCCCTTTTGCTATCAATTCCTTCTCCATCTGAATTGGCTTATCAGTCAGAACAGTCCAGTTATGTGTGTATAGTCTGTTGTCTAGATATGTTTCTAGGCTTTTATAGCCTAGCTTGTGAAACTAATTACAGTTACAATATAGTTCCAAAGGAAAATTCATTCTGAATTTCAAGAGATAGTATAGTAGCTAAGAGTGTAGGTTCTGGGGTCAGATCACGTGGTTTAGAATTCCAGCTTGTCTCACATCCTGTGTGGCTTTGGAAAAGTTTCTTAACTTCTCTGTGCTTCACTGTTCCATCTGTTAAAAGGGGTAAAAGTGTCCCAGCTACATTATAAGGTTTTGAGAGCATTAAATGAAATTATCATGTACTGTGTCTAGCAAAATGCCTGGCACGTTGTAAGTGCATGATAAATTGTCCTTAGATTATCATTGGCAATATCAATTGACATCAGTTGTAAATGTCAATAAATTATCATTGCAGTAACTCATCCAAAAGCTGCCCATGACTGCACACCACTGTTTATGCCTGAAAAATTATCTAGAGTACCTTAGTTTTATGAGGGCTTGACATAAAGTGGGTCCTAAATAAAAGCTGACTGAAAATGTAGTTGGAGCTTTCCTGCCTTTCCATTTATGGGGTATATGAATCTATTGTCGGGTCATATATGTTAAACCAACTTGCACTTGAATTATTTTTATTTGATTCCTTTAATCTTAAAAGAAGGCATATCAAAATATTTCAATACTAGAAAGTTTGAATTTTACCTTAAAATTAAATATATCCTGGAAGTTGTGGGACATGAAAACAATCAGTATTTTTGAAAATGATAGTCTCAAAATAACATACCTGAATATAAATATTTAAAATTATTTTAAGATTTTAATAGTAGTGTAGTCATAATATATAGATTTTAATATTGCTATAGCATTTCTAATTCATAGGAATAAAAAACAGACTCATGATCTTGACAGATATATTAGCTAGGCTTATTCAGAAGGCTTACATACACTCCTGCCTTCCAAAGGCAGGAAATGCTGTGCTTGAATACCCTATTCCTTAAAATGATTCTTTTTTTGTTATATTTTCTTTAAAAAAATCCAAAGTGTTTGTGTTTTATCTGGTTTATTTAGGTACCCAAGATGAAAGATGAAGTTACATGAATTATTTAAGAATTGATTTGACTGGCAGAGAATATGTGTCACTGAAGCTCTGTGTATGAGAAATACTCTAGCAGATGTTTCTGGGAGGAGATTACCTTCTGTTTATATCAAACTTATAAATATGCCTCAAATGATTAAAAACTAACCTTGCCAATTAAATCCCATGTATTTCTAGCTTGTTTGTCATGAAAATAAGCTGGGAAGTGAGGAGATGGTTTTATGGAAGAAACTTTCCCATTGAAAATGATGCTTTTGGTTTATGATTCATTTGGATGAATGAATTATTGGCTTCCTGGTCAGGCACTCCTTCTAGGTCTTTTCTTGTAATGCTCTGATAGCATCTCTGGGTCTTTGATGATATTTTTGCCTTCCCAATTCATTTGGCAAAAAGCCATTTGAAAACCTTACCCACTTCAGGCAATATGCACACTTGGAAAGCAACCTAAGTAAACACAATGGAATATTTTGCATTGGGGTAGTTCAACTAGATTTTTCTAGAAATGCGGTATCTCCTTGCTAAGCCTGTGGCTTTAACAGTTTATTTTAAAAATCCATTTATTCTTTGGTTTTCTTCTCAGGCCAAGAAAAAAACAGTCTTACTTCTCTTTGTTGATGAAATAGATTCTGTCATAGGTTTTTATTCTAATCCTTAGCCTGTCAAGATGTTTAAAAAAGTATCTTGAGCTATTTGAACATTTATTTGTGGTAATCAGTATGTAAAATAAAATATTTTGTACACAGAAATGACACATCCGAAAGAATATTATTTATTGTGTCCAAATTTGAGACACAAATTTCCATGTGTGATTCCATGACTGAGGATCTCTATAATTTATCACTCACTCATTTAACCATGAAACACATTTGCTTGAATTGTGGCTTTCAGCTTTTCTTGTTTCTTTCTCTTTCAGTCTTACTATTTTCTGCTGTACATTTCTCTTTGTTTTTTTGGGGGGGGGGGTTTGTGATTTTAATTTTAAAACAGCTTTATTGAGATATATTCTCATACCATAACATTTGCCCTTATAAAGTGTACAATTCAGTGGTTTTTAATAGAGTTGTGCAATCATCACCACTATCCAATTTTAGAATATTTTCGCAATCCCATAAAAACACTCCATACCCATTAGCAGAAAATCTCTATTTCCCCCTCCACTAGTCTCTGGCAACCACTAAACTATTTTCTGCTTCTGTGGATTTGACTATTCTGGACATTTCATATAAATGGAATCATATGATATGTGACCTTTTTTGACTGGCTTCTTTCACTTAGCATAATCCGTGTTGTAGCTTGCATCAGTACTTCATTCTTTTTTTAATTGCAGAATAATAGTCTGTTATTTGGATATATCACATTTGATTTATCCATCAGCTGATGGACATTTGGGTCCATCAACTTTTTTTTTTAGCTATTATGAATAAGGCTGATACAAATATTTGTGTACATGTTTTTATGTGGACATATGCTTTACATTCTCTTGGGTATAAATCTAGAAGTCATTTCATAACCTTTGTTAAACTTTAATTAATTAAATTAATTCTTAAATAAAATGTTTTTACATTTAATTCACATTTTCAGTTTTTTTATGAATCGCTTATTTATTCACATAGTGGTGCTTGCCTTTTGTTGATTTCTAATAACTCTTTATATATTCCACATATAATTGTCAAATTGTTGATTTTTAATAATTATTTTTAATTTAAACTTTACCAAAGCTACACATAGCTTAAAAATCTACAAGTGTTATTATGAAATAATTACCAGCACCCATCTCCATTCTTTCTTCCCAGTGATAATCACTTTTAATTCTTTTAGCTCTTTCAGTATTTCCCTCAATATTTCTAAGCCACATGCCTATACTGTCATTCTTGATATTTCAGTTTTATATGTGATATATTCACTTCCTATGGTAGTTCTTATCGCATTCTCTACCCTTCTCCCCATACCACCTTTCCTTTCAGCCTGTAAAGTACTTACCAATATATTATAATTTTTATATTAATATTTAATAAATAACTATGTAAATATAATTTGCTGCTGTTATGTAGCATACTATGAACATATTTATTTCTTATTCAACTTTTTGTTTTGGTTGTCATTAAAAAATCATGACTTTCTGTTCAGTTTTTAATGTAATTTATTGCTAATTCTAACTCTGCCAGAGTGAAGAGTAATAAATAACATCAAACATAGTAGATTTTCCATTCTGTTTATGTTTTTGTAGCCATCTCTTTTGCATTTGTCTTAATGGTTGCTTTCTATGCTTGGTGCACAGCTGGAATCTTCCTTTACCATCATCCTAGGGTTTTTTTTTTTTAGACTTTTCTTGTATTGGCACTGGGTCTTCCAAGAACTAAATGCCAAGATGGGGTTAAATAAGCAATAATTTGGGGCTTCCCTGGTGGCGCAGTGGTTGAGAATCTGCCTGCTAATGCAGAGGACACAGGTTCGTGTCCTGGTCTGGGAGGACCCCACATGCCGCGGAGCGACTAGGCCCGTGAGCCACAACTACTGAGCCTGTGCGTCTGGAGCCTCTGCTCTGCAACGAGAGACTGCCATAGTGAGAGGCCTGCGCACTGCGATGAAGAGTGGCCCCCACTTGCCACAACTAGAGAAAGCCCTCGCACAGAAATGAAGACCCAACACAGCCTAAAATAAATAAATAAATAAGCAATAATTTATTAATGAAATGCCTGTGAGCAAAAACAGAGAGGGAACTGGGAGAGGCTGAGGGAATCCATCAAAACAGAAGACAAGTCTGACCCTCAGGGAAGGATGGGTAGATGGAAGGAAGGTTAAACCAGCCTTCAAGTGGCCCATCAGAAGAGTCCTGTGTCTCCCAGGAATAAGCCTGCCTTAGTAATGGAGTCATTCACTGGGATCACCGCATGGAAAGTGTGGGCTGGGCTGGATTTCCGAGCACAGCACCTAGGGCCCTTGGTCAATATCCTCCTATAGTTGGAGGGCTGTCAGGTGCATTCTCATGGCCACCATAGCCACCTGTTTCTTAGATTTAATATCTTTTTTTCTTTCGTTTACTCCTTTGTTTTAGTAGATCATATACTCTAGTAGCTTAAGATCATGGTACACTCATATCCTGTGCAATATTCCTTAATATTTGGTTTATTCCCCTTTTCTCAGTATATATTCACTGAAATGGTCCCTTTAGGCAAGGACTGAGGGAATCTTTACAGTATATTTACAGTATATTTGTTGAATGTATTGCAGGGTCCTTCTTCCTGGGGACCTGGCCGTCTTTTCACTTAGTGGTTCCAGATCTGAAAATTGGCTCAGGTTTGGGAACTGAGCAAGGCATTGTGACTTTTTATTGGGACCACTGTCCTCAGCCTCCTGCTCCTGCATTCTTACCCCTAGTTGAAGATGTTAAGTAGTACCCTTGAAGGGTGCCTGGGTATTTTGTCCTTAGGAACTCCAAATTTCTATTAATTCTCTCTGCCAGTTAAGTTCTCTCAGCTGCCTCTTTAACCTTGCTGGTTTCATGGTAACTGTGGCCCCCTGACTTCTGACAGTTAAGTGCTGCTACCTGGTTTCTCTTACTTTGGGGGCTCATCATGTCCATCACTATTAATGAGCCCTGCTCTGTGACATCCTCTTCTACATTTAGGCCTGGACTACAGAGGAGAACTGGCGCTGAAGTTCTTAGTGATAGCACCTGCCTCTGTAAGCGCTAGCACTTACCCCTTGTAAGACCCTACTGAGGCCTCTCCACCACAAAGCAATGAATATGCCTCAGAGTTGTCCCCACTTCCTCTTCTGGCTGCCAGGCAGATAACTCTTACAAAATCCCAGCACAATATTGCTAGGGAAGTGCTAGGACTGAAGGATATGCCAGAAGAATCTGTCTGGTGAGAGAGGGACCAGCATCACTAAGAACTGCAGTGCTGGTTCCCCTCTGTAGTCTGGGGCTGATGGTAAGAGAATGGGCACAGAGCTGGGTGTCTGTTGAGCCTCAGTACTGGGGGACATCTACCCAGATGTCCCCCATCCCATGTTTCACTAAATGCTCTGATACCTTAGTGTAACATAGCATTTAATCACCTCTGCAGCACCCCATTCTACATATTAAGTCCTGTGATTGCTCCTTAGCTGTGTCCTCTTCCACTGCAGGAAGAGAAGGACCTCTTTGAAAGAAGTATCACAACAATCACACGTTGGTTCTCACACTTAGCCTTTAACTGTTTGCCAGCTGTCCTAAGTTTTGCATTAACCCTCTGAAGGGCTTCCATTCACTTAGTAAAAACTAGTCACTGTCCTTGCAGGTATGGTCCCTCCTGTGCCTTTTAAAGGCCTGAATTATTGCATTGGTAAGCCTGTTTTTCTCCACTGGGTATGTTTCCCCAGGCCATTATCTGTGAAATATTCAGCAGTTAAGCCACCATCTTGTGCCAGGGATGATCTGCGGCCAACATTCCACTCAGGTTGGGGTTTTCCTTGCCAGCCAGTGAGTGATCTGGCCTTCCCTCTACAGGCTGCTTTCTTGGACCATTTCTCAGTACCAACTATTCAGTTCAGTTCCTCTGAGAAGCAGATACCATGATGGAATTGGAGACGTACGAGATTTATTAGGATGAAACACCTGTGAAGGCTAATGTGGGGTAAGAGCAGGGGTTAGCTAGGAAAGTTTTGATATTATGATGTGGAAAGAAGGAAGGAAGAAGCAGCTTTAAGAAAGTCTTGCCCACGCTAATGAGTCACTTGTCAGCAAAGACTGCCCACTGGACGAGTCCCCATTGGGCCAGAACAGTCCTCTTTTAGTCCACTCACTACTCAGTCACAGGGAAGAGCCTGGGGGAGTGAGGCATTGGTTTGAACACTGTGGGGATGCTGAAGCTACCACAGGTAGAGGCTTCAGCCAATATCCTCCCTGGGTCAAAGGTGTCAACTTAAAGAAAAACGAAGTTGTGAGTTAAGTTTTATTCAAGGATCTTACTGAGAACTATAGCCCGGGAAACAGCCTCTCAGTAGGTCTGAGGGGACTGCTCCAAAGAGGTAGGGGAGGAGCCAGTTAGTATACGCATGAAGTTTTTGGCTGGAAAGTACATGTAGTCATGCATACATCTTGATAAAACATTACTGCTATTCACAAATACAGACATCTCAAGTTAATGATTTTAGTGCTTTTCTACTGTAGGACGATGCAAGAATCTGGGGTCATTGAAATTCTCCCTTAGATATGCACCTTAACTATCTAGGAGTCCAAATATCCAAAGCACAGAACTTTCCTCTTGATTTTCCCATCCTGAATTCCCCTCGGGTGCACTGTTGCTGTGTTGCATCTTAACCCTTTGTATGATGATGAGCGACAGTCTTTGTTCTTTTTACTTACAAAGGGAAATCTAAACACTGCACACCCATGATTGTCATTTCTATCCTTCCCCCACTGATCTGCAATGCCTGCTTTGTCATAAATCAGGCCTCTTTGTTTGCATGGGTTTATTTTGGGGCTCTCTATTCTGTTACACTGATTTTGTATGTATCCCTGTGCCAATACCATATTGTCTTAATTATAAGAACTTTCTATTACGTCTTGTTATTTGTAAAGCAAGTATCTCCATGTTTTTCTACTTATACAGGTGTATCTGAGCTATTCTTGTGCCTTTCCTCATTCACATAAATTTTCCGATCAGCTTGTCAAGTTCCAGAAGCAGCCCTTTAGTGTTTTGACTGGAATTGCATTGAATATTTAAGATCATTGGGAAGAACTGACATCTGTATGGTAGTGTGTTTTCAAATCCAATGACATGGTATATCCTTCTGTTTATTTCTTTTTAAATGTCTTTCAATATTATACATATATATTTTTCCAGAAAAGTCTTGCATATCTTTTTATTTGTTTGTTTGTTTTGCGGTACGCGGGCCTCTCACTGTTGTGGCCTCTCCCGTTGCGGAGCACAGGCTCCGGACGCGCAGGCTCAGTGGCCATGGCTCACGGGCCTAGCCGCTCCGCGGCATGTGGGATCTTCCCAGACCGGGGCACGAACACATGTCCCCTGCATCGGCAGGTGGACTCTCAACCACTGCGCCACCAGGGAAGCCCCATTGCTTATCTTTTAAAAGATTCATCATTGGTACTTTAAATTTTTGTCGTTGTTGTAAATGGCATCTTTTCTTCAAAAAAGTTGTATTTTCTGTTTCTTGCTGGAGTATAGTCATGCCTTTCAGAATTGTCCTACTTTGAGGCAAAGAGGCCTGGCCTTTATATCCCACATCTACCAGTTACTGGCTAAGGGCTGCCCTCAGGGACTGGGTGTGACCCTATGTGAGGAGTCTCTTGGCCTGAGGCCATTGTCTGGAGAATGACTCAAATGAGAGCTGCCAGCTGTCGACACTCCCACCAGCTAGGAAGTACTACTTAGGCCTGAAGGGGGAGTCTCAGCCGACTATCAGAGCAACTATTAAATGTCCTTTAACAGATTGAAGAGCTCTCTTTTATATCCTTAGTTTTGTTAAATGCTCCTGCTTTTGCAAAGGGAGAGGAGGTGCCTACCTGTACGGTGTGGGGAATTGGATGTGGGGTCTGACTGCTTCTTTTTGTTTTTTGCGGTACGCGGGCCTCTCACTGTCGTGGCCTCTCCCGCTGCGGAGCACAGGCTCCAGACGCGCAGGCTCAGCGGCCATGGCTCACTGGCCTAGCCGCTCCGTGGCTTGTGGGATCCTCCAGGACCGGGGCACGAACCCGTGTCCCCTGCATCGGCAGGCGGACTGTCAACCACTGCGCCACCAGGGAAGCCCTGACTGCTTCTTAAACAGACTTTCAACTCATCCTGCATCCGCCTCACCTTTACCCCAGGTAACCCGAGCTTTCTCTGTGGTTTTGCAGGACAGACTGGCTTGCTCTTAGGCTTCTCCCACTGCAGCATACGTTTTAGCTTTCTTTGGTCATCCAAGTCAGTTACCACTTGACTACCTGCTTTCTGACCTTCAAAGGTCTGATGCTGTCTTCTCCCCTGGTCTCTCTCTTTTTTAATCCCTTAATTGTCATTTAAATTGGGTTCAGGAAGGAACAGAGGTAAATTGTGTGTTCAATTGTTCTTGCCTGGAAGCTCTCTCAGTATCTGGATTTGGAGATTTATGAAACAAAGGTAAAGTGGGTGGAGTTTGACATAGGCTGTTTCTCAAGAAGGCCCGAATTACCCCTTCTTTCTTCTTCATCTTTGCTTGCCTAACCCACCCTTCAGGTCTCAAAGTAGTAGTCACATTCTCCAGGATGCCTGCCTTCACAGCCCAAGTTTGGGTTAGATACTCCTTCTATGTGATTGCAGTATAAACTTTGTTCCTCTTATTGTAACATTTATCACACTTTGTGCTAAATCCTTGTTTACCAGCTTTTAACATCTCATAGGCTACACGTTTATTGACGGGGATTGTATTTGATCTCTATTGGAGTCCCCAGTCCCAAGCACAGAGGTGATTTAAGAGGTATTCAACAGAGTTGTACTGAGTGAATATATATTGATACATAAATAAATCACACAGCTTTGAGTTGATTTCCAATAAATGCAGTAACTTACAAAGCTCTCACTTTTCTGTAGATAAATATTTTTTCTTTTCTTTATTTGCTGGACTCTAGAAACCAAAAAGGCAATACTAGTTTTATTTTGATGGTTATTAGACTCATAGATGTTAATGTCTTAACCAATGCCATTTTAAAGGTACTTGAGTTTATCACTAATACGGGTTAGGAGTAGAGGATGTGTAAAGTTCTTTCTCTCTTTCTTTTAAGTTCTTTAAATGTTTACTACTCAAACTTCTAATTTTAGTATCTAGGCATTATAAAAATCTCTAGAAGAAAGGCATTATGACAACTACTACATAAGCAATAAAGTATGAGGATAAAATATTAAAAATGTAGAAGAGATTTAAAAAATATTTTAAGTGTTTAATAAGTATTTTTTGGCTCATAACCCAACTTTTAGGAAATATAAGCAATAACAATCATTAAGGCAACCCTTCAATATTGTATTTTTGCTTACATAGTTTACCACTCTGTAGTACAGTATTAATAGTGCTTTATTATACTTTGTTTTCAAAAGCACCAACCACAGAACAAAAGTTATTCTAATGTAATCTTTTCAAGGAAGTCCTTGGACAGTTTATTTCATTGATGATCATATACAGGAAGAAATAAAGCAAGTTTATGATTAGTTACTCCTCTTCTGATTCTGAAGCTACAGGAGCCCCTTTCAGGAATATTTGTTTAAAGAATGCCCTGGAAGTTGCTTATGTGACAAGCAAACTCAGTCTCCAATGTGGAAAAACTGTTATAGGATCTATAATTCAGCTTCATCGGAACTCTGGAAAGGCAGACTTTAAGGGGCATTCTTTAGCCTCTCATGTGTACACTTTTATCAAAGAAGACATTCTCATTTGCTCTTAATTTTCTGGCTTATCTGATAAAAAAATAAATGTATCAAGTAGTGTGAAAAATATAGTGTGAAAAATATACTACTGAGAAACCACCACTGCTAATATTCTGTTGCATAGATTTCCTGGTTTTTCTTTCTCTATATAAAGCAATATATTAACATAAAACAAGTGTTGTCAGAAATCACTGATCTTCAAACTAGGTTGCAAGTTATCAGTGAGTGAAGATATTTTATTGGTTGTAACCAGCATTGTTTTGTTTTTTTAATTGAGATATAATTGACATATAACATTGTATTAGTTTTAGGTGTACAAAATAATGTATATATTGCAAAATGATTACGACAATAAATTTAGTTAACTTCCAAGCAACTGTTAAATTCCTCAAAAAATAAAAAGTAGAACTACCAAACAATCTGGCAATTCTACTTCTGGGTATTTATGTGAAGGAAATGAAATCACTATCTCAAAACAATATCTGCACCCGCATGTTCACTGCAGCATTATTTACAATAGCCAAGACGTGAAAACAACCAGCACCCGATTTTAAAGGGTAAAAGCTACTGGCATTCGTTGTGATAGAAAGCCCATTGTCTCCTAACCACTAGAGGGCAGTATATTACATTAGTTTTAAAAAAAAAATCTCAGACAGTACAACTTAATACAACTCGACCTAGTTTTACAACTGATTATGATAAACATAAAATTACACGTAATTTTATGTTGGACTGTTAGTTTAATGGTATGTGAGGACCTATCACATGGCATACACTGAGTTAGGGATATACTGATGAATAAGACATGTTCTATAATTTAGTAAGAAGACAAGGGTGATAACACAAGGCAGTCAGTTATTCACTTCGGTTTGGCTTGTGTCTGCCTTTCCAGCCTCATATCCTGCCACTCCCCAGATTTCGAGCTGAGCTGTGGTCATGCTGACTACTCCTAATTGTCTTGGACATGCTGTTCTCTCTTCCTGGGATATTGTTTGTGCTTCTCTCTGCCTGGTGAACCCCAATTTACACCTCAAACTCCAAAATCCTGACTTTCCCAGGCAAAGTTAAGTGCAAGCATGTGCTTTCTCCATTCCACTCCTTTGGAACCAAGTCTAGTCCTCGTAGAGTTGATGACTTATGTCTCTTTTCCCTAGGAAACTGAACTGCTGGAAGGCAAGGGATGTGTTGTTCATTTTTGTTTCTCTTGCTGTGGTTGTGCCTATCACATAGACAGTGCTTAAAATGCATATTTAATAAATGAGCAAATAAAAGTGCTATGAATAGATGCTGTAATGAGATAATTTCCTCTATAGTCTCTCCATTGATCCTTCTACGCTCTCCTTCTGTACATGCCACTAAAAAGCATCTAAACGAAAGACAGGATGCTTTGACTTGCTGATGGTGAGGGAGAGTTAGGCTTTGCCAAATAAGAAAAGGAAATGGTAATGAATTTTGGAGGATAATTTAGTTTTCCCTGATATTTCCCCCATGACACCTTGGGGAATGATCTTCATTTTAGCAATACACAGCTGAGACTAAATAATCTTTGTTCTTCTGTCCCTATCTTACAGTAGCCAAGTAGGCAAAGTGGTTATGTTTGTCATTTGGCTAGCAGTTAACAACCCTGACACCTTTAGCATTAAGAAGACAGGATGCCTAGTACATTCCATTGTGATCTACAAAAGCTAAAGAAATCAGTCAAGTTTCAACATGCCCCAAGTACTCATGTGGCAAATTAAACAATTCTCCATCCAAGTGGTATACGTAGTTTTTTATAAAAGTTTTTGTTATATGTTCACTTTAGATATGCTTGCAAAAAAATTAAAAAGTATTTTTAGCTTGTTTTAAATCTTATAGATATGCCCATACTCATAGTCATCTAGGAAATTCTGCTCTGTAAAGAGACCTGGTTGTACATTACAAGGGTTAAGTAAGGTCTAAAATCAAATAGACTTTGGTTTGAGTCCTGGGTATGTCTTTTTCTGGCTTTGTGACCTTGGGCATACTACTCAACCTCACTTCACTTCAGTTCCCTCATTTGAAATATGGACACAGCAACAGTACTTCCCTCACTGGGTTGCTAGGAGGATTAGATGAGGTCCTGCATGTAAAGAGCTTTGCACAAGATTTGGCGTATTGTGAGCTTTCAATAAATGTTAGCTATTATTACTAGATAAAGATCTTTACTGCAAGATAAAAGCATTTTTTTCTTGGCGTGTAGACTTTTCTTTTTCTTTCAAAAAACCAGCGCTTAATGGATTTTTTCCCCCCACTATGGCTGTAAGAAGTTTATTCTTGCCATTTTGATAAGACATATGGCATAAGCAAATGGGGGCTTGAGAGCATGAGGACCTTGGTGAAGGTAAAGTGAAGCCCCTGCTGTGCGATGCGATAGCCTGGGCTGGTGGGGATCAGACTCCATGGGCCTCAAAAAGTCTCTCACAGGGCTTCCCTGGTGGTGCAGTGGTTGGGAGTCCGCCTGCCGATGCAGGGGACGCGGGTTCGTGCCCCGGTCCGGGGGGGTCCCGCATGCCGCGGAGCTGCTGGGCCCGTGGGCCGTGGCCGCTGGGCCTGCACGTCCGGAGCCTGTGCTCCGCGGCGGGAGGGGCCGCAGCGGTGAGAGGCCCGCGTACCGAAAAAAAAAAAAGCCTCTCACAGTATTTCCCGTCCAAAGAGTTCTTACCTTTGTTGCCCCTGCAGATGCAGTGGGGAATACAGCCTTGTTATTAAGCACCTTGAGGGTCTTCTACTACTTTGGCAAGAGTGAGATTTTTCTTCTACAGAGTCACTGATGTTGGGCTTGTAATATGGCTTTCAAACAGATTATCTAAATGATCAGTTCCTATGGGTAGGAATGTTACTCTGTATAATCCATATCCAAATGGCACACATACGTGATTAATATATTTTTAAGCAAACTATTAAACATATGTTTTACTGTTTTATATAATTATAGTGACATTTGTTCTGAACCAAAAATTGGGATGTATGGTACAACAAAAATTTTTAAACGTTTTAAGAGTTTAAAACATTTTAACTTTTAATTTTGAGATCATTTTAGACTTACAGAAAAGTGGTCATGACAGTACAGAGAGTTCCTACATACCCATTACTCAGCTTTCCCTAATGTTAACATCTCATATCACCATGGTAGAGTTGTTAAAACTTAGAAACAAACGTTTGTAAAATACTATTAACTAAACCACAGATTTTATTAGGATTTCAACAGTTTTTTCCTTAATTTTTCCTTTCGTTAATGTCCTTATTCTGTTTCAGGGTCCAACCCAAGATAATAATGTTACATTTTGTTCTGTCCTTTAGTCTCTTCTAATCTGTCACAGTTCCTTTGTTTTTCCTTTCCTTTCATGACCTTGATAATTTTGTAAAGTACTGGTCAGGCATTTTGCAGTATGTCCTCAATTTGTCTGAGTTTGTGTGATGTGTTTCTCCAGATTATTGAGTTTATAGATTTTGGGGAAGGGTGCCACAGAAGTAATGTACCCTTCTCAGTGTGATATATTAGGGGGGTACAACATATTGACATATTCTCTTACTAGTAATTTTAATCTTCATCATGTGGTTCAAGTGATAGCAGCCAGGGTCTCCTTTCCTATAAGATTACTTTTTTCCCTTTGAGATGAATAAATACTTTGGGTGAGATACTTTGAGGCTATGTAAATATTCTGCTTCTCCTTAAACTTTCCAGCTGATTTTAGCATTCATTTGTGGATCTTGCTTGTAACAATTTTCTAATGGTGATTCTTCTATTTCCCTCATTTCTTCTACGTTTATTAATTGGAATTCTTTTGTAAAGAAGAGTTGTTTCTTCCCTCTCATCTATTTATTCAATCATTTATGTCAGTATGGACTTACAGATATTTGTCTTATTCTTTGGGTTATAATACAATATTATCATTATTTTTTTGGTCAAATTGTTCCAGTTTTGGCTACTGGAAGCACTTTTAGGTTAGTTCCTGTGTCCTTTTAAAATACTTCCATTTTAATTTGCTCCAGGCCTATCTTGTATTTTCCCTGTACCAGCTCTAGAATCAATTACTTCCCCCAAAGCCCTGGTTCCTTCTATTAGAGAATAGTTTTTTCGTTTTCTTTCTTTCTTTTTTTTTTTTGCGGTACGCAGGCCTCCCACTGTTGTGGCCTCTCCCGTTGCGGAGCACAGGCTCCGGACGCGGAGGCCCAGCGGCCATGGCTCACGGGCCCAGCCGCTCCACGACATGTGGGATCTTCCCAGACCGGGGCACGAACCCATGTCCTCGCATTGGCAGGCGGACTCCCAACCACTGTGCCACCAGGGGAGCCCAGAGAATAGTTGTTAGAAACCAAGATCTGAGTGCCAGTTTCTCTAAGCAGACAGAGCAAGGAAATATGCATATGTGTGCTGACTGATGTACACATACATATCTATATTTTTGTATCCATCTATCTGTATATATATTTTAAAACAGCATGAATTCATGCTGACTCTGACTCCCACCCAGCACCAGAGGTTTTATTCTAGCTTTCCCCTTTTCTGGAAAAGGCAAAACCATAAGAACAAAAAATGGGTCAGCGGTTGCTCAAGGCTGTACAAGGGAAATTTTGGCTTGACAAATCTTCATGGTTCAGTGGTGGTAGATGCACAACTCTCTGCATTTGTCAACATTCATAGAATTGTATACCATAAAAAGTGAATTTTACTGTGTGCAAATTAGAAAAAACTTTAGCCAGAACATTGTAAGAACTCAACATGGAATGCAGATCATGACGAATAAATCTATTAAAATTAACGACATAACCACACTGAAGGGGATGGGGAAGAAAGGAGCTGACCTACAAAACTTTGGAAAACAGTATATTGAGTGAATCAGTAAGACTAAAGTCAAAAGGAATGGTATAAACACTGAACTTTAGTTGGTAAATTTGTTTCTCATAGGTATATGGGTTAGCAGTTATGAAACTACTTTTCATTGTGTACCAGGGTTAAACAAATTAATGCACTCATTGTGGATAATGAGAGCCAGATTTCTTAATGCCAAAGAAAGAAGAAAGAAATAAACATTTTTGAATAAATAAAAGAATAAACATTTTTGGAATTTTTATATAAAATATTTATAGAGATATAAAAACTGTCATATTTAGTTACACATTTAAAGAATTTTTTTAATTGAAAAGGATAAAATTACATGAAATTGAGAAAATCTGGTACATGTTACAAGCTATTAAAATATATGCAAGTGTGTGTGTATTTGTATATGTATACAATGTAGTTTTCTCTAAAAGCATCAACATTTGTAGGAACACAGGCATTGCCATTCTGACTCAAACTAATGAGGTTTTGTTCTTATTAGAAACAAAAATTTACCTCTATGTTTCTTGAATTGAGTGGTGTTGGTGTATTTTATTGCCAATGTGATTTATCTATTTTTAAAATTTTTACTGGAGTATAGTTGATTTATAATGTTGTGTTAGTTTCTGCTGTATAGCAAAGCGAATCAGTTATACATATACATATATCATTCTTTTTTAGATTCTTTTCCCATATAGGTCATCACAGAGTATTGAGTAGAGTTCCCTGTGCTATACAGTAGTTCCTTATTAGTTATCTATTTTATATATAATAGCATGTATATGTCAATCCCAATCTCCCAATTTATCCCTCCCCCGCTTTCCCCTCTGGTAACCACAAGATTGCTTCTACATCTGTGACTCTATTTCTGTTTTGTAAATAAGTTCATTTGTACCATTTTTTTTAGATTCCACATATAAGTGATATCATATATTTGTCTTTCTCTGTCTGACTTAACTTTGCTCAGTATGACAATCTCTAGGTCCATCCATGTTGCTGCAAATAGCATTTTCATTCTTTTTTATGGCTGAGTAATATTCCATTTTGTGTGTGTGTGTGTGTGTGTGTGTGTGTGTATATATATATGTATATATATATATATGTATATATATATATATATATATACACCAATCTTCTTTATCTATTCTTCTGTTGATGGACATTAAGGTTGCTTTTATGTCCTGGCTATTGTAAGTAGTGTTGAAATGAACATTGGGGTACATGTATATATATATATTTTAAATATCTTTATTGTAGTATAATTGCTTTACAATGGTGTGTTAGTTTCTGCTTTATAACAAAGTGAATCAGCTATACATATACATGTATCCCCATATCTCCTCCCTCTTGTATCTCCCTCCCACCCTCCCTACCCCACCCCTCTAGGTGGTCAAGCATGTATCTTTTTGAATTATGATTTTCTCCAGGAATGGGATTGCTGGATCATTTGGTAGTTCTATTTTTAGTTTTTTAAGGAACCTCCATACTGTTCTCCATAATGGCTGTACCAATTTACATTCTCACCAACAGTGTAGGAGGGTCCCATTTTCTCCAAACTCTCTCCAGCATTTATTGTTTGTAGATTTTTTGATGATGGCCATTCTGACCAGTGTGAGGTGATACCTCATTGTAGTTTTGATTTGCATTTCTCTAATAATTAGTGATGTTGAGCATCTCTTCATGTGCTTTGCCAACATGGATTTAAAATGAGGTTATGGTAATCCTCTTTGATGCCAATTTTATTTTAATATTACATATATATACTTCAGTATGATTTTATTTATATAAATGCCCAAAATGGACTAATTAAATCTCTGGTGACAGAAGTCAGAATAGCAATTATTTTTGAGGGGTAATGTGTAATACTTCTGGGGTGCTAGTAATGTTCCATATCTTAATCTAGGTGGTTACTTCATAAAATTTTATCAAGATATATATGATATATACATGATTTGTTTCCCCTTTATATATGTGTTATATTTTAATTAAAACATTTGCTTAAAATATTTCCAGACTCATGCTTGGACAGTTCAAATATCCAAATGTGTTTCCATGCTGTTGTAAGCAAGTGATCCTCTCTGACAGTGATTTTAGATAAACCTGTCTAAATTTCTCTTATCAGTTATTAGAAGCTCTGCCTCCTACAAGGGGGTCTAAATTTTCTTTTGATTATTTTTTTCAAATCCCTTTATTTATTTAAATTTATTTATTTATTTGGCTGCATTGGGTCTTCTTTGCTGCATGCAGGCTTTCTCTAGTTGTGGCGAGCAGGGGCTACTCTTCGTTGCGGTGTGTAGGCTTCTCATTGCGGTGGCTTCTCTTGTTGTGGAGCATGGGCTCTAGACACGCAGGCTTCAGTAGTTACAGCATGCAGGATCAGTAGTTGTGGCTTGTGGGCTCTAATGCACAGGCTCAGTAGTTGTGGTGCACAGGCTTAGTTGCTCCACAGCATGTGGGATCTTCCTGGACCAGGGATCCCAACTGTGTCCCCTGCACTGGCAGGCGGATTCTTAACCACTGCACCACTAAGGAAGTCCCTCTTTTTTCTTTTTATAATTTTTTTTTCTATTTCTTTAATTAATTAATTAATTTAGTTATTTAAAAATTATTTGTCTGTGTTGGGTCTTTGTTGCTGCACGCGGGCTTTCTCTAGTTGCGGTGAGCGGGCTGCTCTTCGATGCGGTGCATGGGCTTCTCATCATGGTGGCTTCTCTTGTTGTGGAGCACGGGCTCTAGGCCTGTGGGCTTCAGTAGTTGCAGCATACAGGCTCAGTAGTTGTGGCACACAGGCTTAGTTGCTCCATGGCATGTGGGATCTTCCTGGACCAGGGCTCAAACCCGTGTCCTTTGCATTGGCAGGTGGATTCTTAACCACTGTGCCACCAGGGAAGCCCAGAAGTCCCTCTTCTGATTTTTTTGATATCCTTTGCCTAAGAGATTACCATATCTTGTAGTGAGTTTTATTAGTTTATTCATTGAGGAAAGTGATGCTTTCTTTGATTCTTCTAAATTTACTTTCTCAATTCGAAAGAGAATCCTTTTTCCCTAAAACTTAAAACTCAGTGTGATAAGGCATTTTTCTTTCTTACATTATTTAAAAATATATATACTATCACATTCTCACTTAGTCTTCACTTTTGTAGCATGCAAAATGCTATTCTCTTTCACTTTAATTCAAAAGGAACCTCTACTCTTTGTCTTTCTACTTTTCTCACTTTTAATGAACCCCCTCTGGATCTAAAATTCTAACATTTATTTTTGGGGGAGTTATGGCCAATATTGCACAGTGATTCTAGTAGTGGACAATGTCATAATGTATTAGTAAAGTACAAATCTTATCCTGCTTTACCAGCTCACTAGTGAGGCTGTTTTGGCCTAGGCTGACTTTGGATTTTAACTATTTTTAACTATCCTTGTTTGTAGAGGCATTCTTTGATGCACAAATGAAAGGAATTAAAGTTAGGGATTATTAAATGTGGAGCTGGTTTGGCATGTAGGATGCTGTTGAATACATCTACAGTAGCATATAAATATAAATCTTTGTCTTTAAGAAAACCCACAAATTTTCATTTGAGATGTTTGGAATACTTCACAAACATCATGGCACACCCATTTGACCTGCTTACCCCATTGGAATATCATTATTTATTTATTTGTTTGTTTATTTATTTATTTACTGTAGAACAGCCTTTATAGTTTGCAATGCAATGTGGAAGAGGAGGGGATACCACAACTCTGGCTCCTAGGGCAGCTCCACAGGCCTGAAATCAAAGAAGGCGTGAGTACCCCAGGAAGGAGCCTGCTGAACCCTGGTTTTGCCCTGCTCCTTGGAGCCCAGTGTCTGGGCACTTGAGGTTAGAACCTATGGAATGGAAGCCTTCCATGCCGAAGATGTGACACTGGGAAGGCCAGAGCCCTTTCCCTCGACCTCCATACATTACTGGGACCGAGAGGAATGTCATTTAATAAATGACATCAAAATTCACAAAATTGTATTGATGGCATAAAAAAAAGTCCCAAAATATTTACTAGTAGAGGCATACAACTTTCTATTTTTTAAAATCTAAGCTCTAAATTTACTCTTGCCTTCCTAAATTCTGCTCTTATACACCCCAAATAAGATGGTACAAAATGCTTCTTCTTTCAGTTGGTCATGACCTTGGGTGGGTTTAACTGTCTCTGGATTATGGTAACAGAATAATGGTTCACCAAAAACAGTCACATTCTGGGCTTCCCTGGTGGCGCAGTGGTTGAGAGTCCGCCTGCCGATGCAGGGGACACGGGTTCGTGCCCCGGTGTGGGAAGATCCCACATGCCGTGGAGCGGCTGGGCCCGTGAGCCATGGCCGCTGAGCCTGCGTGTCCGGAGCCTGTGCTCCGCAACGGCAGAGGCCACAACAGTGAGAGGCCCGCCTACCGCAAAAAAAAAAAAAAAAAAAAAAAAAAAGTCACATTCTAATCCCCATAACCCAGGACTATGTTATGTAAAATGGTGTATTAGTTTCCTATTGTGATGTAACAAAATACCACAAACTTAGTGTCTTAAGACAATATAAATTTGTTACTTAAAGATCAGAAATCTAAAATGGGTTTCTGTGGGCTAGAATCAAGGTGTTGATAGGACTGTTACTTCTGTAGGCTCTAGAGCAGAATTTGTTTCCTTACCTTTTCTTGCTTTTAGAGGCCACCTGTATCCCTAAGGGTGTGGTCCCCTCCTCCATCTTCAAAACCTGCAGTTTAGCATAATATGCATATCTCTCTCTGACTTTAACACTGACCCTCCTGCCTTCCTCTTTTACTTATCTGGACCCTTATGATTACACTGAATCCACCCAGATAACCCAGGATAACATCCCCATCTTAATATCCTTAACTTAGTCATATCTGCAAAGTTCCTTTTGCCATCTAAGGTCATATCTTCACGTGTCCTGAAGAGGAGGATGTGAACATCTTGGGGGACCATAATTCTGCTAACCAGTTCCATTTTGCCTAACTTTTAAGTTTATTCCTATAAAATTTCTGGTAATACCTTATTATCTTTTTTTTTTTTTTTTTTTTTTTACTCCCTCTTGAACCCATTCCAATTAGATTTTTGTTCCAAAACTCTGCTGAATCATTTTTGTCAAAACCACCAGTGAGGGGCTTCCCTGGTGGCGCAGTGGTTGAGAGTCCGCCTGCTGATGCAGGGTATACAGGTTCGTGCCCCGGTCTGGGAAGATCCCACATGCTGCGGAGCGGCTGGGCCCATGAGCCATGGCCGCTGAGCCTGCGCGTCCGGAGCCTGTGCTCCGCAATGGGAGAGGCCACAGAAGTGAGAGGCCCGCGTACCGCAAAAAAAAAAAAAAAAAAAAAACCACCAGTGACCTCCAGGTAGCCAAATCCAGTGGGAGTTTTTCAGTCTTAATTTAACCCAAACTTATTACCAGCTTTGACCCAGTTGATTCCTCTCTCCTTCTTGAGACAATTTCTTTCTTCTCTGCTCAGATCTCTTCTCTAGCTACATTCTCTCTGCAGGTGATTTCAACTAATTTCACGGCTGTAAATATCATCTGCACACTGGCAATTCCCAAATTACATGTTGACTCAGGGCCACACACCCAAATTCCAGACTTGTGTATTTAACTGCCTATTTAGTATCACCACTTGGATAGATAATAAGCATCTTAAACCTAAAAATGGATTTTCAGCCAAAACCTGCCTCTCCTTCTGTATTCTTCATCTCAGGAAATGGTTCCATCATTCACACAGGTACTCAGGCCCAAAAACATTGGAATCATCCTTGATTGCTCCTTTTCTTTATTTCACATCCATTCCATCATAAAATATTTCAAAATATATTCTTTATCTGACCGCTTATTACTGCCACCATTGTTAACCTGATCCAAGCCATAAACGTCTCTCACTTAGGCTATTGCAAAACTTCTTTAATTGCTCCCCTCCTTAAATACTTGCTACCTTCTTTCCTCTCCTAAATATATGTTCCAGACACCGGGGTGATCCTTTAAAAGGATCATGTTCCTCCCTTACCCTAAACCCTGCAAAGGATTCATTCACATAAATCTAGACTGAAATCCCATGGCCTACAAGCCCTAGATGGTCCTGCCTGTGGCTACCTCTCTTACATTATTTCCCAGCAATTCTGCCTTGCTCGCCGCTCAGTAGCCATGCTAGCCTTTCTATTCCTTAAATATGTTAAGCACACTCTTGTGGAAGGTCCCCTCTATGTAGAATTCTATTCTACTACCACCAAGTTTAGCTCACCTACTCACTCAGATATTTGCTCAAATGTCACCTTCTCAGACCCCTTCTCTGAGCACTCTACCTCTGTCTCTAAAATAGTACTCCCATCATTCTCTGTCCCTTACCATGCTCTGGTTTTCATTTGGTATACTGTATAACTATCTGATGTTATAGTTTTATGTTTTAAAATCTGTAATCCTCACTAAAATTTAAGTTCTATAATGGCAAATAATAAGTTTTGTCTTTTATTGTATCTCTAACACACAGAGCAGTACCTAGCACATAGTAGGGGCTCGATAAGTTGAACAATTGAATATTTTTTCCTTTATTTGTTATTTTGATCTGCCACTATGTACCCTATTTTAATTCCTAAGGGCACAAATGAATGACAATCTTTAGTTTCTAGGAGCTCTTGATTTAGAAGGAGACATTTATACACACAAATAATTACAGTTTGGGGTACAAAGTACCTAATTTATATACAGGAGGCAGTAGAGATGATTATTAGGAAAAACTGGAGAAAATTCAACCTAAACAGAATTTAAAAGAATGAATTAAATTTTATTAGGCAGATGTAAGTAGAGTGAAAGGGAAGGCATTCCAAGATAGTAGTATATGTACAAGCAGAGCGGTATGAAATAGCAGGTTGTATTTGAGAGTCTATAAAGAGTTCAGTATATTGGAATAAGTGGTGTGGTGAGAAAGGTGTTAAAGATGATGTAGGTAAGGAGGGAGGACTCATAATATGAAGAGCCTTACATGCCACACTCAGGAGTGTAAATTTTCTCTAGTAGCCAGAGAGGAAGCTCTAAAAACATTTAAGATTGGATTGATATAATTTTCATTCTGGTCATTTCACTCACACTTTAGAAATGCCATTCTAGCAGCCTTATTGGTGCCAGAGGTAAGAAATTCATCTTGAGATAGTCCAGATGAGAGGTGATGAGAACATGAAGTAGAAATAGTTGATGGAAAATAAAAGGATGTATGAGACTGTCATAATTCTATGAAAAAAAATTTTTATGATCATACAACTTTTGGCTTTGTTTCTATACTGAAAAAAACAAACTTCTAATATATATCTGGTTTCTCCAGCAGACATTCTTATTGGGAAAAGAACATACCGATCAGGCAATTCAAGTAATCCAGTTGAGATTGCAGTTTATTTTTTATATTTACCATTTACCTTGTGAGCTTTGCTAGTAAAGTCAGTTTTTTAGAGACCCATCAGCCCTGGATAAAGTGATAACTTTAATTTCTGAACCTGCATAATTGAGAACAAGACCCCTTGGTAACATCTCTGAGTACAGAGATCCTTCAAAGTCTTAAATAAATAGCATTACTATTTATGAGAGGAATTATTAATCATAAACTTTTTACACTGCTGTACAAAAATTCTGTAGAATTTATTAGGAATTTCAGAAAAACAAGCTTCAGTACTATAGCTAATACATAATTTGAATAATAAAATGCCTTATTTTATTTTTAAATACAATGACTTTATTTCCAGTAGCATACTCATTAAAAACAACGAAGTATTTTCATTTATTAAAAATGTATTTATCAATAAAAACATAACAAAGTATAATTTGTAGCATTAATGTAAACTAGTCAATTTATCTACATTGCCCATGTTATGATTTACCTTTATTTTATGGTTATAGTGTTTTACTAATTAACAAATGCATAAATATATGATATATTTACAGGAGATTCTCAAAAATAATGATGTTACTGTTATACTTCATCAGTGTTTTCTCTGTGATCCGGATCCAACATCAGGATGGATTGGTCCTTGGCTGGCTGTTCTGTAACATAATTTCAGAATATTCTTTAACTGTAGTATTCATAGACTTTAAGGTAAAATCTGTAAGGTGGATCTCCTTACAAAATACAGACTTTAATAAAACTAAACTCACAATTCAATTTCTCAAATGCTACATATACATCAGTCTCAACATAGTGACTACCACTTTACATAAGGCATCATACTAATCATAATAGTCCATAATCTTTACTCTTTGGTAAGATTTGCTTAAGAGGTGCTTTTTAAAATCATAATCTGCTGTGTAAATGGTCAAAACTTAATAATTTCGTTTTCTACAGGAGACACTTGGAGCCGCTATAATACCCTAGGAATAGTTTAACAACATATTGGGCTAAAGAAGTTGCTTGGGAAGGTAACTGTTAAAAATTCATTAAATTTATTTTATTTAAAAAAGTAAATACAATTTTCCAAACTAAAAATTCTGCTTCTAAGATTCCTAGTTTTTACATTGAAAAATCATGGTGGGTGTCTTGAGGATGCCCTGCAGTAACCCTATTATCCTATATTGTTTGCATTTTGTCTCTATTATAATGCACACTACTTCAGGAAAGGAAAGTGTTTTCCTCTTTCTAGTCCCAGCCTGGCACATGGTAAGAACTCAGGTAATATCTGTTCAACAAATAAAAAGAGACAAATATCATAGGTTTTACAAAAAGAAAAAAAGAAAAAAAAAATCAGGCTGCTATGGTTTGCCAAAAAGAAGAAATTCTAAATTTTGGATGGGACAAAATTTGGGCTGAATAAGCCCATCTAAAGGGGATGACACTAAAGTCAAGTCTTAAAGAAGAGTAGGAGAGAGACATTTACGAGCAAGTCCTGTGAGGCAGTGGGAGCAGTGTGGGCCTTGGAAGCTGCAAGAAGTTCCAGGGAGACCTGCCTGTTATTCAAGAGTGTGTAAATTATGAGCTGTGGAGCAACTGGAGATGAGGGTGAAAAGGTCTTGAATGTAGTTCTCTGGAGATATAATTTTATCTTTTAGGTGATGTGTAACTACTGAGGTTGGGTTTTAAGAGAGAGAGTGATATGTTCACATTTGTGCTTTAAAAAGATTACTCTGGTGGTGGTGTGAAAGAGGCAGTGGAGCGAGCAAACAGGGAGGCTGTTGAAATGGTCTAGATGAGACATGATGAATTCTTAAACTAAGATACTATCAGTAGAAATGGAGAGGAGTGAATGGATTTGAGATGCACTTTATTATTAACAGGATTTATTGACTAGGGGTAAGGGAGAATAAGAAGCCTGGATGAGATACAAATTTCTCTCTGGGAAATTTGGTATATGATGGTGTCATTAATTAAAATAAAAATTGTAAAAGGAACAGATTTTGGGGGGAAGATGGGAAACTGTAAACCCTAGTTCGCCACTGAAGAGTTCTGAGACTTGAGAAAATTACTTGATGTCTTTAGCTGAGAAGATTAAACAGAAGAATATGCGTGACACCATTTGGCATAGTGCTTTTCAAGGATAGGAACCCAGTAAGTGTGAGTTTCCTTTCTTCTAATTATATCTCAACAATATTCAGTTGTCACAAAGAATATTAATTGAATAAATATTAACACTCAGTAAAGGGCTTTGGAAGAACTCTAGAAACAGTTGTACTTTTATGGAGTATAAAATGGTCAGAATATTAAAAAAAAGTTTCAGTTTCAAATAAATCTCTGCATTTTATTGCAGTCTGAAAAATGTGGATAATTTATATATTCAAAGCCCATGTATAAAAAATCATAAACTCTCAACCAATATTTTCAAGTATTTAGTATGTGCAAGTTTCTGTGAAGTAGGCAGATAAGTGAAAAATAGCCTCTCAGATTATAGTTCTAAAGAAGATTATTCACATATAAAGACAACTAATAAAAGTGCATACGGAGAGGGCAGAGTCAAGATGGCATACCAGGAGGATGCAGAATTCGCGTCTTCTCACAACTAGGGAACCTACCAGGCACTGATGGGGGACCATGGACACCTAAGGGGATGGGAGGAACCCCCAGTGACTGGTTGTTTCAATTATAGTTTAATTTCTCCTAATATATTTTTTATCTTTCTAAATTTATTTTGTTTTTTATTCTTTGATATTGTACTGCTCCTTTTTTTTTTCTTTCTTTCTTTCTTTTTTTTTTTCTTTTACTGCTCCACAAAGCTTGAGGGATCTTAGTTCCCAGGCCGGAGGTCGAGCCCGAACTCCTGTGGTGGGAACTCCAAGTCCAAACTGCTGGACTAACAGAACCTCAGACCCCAGAGAATATCAATCAGAGTGAGGCCTCCCGGAGGTCCTCAACTCAGCACCAAGACCTGGCTCTATCCAACTGCCTGCAAACTCCAGTGCTAGACGTCACAGGCCAAACAAACAGTAAGAAAGGAATACAGCACCACCCATCAAAACAAAACAAAACAAAACAAAAGAAACAACAAAAAATATGTTACAGATGAAGGAGCAAGGTAAAAACCTACAATACCAAATAAATGAAGATGAAAGAAGCAACCTACCTGAAAAAGAATTCAGAGTAATGATAGTAAAGATGATCCAAAATCTCAGAAACAGAATAGAGAAAATAAAAGAAAAATTTAACAAGGATCTAGGAGAACTAAAGAACAAACAAACAGTGATGAACAACACAATTACTGAAATTAAAAATACTCTAGAAGGAATCAATAGCAGAATAACAGAGGCAGAAGAACGGATAAGTGACCTGGAAGAAAAAATGGTAGAAATAACTGTCAGGGAGCAGAATAAAGAAAAAAGAATGAAAATTGAGGACACTCTCAGAGACTTCTGGGACAACATTAAATGCACCAACATTCGAATTACAGGGGTCCCAGGAGAAGAGGAGAAAAAGAAAGGGTCTGAGAACATATTTGAAGAGATTATAGTCGAAAACTTCCCTAACATGGGAAAGGAAATAATCAGTCAAGTCCAGGAAGCGCAGAGAGTCCTATACAGGATAAACCCAAAGAGAAACATGCCAAGACACATAGTAATCAAACTATCAAAAATTAAATACAAAGAAAAAATATTAAAAGCAGCAAGGGAAAAACAACAAATAACATACAAGGGAATCCCCATAAGGTTAACAGCTGATTTTTCAGCAGAAACTCTGCAAGCCAGAAAGGAGTGGCAGGACATATTTAAAGTGATGAAGGGGGAAAACCTACAAGCAAGATTACTCTACCCAGCAAGGATCTCATTCAGATTCAATGGAGAAATTGAAACCTTTACAGATAAGCAAAAGTTAAGAGAATTAGGCACCACCAAACCAGCTTTACAACAAATGCTAAAGGAACTTCTTTAGGCAGGAAACACAAGAGAAGGAAAAGACCCACAACAACAACCCCAAACAATTAAGAAAATGGTAATAGGAACATACATATCAATGATTACCTTGAATGTAAATGGATTACATGCTCCAACCAAAAGAGATAGACTGGCTGAATGAATACAAAAACAAGACCCATACATATGCTGTCTACAAGAGACCCACTTCAGAGCTAGGGACACATACAGACTGAAAATGAGGGGATGGAAAAAGATATTCCATGCAAATGGAAATCAAAAGAAAACTGGAGTAGCAATTCTCATATCAGACAAAATACACTTTAAAATAAAGACTATTACAAGAGACAAAGAAGGACACTACATAATGATCAAGGGATCAATCCAAGAAGAAGACAAAACAGTTGTAAATATTTATGCACCCAACATAGGAGCACCTCAATACCTAAGGCAAATGCTAACAGCCATAAAAGAGGAAATTGACAGTAACACAATCATAGTAGGGGACTTTAACACCCCCTTTCACCAGTGGACAGATCAACCAAAATGAAAATAAATAAGGAAACACAAACTTTAAATGACACATTAAACCAGATGGACTTAATTGATATTTATAGGACATTCCATCCAAAAAACCAGAATACACTTTCTTTTCAAGTGCTCATGGACATTCTCTGGGATAGACCATAACTTGGGTCACAAATCAAGCCTTGGAAAATTTAAGAAAATTGAAATCATATCAAGTAACTTTTCTTACCACATGCTATGAGACTAGATATCAATTAAAGGTAAAAATCTGTAAAAAAAAAAAATACAAACACATGGAGGCTAAACAATACACTACTTAATAACCAAGAGATCATTGAAGAAATCAAAGAGGAAATCAAAAAATACCTAGAAACAAATGACAGTGAAAACACGATGACCCAAAACCTGTGGGATGCAGCAAAAGCAGTACTAAGAGGGAAATTTATAGCAATACAATCCTACCTCAAGAAACAAGAAACATCTCAAATAAACAACATAACCTTACACCTAAAACAATTAGGGAAAGAAGAACAAAAAAACTGCAAATTTAGCAGAAGGAAAGAAATCATAAATATCAGATAAGAAATAAACGAAAAAGAAATGAAGGAAAAAATAGCAAAGATCAATAAAACTAAAACCTGGTTCATTGAGAAGATAAACAATGTTGGTAAACCATTAGCCAGACTCATCAAGAAAAAAACAGAAATATTCAAATCAATAGAGTTAGAAATCAAAAAGGAGAAGTTACAACTGACACTGCAGAAATACAAAGGATCATGAGAGATTACTACAAGCAACTCTATGACAATAAAATGGACAACCTGGAAGAAATGGACAAATTCTTAGAAAAGTACAACCTTCTGAGACTGAACCAGGAAGAAAGAGAAAATATGAACAGACCAATCACAAGCACTGAAATTGAGACTGTGATTAAAAATCTTCCAGAAAACAAAAGCCCAGGACCAGATGGCTTCACAGGCGAATTCTATCAAACATTTAGAAAAGAGCTAACACCTATCCTTCTCAAACTCTTCCAAAATATAACGGAGGGAGGAACACTCCCAAACTCATTCTACGAGGCCACCATCACCCTGATACCAAAATCAGACAAAGATGTCACAAAGAAAGAAAACTACAGGCCAATATCACTGATGAACATAGATGCAAAAATCCTCAACACAATACTAGCAAACAGAATCCAATGGCACATTAAAAGGATCATACACCATGATCAACTGGGGTTTATCCCAGGAATGCAAGGATTCTTCAATATGCGCAAATCAATCAATGTGATAAACCATATTAACAAAATGAAGGATCATGTGATCATGTCAATAGATACAGAAAAAGCTTTTGACAAAATTCAACACCCATGTATAATAAAAACTCTACTGGAAGTAGGCATAGAGGGAACTTATGTCTACATAATAAAGGCCATATATGACAGACACACAGCCAACATCATTCTCAATGGTGAAAAACTGAAACCATTTCCACTAAGATCAGGACCAAGACCAGGTTGTCCATTCTCACCATTATTATTCAACATAGTTTTTGAAAGTTTTAGCCACAGCAATCAGAGAAAAAAAAGAAATAAAAAGAATCCAAATTAGAAAAGAGGAAGTAAAGCTGTCACTGTTCGCAGATGACATGATATTACACATAGAGAATCCTAACGATGCTAGCAGAAAAGTACTAGAGCTAATTAGTGAATTTGTTAAAGTAGCAGGATAGAAAATTAATGCACAGAAATCTCTTGCATTCCTATGCACTAAGTATGAAAAATCTGAAAGAGAAATTATGGAAACACTCCCATTTACTATTTCAACAGAAAGAATAAAATACCTAGGAATAAACCTACCTAAGGAGACAAAAGACCTGTATGCAGAAAACTATAAGACACTGATGAAAGAAATTAAAGATGATACAAACACATGGAGATATATACCATGTTCTTGGATTGGAAGAGCCAACATTGTGAAAATGACTATACTACCCAAAGTAATCTACAGATTCAATGCAATCCCTATCAAACTATGAATGGCACTTTTCACAGAACTAGAACAAAACATTTCTCAATTTGTATGGAAACACAAAAGACCCCGAATAGCCAAAGCAATCTTGAGAAAGAAAAACGGAGCTGGAGGAATCAGGCTCCCTGACTTCATACTATACTACAAAGCTACTGTAATCAAGACAGTATGGTACTGGCACAAAAACAGAAATATAGATCAATGGAACAGCATAGAAAGTCCAGAGATAAACCCACGCACATATGGTCACCTTATCTTTGATTAAGGAGGCAAGAATATACAGTGGAGAAAAGACAGCCTCTTCAATAAGTGGTTCTGGGAAAACTGGACAGCTACATGTAAAAGAATGAAATTAAAACACTCCCTAACACCATACACAAAAATAAACTCAAAATGGATTAAAGACTTAATGTAAAGGCAGACACTCTAAAACTTTTAGAGGAAAACATAGGCAGAACACTCTATGACATAAATGACAGCAAGATCCTTTTTGACCCACCTCCTAGAGAAATGTAAATAAAAACAAAAATAAACAAATGGGACCTAATGAAACTTCAAAGCTTTTGCACAGCAAAGGAAACCATAAACAAGACCAAAAGCCATCTCTCAGAATGGGAGAAAATATTTGCAAATGAAGCAACTGACAAAGGATTAACGTTCAAAATTTGCAAGCAGCTCATGCAACTCAGTATCAAAAAAACAAACAACCCAATCCAGAAAGGGGCAGAAGATCTAAATAGACATTTCTCCAAAGAAGATATACAGACTGCCAACAAGCACATGAAAGAATGCTCAACATCACTAATCATTAGAGAAATGCAAATCAAAACTACAATGCGGTATCACCTCACACCCGTCAGAATGGCTACCATCAAAAAATCTACAAACAATAAATTGTGGAGAGGATGTGGAGAAAAGGGAATCCCCTTGCACTGTTGGTGGGAATGTAAATTGATAAGCCTCTATGGAGAACAGTATGGAGGTTCCTTAAGTAACTAAAAATAGAACTACCATATGACCCAGCAATCCCACTACTGGGCATATACACTGAGAAAACCATAATTCTAAAAGAGTCATGTACCACAATGTTCATTGCAGCTCTGTTTATGATAGCCAGGACAGGGAAGCAACTAAGTGTCCATTGACAGATGAATGGATAAAGAAGTGGTACATATATACAATGGAATATTACTCAGCCATAAAAAGAAATGAAATTGAGGGCTTCCCTGGTGGCGCAGTGGTTGAGAGTCTGCCTGCTGATGCAGGGGACACGGGTTTGTGCCCCGGTCCGGGAAGATCCCACATGCCGCGGAGCGGCTAGGCCCGTGAGCCATGGCCGCTGAGCCTGCGCGTCTGGAGCCTGTGCTCCACAACGGGAGAGGCCACAACAGTTAGAAGCCCGTGTACTGCAAAAAGAAAAAAAGAAAAGAAAAAAAAATGAAATTGAGTTATTTGTAATGAGGTGGATGGACCTAGAGTCTGTCATACAGAGTGAAGTGAGTCAGAAAGAGAAAAGCAAATACCAAATGCTAACACATATATATGGAATCTAAAAAAAAAATGGTTGTGATGAACCTAGGAGCCAGGACAGGAATAAAGACACAGATGTTGAGAATGGACTTGAGGACACGGGGAGGGGGAAGAGTAATTTGGGACAAAATTAGAGAGTAACATTGACACATATACACTGCCACGTGTAAAATAGATAGCTAGTGGGAAGTAGCTGCATAGCACAGGGAGATCAGCTCGGTGCTTTGTGACTGAGCTTTGTAAACTTATCCCACCTAGAGGGGTGGGATAGGGAAGCTGGGAGGGAGATGCTAGTGGGAGGAGATATGGGGATATATGTTTACATATAGCTGATTCACTTTGTTATACAGCAGAAACTAACACAACATTGTAAAGCAATTATACTCCAATAACGATGTTTAAAAAAAGTGCATATGGAGTATATGTATACAAACAGATAAGTTCAGAGGAGGGTGAGAATATCATAGCTGGATCGATCACAGACTTCATGGGAGAACTAACATTAAGTTGGAGCTTTGATGGTTGTACCTGAAGAGCAGAGCAAAAATATAATGTAGATAGGAATTGGGCATGAACATAAGTGAAGAGGGCATGAACATAAGTGAAGAGGGCATGAACCTAAGTGAAACACTCTAAATGTGTTTGGCTGGAATGGAAGATTGATACTGTAAGAGGAAAGGCAAGTGGGACTACAAATTGTTAGAATAATTCTTATTTTTTTGAAGGGAAAGTTATACTTTGCATGTAAATTTCATGTAAGTACTTTCTGGAATGTTACTTTTTTTTGAGACAATTTAAACTTATTAAGATAATCATTATGGTGGCAATAATACTAATAATTTAGCTTAACATGTATTTAGCATATATTATGTTACAGGCTCTGTTTTAAATGTTTTACATGGGTGATTATCTCACATAATCCTCACAGGTGCTCCATGGGGATAGATACTATAATTATTAAGTTGATTATGAGTGTTCAGTGAAGGGATACAGGAAAGAGTGGGTTGAATACTTTTCTTCTGGAAATCTCAGAACTGCACTTGCTCTAAGAAATAGCAGAAGATTGCCTGTGCTATGAAAGATACTGAGAAGGCTTCCTGCTCAAAATTATTCCTCTCACTCAAGTGTTAAAGTGCCTGAAATCCCACTATTAGAAATTCATTATTGTTCTTTCCATATAATGGTTTTAAATGATTGAAATTGTTTTAGATCTTTTAAAATGATTTTTTGAAATGGTAAAGTGTCTTTTAAGATTCATGCTAAACACCTTAACAAGAATGAATACATCAGCTTACTTCTATGCCTGAGATAAACCCAAATCAACACCATCAATCACTCGTGTGGGGGAACAAACTGCAAAGGGCAATAGAAGGGGTAAATACACAAACAGCAACAACGACAAAACCACGCATGTGTGGGGTGGGAAGTAGTGGATTAATATATAAACTTCACCCAAGTTGTGAATTTTCCAGAGATAGATACAATTTCTGGGAATTAAGCATCAATTCTCAAATCTTTTTTTTCTTTTAGTGTATTTACTTATTTATTTATTTTTATTTTCGGCTGCATTGGGTCTTCGTTGCTGCGTGCGGGCTTTCTCTAGTTGTGGTGAGTGGGGGCTACTCTTCGTTGTGGTGTGCAGTCTTCTCACTGAGGTGGTTTCTCTTGTTGCGAAGTATGGGCTCTAAGTGTACGGGCTTCAGCAGTTGTGACAGGCAGGCTCAGTAGTTGTGGCTCATGGGCTCTAGAGCACAGGCTCAGTAGTTGTGGTGCATGGGCTGAGTTGCTTCGCGGCATGTGGGATCTTCTCGGAACAGGGCTCAAACCCGTGTCCCCTGCATTGGCAGGCAGATTCTTAACCACTGCGCCACCAGGGAAGCACAATTCTCAAATCTTAAACCAAGGACATTTGGGTTTTCAGTATTGGGGCACCTGATATTATATAATTAATGTTGCTAGGCTGAGAAATTCAGTTTCTGAATTAACTACATAATACTTGTACATTGTAAAGTTGTTATATAAGACAGTATAATTTAAAAACAAAATTCTTGTTAAGTTCATATGGGTATGAAAACATTGGAACTGAAATGTATAATAAAAAACATTGATAAAAAGCTTACCTGCAACATCTCCAAAATAACAAATACTCCTCAGTAGCTATTTTTGCCATTGTTTGAAGAGATGGAAATCTGTTTTAGAAAAATCTCTATTGACTAGAAATAGGCTATACCACAGTTGTCCTGGTAAATACAATACAGTTTTAATGGTCTCGTGTCATACATACAGAAAGTGTAAGAATATGGTTATATATTGCCTTTCTAGAACTTGCATATTAAATAATTTTATGTATATAAAATACAATGGAGATCCAGGAACAAATTTCGAAATCTTTTAGAAGACCAAAGTATATCTAAAGCCCATGCACTTTATTCCCAGGGGAGGCAATAAGTACCTATTTATTTGCTTTAACGTAACTCGAAAAGCTTGCATATCTGTTTTCTGGACTCTAAATAACAAGCAGTTAAATAGAAGACTTGAAGGCAATATATAGGTAGGAGTAAGTCCAGGTGATTAAAAGAAAACAAACAGGCTATAAAAGCATAAACTTTGAAACTCTGCATTTACCATAAATATTAAACTGAATCTAATAATGAGAAAACAATCAGACAAATTCAGATTACAGGATATTCAACAAGATAACTGGTCTGGATTCTTTGAAAGTGTCAATGTGTATGAAAGATTGAAAAAGAGCAAAGAGACTTTTCTAGGTTAAAAGACATGACAACTAATTGCAATGTATAATCCTGGGTTTGATCCTGGATCAGAGAAATAAAATAGCCACAGAAGACTTTTTTATAGACAACTGAAGAACTCTGAATATGGAATGGGTATCAGATAATATCATATCTGATATTAAATTTCTTGGGTGTGATGATAGTATTGTGGTTATGTAGGAGAGTATCTGTTCTTAGGACAAGATGTATGCTGAAGTATTTATAGGGGAAGTATCATCATGTCTGTTATTTAGTTTTAAGCAGTTCGTTAAAATGTATGTTTGTGTGTGTGTAAGTATGTCTTATCCTATCCTATTCTATGTATTTTTTTCTACTCTTTCATCTATCCGTCCATCCATCCATCCATCCCTCTATCAGATAAATCAAGTGTGGCAAAATGTCAACAATTGGTGAATCTAAGTAAATAGTAAAGTAACACAAAATAAAAATAGCAGACAAAAGGGCAAACAAGAATAAAATGTTCAAATCCCTATGCAGAATATGACAAATGAAGCAGTATTGATGGAGGAGGGGGATCAAGTAATTTTGATGCCAGCTGCTTAAACAGGGAGTTAATAATTCTGTGAATTTATACCATTTTCCCTGAAAAAAAAGAAGGTTCCTGACCTATGTTAGTGATGTTAAAATACGGAAGAGTAACATGTTGGAGATAAAGAGACTAAGAAAGCTAATGGTTACCACCTGTCAAAAAGAATGAAAAAGATATGAGATAAAAATGATTTCAATCCTACCAGACCCTAATCCACACCATTAACTTTTCAGTTAGTAGATACTCTAGCAACATGACACAGTGCACCAATGTGCACAAGATAGTAATTTGCTGAGTAGGTAACTTTCTCTTCCTGTTGAGTAGTATTTACAATTCATGCTCAGTCATTTGTGTTTAGTGAACTGTTTTCAACTTAATTTGAAGTGTATAGAAGAGTGATCTCAGTCACTGTAGGTATTATCTCACTTAAGTGAAGTAAGAATCATAGATATCATAAATGACAAAAAATTGTCACAATCAAAATTCAGACCCAGAAAAATTAACACTGCAAAAATTACTTAAATTGCTGGAGATGAAAAATTGAGCAAAAACCACAACTAGGATGTAAAAAGTAACCATGAAAAAATACATCAGGAATTGAAATGACCTTTGCCAAGAGTTCCGTCTAAAAATTGTAGCATTAAAAATGCCACACCGAAAAGGTCACTTCTAAGAACCATGTGCTCAGAGGTAAATAATAAACTGCATGAGAGCAGGGACAGCCTCTTTCTTACTTACTATTATTCACTACTATACCCAGAGCATAGCAAAAATATGAAACGTAAGTAAGACAAGTATAACTTTATTTATGTAAAACCAAATAACAAGAAATGAAGTGTATTTGCATAAACTTACTTTCTCCTGTCGAGATTTCATAACTGAGGGCACACGATGAAAATCAATTGAACAAGCATCCAATTAATTCTCTAAAATAACATTTCTTTGTTGAACATTTAAATTGAGGATTGTGAGAGTACAGATAATATCTTAATTTGAGGATGCCCTTTCCATAGACCTGAATGTCTCCTGATCACATCTGGCCAGATATGATTTTTTCCTTTTGTGATTTCCTAAGATTGTGCATCACATAGTCTTATCTTACCTTACATTACAGCTATTTGTTTATACTATGCATTTATGTCTTTATCCCTGTTGGACTGAAAATTCCTGAATGCAATGACTGTTTTTCATTTATATGTATATCTCTGCCAGAATCCAGAGTCAAGGCAAAACTTAAAAAAAAAAAAAAATCAAACTAGTAATGTCCAGTTTTGAAATCTGAAGACATGGAAGGGATATGAGCAAGGATGCGCTCATTATAAATGTAAACTCCTTAACAATCTTCTAATTAGGCTACATATCTAAAATTATTTGAAGAATAGTGCACTGATGCTTGTTTCTGTTCCCATGACTGATGAAATACTCTCAATGTAGAAATCTTTATATTATGATTTTTTATTTCTAGTTTTACTTATTTTTATTTTCTTTTTGCGGTACGCGGACCTCTCACTGTTGTGGCCTCTCCCGTTGCAGAGCACAGGCTCCGGACGCGCAGGCTCAGTGGCCACGGCTCACGGGCCCAGCCGCTCTGCGGCATGTGGGATCTTCCCGGACCCGGGCACGAACCCGTGTCCCCTGCATCGGCAGGCGCACTCTCAACCACTGCGCCACCAGGGAAGCCCTAAAGTACTTTTAGATGGATGGATTTTTATAAATGGTTTCTTGTACATCTGAAATAATTATACCATGATATACAAATAATTTAGTTATGTATATTGAAAGAGAAGAATGACTAAAGAATCAAATATTAAATTCTGATATGTCAAAATATTCAAAATCGAGTAAGAGACTTATTTTCCTGTTGTCCCCAGAAACAGTCTTTATACTTATATTAGGTGAGGAAATAGAGTTAATTTGATTAAAAACAATTACATAAAATTTAGTTGCTAAAAAGGCATTCCTAGTACCTTGACTATTCTAAACCAATCTTTGTTCAAATGCTAGGTTATCTTTTCTGTTAAATTTTTCTTTCTTCTTTTTAAACCAAAAGTGAATTTCATTCTTGGAGCATCTCAGGAAAAAGTAGGAGATGTTTATTTAATTAATGAGGCACGAAAAAGTTTAGTAATTTGATCAGCTCTTGCGTTTTTGGCTTTTGGCTTTTGTCCATATAATAACAAGGGTCTGGGCAAAAGAAAAAAATTCAGGTGGAATCTTTTACATGAAGCATTTAAGATATGTGGAAATATCTAATGGAAAAAAGAACCCTCCAAAAAAACTGACTTGAGGTTTTTACTCTTTATCTTCATAGTTTTACATCTTAAACTTATAGCTTTAGTTCTGTATTGCTTTGTGTTTTAGCACCCTGCCTTTTATTAATATATTATTTAAACATTTTAATTTTGAAATTAACACAGAGTATATAAAACATATATGCATATTTTAATTAATAATAATAAAGCTAACGTCTTGTGTAACCACCTAGGCTAAGACATTGGAATATTATCACCACTTCGGAGGCATCCTGGAGCTCCTTACCTCAACACTGCCCTGTGGATTGTACTCCCTTCCCTTCTCCACAGAGGTAACTCTCTAAACTGACTTTGTTTCTCTATAGGTTTAATACATATGTGTATATCCCCCAAACAACATTGTTTAGTTTTGCATGTTTCTGATTTTACATAAATAGTATTGAACTGTCTTTATTCTCCTGTGATTTTTCTTATTTTGCTCAAAATTATATGTTATTTGGATTCATCCATGATGTTATGTGTAGCCATAGTTTATTAATTTTCCTTGCTGATTAGTATTCCAGCACATGAATATACCACATTTACATATTTTTAATTTTTGGATTTTGTAACAATGATGATCTCTATATACTTATACATGTCTCCTGATACACATGTGCAGGGTTTTCACTAGGTATGCATGTAGAAGTAAAATTGCTGGATTGTAGGGTATGTTCATGTTCAACTTATTAGGTGGTGGCAAAAAATTTCCTAAAAGATTGCCTCAGTTTACATTCCCACCAGCATTATAAGAGAGCTCTAATAACTGTACGTCTTTGCCAACCCTGAGCATTGCCAGGCTTTTAAAGTCATGTCTTGGGACTTCTTACCTAGCAGTCCAGTGGTTAAGACTCCATGCTTCCACTGCAGGAGGCCCGGCTTCGATCCCTGGTTGGAGAATTAAGATCCCACATGCCACATGGTGACGAAAAAAAAAATAATAAAGTCATGTATTTCTGATGTGTATATAACTATATCGCATTGTTTTATTTTGCATTACTAATAATGTTGAATATCTATCAATGTTTATTGTCATTTTCATTTCCTTTGTTGTGAAGTTCCTGTTCAAGTCTTCCCCCCGCCCCTCAATTTTTCTGCTAAGTTGCCTTTTCCCTTATTGATTTGTAGTTTTTTTTTTTTAACATCTTTATTGGAGTATAATTGCTTTACAATGGTGTATTAGTTTCTGCTTTATAACAAAGTGAATCAGTTATACATGTACATATGTTCCCATGTCTCTTCCCTCTTGCATCTACCTCCCTCCCACCCTCCCTATCCCACCCCTCTAGATGGTCACAAAGTACCAAGCTGATCCCTGTGCTATGCAGCTGCTTCCCACTAGCTATTTTATATTTGGTAGTGTATATATGTCCATGCCACTCTCTCACTTTGTCCCAGCTTACCCTTTCCCCTCCCCATATCCTCAAGTCCATTCTCTAGTAGGACTGTGTCTTTATTCCCGTCTTACCAGAAGGTTCTTCATGATATTTTTTTTCCCTTAAATTACATATATATGTGTTAGCATACAGTATTTGTTTTTCTTTCTCACTTACTTCACTCTGTATGACAGACTCTAGGTCCATCCACCTCACTACAAATAACTCAATTTCGTTTCTCTTTATGGCTGAGTAATATTCCATTGTATATATGTGCCACATCTTCTTTATCTATTCATACAATGATGGACACTTAGGTTGCTTCCATCTCCTGGCTCTTGTAAATAGAGCTGCAATGAACATTTTGGTACATGACTCTTTTTGAATTATGGTTTCCTCAGGGTATACGCCCAGTAGTGGGATTGCTGGGTCATATGGTAGTTCTATTTGTAGTTTTTTAAGGAACCTCCATACTGTTCTCCATAGTGGCTGTATCAAGTTACATTCCCACCAGCAGTGCAAGAGTGTTCCCTTTTCTCCACACACTCTCCAGCTTTTATTTTTTCTAGATTTTTTGATATTGGCCATTCTGACCAGTGTGAGATGATATCTCATTGTAGTTTTGATTTTCATTTCTCTAATGATTAATGATGTTGAGCATTCTTTCATATGTTTGTTGGCAGTCTGTATATCTTCTTTGGAGAAATGTCTATTTAGATATTCTGCCCATTTTTGGATTGGGTTGTTTATTGTTTTGTTATTGAGCTGCATGTGCTGCTTGTAAATTTTGGAGATTAATCCTTTGTCCGTTGCTTCCTTTGCAAATATTTTCTCCCATTCTGAGGGCTGGCTTTTGGTGTTATGGTTTCCTTTGCTGTGCAAAAGCTTTGAAGTTTCATTAGGTCCCATTTGTTTATTTTTGTTTTTATTTCCATTTCTCTAGGAGGTGGATCAAAAAGGATCTTGCTGTGATTTATGTCATAGAGTGTTCCATGTTTTCCTCTAAGAGTTTGACAGTGTCTGGCCTTACATTAGGTCTTTAACCCATTTTGATTTCATTTTTGTGTATGGTGTTAGGGAGTGTTCAAATCTCATACTTTTACATGTACCTGCCCATTTATCCCAGCACCACTTATTGAAGAGGCTGTCTTTTCTCCACTGTATATTCTTGTCTCCTTTATCAAAGATAAGGGGACCATAAGTGTGTGGGTTTATCTCTGGACTTTCTATCTTGTTCCATTGATCTATCTTTCTGTTTTTGTGCCAGTACCATACTGCCTTGATTACTGTAGCTTTGTAGTATAGTCTGAAGTCAGGGAGCCTGATTCCTCCAGCTCCATTTTTCGTTCTGAAGATTGCTTTGGCTATTCGAGGTCTTTTGTGTTTCCATACAAATTGTGAATTTTTTTGTTCTAGTTCTATGAAAAATGCCAGTGGTAGTTTGGTAGGGATTGCATTGAATCTGTAGATTGCTTTGGGTAGTAGATTCATTTTCACAATGTTGATTCTTCCAATCCAAGAACATGGTATATCTCTCCATCTATTTGTATCATCTTAATTTCTTTCATCAGTGTCTTATAATTTTCTGCATACACATCTTCTGTCTCCTTAGGTAGGTTTATTCCTAGATATTTAATTCTTTTTGTTGCAATGGTAAATGGGAGTGTTTTCTTGATTTCACCTTCAGATTTTTCATCATTATTGTATAGGAATGCCAGAGATTTCTGTGCATTAATTTTGTATCCTGCTACTTTACCAAATTTTTTGATTAGCTCTAGTAGTTTTCTGGTAGCATCTTTGGGATTCTCTATGTATAGTATCTTCTTATCTGCAAACAGTGACAGCTTTACTTCTTTTCCAATTTGGATTCTTTTAATTTCTTTTTTTCTCTGATTGCTGTGGCTAAAACTTCCAAAACTACGTTGAGTAAGAGTGGTGAGAGTGGGCAACGTTGTCTTATTCCTGATTTTAGTGGAAATGCTTTCAGTTTTTCACCATTGAGGACGATGTTGGCTGTGGGTGTGTCATATATGGCCTTTATTATGTTGAGGAAATTTCCCTCTATGCCTACTTTCTGCAGGGTTTGTATCATAAATGGGTGTTGAATTTTGTCAAACGCTTTCTCTGCATCTATTGAGATGACCATATGGTTTTTCTCCTTCAATTTGTTAATATGGTGTATCACGTTGATTGATTTGCGTATATTGAAGAATCCTTGCATTCCTGGAATAAACCCCAGTTGATCATAGTGTATGATCCTTTTAATGTGCTGTTGGATTCTGTTTGCTAGTATTTTGTTGAGGATTTTTGCATGTATGTTCATCAGTGATATTGGCCTGTAGTTTTCTTTCTTTGTGACATCCTTGTCTGATTTTGGTATCAGGGTGATGGTGGTCTCATAGAATGTGTTTGGGAGTGTTCCTCCCTCTGCTATATTTTGGAAGAGTTAGAGAAAGATAGTGTTAGCTCTTCTCTGAATGTTTGAAAGAATTTGCCTGTGAAGCAATTTGGTCCCGGGCTTTTGTTTTCTGGAAGATTTTTAATCATAGTCTCAATTTCAGTGCTTGTGATTGGTCTGTTCATATTTTCTATTTCTTCCTGGTTCAGTCTTGTCAGGTTGTGCATATCTAAGAATTTGTCCATTTCTTCCCGGTTGTCCATTTTATTGGCATAGAGTTGCTTGTAATAATCTCTCATGATCTTTTGTATTTCTGCAGTGTCTGGTGTTACTTCTCCTTTTTCATTTCTAATTCTATTGATTTGAGTCTTTTCCCTTTTTTTCTTGATGAGTGTGGCTAATGGTTTATCAATTTTGTTTATCTTCTCAAAGAATCAGCTTTTATTTTTATTGATCTTTGCTATCGTTTCCTTCATTTCTTTATCATTTATTTCTGATCTGATCTTTATGATTTCTTTCCTTCTGCTAAATTTGCAGTTTTTTTGTTCTTCTTTCTCTAATTGCTTTAGGTGCAAGGTTAGGTTGTTTATTTGAGATGCTTCCTGTTTCTAAGGTAGGATTGTATTGCTATAAACTTCCCTCTTAGAACTGCTTTTGCAGCATCCCATAGGTTTTTGGTCATCGTGTCTCCATTGTCATTTGTTTCTAGGTATTTTTGGTTTTTTGTAGTACGCGGGCCTCTCACTGTTGTAGCCTCTCCCATTGCGGAGCAAAGGCTCTGGACTCACAGGCTAAGCGGCCATGGCTCACGGGCCCAGCTGCTCCGTGGCATATGGGATCTTCCCGGACCAAGGCATGAACTTGTGTCCCCTGCATCAGCAGGCAGACTCTCAACCACTGTGCCACCAGGGAAGCCCTGTTTCTAGGTATTTTTGGATTTCCTCTTTGATTTCTTCAGTGATCACTTCGTTATTAAATAGTATATTGTTTAGCCTCTGTATGTTTGTAATATTTACAGATCTTTTCCTGTAATTGATATCTAGTCTAATAGCGCTGTGGTCGGAAAAGGTACTTGATACAATTTCAATTTTCTTAAATTTACCAAGGCTTGATTTGTGACCCAAGATATGGTCTATCCTGGAGAATGTTCCATGAGTACTTGAGAAAAATGTGTATTCTGTTGTTTTTGGATGGAATGTCCAATAAATATCAATTAATTTCATCTTGTTTAATGTATCATTTAAAGCTTGTGTTTCCTTATTTATTTTCATTTTGGATGATCTGTCCATTGGTGAAAGTGGGGTGTTCAATTCCCCTACTATGAATGTGTTACTGTCAATTTCCCCTTTTATGGCTGTTAGTATTTGCCTTATGTATTGAGGTGCTCCTATGTTGGGTGCATAAATATTTACAATTGTTATATCTTCTTCTTGGATCGATCCCTTGATCATTATGTAGTGTCCTTCTTTGTCTCTTCTAATAGTCTTTATTTTAATGTCTATTTTGTCTGATATGAGAATTGCTACTCCAGCTTTCTTTTGATTTCCATTTGCATGGAATGTTTTCTCCATCCCCTCACTTTCAGTCTGTATGTGTCCCTAGGTCTGAAGTGGGTCTCTTGTAGACAGCATATATACAGGTCCTGTTTTTGTATCCATTCAGCCAGTCTGTGTCTTTTGGTGGGAGTATTTATTCCATTTACAGTTAAGGTAATTATCGATATGTATGTTCCTATTCCCATTTTCTTAATTGTTTTGGGTTGGTTATTGTAGGTCTTTTCCTTCTCTTGTGTTTCTTGCCTAGAGAAGTTCCTTTAGCATTTGTTGTAAAGCTGGTTTGGTAGTGCTGAACTCTCTCAGCTCTTGCTTGTATTAAAGGTTTTAATTTCTCCATCAAATCTGAATGAGATCCTTGCTGGGTAGAGTAATCTTGGTTGTAGGTTTTTCTGCTTTATCACTTTAAATATGTCCTGCCATTCCCTTCTGGCTTGCAGAGTTTCTGCTGAAATATCAGCTGTTAACCTTATGGGGATTCCCTTGTGTATTATTTGTTGTTTTTCCCTTGCTACTTTTAATATGTTTTCTTTGTATTTAATTTTTGACAGTTTGATTAATATGTGTCTTGGTATGTTTCTCCTTGGATTTATCCTGTATGGGACTCTCTGTGCTTCCTGGACTTCATTAACTATTTCCTTTCCCATATTAGAGAAGTTTTCAACTCTAATCTCTTCAAATATTTTCTCAGTCTCTTTCTTTTTCTCTTCTTCTTCTGGGACCCCTATAATTCGAATGTTGGTGCATTTAATGTTGTCCCAGAGGCCTCTGAGACTGTCCTCAGTTCTTTTCATTCTTTTTTCTTTATTCTGCTCTGCAGTAGTTATTTCCACTATTTTATCTTCCAGGTCACTTATCCGTTCTTCTGCCTCAGTTATTCTGCTATTGATCCCTTCTAGATTAATTTTAATTTCATTTATTGTGTTGTTCATCGTTGCTTGTTTCCTCTTTAGTTCTTCTAGTTCCTTGTTAAATGTTTCTTGCATTTTCTCTATTCTATTTCCAAGACTTTGGATCATCTTTACTATCATTATTCTGAATTCTTTTTCAGGTAGACTGCCTATTTCCTCTTCTTTTGTTAGGTCTGGTGGGTTTTTATCTTGCTCCTTCATCTGCTATATGTTTTTCTGCCTTCTCATTTTGCTTATCTTACTGTGTTTGGGGTCTCCTTTTTGCAGGCTGCAGGTTCGTAGTTCCTGTTGTTTTTGGTGTCTGTCCCCAGTGGCTAAGGTTGGTTCAGTGGGTTGTGTAGGCTTACTGGTGGAGGGGACTAGTGCTTGTGTTCTGGTGGATGAGGCTGGATCTTGTCTTTCTGGTGGGCAGGTCCACGTCTGGTGGTGTGTTCTGTGGTGTCTGTGGCCTTATTATGATTTCACACAGCCTCTCTGCTAATGGGTGGGGTTGTGTTCCTGTCTTGCTAGTTGTTTGGCATAGGGTGTCCAGCACTGTAACTTGCTGGTCTTTGAGTGAAGCTGGGTCTTGGTGTTGAGATGGAGATCTTCACCGTTTGATATTACGTAAAGCTGGGAGGTCTCTTGTGGACCGGTGTCCTGAAGTTGGCTCTCCCACCTCAGAGGCACAGCAGTGACTCCTGGCTGGAGCACGAAGAGCCTTTCATCCACACGGCTCAGAATAAAAGGGAGAAAAAGTAGAAAGAAAGAGGATAAAATAAAATAAAGATAAAATAAAAGTTATTAAAATAAAAAATAATTTAGAAAATTTTTTTTTAAAAAAGTGCTTCCCTCGTGTTGCGGTGGTTGAGAGCCCACCTGCCGATGCAGGGGACACTGGTTCGTGCCCCGGTCTGAGAAGATCCCACATGCTGCGGAGCGGCTGGGCCCGTGAGCCATGGCTGCTGAGCCTGCACGTCCGGAGCCTGTGCTCCGCAACGGGAGAGGCCACAACAGTGAGAGTGCCGCGTACCGCAAAAAAAAACAAAAAACAAAACGGGCGGACAGAACCCTAGGACAAATGGTGAAAGCAAAGCTATACAGATAAAATCTCACACGGAAGCATACACATACACACTCACAAAAAGAGGAAAAGGGGAAAAAATCATAAATCTTTCTCTCAAAGTCCACCTCCTCAATTTGGGTTGATTCGTTGTCTATTCAGGTGTTCCACCAATGCAGGGTACATCAAGTTGTTTGTGGAGATTTAATGTGCTGCTCTTGAGGCTGCTGGGAGTAATTTCCTTTTCTCTTCTTTGTTCGCTCAGCTCCCGGGGTTCAGCTTTGGATGTGGCCCCGCCTCTGCGTGTAGGTCGCGTTAGGGTGTCTGTTCTTCGCCCAGACAGGACAGGGTTAAAGGAGCAGCTGATTTGGTGGCTCTGGATCACTCAGGCCGGGGGTGGGGGGGTGGGGAGGGAGGGGTACGGATGCAGGGCGAGCCTGCGGCAGAGGACGGTGTGATGTTGCACCAGCCTGAGGCGTGCCGTGCATTCTCCCCGGGGAAGTTATCCCTGGATCACAGGACCCTGGCAGTGGCGGGCTGCACAGGCTCCCCGGAAGGGAGGTGTGGATAGTGACCTGTGCTCGCACACAGGTTTCTTGTTGGCTGCAGCAGCAGCCTTAGCATCCAATGCCCTTCTCTGGGGTCCACACTGTTAGCCGCAGCTCACGCCCATCTCTGGAGCTCCTTTAAGCAGTGCTCTTAATCCTCATGCACCAGGAAACAAAGGGGGAAGAAAATGTCTCTTGCCTCTTCAGCAGGTCCAGACTTTTTCCCGAACACCCTCCCTGCTAGCCGTGGTGCACTAACCCCTTCAGGCTGTGTTCACGCAGCCAACCCCAGTCCTCTCCCTGCACTCAGACTGAAGCCCAAGCCTCATCAACTCCCAGCCCCCTCCTACCCCAGCGGATGAGCAGACAATCCTCTGGGGCTGAGTGCTGGTTGGCACCGATCCTCTGTGCGGGAATCTCTCCGCTTTGTCCTCTGCACTCCTGTTGCTGCGCTCTCCTCCACGGCTCTGAAGACTCCCCCCTCCGCCACCCCCAGTCTCTGCCCGCAAAGGGGCTTCCCAGTATGCGGAAACCTTTCCTCCTTCACAGCTCCCTCCCACTTGTGCAGGTCCCGTCCGTATTCTTTTGTCTCTGTTTATTCTTTTTTCTTTTGACCTACCTAGGTACATGGGGAGTTTCTTGCCTTTTGGGAGGTCTGAGGTCTTCTGCCAGCATTCAGTGGGTGTTCTGTAGGAGTTGTTCCACGTGTAGATGTATTTCTGATGTATCTGTGGGGAGGAAGCTGATCTCCGTGTCTTACTCTTCCGCCATCTTCCCCCTCTTCCCCTGTAGGAGTTCTTTATATATTTTGGACAAGGGTCTTTTTCCTATATATTATAGATATATTCTCTTATTTTGTGGCCTGTTTTCTCATTATTTTAATGATGTTTTGATATGAAGAAAAGTTTGTAATTTTAATATAGTTAAATTTATTATTTTTCTCCTCTACGGATTTTGATCCTTGTACTCTACTTAAGAAATCCTACCTTACCCTGAGGTTAGAAAATACTTTCTTATAGTATCTCCTAAAAGCTTTATATATTTTCTTTCATATTTAATCTTTAATCACCTTGTAACTGACTTTTATGTATGTTATTTGGTAGGGGTTCAATTTAATTTCTTTCTATCTGGTATCCAATTGTTACAATATGAAGTCTCAAAATGACCCCAGAAGTTCTTCATAGTTACCTGGGACCCACAAACATGTTCTCACCTCATGTCAGAGGGGCTTTACCTATACCCAATCAGTAGCTCCTTCTCCCAGCAAAAAAGGCTGCAATTTCTCACTTTGGGATCCCAATCACATATTTGTGAGACTGATTTATATTGTCCCACAGCTCTTAGATCCTCAGTTCTTGTATTTTCCCTCAATCTTTTTTTTTCTCTTGGTGTTTCAGTTTGGAAATTTTCTCTCACCTGTTCTCAAATTCATTGATTCTTTCCTCATCTCTGTTGAATCTGACAAGCCCATAGAATACATTATTCATTTCTGTTACAGTGTTCTTATTTTTCATATTTCTATTTGAGTCTTTTGTATGGGTTCCATCTCTCTGCTGAAATTCTGTATCTGTCCATTTTTGTAGACTCTTTCCCATGTTGTCCACGTTTTCCACTATAACCTTTTAACATATTAGTCATAGTTATTTAAAATTACCTATCTGATAGTTCCAACATCTGGGTCATCTCTGTGTCTCAATCTGTTAATTGCTTTGTCCCTTGACAGAGATTTTTTCCTTGCTTCTTTGTGTCTTGTAAGTTTTCATTGAATGTTGGACTTCTTGTTTAGAATAGTGGATACTGAGGTAAATAGTGTTTGTGCCTGGAAATGGGCATGTCTTTTCTGTTAGGCAATTGATGTGTGTATGTATGTGTACGTGTGTGTGTATATGTGTTTCTGTGTGTGTGTGTCTGTGTGTAGTTAATCAACTTAGGAATTGAGCTAGGTTTGGGTTTTATTGTTGCTATGGTGACCTTCAGTACACCAATGGTTTCAAAATCCTCTGGTGTTATTTTGTGCTTCTGCAGGAGTCATGGAGGTTTTTTTCCTCCAATTTTCCTGCTCTACTTTCAGCTTTTGGCCTTCCTGTGTGTCTGCACAATATCACTAGATTCTCTCTATGCCCTTACCTTTCTCCAGCTGATTTCTATGGCTTGTATTTTGGTGCTTGCTGGCCTTGTGGTCGGGGAGTAGGGAGATTTTTCTGTTGTCCTGGTCGAGGCTGTCTTAGGCATGTCCTCTATTCCTTCTTAGTCATCCTGCTCCTCCTTCCCATGGCAGTCAACTTTGCCTTGTATCTTTGGCAGGTTTTGCGCAAGACAATTTTGCGTCCCTCCTCCTATAGCAGGATACCTCTAATAATCTGGGCCCATGCCTCTTTCTTGCCCCTTCTCCAGAAGTAGAAGCTTACTTCTTTTACCTTTCCCCTATCCGGAGTAAGTCTTCATTTGTGCCCTGGGGGCAATCAACGAAGTTTGCTGCCTCTGTCTCAGTACTTTATGACCTTTATTCTGTAGGAGAGAAGGTTCTGCATGGGGCTTCATACCATTCCTACAGTGGTGGCTGTTCCCCTTTTCCAAGCCTGCACAACTGAGAGAGGATTTCTCTGGATTCTTGTTCTGCCCCCTCTTTTTCTCATGAACACACAGTGTGGGTTCATAAAGAAGAATCTGTGAGTGGTGTGAACAAGAAGAGTGTCTAGGCTCCTGGGGATTTTATGTTCTCACAATAGTTCACATTTATCCTTGAGCAATTTGCTAAAAATATATGTATAATTCCTAATATCAACTTGTATGGAGCCTGGCATTTTTTTTTCTCCCTTATTCAGCCACAGTTGAGCCAATTGTCATGTCATGTCTCTCCTTGGAAGTTCCTGTCTTTCCTTGGATGTCAGCCTACTTGGTTTTGCTGGAACCTCAGCTCTCTAATGGGTTTAAGAAAATCTATACTTGTGTTGTTTATCTGCTTTTTCTTATTCTTAGTGTGCGATTGCTATATTCCAATTTTCTACATTTTAGGCAGAAGTGGAATATACACACACACAGTAAATACACATTTATATATATGCATTATATATGAATACTGTATATATGAAAATACACATATATTTTTACATTTATTATATACATTTGTATACACCATCTTATAGTATAGTATTTGTATTTGTCCTTTTGTCCTATCTCTTCTATGATTATTTTTATCTCCTTTCTTGTGTTAACTTGGTTTGATTTGATTTTTTTCTTTTGCATGTCACTTTCTTTCTCTAAGAGTCTGGAATTTGTATACTCTATTTCTGACTCTTTAGTTGTGACCTTAGTAATTACCATAGACATGCTTCATTTATCAACATCTAAAGTTAACCTGTATCTTTACTCAATTCCTTAATAATACAAGAATCCTAGCACACTTTAACACCATTTATATTCTCCAACTTATGTATTATTTTTGATAGGTATTTAAATTCTGTTTTCTCTTTGAACCACATACAACTTTTAAATTACATTTATTGTTTTATACAATGTTCAAATTTACCCTCTCAGACTGTCCATCTGAGATTATTTTTGGTTTGCTGAAGTACATTCTTTAGAATTTCCTTTAGTAAGAGACTGCTGTTGACAAAACCTCTTAAAGAGTTACATCCTACACAGACATACATGCAGAGAGGTGAAAAAAGCTTGCATGTCATCTCCCCTCATCTGCTTAATACTGAAACTTAAGTTATGTAAGCTTTCTTTTTTTTCTTTTTACCCCTCTCTCTGTTTCTCTGGCAGTGTAAGTCTGTATAAGATGTAGCTCTTTGGGAGGCCCAACTTTAGGGTGGGAGGATCTTCTACGAGGCTACTCATCTTAAGTAGGCCACGGCTTTTGTCTTCTGTTCCCATTTTTCTGTGAGGCCATGAAAAGCAAAGCTCAATTTCACTCTATGGGTTAAATGTTCTCAAGAGAAAAGCTAGCAGCAGCACTCTCCTTATCATTCTAGGTTCTTATTTATATTTACTTCCTGGTCTTAAGAATTTCTTATATTCTTACCAGCTCATTGCTATATTTAAGATTTTTAAAGTACTTAATCCTGAATTTATGGTTGTTTTTGATGGATGGTCAGTACAGATAGCCTGTCACACTGCTGAAATGAAGTCTATTCAAACATTCCCAAAAGACTGTTAAGCCTGCCAATGAAATTGGCATCAGCATAAATGAAATGAGTACAGTATACCCGAAATAGTATGGTATATTCAAATAAATTTTTGTTATATACTTGATTCAAGTAGGTGATAATCTGGATACATTTTGTATTTTTATTTTCAATTTTTAAATTAAATTTTAAATTAAAACTGTTTAAGTATAAAATTCAACATTTCTTACAAAAGGTGTTCTTCCATACTTACAGTGTAACCTTGCATTGAGATGATTAAGGGACTGTAGGATCTTTTGTTCTTCAGCTGATAGTGCACAGATGTTAAATTGCTGGGTTTTATTTAAAGTCAGATTTGATTTCTGTAGCTGCTTGCTATTCATGACAGTTAGAATTTCATCCTCAGGCACTGAAGCTTTCACTAGGTTTTCAGCCATCAAAAATTCAGAAGTACTGCCTGAAACTATAGAAACTTTACATTAACTATTCTTTGATCCCTTTTTGTCTTTGGGATTAGCCCTTATACATACTTAACTGACATATGTCTGTATGTATTCATTTCACAAACAGAAACCTAGTAAATCTTTTGTTACTTTGCATTTTATTTACCAGGATCTTCTATAGCTACCATTTCCCCATCTCTAATTTAAAAAAAAATACTCAAAATGATGGCAGTGAGGTAATAATTTCTAGAGTGTTACCTGAACTAAGGAAAAAAAAATACATTACGTATATTATTTCTGTTTTGCTTTTGTTATTCATTGGTAGTTCAAGGAGAAGGTGAAGTAGATTGTCTTTATAATAGCAATTATGATGAGTTATAAATAAAAGTAAGAGAAAAGGAACTTATGGAAATTTTAGAAAATTAGATGATCAGCTGAACAGAATTGAAAGCCTAGAAACTGACCAAATTCAATAAAAGAATATATGATCAAAGAAGTATCAAAGACTTGAGAGAAGGGAAAGATGACTCAATAAATTAGTTTGTTGTTTATAAAATAATCAATTTGGAGTATCACTTCACATCATCTATTTAAACAAATTCCAAAGACATTAAAGAATTAAATTTAATGAATCAAACCATTAAAATAATCTAGAGGAAAAGAAACATTTCTAATTTTCTGCATTGGGAAATTTCTTTGAGTAATGGACAAATCACTAAGAAAAGACTAAAAACATGTTTATTTAAGGTCAGACTTCCCTAATAGATTTTAAATTCTGAAGGCCAAGAATTTTGTACATTTTGTTAATTATTGAATATCCAAAATATTTAGTTGCAGGCAGGAGATTGGCTCTCAATAATTATTTATTGAATGAAAAAATGTAAAGTAAAACTTCTATATGTAAAAATAAAACATTAAGTGGAATAAAATGCACATAGTAAAGTGGTAAAAACATTTGTAACTAACATAAGGATCAGAATCCTTGATATTTAGAGTTCTCAGAAATGATTAAGAAAATACTAAAACTCCAGTATTTACAGGGAAAAATAATATGAAGAAATAATTCATCAAAATAAATATACAGGGCTTCCCTGGTGGCACAGTGGTTGAGAGTCCACCTGCCGATGCAGGGGACATGGGATCGTGCCCTGGTCCGGGAAGATCCCACATGCTGCAGAGTGGCTGGGCCTGTGAGCCATGGCCGCTGAGCCTGCGTGTCCGGAGCTTGTGCTCTGCAACGGGAGAGGCCACAACAGTGAGAGGCCCGCGTACCGCAAAAAAACCAAAAAACAAACAAACAAACAAAAAACAATTAAGCCTATTATTAATAAAAGATGTACAAATAAAAACTAATAATATATCATTTATTTGTCTGTCTTATAAGTAAATAATAGAAGTGATTCTACCTCAAGTTGGCATACACCCCAGAAGAATTTTGAATGATAATACTTTTCAGGAAAATGCTATAGGAATATGTATAATAACCTCTAACAATGTTTATTTCCTTTGATCCAGTACTCATTTAATACAGAGTTTAATTCAACAAATATTAATTGGGTGCCAATTAATGCCAAGTACTGTAATTTTAATTCTGGGAATCTAAATATGGAAATAATTGAAAAGTCCGAAAAAACAATGTAGATAGATGTTCAGTACATTACTATTTAGAATAAATAAAAAAACTGGCAACAATCTAAATGTGCAGGGTGTGGAGAACTCAGGTCCCCAAATGGTCATTTAACAGTCATGTAATCTGTAAGTACTTGGGAAAATATGTATAACAACAACAAAAAAGAAATCATTGGGAACAAAGCTAAGAGGAAAATGTTTAAACTAAAACATACCTTCTTCAATATTAGAAGTAGCCCTTGTGGTTTGTTTTGGCTCACTTGAACTTAGTTGGACACTTTGTCCAAAATTCTATAAAAGTAGAATATTGAATCAGAATATAATTCCATATTTAAAATTAATGATATATTGACTTAGCAGACTTTTACTTGCTGTTTATATTTTCAGCTATCTCTGTTCATATAATATATATTTTCTTTTTTTTTGGAGCAGAAATCAAGAATTATGGGAATAAGACCTTTCTATGATGCCTAAAGATTAGAAAAATGTTTTACGTAGAGTTTGGTAAATTTTCAGTTTGCAATATTGTCTTGGACATTTGAAAGAAGGAAGTAAGTTGGGTGGCAATCAGAAGTGCTAACTAAAGGAAAGGTAAAAAATTACCTTAAGGCTGGTTTATCCTTGTAAGGGTAAGTCACAATTATTGATAGTAGCAAAAAGCCTCTGATTATGGCTAATGCAAAGGACAGGTAAGTGTCTTAGGTGACAAAACTTAAAACAGAAATAGCTGCCTCGATGTTGCACAGTACTAGGAAATGAAAAATATCAGAGCACTGGCAATTAGCACTCCCATTCAATACTATGAGTGATACCAACTCTCCTTCCTTGGATATGGTCTACTTTGATTCTTTACCCCCATTCTGTTCCACTCTTAAGAACTGACTGTTTCTCTTAGATAAAATTGCCTGGCTATGACTATACCTAGCTTTTGTTCAGTCTAATTTGAAGAGTAACCGATGCAGGTTTCTTCAACAGCCCTGCTTCGATAGCTCTCATAGCCTCACCTAAACTCCATTATAGACTTGAGACAACCTGGACTGAGACCCTGGCACAAAGTGGCAATTGTGCTTTATCTATCTTTCACTAACCTCTTTTAGATTCTCTCCATGTAGAAGTAGTGGCTGGGAAAATATCCACTTTGATAAAATATATTTCCTAATACAAGGTGACAGGGCCGGTGCTATAGTAATTGAATGCTTGTTTAAGCTCTTGAGTAAAAACAAAATCAAACCCAACCCAAAACCAAATATCAAAACAAAACAAGGATGAAAAACAAATAAACTTCAAAACTTTGTTTTGATTCAGGAACACTGACCTATTTTAAAGCTAACAAGACTTTGGTAGATGTATAAGTGGTGTGTGAGTGGAAGATGTGTATTATGTGAAAGTGAAAGTGAAGCTTCTGGAAAGAATATAAATGGACTCTAAAGACAGCAAGATAGAATGCAAAGAAGCAAGACACAGAAGAACAGAATAAGACACAGAAAAATAAAGATGAATTTAGAAAGGGCACTAATAATGGCATTTAAAATTTAATTTGTTCTATTTTTGTTATAACAACTACACATTACTTTTAAATTTAATGTATATTAATAAAAATAAAGAAAAAATAAAGATAAAATTTGTTCACTTTATAGATTTTGAGATGTTCGATGTGGACAACATGGAAATTAAAAGGAAGGACTTAGGCATTATTCTATTTGTAATCAGGAAGTTATGTTTGTAATTAAGTTTGTTATTAAACAGTAAAAATATATTGGTAATGAGACAATATTTACATAAATAAAAAACTAAATGACTTGTTTTGCTGATAAAATTAAATCACTGTTGATAATTCTTCATATTAATAATCATCTATATAAAAATCAATAGTTTCTACAGTATGCAAATAATAGGACCCTCAACCTTTGACGTGGAATATAAATTCCTCATAAAACACTCTATTTCCAGTTCTATTAAAAATCAGAAGTGGTATTTAAGGTAGAAACTTCAAGTGAAATGCTATTCACTTATCCATCTAGATTTTTTAATATTTGTAAAATTTATTTATTTATTTATGGCTGCATTGGGTCTTCATTGTTGCATGCAGGCTTTCTCTAGTTGCATCGAGCCGGGGCTTCTCTTCATTGCAGTGAGTGGGCTTCTCATTGCAGTGGCTTCTCTTGCTGCACAGCATGGGATCTAGGTGTGGGGCTTCAGTAGTTGCAGCACTCAGCCTCAGTAGTTGTGGCTCGCAGGTTCTAGAGTGCAGGCTCAGTAGTTGTGGCGCACGGGCTGAGTGGCTCTGTGGCATGTGGGATCTTCCCAGACCAGGGCTCGAACTCGTGTCCCCTGCATTGGCAGGCGGATTCTTAACCACTGTGCCACCAGGGAAGTCCCCAAGATTTTTTAATATTTTAAATTCAACCCTTGGATCATGCTAGACCTCTAGAAAATGTCATATTTAGGTCACATTTACTTAGCTCTTACAGAATTACATCCACTAATTTTTAAATCAACATTATTATGCTATGGACCTTTATTGAAGATCTCTATTTGAAACAGCACATGAAACTCCTTATTTATTTGTTGTTGACTGTTAATAGGGATATATCTATTATGAACTTCAAGGTTCCCTATAGAGGATTCTCAATGGAAAATGGCTTTTAATACAGTATACCTCATATGAAATCATTATTGATATCCCCTGGTAACTATGCAACACGTTATTTTCCTTCTTGCCATGTCTTCCAGGAAGCTTAGATACCAATAGGATATTTAAACACATGGAACTATATTAGTCTTCATGATAAGCATACTTGCTTCCTGTTTCCATGGCTCTAATTTACTCTTCTTTTTTTTTCATTTTTTAATGTATATTTAAATAACTGTTGTGAATAACCTGTTTTTTCCCAGAGTTGAGTATAAATAACAAGTAAAATAATGTGATTTCTTAAAGTTAGTTTAAAATATTCATTAGTAACTGATCATTTAGGCTAACTAGAATATAGTGTATTAGTACAGTGCAGTAAGCCCCTAGCATAGAGTCTGCACTGCTTCACAATGGCTTTGGCTATATCATTTATGTTGTGGTGCACAGTTTACAGGAAAAGCACAATCCTGTAAGAATATTCTGTTTTCCAAGCAATTTTTCACTATTGAATAAAGATTTTTACTAACACTGTACTTACATTCATCTGCTCACTGTACTTCTGTCCTACAGATCCAGGGTTTTGTCTTTTTTGCTCTAAAAGACTTCTGTGCTTATTTTCAACAATTTGTTTTCTTCTTGTAACAGTAGAATCTTAAACAAATGCCAGGACAATGTCAAAATTTACACAAGCTGAGTAGACAGTATATACCCACTGTAAACTTCCAAGTTACCTTCAAACATCACAGAAAACCCTGTTTCTTTCATTCAGTTGGCAAATTTCTATTGAGCTTCTCTTTTATGTACTGTGCATGGCACAGTTACAATAAAGAACAAAATCTCTGTTTTTGAGGGGTTTATAGTTTAGAGCAGTGACCTCTAAAGGTGGTGGTAGAGCACCAGAATAAATCACTGCTGCACAGGAAGAACATATTAAAATTCCAGTTTAAATTTATTATCTAAAAATTAGAAATTTAAACTTTACTATGGTAATATATGATTGACACTGGCACCTTTGTCAGTTTGCAAGGTAGATGGTCATACACTGCATACAGTAAACAAAGTTATCTTGGAGGAACAGTGGAGGTTCTAAGTGTATAAGGTTGGCAGTGTTATCATTCATTAGTGTTCTTTTGTGTCCTTCAATGCACTAAATTTTATGTGTGCCCTCGATTTATGGATAACTCCTAGTATCTGAATGAGTCCTCACAAAATGGAAAAGAGAATAAAAATGATGTTTGTAGGGCTTCCATTGTACGTGCAATGTTTTATTATTTAAGCTGAGTGGTGGGTACATGGATAATTATATTATTTCCTATGCTTTCTCTACGACTAACCAAAAACATAGTCTTGCAAAATCATAAAGATAATACTAATAATGCAAGCACAGGTTAATAAGAAAAAGACAGAGCTGACACACATCTTATTCTCATTACAAACTCTTTGCCACATAATAACAATGACAGTATAGTTATATTGTAACAAAGAATCACAAATTTAAAAATGAAAAAAAAAAACAATAAACCTCACCCTAAATGCATATTGTTCCTTGAGATATTATCTAAGGATGGTATATGGAACGAAGTCATCAAAATTGATAAGACATTTGAAACTAAGCATTCAGAAAATTACTTATAATACATGAGATTTTTTTGTATATTAATACATAAAATTATTTTTATAATTATCTTAAAATGTATGATTTATAAATACAAAATTGAAAAATTATTTAAAAAGCTTGTACTTCATCTTTACCTCATTAAAAAAAATTTCTAATTCTGGCTAAGGTCCTTAATATATGTATTAGTACAGTAATACTGTACTAATATATGGCATATACATTATATATATGCCATACATATATGTGTATATATCCATATATGTACATATATGGCATATATATGATATTTGCTTTTAATAGTTTATTGTACTACTTTTAACAGTGGTACAATAAAAACTCTTGGAGTCCAGTGGTCCAGAAGAATGGATATAAATTTAAATGATTACAGTAAAGTGAATAAATTCTATGTGGAGCAATAAACAGAATTAAGCGAAAGCACAGAGGCTACAGTGTATTTGTAAGAAATAAGAAAGGCTTCACACTGAACCAGGAAGAATAGAAAATATGAACAAATCAGTCACAAGCATTGAAATTGAAACTGATTAAAAATCTTCCAACAAACAAAAGCCCAGGACCAGATGGCTTCAGAGGCAAATTCTATAAAGCATTTAGACAAGAGCTAACACCTATCCTTCTCAAACTCTTCCAAAATATAGCAGAGGGAGGAACACTCCCAAACTCATTCTATGAGACCACCATCACCCTGATACCAAAACCAAAGATGTCACAAAGAAAGAAAACTACAGGCCAATATCACTGATGAACATAGATGCAAAAATCCTCAACAAAATACTAGCAAACAGAATCCAACAGCACATTAAGAGGATCATACAGCATGATCAAGTGGGGTTTGTCCAAGGAATGCAAGGATTCTTCAATATACGCAAATCAATTAGTGTGATACACCATATTAACAAATTGAAGGAGAAGAACCATATGATAATCTCAATCAATGCAGAGAAAGCTTTTGAGAAAATTGAACACCCATTTATGATAAAAAGTAGGCAGAAAGTAGGCATAGAGGGAACTTTCCTCAACATAATAAAGGCCATGTATGACAAACCCACAGCCAACATCATCCTCAATGGTGAAACACTGAAAGCATTTCCACTAAGATTAGGAACAAGACAAGGTTGTGCTCTCTCACCACTCTTATTCAACATAGTTTTGGAAGTTTTAGCAACAGCAATCAGAGAAAAAAAGAAATAAAAGGAATCCAAATTGGAAAAGAAGAAGTAAAGCTGTCACTGTTTGCAGATGACATGATACTATATATAGAGAATCCTAAAGATGCTACCAGAAAACTACTAGAGCTAATCAATGAATTTGGCAAAGTAGCAGGATACAAAATTAATGCACAGAAATCTCTGGCATTCCTATACACTAATGATGAAAAATCTGAAAGTGAAATTAAGAAAACACTACCATTTACCACTGCAACAAAAAGAATAAAACATCTAGGAATAAACCTACCTAAGGAGACAAAAGAACTGTATGCAGAAAATTATAAGACACTCATGAAAGAAATTAAAGATGATACAAATAGATGGAGAGTTATACCATGTTCTTGGATTGGAAGAATCAACATTGTGAAAATGACTCTACTACCCAAAACAATCTACAGATTTAATGCAATCTCTATCAAACTACCACTGGCATTTTTCACAGAATTGAACAAAAAATTTCACAATTTGTATGGAGACACAAAAGACCCCGAATAGCCAAAGCAATCTTGAGAACAAAAAATGGAGCTGGAGGAATCAGGCTCCCTGACTTCAGACTATACTACAAAGCTACAGTAATCAAGACAGTATGGTACTGGCACAAAAACAGAAATATAGATCAATGGAACAGGATAGAAAGCCCAGAGATAAACCCACACACATATGGTCCCCTTATCTTTGATAAAGGAGACAAGAATATAAGTGGGGAAAAGACAGCCTCTTCAATAAGTGGTGCTGGGAAAACTGGACAGGTACATGTAAAAGTATGAGATTAGATCACTCCCTAACACCATACACAAAAATAAGCTAAAAATGGATTAAAGACCTAAACGTAAGGCCAGAAACTATAAAACTCTTAGAGGAAAATATAGGCAAAACACTCTATGACATAAATGACAGCAAGATCCTTTTTGACCCACCTCCTAGAGAAATGGAAATAAAAACAAAAATAAACAAATGGGACCTAATGAAACTTCAAAGCTTTTGCACAGCAAAGGAAACCATAAACAAGACCAAAAGACAACCCTCAGAATGGGAGAAAATATTTGCAAATGAAGCAATGCACAAAGGATTAATCTCCAAAATTTACAAGCAGCTCATGCAGCTCAATAACAAAAAAACAAACAACCCAATCCAAAAATGCGCAGAAGACCTAAATAGACATTTCTCTAAATAAGATATACAGATTGCCAACAAACATATGAAAGAATGCTCAACATTATTAATCGTTAGAGAAATGCAAATCAAAACTACAATGAGATATCGTCTCACACCAGTCAGAATGGCCATCATCAAAAAATCTACAAACATTAAATGCTAGAGAGGGTGTGGAGAAAAGGGAACCCTCTTGCACTGCTGGTGGGAATGTAAATTGATACAGCCACTATGGAGAACAGTATGGAGGTTTCTTAAAAAACTAAAAATAGAACTACCATACGACCCAGCAATCCCACTACTGGGCATATACCCTAAGAAAACCATAATTCAAAAAGTGTCATGTACCACAATGTTCATTGCAGCACTATTTACAATAACCAGGACATGGAATCAACCCAAGTATCCATTGACAGATGAATGGATAAAGAAGATGTGGCACATATATACAATGGAATATTACTCAGCCATAAAAAGAAACGAAATCGAGTTATTTGTAGTGAGGTGGATGGTCTTAGAGTCTGTCATACAGAGTGAAGTAAGTCAGCAAGAGAAAAACAAATACCGTATGCTAACACATATATATGGAATCTAAGAAAAAAAACAAAAAACGTCATGAAGAACCTAGGGGCAAGAAGGGAATAAAGACACAGACCTACTAGAGAATGGACTTGAGGATATGGGGAGGGGGAAGGGTAAGCTGTGACAAAGCGAGAGAGTGGCATCGACATATATACACTACCAAATGTAAAATAGATAGCTAGTGGGAAGCAGCCGCATACCACAGGGAGATCAGCTCGGTGCTTTGTGACCACCTAGAGGGGTGGGATAGGGAGGATGGGAGAGAGGGAGATGCAAGAGGGAAGAGATATGGGGACATATGTATATGTACAACTGATTCACTTTGTTATAAAGCAGAAACTAACACACCATTGTAAAGCAATTATACTCCAATAAAGATGTTAAAAAAAAAAAAAAGGCTTCATAGAGGTTATGTTTAAGCTTGGTCTTAAAGGCGTAATAGGTCCCAAATAAAAGGATCTTTGAGTCAAAAGGAACACTATGTTCTAAAGCACAAAGTAACAGTGACACATAGTTTAAGATTCTTGGGGCTGAAATGTGGAAAATTCAATTAGTCTGGGACATAGAATATGAATATGCATGTAAGGACACAAATGTCTTGGGAATTACATGGGAGTGTGTATATGTGCTTTTGTGATATGAGTTCAGGTAGGAAAAAATGATACAAATATTTTTAGCCCTGAAATTAAGTACTGAAAGAACATGAGTACTGTATCTAATTTATGTTACCATAGCTAATATACATGTATATTTTCTCTACATAACTATACATATATAGCTATACACATACACTATAATTAAATATTTATGTCTATATAACAACAAAGACACAAAAGCTTCCAACTTTCAAGAAACTTGGCTAGTAATTGAACACCTGACCTTTTAAAATAAGAAATAATAACATAATTCTAGCTAATGTGTTGAGCACTTGTAATTGCCCAGGCATTGTTCTAAACTATAGGCACTATTATCATCACCATATTTACAGATAAAGAAATTAAGGCACAGGAGACGGTAAGTAACTTGCCCAAGGGCAAAGAGCCAGTAAAGAGCAAAGCTGGGATTTAGCTCCAAACAGTCTTTAAAATCTAAAATTCTAGCTCTTACCCTCTATGTTAGTAACTTTCATTCTGATTTGACTGTGTCTCATAGAAAGATATTTTGCATTGTGAATTAGGATGTATACATAGTTTTGTGAAACATACTCTTATATAATGCCCTCTGGTAGTTTCTATTCTAGAACATTCTACAATTATATTTCATTAAAAAATCCTGGTCACTACTCATTAAATCAATTTTATAATCCGCTAATGAATCATGACCAGTAGTTTAAAAAGTACTGTATTATGTTTATTCTCACCTATATGGGAATGCTAAATATGTTAAATGATAGATATGCTAAATGTTATAGTTTATAGTGAGATCATTTGGGCAGTATAAAGTTTTTATACTGTTTTGTATGCTTGGAATTGTCTTCCCCTAAACCTTATAAAGTCTCTTTCTATTTTTGAACAGCTTTAAAAATATATTAAATAAATGAAAATTAACTTGGCCACATGAGTGCTGTATCAATAATTTTTCCCTTCCTTTAGCCCTGTTCATAAATCTTCTGGAGGCAAGATCTACCAATACTTTTGTACTTTCTTTATTTGTAGCATAATTGTTTTTGATTGTTCTTTGTGTAGATGTTCAGTTTTGTGGATTATAGACTGATCCCAGGAACAGATGAAGGGGAAGAACCTACAACCAAGATTACTCTACCAGCAAGAATCTCAGTCAGATTCGATAGAAAAATGAAAAGCTTTACAGACAAGCAAAAGCTAAGATACAAGTTTATGCTTAAAACTGTTCCACTCACATACATGCACTTAAATACTATTTACTAATTAATATAATAGCTGACAACCTTGGTATTTTTGCAAAAATAATATAGCTTGTAATGGCATCTCTGGCCAAATTTCTAGTCTCAATGAAAATTCTAAATATGGTAGTTTTACTACTAAAACTCAAAATAATGCTACTATTCTTTAGTAAAGTATTACATTTTTTTTTTTTTTTGGTGGTACACAGGCCTCTCACTGTTGTGGCCTCTCCCGTTGTGGAGCACAGGCTCCGGACGCACAGGCTCAGTGGCCATGGCTCACGGGCCCAGCCACTCCGCGGCATGTGGGATCTTCCCAGACCGGGGCACGGACCCGTGTCCCCTGCATTGGCAGGCGGACTCTCAACCACTGTGCCACCAGGGAAGCCCAAGTATTACATATTTTAAAATTTGCAATATTCTTAATTATAAACGAGGGAAAAATCTGGAGACATTCACGGAATTATATATTCAGATGAGATCTTAGACATTAACTAGTTCAACCACTTACTCATAGATCTAAATCACTCAGAGGTGAACTTGAATGCTTAGTGATGGGGAGCCATTACCCCATGTGGTGCCCTCCTCAGTTGTTGGTGGTTTAAGCTCAAACCCTTACTTATGCTGAGCTGAAAACATCCTTGCACTTTTTACCACTTCATCTTTTTCTATTTTCTCCTTCTTTTACATAATAAACCTTCAAACATTTGTACAGAGCTATCATGTCTCTTAGGCTTGAGCTCCTTTAATTGGTCATCAGACCGAACCCCTCCTTCCAGAGTCGTGACTCACCCCAGTGAGGGTGAGCCCAATTTTTATATGCAGCTCTTAAAATATATAGCCTAAAATAATGTAGAGTATAACAGTACTTCCAAAGATCTGGTTATTATAGCCTAAAATTATATTAAGTTTTTAACATATATATATATGTTATATGTATATACATATGTTATATGTATGTACATATATATGTATATATGTAACATATATAAACTTTTTTTTTTGGTTTAGTTTTGTGTGAATTTTTTCTTTTTTTTAAAGAACAGTTGTCAAGATGGATATCTTTCTTCTTCTGTAAAATTAAAAGAAAAAACCCCCCCAACTAAATAGATACAAGCAAAATGCAAAATGCAAAAAAAAAAACCCAAAAAACACATTAAAATGTGTGAGTTTTGGGCTTCCCTGGTGGTGCAGTGTTTGAGAGTCCGCCTGCCGATGCAGGGGACATGGGTTCGTGCCCCGGTCCGGGAAGATCCTACATGTCGCGGAGCGACTGGGCCCGTGATCCATGGTCGCTAAGCCTGTGCGTCCGGAGCCTGTGCTCCACAACGGGAGAGGCCATAGCAGTAAGAGGTCCGCGTACCACAAAAAAAAAAAAAAAAAAAAAAAAAAAAAAATGAGTTTTATTTACCAAGAAGAGAGAAACTACAAATCACAAATTGGCAGAAAATATATGCAACACATATAACTGATGCAGAATCCTAGAGTATACAAGGAACTTATATCAATAAGGGAAACACCTTCCCGCCCCAGAATCCAAGAGCAGACATTTCACAAAAGAGGAAATGCAAATAGTGCATAAACATATGAAAAATGCTCAGTTCATTAGTAACCAGGGCAATGCAAATCGTTATAATTAGACACCATTTCTCACCCATATGATTGAAAGTCTGATTATCGGAGTTTTGGTGAGCATGTAGTAAATGGGACTTTCATATATTGCTCTGGAAAATAATTTGGCATTACCTATTGAAATACACTTAACCTACTTAAAAATACACATACTCTATGACCCAGCAACATGTTTATCAGTAGATGTGCAAAACTGTTCCCAGAAGCATTATTCATAAAAGCAAGAAACTGAAAGCAACCCAATGTCCAGTAATAGGAGAATGAAAAATTTTTGTAGAATATAGCAATTTTAATGAAATGTAATACAAAAATGAATACAAATGAAATACAGTTAAACTAATGAATAATGGATCCAAAAAACAAATCTATTGAGAAAAGCAAATCATAGAGGTATATAGATGAAATGGCTCCATTTATATGAGTTACAAAACTAGGCAAAACTAAACAATATATTGTTTGAGATACATTTACACATGGTAAAATTATAAAGAAAAGCATAGAATAATTAACACAATTCTATGTAGTGTCATTTTGTAAGATAGGAGGGGGATGCAATTAAGGAGAGGCATGTGAGATTTCAACAATACTAGTGATTTTCTATTTCTGAAACTGGGCATTGGGCACAGGGTTCTTTTATTATTAGTCTTTAACTTGTTCTTGTACATTATGTACATTATTTGTATGTAAGACGTATTTCTCAATTGAGAAATTTTAAAAAGTATATTGAGTGCAAATACATGACTATAGTTATCTCTGCTAAACCAAACTTTATTAGTTTTTGTTTATCATTTCAGTTAGTAAAGATGATTTTAAATCTTCATGCCATTCTTCATTTTATTAATGACTTCCTTGGTTACTCTGTACTTTCCACAAACTGTATAGATGAATGTACTATTTTTAAAATGTGTATCACTGAAAAATCTAGTTATTCAGCATTTTAAAAATTAAATTAATTTATATTCTCCAGCTTTATTGAAATATTGACAATACAACATATTTTGTTTACAAGTTATACAATGTGATTAGTAGATACACATATATATTTCAAAATAATCACCACAATAAGGTTATCTCCATCTCCTCACAGAGAGAGTTTTTTTTTCAAACAAGCATAATAGCTAAGTAATTAAGACAACAGATGCTAGAGAAAGAATGCCTGCATTTTAGTCCTGGCTCTGCCATTTATACTAGTTATGTGACTTACACAAGTTATTAGCCCTCTCACTGTTTCAGTTTCCTCATTTATGAAATGGGGGTAATATTATTTACTCACAGAGTTATTGAGAGAATTAAATTTGTTTCCATATGTAAAGTGCTCAGAATAGTGATTGGCACACAGTAGATGCTATCTAATTTTTACCTAAAATAATTTGCTTCAGTGTCTCTGATTACATTTCTGATTCCATGAAAACTAGATTTATTCTAAGGTAAGAACACTGGAGCTGCAATACAAAATCCTGGCTTTGTTTTGAACTACCTGTGTCATCTTGAGCTATATAATCTCACTGTTACATGTGTCAATTTCCTCATCCATAAAATATGGGAGTTAAGCTCAATTGCATCTTTGATCTTTTCTAGCAATCAAAATTTTGATTCCTTGAAGGTATTTTTAATACTTCCTAGAAAAGAAAAAAAATACATTCTTTCTGAAATCAGGTTTCGAAGTATTTGATAGGCCAACATCATTTGGCTTTTTAAAAAAGTGAAGTATAACCACCTATAGAAACATGTGCAAATTATAAGTATACAGGTTATGTAGACACACCCAGATTGCACAGACACCCACTGAAAAAGCTTTCCTTATAACCTGTTTCCATATACCCCCATCCATAGTTGTACCTATTCTTCAACATGATAGAAATGGAATATAATATGCATTTTAATGACTGGCTTCTTTTGCACAATATCATGGTGATTCATCCATGTTACTGTTTCTTAGCAGTGGCCAATTCATTTTTTATTACGGTATTTCTCTGAATGAATAAATTTCACTTTATATATTGTAGTGTTGAAGAACATTTGAGATCATTCTAGATTATGGCTATAAAGCTGCTAAAGTTTTAGAACTTTAGAAAGTTCTTGTACATGTCTTCTGTTTTACATATGAATGAATTTCTGACACACACACACACACACACACACACACCTCTTGGTCTGGAATTGCCAGGTCAAAGGATATGCGTATATTCAAATTTAGTAGACATTGAGTTTCCAGGTGTTACACATCTTTGTTAATACTTAGTATTGTATTTTAAAAATTTTAGCCATTCTGATAATGTGTGTGTAGTTGTATCTAATTGTTTTAATGTGAATTTTTCTGAGGACTGAAGCTGAGATCTTTCCATGTTTATTGACCATTTGGCTATCCTCCTTTATGAGAAGCTAATTCAAATATTTTGCCTTTAAAATAAATCGGTGTGATGGTCTTTTGGATGTGTCATCTGTCTACTGTCCCCAGTTATTCAATCAAACACTAATGTGTTGCTGTGAAGGTATTTTGTAGATGTTATTAAAGTCTATAATCAGTTTGCTTTAAGTAAAGGGGATTATCCTAGATAATCTTAGTGTACCTGAGTCAATCAATTCAAAGACCTCAGAAGCAAGCTTTCTTGAGAGAATACAAAATTCTGCCTGTGAATGGCAACGTTTGTCTATTCCTATGAGTTCCTGCCTTTCCTCTTGGCCTGCCCTAAAAATTTCAGACTTGCCTAGATACCCTCCTCCCCCGACTCCACACACATTTATGTAAGCCAACCTATTGAACTAAATCTTAATATATCTTACTGGTTCTGTTTCTCTGGTTCAAACCTGACTGATATAATTAGGTTGTCTTTTTCTTATTGATTGTAGGAGTTCTTTATAGATTCTGGATATGAGCTCTTTGTTGGTATTATGCATTATAACTATCTTCTTTCAATCTATAGTTTGCTTTTTTAATATCTTAATGGTGTTTTGGATGAAAAAGTTTCAATCTTCTCCTTAATGGTTAGTGCTTTTATGTCTGTGTAAAAAATCCCTGCCCATCCCAAAGTCATAAGCATATTCCCTATGTTATCTTCTAGAAGCATTTCTTTTTCACTTTCCATATTCATATATACAGTTCACTTGGAATTGACTTTTGTGTATGGTGTGAGGTAAGGGTCATTTTACTAATTCCATATAATCATTCAATTGACTCAGCACCATTTAATAAAAAGACAAATATTGGGCTTCCCTGGTGGCACAGTGGTTGAGAGTCCACCTGCCGTTGCAGGGGACACGGGTTCGTGACCCGGTCCAGGAAGATCCCACATGCCGTGCAGTGGCTAGGCCCGTGAGCCATGGCCGCTGAGCCTGCGCATCCGGAGCCTGTGCTCTGCAACGGGAGAGGCCACAACAGTGAGAAGCCCGTGTACTGCAAAAAAAAAAAAAAAAAAAAAAAAAGACAAATCTTTTCTCCCTGCTATGCAGTACCACCTTTGCCAAAAATCAAGCATTCAAATATGTGGGTCTGTTTCTAGACTCTATTCTGTTCCATTGGTGTAAATATCCTGGTGCAAAAAGCATATTGTAGTCAGAGAGAAGGATGTAAATAATTACTGATTTTAGAAATAAGTTATTGATGTTGACCTGGTCCAGAGTATGACAAAAGGAATGGGTACTTGAGGCAGAATGGTAGAGAAATTCATTAGAGGTGAGAAAGGATTGAGAGAGATCAGGGCATTGGATTGTTCATTCACATCAATACTGAATCACCAGTATATTGGCAAAGACTTTTCCAATAAAGAATGACTGTGAACCAGATGCCAAAGTCCTCTTTCAGGGGAAAAATTACTTGAGAGATCAGGAGTTGGCATAGTTGAATGACTTGGGTCTCACGGAAATAGAGTTTTTACTGAGAGTTTTGCTGGAGAGTTCTGGCTAATGGAGAGCAAGATGCCCTCCACAATTGTCAACTCTGGGTACACTGTGAGAATAAAAGTGACCTGGCAAATAGGAGAGTACAAAAAAAATGAATAGATGCTCACTGAACTATAATCCAGTATTAGCAAAGGGTTCATTTGAAATGTTTAATATTTAAATAGTTTTGAAAAAAAAAAGCTTGAATGACTGAACATACAAAGATGTTCAGTAATGTAATACTGAACAGATGTAATCCTGTTAGTATTAGATTTTCCAAGTACAATTACAGTATTAAGAAGTATAGACATGTACAACAAAACAGAGTGGTATTGGCACAAAAACAGACACATAGAACAATGGAACAGAATAGAGAGCCCAGAAATAAACCCATGCACTTATGGTCTATTAACCTACTTCAAAGGAGGCAAGAATGTACAATGGAGAAAAGACTGTCTCTTCCATAAGTGGCACTGGGAAAACTGGACTGCTACATGTTAAAGAATGAAATTAGAACATTCTCTAATACCGTATACAAAAATAAAATCAAAATGGATTAAAGACCTAAATGTAAGACTGGAAACTCCTAGAAGAAAACATAGGCATAATACTCTTTGACAGAAATCATTGAAATATTTTTTTGGCTTTGTCTCCTAAAGCAAAGGAAATAAGAGCAAAAATAAACAAATGGAATCTAATTAAACTTAAAAGCTTTTGCACAGCAAAGGAAACCATCAACAAAATGAAAAGACAACCTCATGAATGGGAGAAAATACTTGTAAATGATATGACCAATAAGGGATTAATATCTAAAATATATAAATAGCTCATACAACTCAACAGCAAAAAACCCAATCAAAAAAAAAAAAAAAAGCAGAAGACCTGCACAGATATTTTTCCAAAGAAGACATATGGATGGCCAACAGGCATGTGAAAAGATGCTCAACATCACTTTAGAATTAGTAGAGAAATGCACATCAAAACCACAATGAAATATGACCTCACATCTGTCAGAATGGCTATCACCGAAAAGTCTACAAATAACAAATGTTGGAGAGGATGTGGAGAAAAGGGAACCCTCATACACTGTTGGTGGGAATGTAAATTGCTGCAGTCACTATGGAAAACAGCATGAAGCTTCCTCAAAAAACTAAAAATAGAACTACTTTCACTCCTCGATATATGTCTGATGAAAGCGAAGACACGAATTTGAAAAGCTACTTCACCCCAATGTTCATAGCAGCATTATTTACAATAGCCAGGATATGGAAGCAGTGCATAATGGAATATTACTCAGCCACAAAAAAGAATGAGATTCTGTCATTTGCAATAACATGGATGGACCTAGAGAGTATTATACTTAGTGAAATAAGCCAGACAGAGAAAGTCAGATACTCTGTTATCATTTATATGCGGAATCTAAAAAATAAAACAAATGAATCTATATAACAAAACAGACTCACAGATGTAGAGAACAAACTAGTGGTTTGAGGGAAGAGGGAATGGGGGAGAGGCAAGACAGGGGTATGGAATTAAGAGATACAAACTACTATGTATAAAATAGATAAGCAACAAGGATATATTGTACAGCACAGGAAAATATAGCCATCATATTCAATAACTTTAAAGTATAATCTATAAAAATATTGAATCACTATGATGTACACCTGAAACTAATATATTGTAAATCAACTATACTTCAATAAAAGCAAAACAATGAACAAAAAAATAAGTATAGACATATATAACAATTTCAATATTTCTATCTCTTTAAAAACATGGCAAAAAATGTTAAAATTCATTACATTTTCCAGTGTTCATCATACAAAGACCCCTAAGAACTATTACCTACTTTGGTTAAATGTTAGAAAAATATTGGTGTTTTAGATTTTATATATATATATATATATATATATATTTCTTTTAGCAGAGAAGGAGATCATAATTTTCATATGTTACCCTTTTATGCTTGAGCTATTGGGAAACTATATTTCCTAATATTTTTCCTGATCAGCTCAGACTCTGATACATGTTCACTTAATAATTATATTTATTTCATAGTTTTAGTAGAAAAACTATGGGACTTGGAGCCATAGATATTTGAATGAAAGTACCATTTTTGCTATTTCCTAGCTCATGACCTTGGGCAATTCTATTTCCTTCTTTGCAAAATGGGGTTTTAAAAAATACTTATTTGTCAGGGTTGCTGTGAGGTTTAAATGAGACAATAATTGTAAAGCACTTAGCACTATAACTGGCACAGAGTAGGAATTCAAGAAAGGCAACCATTATAATTTATTTACCATAATTTCCTTTAAAATATCAAATCTACATGATGCTTTCATTTTCTGGAAGGAGTGTGAAAACTGAAGTTACATTGTGAAGTGGCTGGATAAAAAGAAAATGAAACCTTTTAGTGAGAGAAATAATAGTTAAAAATCTAGGTTTAGATTAAGGTCTTTGCATTTAGCTTCCCATCTGCTAATCTGGCTTGTGTCCATTCAATTCAAGAAAAGACTGGATGCCTACTAAGTGCCAGGCAGTGTTAAAACCTGGGGATAAGGTGAAGAATTATAAAAATAGTCCCTTGTCCTTAAAATTTCATGGTCTAATTGAAGAAGGCTTTAAATAGTTTAAATTTAAACTAACTACCTCATTATATCCTCTTTATATTTATTTATACCTTTGGGAGAAGAAAAGGGTTGCTTTTCTGATGTTTCCCAAGTCTTATCTATTTCTGAATAGGCAATTGATTTCTACTGGTAGGAAAATTTATGGGCCTATAGTCCATTTGCTTAGAGGAAAGTAGCTTCATGAGGCATCAACCAGCTACTAAGGGCAAAGGCATAATATAGAGAATTAATTTTCAAAAATGTTTAAAGGAATGCTATCATTTTTTCTCCATATGAAACCCTACATACATAACAGATAAAAGTAAAGTTGCCACTCTTTTGGAAAGAGAATGAGAGGGGTAGGCACACCTATTATTAGCTTATAACAATTAAATTTAACAAACATTTTAAAGAATAATAAAGAAAAGTATTATAATCACATTTATTCACCTATTTAGAATATTTTAAACAACATTTTTCACTGTGCTTACTTGACAGAAATTTTGACTGTAATATTGGGATAATAACAGAATTTATTTTTAAACTAACAAGAAAAGTCATGGAAAAAATGGAGGTTGGCAAAAGTTTCTAGTTTTAGTTGAGCAAAGGTTGGGTCATTCGCTTAAAAGCAATAGCTACTAGATAGACAAGGGTACAATATTAAGGGTGATAAGTTATTTCTATAAAGCTGTTATTATTTAATATTAATATCTTATAAGGTGCATATTGCCATATCTCAAGAAGAGAAAGTTCACATGAATTTAAAAACTTGTACTTTTTACCTATAAAAATATATAAATTTATTCTTACCAGCGGCCTTTTCATTTTGACCCAGAATATTATGCTGTATTTTCCACAAGGGAACAAATTCTTCTTTAGTAGTTTTAAGAGTCACAGAGGAATGACTTTCTTCATATGCTGGACATCTTTGGGTGTAATATAATGTCCCATCTTGCTGGGCAACCATTTGATTGCCATTTGAATGATTTATTTTTGCTAAAGTTTGGCACTCAGAAGAACAATATGGTAGAGATGGCATCGCAGTGACTAAGTCAGGACAAACATGTGAGAGTGGAAGACTACTTTCTTGATTCCACTGATTTAACTTGTGTTCTGTTGGAAGCACATGTTTTGAATTAACATAGTCACATGTACTGATGTTTTGAGAATTTTCAGGCATTACAGTTTGATACTGAGATACTTGTATATTTTTACAACTTCTAATATTTAATTGAGATTTAGGAGGAGGATGAGGCACAATTAATTTACCCTGAGCTTGTAAAAATGTGTTGGCTTTGCTCGCAGACTGTGGTCGAATAACAGCGCCTTTTCTGTTCGTATATATAAAGCCTGATTGAACTTTAGCAGATCTTGTTCTTCTAATTACTTTTGCTCCACCCTTTTGTGGATTAGTTTTCTGAGTTTTAGAACCACCACTATTTACAGGGGATTTACTTTCCTCTTCTTTTGAGTCTGGCCAGGCTTGTTTAGCAATGTTATAACCTGAAGGTATAAAGCAGTTCAAAGGCACATGGTCTATTCCAGATCCTCCTAAAGCAGTGACATTTTCAGAGATAAAATCATCCTTGGGCTTTTTCTTATCAGCAGAATTCACAGAAGAAGCAGGAATAATACTAGTAATGTTGCTGGCAGCAACACTTTTAGTTTGAATGTGGAATTGTTGAGACCACTGTTGAGTTATTCCTATTCTATTTTTCAGTGAATGATTATCTTCAACATGTTTTTCTGTATCTTCAGTTTCATCAATCCATCTCAGTTTTTTAATAATCTTTGGAATTTCTGCACTTTTCCCTTTTTCTTTTGTTAATTCAATACTATCTCTGATATCTGCTGCTTTTTGATTTCCTAACTTAAAGCCTTGGTTTGTAACCAGTGCCTTAAAATAATCATGTTCATATTTAGATTCTTTCTTTAAAATACTTTTAAGAAACCTCACACCATTTCTCTCATGAATATTGCATTTCATTTTCTTGTGCTGACCAACTAAGTCACAATTAGAAATTATACTATACAATGATGTTGATGCTTCAGCTATTTTCTGTTTTTTATCTTTTGAGTCAGAGTTGTAAGGTATACAGCCAGCTTGAAAATTATCTGAAAATAAAGACAACTCTTCCTCATCACAGTTAGAATATCTTATCTTTTCATCTTTAATGTCTTTCATTTCCCCTAACTTATCAGAACACTGCACTGGGTCAATTTCTTTTATATGTATACTTTTTTTGGGTAAAGGCCTAGCTGATTGTGTATTCGATGGCAAAACTAAAGGTTTTGCCACAGGTACAAATGAAGTGGGTACTGAAGTAGTTCTATTTTCTTGAGTCAATTCAGAATATTTCTCTTGGTCTGAAATTGTTGCCATTTCCTGGGTTGGAGAATCTGGATTGGCCTGGGCTTTGCTGAATTTAAATGTTGGGCTCTCAGTAACTAATGGTCTCTCCCTTTTGAATGATCCAGGATTGGTGTCAGTTGTCCTCATAGCACTAGTTTCAGAGGTCTTTTTGCTTTTTATATCTTTTACAAATATGGGTGGACTATATACAAAGGCTACTGAATTGTTAGCAGTATTTGTGGCTCTTTCCACAGTTCTACTCAGAGCAGATGAATTTTGTTCTTCACTATTAAGACATTTACGTGAAGGTAGAACATTAGGTTTACTTAAAATATCTGAGAAAGGTGTGACAGTCTGAGTGTTTGGATCATCTAAATTTATAAGCCAATTATTTATATATTGAGTTTTAGAGAATGACAGCTTATCTTCATCAAAGCAGCTTAGATTAGTTGATTGAAGATTTGCGGATTTGAGGGAAATAGAATTCTGCTGCTGGATTGATGTAGAAGGCTCCTTATTAAGTTTTAAATATATTTCTTCACATTCCCTAGCCTCAAGACTGTCTATACTTGAGAGGGTTTCAGAATTTGTTATATGATTAACTTCATCACAAAATTTCTGAAAGAAAAAAAAGAACATTGTTTTATAGCTTAGAAAATTTTAAGTGCCAAAATTAATGATTCAACACACCATTGTTACTGAGCCCAATTCTATTTGGCATATAAAATAGAGTAGTACGACTACAAACCGTATAGGTATATAAATAATCTATATCCCTGGAGTAGTCCTCAGAGTGAAAAAGAGGGAGCCAACAAAGACTTACAATAAAGTGTGTGTGCCTTAATTTCTTCACCTTAAAGTATTGATAATTACTTAATTATCCTAGCCATAGTTATAGCTTAAAAAATAATTTTGCTATTGCTATTCCATTCAGAGAATGGAGTTTCTTGAAGATTTCATAATGGCATGTGAAATTCTGAAAAATAGTAATTTACAAATGGTATGTTTTTCCTGAAACCTTCACTGGACGTGAACGAGGCTCCTAAAAGCCCTATGACTCTAATATGAGCTTCCTATTGGTCAGGCTACATCTTTTTATAAAAGTTAATCTCATGGTCTGTATAATAGCGTTCTCAACTCTGGCTGCATATTAGAACCACATAAGAAGCTTTGTAAAAACATGCCAGGTCCTGCTGATTGAATACTTGGATGGGGTCCAGGTACTGGTGGTATTATTATTATTTTTAAATTCCCCAGGTAACTCTAATGTGGATTTAGGATTGATTTTAATGACTCGTTTTTGGAGATTTAGCACAGTAATAATTTCTATGAATTCCTTACATGTTCTTATCGCTACTTCAATGAAATTTCATGGAAATTATCAGTTTTTAATAAAATTTCATGATCACTTCAAAGTATAGTCAATGTTTAAAACTATTTCTAATTTCTCACATATATGACATATGTTTAGAATGCATTAATCTGTATCACATATGTAGAAATAAATTCAAGAAGACTTTAAATTGTTAATCTAGTCAAGAAGACTCAAAGAAAATTAGTTCCCTTAAAATTTTAGAAAATTTAAATATTTTGGTATTAAACAAAAATTTATTATTTTTATAGCCCCCCAAATAAACTGAGAAACCAACGAAATCAGTTACATATAAAATATTTTACTTTGTATAGTTCATGCTTATTGATATATTATTGTGAAATGTTTAGAAAATGATTCATAAGAGTTTGTTATTACTAGCATTTACTCCCTGCCTGTCACATCCTTCAGTACTGTGATATCTTTTTAAAGAGATTGTCACTCTACCTAACTAGAACAAATCAAAGCACAGCTTCTTCAGTGCCTGTTTTTGGAATTGAGTTGTATTAATTGATAATGAGGCTCCTAAAACCTCTATGACTCTAATATGAATTTCTTTGAGATTGCATCTAATGAGATATAGAAATCTGGGTTAGAAGGTCCTTCTAGCTGTAAGTGTGATGTTCATGGCTTTAAGATTTCTCTTCGCATATGTCTGTGATGGCTTCATTTCCCAAAGCACCTCAGAAGAAATTCATCAACTTCTGATTTCACTAAATTATACTATTTTTTCCCTCAGAAATTTTCTTATACTAAAAAGTGAAACATTATGATCAGCTTCAAGTTTTGCTTGTAAGTTACTGATAAAAACTGTACTAGACTTAACATGCCTTGTGTTTTAGTCTTTAAATCAACTTTATTGAGATATACTTATCTACAATAAAATGCACTCATTTAAAATGTATAGTTCGAAACCATCATACTGAAATATTTTAGAACCTTTCCATCTGTTGAAATTTCCATCATGCTTCTTTGTAGTCAATACTTACCCATTAACAACCACTAATCTGTTTTCTGTCACTATAGATCTGAGTTTTCATCTGTTATCATTTTCATTCTGCCTGAAAAATTTCTGGGAGCATTTCTTATAGTGCAGATACTGGTGGTGGTGTTCAGCTGATGTTTGTTTGAAAATGCCTATTTTGCCTTCATTTTAGAAGGACATTTAGAAGGACATTTTAGTTAGATATAGATTATAAGTTGGTCATATGTTTTTTTCTCAGAACTTTAAAAATATTGTTTCACTGTCTTCTGGCTTGAAATTAGTATGGTCCATCTTATCTTTGTTCACCTGCACATAATACATCTTCCCCCCCCCCCAGCTTAATCTAATTTTCATGTGCTTTTATGAAGGGTGTGTGCGCACATGCACATGGGTGCACACTTATCCTTCTTGGAGTTTGTTGAGCTTCTTTGATTTGTGGATTCATAGTTTCATCAAGTTTGAAACATTTTCAGCCACTGTTTTCTTTAAAGGTTCCCTCTACCCCTTGTGAGATTTAAATTAAATGTATGTTAGATTTAGATATTGTTCCTCAGGTCACTAACATTTTGTTATATATTTTTTCCGTCTTTTTTCTCCCAATGCTTCAGTTTGGATGATTTCGGTCCACTGATCTTTTTGTCCATAATGCCTGCTCTGTTAAGTCCATCCAGTGTAATTTTAATCTCAGATAATATGTTTTCAGATCTAGAAGTTCTATTTGGTTCTTCCAAAAATTCCATTTTCATTATGTTCATTTTTCTTTAATTCCTTGAAAATATTTAAAAAGTTATTTTAAATTCTTGCCTAATAATTCTGTTATCTCTGTCATTTATGTGTCTGATTATATTGGCTAATTTTTCTCCTGGTTATGGGCCATACAGGTTTCTGCTTTTTCATATGTCTAGTAAGTTCTGATTGAGTGTTGGACGTTGTGAACATTATGCTGAATGTTTAGATGTCAATCTTCTTTAGAAAGGGTTGGGTTTTTTTTTGACAGGTAGTTGGAATACCTGTGGAATTTTTTTAGGCTTTTCCAGAGGACATGTACAGGTAAAAAGCTTATGTAATCTTAGGGCTTACCTCATTTGTTTCCCTTATTTTTAGTGATCATATCTTATACTACCTGTTCTATACTGTCTAAAAATAATTGTTTCATATTATTTATTCAGAATTATAGAATTATAGGCAGGAAGGCACTTCATCATAGCCAGAAGTCTCCTGCTTCGCTTTTCTAGTCTTGCCATAATTGCTCAGTTATTGGATAAATTAGGCCAAGGTTATGAATTTAATCTTGATATCAGCCTACTAAGAATCTCATAACTGTGTGTAATTACTCATAAAAAATAAAGTGCATGAATATTTCAGGAAATGTAGTATGAACTCCATGCTCATTTGTGGGAAAAACCAAAGTAAATACCATATTAGAGTCAGAATAGAGACGCCATTTCTAGCTAATTGTGCCATATTTTCATTAAGAACCTTATGTCCATATGTATTATAATTTTCAAGTTGCTTTTTATAATCCAGTCTTTAATAATGTTACTTATATTACATTATACTTTCAAATAGCTTTCATGTTTTTCAGAAAATAGCATCCATAAAGCATATTTTTCTAAATATGAGAGATGGAAAAATAAGAATAAAAGCAGAGAGAAAAATGGAGTAAAAGGTTAAAAAAATATTAAAAACTTATTTCATTAGTATCTGTGATGAATTTGTGCTGATTCATCTAAACACACCCTTGGCTAGTGGTATACATTTCTTTAGTGGAGAACACTGCAAAAATGGGACAGAATTATTGCTAGATATTAAAATATTAATAATGTATTTAGAGTTTCATACTTGCAAACTGCTTAGATGCTGATCTTCTAGGAGTTTCTGAGTTTCCTCCAGTTTAAGCTGGAATGCATCTTTGTTAGTAGTCAAGTTTGCCTTGCTGTTTTCCTTCATTTCTTTATCAGAATTGATTTTGGATAGATGTTTCTGATGCTTGTGATCATTTTTTGACAATGATGAAGGCAAGGAATTATCTATGACTCTGTGAACCATACATAAAAAATGTTTAGTACATTTAAATAAAGTTAGCATACATATGATATATTCATATGTATGTGTGTGTGTGTGTGTGTGTGTGTGTGTGTGTGTCCAGATAATCACATATAAGGATATTGGAGAAATATATAGACATATTAGAATGGGAATTTCAAGGAGTCAACAGTAGAATAAAAGTGGATGTGAGATTACAGTGCCAATAAAGCACTCCGTCTTCATGTAGGAATATCCAATTATTCATGGCTCTGATTATTAAATCCTATTCCTCTATCTACTGTTTGGGATAGATATAGAAGTAATTCCTGTAGATGTATAGAGTTAGTCCTCAGCTCTTTAAGAGAATTCCTATCTGGATAATGATATGCTGCATACCCTTAGTTCTGAGTTGATGTCATGGATGGTAGGTATCCCTATAACCCTAATAGAGTTGGTTGAAGATTCAAGCAGATAGAAAATAAAATTTCTTGTTAGGGTAGACAGGAATTTCCATCTAACTTTACTAGTTTTGGAAGCTTGGATTTTATTGCATGGAGAAGAGTGTACATATTTATTTTCAGTTGTACCACAAATATAAGCATGGTTTTCATGCCACAGAGGGGGCTACCTTTATTTTTAGTGTGTTAAAGTGCCATCCGCAAATTATTAGTGGATGACATCATCTTCTTTTAGAATTTCACATCTTCTGGAAACTTATAGCATGTAACATTTCAATATATGTACAAAGTGAAAAGAAAAGAACAAAGGAATAATTTCTTTTTTGGGGGTGAAGTATATCAAATAGCTGACTGCTGTTGCATTAGGGGCAGTAGTGAGAACCCCAAGGGTATTTATTCCCAATTCATTGGAATTATTCCCAGTTCAATGAGGATTCAAATGTTTTGGAAGGTGACACTTGGCCACATGTGACATATATCTATCTCCAATACCCATATATATCTTTATTTGGACAGACTGGAATAGTCAAAGTCAATGATTACTAGATTCCTGACTATCATTTTTGTGACCACAGAGGGATCAACAAGAGCAAAAAGGTACCTAACACAAGTTCCTGAACACTGAGAATATGTTTCTCTCTCTTGGTTTTAGGTTTCCTACTCTTATACTCTTACATATTCCTTCCTCTTCAGTCACCCTTCCCAAATGAAGTATTGCTAAATCTACAAAATACCTAATAAACTAATTTTTTTTTACCTTTAAGGTTGTCATCTGTCAACTTTTTCTTCTCTATTTCTTTCTTCTCTACTCCACTTGCTTCTCTTCTCTTCTCTACTTTCAATTCGTGAGGAGGGTTGAAGGAATGGATAGGAATAAAAGGAGATGGGGAGGTAGAAAGAGAGGAAGAGTGAAGCATGGGAAGAAGAAATCATAAAGGAAGAAGAAACAGGAGGAATTAGAGGCGGGAAATCTAAATTTGTTGGAGGCAAATACAGAGAGGGAGATGAATGCAAAGGAGAGGAAAAAGGGATAAATGAAAGCGGTAAGAATGGAGAGGTAGAAGTGGAAGGTGAAGGAGAGGAAAAAACAGATGAGGAGGAAGGAAACTGTACAGAGGATGAAGAAGAGGATATGGAAGTAGAAGATGAAGACAAAGAAGAGGATGGAGAATGACAGGGAGGTGGATGGGAGAAAACTGTTGTAGGTGGATGATCTACAAAGGCCTGGGGCAGATTTGATAATGTTATGGTTTGTGGAACAGATTGCTGGACTGACTGAAAATGATCTAAGCTAGCAGGATATTCAGGCAATGGAGTGATAGAAGAAAGAGTGGGGATAGGTTGATGAGGGGGATGACTGGACAAACAGGAAGGCTTCAAAACTGGGAGACCTTCCAAAGGGTTTGGGGAAACAATCAGTTGAGCTGGAAGGGAATGATGAACAAGGGCCGGCATTAGAGTGGTTGGGGTAGAACGTTGTGCTGGAAGGAAATGTTTGGGTCTGAAAGTTTTGTAAAATAACTTACTCTGTGAGTCAGAATCAGGAATGACTGGTGAACCTCGGGGTGGGTGGGGTAAATAGGAATTGGGCAGAAGGAATTGGGGCTGGTAGACGAGGGAAACTGCTAGAAAAGCTGGAAGTAACTGGGGCTGGAGGGCGAGGAAGATATTTGATTGGGTAGGACAGTAATGGGGCTGGTAAGAAGTTCTTTGGAAGAGTAGAAGGGACAGATGGACAGATAGGCAGGGTATGGGGCTGGTGGGTGGGAGAAACAGTTGGATAGCTAGGAAGAATTTGGGAATGGTGGGACAGCAATGGGGCTCTTAAAGGAGACAGCTGATTAGGTAAGAGGGGATCAGGTATGGAGACAGCTGGACAGGCAGGAATGGATCTGCACAGGTGGAAAAGCATTTGAACAGGAAGTAGAGAGACAGCCTTATTAAGATGGTTTTTTGATTTATTGGGCTGCCTCGAGGCTTTCAATTCATATTATGTTTTGTTCTGAGGGTCCATGCATGATGTTCTTCTGATCACCCAGTGTCCTCTCATGAGCTGAGAAATGTACATAGCCTACTTATTCAGGTTCCTCTTTCTCATTCCTTGCTCTTAGAGTATTTTCACCTCTCAGAAGTCTGATAGTCATACAGATAATGAATATGGGCTAGAAAATCTGGTTTAAAGTACTGGTACAAAGGGCAAAAAGAGGTCAAATAGATTACTGCTTAGCTCTGGTCAGATTTCTCAGGGTAGCCTGTGGTTCAGGATCAACTGTCTCACCACAAATACATGGATATTGGAGATAGATATCTAATAACATCATTTTAAAGTATAAAAATATGGGGAAAATATAGCTTATTTTACCCTACATCTACCAGAAGAACGGTCAAGTACATTATCTTTGTGATAAGGATTTGGTTGTGATGGAAGGCTTTTATTTTATTAGTCATTTATTAATATTCTTATATCTCATTATTTCCTAAGTAGCTTTTATTTTCATATGGACATAAGTCTCTGATTTTTCTTGAGGCTTAAGCATTGAATGCCCTCCATTTTTTTCATACAACTTTTTTTCTCCTTTAGATTATCACATTACAACATCTTAAATTATTTTAATCTACAACTAATATTTTCTACATTAGAACAATCATTTGTGAGTACTGATATACCTCCCCTTCTTTGGAAGCTCCCTGTTTCTTGACATTACTTTATTCTCTAACACATTTTAGGCTTATATTGTACAGAAAATGTATTTTTAATGTGACAATAGCTTATAAGTATTTGTAGTTTAATTATATTTTCAATAACAGTACATATAAATATTTCTATTAACCTAATACTTGATCTTTAATATTCCAAGCTGTCATATTTATAGTATAGCATTTTATAGTTTACAAAGCATTTTCACATACATGATTTAATACTGTTAGTTATCTGTGGAGAGGAGTTCAACTTTTAAATAAGTAAACAATAGTGTTCTCTCTATAAATTATATACATTTGTTTTCCAAACACATAAAATTTATGTGTGTGTATGTATAGGTAGATATAAATATCATGAAGTCATAGTCATAATAGTATATTACAATAACAACTGAAAACTATGTATTCTAATTTAGAATGGAGATAATTTCTCATAAAACAAAGTTGATATAATGGTCCTAGCAAGATTTGGTATAATAACTATATGTTTGTTTGCTACAGGGAAATCAAAATTGTCTGACGCGTTATCTCTTCTAAGACTTTAAGGAAGTCTTAGAAGAGACATTGTTGAACAAAAAAGTCTATCTTTTCATTCATAATGCAAAAGAGCTTTTTTAATTGAAAATGTCTGATAACACAAAGGGTAATAATGCACAGAAAAAGAAATCTAATAGTGAAGAAAACCTGTATACAAAAATGCACATTACTTCTATACTAAATGATTTGGAATTTTTTATCACTCTAAATTCCCCTTGACCCTAACCCCCCATCCCCACTAATTGTCTGTCATCTTCCTTTTCAGATAAAACTTTCCACAGAGTACTCTAAAATTATACTGTGTTCACTGCCACAACTTCCATTTGATCCTTAACTTACTGCTATCTGGCTTCTACCTCTACTGTTCCAATGTACTGCTTTTGCTAGCGATTAACTAATTGACCTAATTGCAGACCTAGACACTTCTTGACCACTATCTTTCCTGACTTTAGTTCCCTTTATTTCCATATCATCATACATTTCTGGTTATTTTCTGACTTCTCTGGTTGTTTCTTCTCAGGGTCTTTTTGAGCTCTTCTTTCTTTGCTTGGATATGCTGGAATTTTTGAGAGTTATGTCATCCTCTTCTTTGCTTATATATCCATACTCTGTGTAATCTTATTTATACTGTCTGTGTGATCTTATCTGTATCTGTATCTGAGTGAAGGGTTAACAAAATCCATCCTCTGTGGACCAATTCAACTTTGGGTTAATTTTCTAACTCTGTTCCCTGGATTACTAGCAGGACTTGAACTGTGTTTCAGGCACATTGACTATGTAAAAAATGACCCTTTATTGGTAAACTCTATCTGTACTCGGACAACTGTGAATAAATCATAGATACCTGGTAGGAAGCTATAGCTTTAGGTTTCCCTGAGTGTGGTAATTCTTATAACTGGACATATCTCTTGCATGGAAACTATTCATATAGAGCCATTACAAGAAATATTGGCTTCTGTTTGGAACATGGGATTTCTAACCCAGGGTGGCTGTCTGCTCATTGTGATGTCATCACTTGTGGGAATAGGGGCACAGCAAAGATCAGCACTTTGACTGTTTTGTGGCATGCCATGAGAAGTCCTCCTGTTGAAGAATGTTGCCTATCGACATGCAATGTTTTATGTCTTCTAATTGAGGCAAACCTGGTCTATTGTAGTCATGGGAGTTTGATTGTTTAGCTGAACCAAGACCCCCACTGGTTGGTATTGAACCATGGCTTTAACTTTATCCATTCATTGACAGCTATCATATCTATATTCACGGCCCAGACATCTTACAAATGAGAAATTGACTCCAGAGTAGCCCATAAGTAACTCAAACTCACAGTTTATCATCATTCTTCCAGTTACTCTCTCCCTTAAACCTCTTTGTACTGAATGGTCCTTATTTTGTTACATGGTTTCACTATCCATTAACTGACCAAACTCCATCTCCAGAGTCATCCTTGATTCCTCCCATTCACTTTTCAGTTCTTAAAAAATTACCAAATCACATTGATTCTACCTCCTAAACAGGTCTTAAGAAGCCATTGTTTTCATTAAATAAAGTACCATTTTATCTGATTTTCCCACTTTTAGTCTTACCTTACTCTTTCTCATTCTGGCAATATTTCTAAAATGTAAATGTTATATGCTTTCTTCAAATTTTTCAGCAATTGTTTTTAGGACAAACTCCTTAACAAGGCTCTTCATGATTTAACTCATGGTTTCCTTTCTAAACAACCTAACTGCCTACAATTTCTCACTGTACACACTAGACAAAATGAACTACCTATGAACTTATGGTTACCAGCGGGGAAGGGTGGGGTGGAGGGATAGACTTGGGATTGACATGTATGCACTACTTTATTTAAAATAGATAACCAACAAGGACCTACTGTATAGCACAGGGAACACTGCTCAATATTCTGTAATAACCTAAATGGGAAAATAAATTGCAAAAGAATAGATACATGTATATGCATGACTGAATCACTTTGCTGTACATCTGAAACTAACACAACAATGTTAATCAACTATGCTCCAATATAAAATAAAATAAAATTAAAAACAAACAAAAAACCCCACAAAATGAACGACCTACTTTCAGCTCCCTTAATACAACATGTCCTTTCATAGCTTCTTTCCTTTTCATGCACTACTTGTTCCCTCTTTCTGGAGTTCCCTCTTTCTGAAGTTCCCTCTCAATGTCTCTGATGAATATCTTTCTCATCTATTAAACTTCAGGTCAAGTTTATATCCTCTGAGAAGTTTTCATTATGCCAGTGATGTTTCTGTATTCAAAGTATTTATTGAATACCTCCAACATGCATAGCACTGAGCTAAGCAGTGTAAGATTTAGCCATTGTTCTCTACAATACTACAATCTGGTTGGGGAGACATAAGTACACATAAAAATTGAGCAACATACACAATCAGGACTTTAAAATTTATTTCCATAGCCTTGACCTCTTGTTTCATCTTAGGTCAAACTGGTTTTATACATTTCTACTTGGATATTTACTCCCTAAACTCAGAAGGCTCAAATGACGTTTAATAATATCTTGCCAAACCTGTACGTTTTCATTACATTCTTTTTAATTTTTAAATTCATCAAGTTCCCTCAATTATCAAAGACTCAAAATTTCAGGTTCTTTTGATTTTTCTGTTTTTTTCATTTTCATTATTCCACCATACACCAAAGTCATAATCTAGTCTTTCCATGAAATACCTTTTCCTTCTGTCTTTCTTTTCTATTTCACTACCACCCTTTTAACATAGGTCCTTTTAAACTCATGGCTGGATACCTCTTGATTTTCCTGCACTGTTTTATCCAAACTCCAGTTGTTTTTTTTTTACTATCAAGGGACATTTTATTCTATATGAAACCTATCACATTACTCTTATTTTTTAAAATTAATTTATTTTTTGTTGATCTATAATATTGTGTTAAATTCAGGTATATGGCAACTGATTCAGTATTTTTGCAGATTATGCTCCATTACAGGTAAGATAATGGGCACAATTTCCTATGCTATACAGTATATTCTTATTGTTTATCTATTTTATATATAGTAGTTTGTATCAGCTAATCTCATATCCCTAACTTGTCCTTCCCCCCCTCTCCTCTGGCAACCATAAGTTTGTTTCTCTATCTGTGTGTCTTTATGTTTTGCATGGACATCCATACGTATTATTATTTAGATTTCACATGTAGGTAATATCATACAGTATTTTGTCTTTGTCTGACTTACTTCATTAAGCATTGTATCCTCTAGGTCCATCCATGTTGCTGCAAATGGCAGAATTTCATTCTTTTTTATGGCTGAGTAATATTCCACCACATATATAAAACACATCTTCTTAATCCAATCATCTGGGAACCTGGGATGCTTCCATGTCTTGGCTATTGTAAACGGTGCTGCTATGAACATTGGGGTGCGTGTATGTTTTTGAATTAGTGATTTCATTTTTTCCAGATATATACCCATGAGTGGAATTACTGGATCATACGGTAGTTCTATTTTTAGTTTTTTGAGGAATCTCCATACTGTTTCCCATGGTGGTTGCACCAGTTTACATTCCCACCAATAGTGTACTAGGGTTCCCTTTTCTCCACATCCTCTTCAATATTTGTTATTTGTATACATTTTGATGATGGCCATTCTGACAGGTGTAAGGTGATACGTCATTGTGGTTTTGATTTGCATTTCTCTACTAAGTCGAAAGTGATGTTGAGCATCTTTTCATATGCCTGTTGGCCATCTGTATGTCTTCTTTGGAAAAACATCCATTCAGGTCTTCTGTCTGTTTTTTGATTGGGTTGTTTCTTTTTGCTGTATTGAGTTGAGTTGTATGAGCTGTTTATATATTTTTGCTATTAACCCCTTACCCCTTGTAAAAAATATTTACAAATATTTTCTCCCATTGAGTAGGTTGTCTTTTTGCTTTGTCTATGGTTTCCTTTGTTGTGCAAAGGGTTTTATGTTTAATTAGATCCAATCTGTTTATTTTTGCTCTTATTTCCTTTGCTTTAGGAGACAGATCCAAAAAAATATTGCTATAATTTACATCAAAGAGCATTACCCTTACGTTTTCTTCTAGTTTTATGGTTTCCAGTCTTACATTTAGGTCTTTAATCCATTAAGAGTTTATTTTTGCATACAGTGTTAGAGAATGTTTTAATTTCATTCTTTTACATGTAGCTGTCCAGTTTTCCCTGGACTATGTGTCTTTTCTCCGTTGTATATTCTTGCCTCCTTTGTCATTGGTTAATTGACCATAAGTGTGTGGGTTTATTTCTGGGCTCTCTGTTCTGTTCCATTCCATTAATCTATGTGTCTGTTGTTGTGCCAATACCACGTTGTTTTGATTACTGTAGCTTTGTAGTATAGTCTGAAGTCTGGGAGGGTTATGCCTCTAGCTTTGTTCTTTTTACTCAGGATTGCTTTGGCAATTCAGCATCTTTTGTGATTCTATATAAGTTTTAGGATTATTTGTTCTAGTTCTATGAAAAATGTCATGGGTATTTTGATAGAGAGTGCTTAAATCTGTAGATTGCTTTGGGTAGTATGTCTATTTTAATAATATCACTCCCTCCAACCCAAGAGCATGGGATATCTTTCCATTTTTTTGGATCATCTTCAATTTCCTTTATCAGTGTTTTATACTTTTCAGAGTACAGGTCTCTCACCTCCTTGGTTAAGTTTATTCCTAAGTATTTTATTTTCTTATGTGATTATAAACAGGATTGTTTACTTTCTCTTTCTGATATTTCATTACTAGTGTATAGAAAGACAACAGATTTCTGTATATTATTCTTGTATCCTGCAACCTTTCTGAATACATCAGTTCTAATAGTTCTTCGGTGGAGACTTTAGGGTTCTCTATATAGAGTGTCATGTCATCTGCAAATAGTGACAGTTTTACCTCTTCCTCTTAAAATCTGCATATATTTTATTACTTTTTCTTGTCTGATTGCTGTGGTTAGGACTTCCAACACTATGTTAAACAGAAGTAGCAAAAGTGGGCATTCTTGTCTTGTTCCTGATTTTAAAGAAAAACTTTCATTTTTCATAATTGAGTATGATTTGGCTGTGGGTTTGTCATAAATGAACTTTATTATGTTGAGATATGTTCCCTCCATACAAACTTTGATGAGAGTTTTTATGATAAATATTGAATTTTGTTAAATATTTTTTCTGTATCTATAGAGACAATCATAATTTTTATCTTTCCTTTTCTAAATGTGGTGGATCCTAGTGATTGATTTGTGAATGTGAACAACTCTTGTGACCCTGGAATAAATCCAACTTGATCATGATATATGATCCTTTTTATGTATTGTTGGATTCAGTTTGTGAATATTTTGTTGAAGATTTCTGCATCTATATTCATCAAAAATACTGGCCTGTAATTTAATTTCTTTGTAGTGTCTTTGCATGGTTTTGGTATCACAGTAAGTGTGGCCTTGTAGAATGAATCTGGGAGTGTTCTATCCTCTTAAAGTTTTGGAATAGTTTGATTAGGACAGTTATTAGTTCTTCTTTATACATTTGATAGAATTCCCCTGTGGAGCTGTCCCATCCTGGAATTTTGATTGCTGGGAGTCTTTTTTTAATTGCAAATTTTATTTCACATCTAGTGACTGGTCTGTTCAAATTGTCTGTTTCTTCTTGACTCAGTTTTTGTAAGCTCTATGTTTGTAGAAATTTGTCCATTTCTTCTAGGTTGTCCAGTTTGTTGGCTATAACTGATCATAGTATTCTCTTATGGTTTTATTTTTTTTAACATCTTTATTGAAGTATTATTGCTCTACAATGGTGTGTTAGTTTCTGCTTTATAACAAAGTGAATCAGTTATACATATACATATGTTCCCATATATCTTCCCTCTTGCGTCCCTCTCTCTCTCACCCTCCCTATCCAAACACTCTAGGTGGTCACAAAGCACCGAGCTGATCTCCCTGTGCTATGTGGCTGCTTCCCACTAGCTATCTATTTTACGTTTGGTAGTGTATATATGTCCATGCCACTCTCTTTGGCACAGCTTACCCTTCCCCATCTGCATATCCTCAAGTCCATTCTCTAGTAGATCTGTGTCTTTATTCCCTTCTTGCCCCAGGTTCTTCATGACCTTTTTAATTTTTTTTCTTAGATTCCATATATATGTGTTAGCATACGGTATTTCTTTTCCTTTTTCTGACTTACTTCACTCTGTATGACAGACTCTAGGTCCATCCACCTCACTATAAATAACAATTTCGTTTCTTTTTATGGCTGAGTAATATTCCATTGTATATATGTGCCACATCTTCTTTATCCATTCATCCATTGATGGACACTTAGGTTGTTTCCATCTCCTGGCTATTGTAAATAGAGCTGCAATGAACATTTTGGTACATGACTCTTTTTGAATTATGGTTTTCTCAGGGTATATGCCCAGTAGTGGGATTGCTGGGTCCTATGGTAGTTCTACTTTTAGTTTTTTAAGGGACCTCCATACTGTTCTCCATAGTGGCTGTACCAATTCACATTTCCACCAGCAGTGTTCCCTTTTTTCCACACACTCTCCAGGATTTATTGTTTCTAGATTTTTTGATGATGGCCATTCTGACCAGTGTGAGATGATATCTCATTGTAGTTTTGATTTGCATTTCCCTAATGATTAATGATGTTGAGCATTCTTTCATGTGTTTGTTGGCAGTCTGTATATCTTCTTTGGAGAAATGTCTGTTTAGGTCTTCTGCCCATTTTTGGATTGGGTTGTTTTTTTGTTATTGAGCTGCATGAGCTGCTTGTAAATTTTGGAGATTAATCCTTTGTCGGTTGCTTCATTTGCAAATATTTTCTCCCATTCTGAGGGTTGTCTTTTGGTCTTGTTTATGGTTTCCTTTGCTGTGCAAAAGCTTTGAAGTTTCATTAGGTCCCATTTGTTTATTTTTGTTTTTATTTCCATTTCTCTAGGAGGTGAGTCAAAAAGGATCTTGCTGTGATTTATGTCATAGAGTGTTCTGTCTATGTTTTCCTCTAAGAGTTTGATAGTTTCTGGCCTTACATTTAGGTCTTTAATCCATTTTTAGCTTATTTTTGTGTATGGTGTTAGGGAGTGATCTAATCTCATACTTTTACATGTACCTGTCCAGTTTTCCCAGCACCACTTATTGAAGAGGCTGTCTTTTCTCCACTGTATATTCCTGCCTCCTTTATCAAAGATAAGGTGACCATATGTGCATGGGTTTATCTCTCATCTTTCTATCCGGTTCCATTGATCTATATTTCTGTTTTTGTGCCAGTACCATATTGTCTTGATTACTGTAGCTTTGTAGTATAGTATGAAGTCAGGGAGTCTGATTCCTCCAGCTCCAGTGTTTTTCCTCAAGGCTGCTTTGGCTATTCGGGGTCTTTTGTGTCTTCATACAAATTTTAAGATTTTTTGTTCTAGTTCTGTAATAAATGCCATTGGTAATTTGATAGGGATTGCGTTCAATCTGTAGATGGCTTTGGGTAGTATAGTCATTTTCACGATGTTGATTCTTCCAATCCAAGAGCATGGTTTATCTCTCCATCTGTTTTTATCATCTTTAATTTCTTTCATGAGTGTCTTATAGTTTTCTGCATACAGGTCTTTTACCTCCTTAGGTAGGTTTATTCCTAGGTATTTTATTTTTTGTGTTGTAATGGTAAATGTGAGTGTTTCCTTAATTTCTCTTTCAGATTTTTCATCGTTAGTGTATAGGAATGCAAGAGATTTCTGTGCATTAATTTTGTATCCTGCAACTTTACCAAATTCATTGATTAGCTCTAGTAGTTTTCTGGTGGCATCTTTAGGATGCTCTGTGTATACTATTATGTCATCTGCAAACAGTGACACTTTTACTTCTTCTTTTCCAATTTGTATTCCTTTTATTTCTTTTTCCTCTCTGATTGCCGTGGCTAGGACTTCCAAAACTATGTTGAATAATAGTGGCAAGAGTGGACATTCTTGTCTTATTCCTGATCTTAGAGGAAATGCTTACAGTTTTCACCATTGAGAATGATGTTTTCTGTGGGTTTGTCATATATGGCCTTTATTATGCTGTGGTAGGTCCCCTGTATGCCTACTTTCTGGAGAGTTTTTTTATTATATATCGGTGTTGAATTTTGTCAAAAGCTTTTTCTGCATCTACTGAGACGATCATATGGTTTTTATTCTTCAATTTGTTAATATGGTGTATCACATTGATTGATTTGTGTATATTGAAGAATCCTTGCATCCCTGGGATAAATCCCACATGATCATGGTGTATGATCCTTTTAATGTGTTGTTGGATTCTGTTTGCTAGTGTTTAGTTGAGGATTTTTGCATCTATATTCATCAGTGATATTGGTCTGTAATTTTTTTTTTTTTTGGTAGTATCTTTGTCTGTTTTTGGTATCAGGGTGATGGTGTTCTCATAGAATGAGTTTGGGAGTGTTCCTTCTTCTGCAAGTTTTGTGAAGAGTTTGAGAAGAATAGGGGTTAGCTCTTCTCTAACTGATAGAATTCACCTGTGAAGTCATCTGGGTCCTGGACTGTTGTTTGGAAGATTTTTAATCACAGTTTCAATTTCATTACTAGTGATTGGTCTGTTTATATTTTCTATTTCTTCCTGGTTCAGTCTTGGAAGTTTGTACCTTTCTAAGAATTTGTCCATTTCCTCCACGTTGTCCATTTTACTGGCATAGAGTTGCTTGTAGCAGTCTCTTAGGATGCTTTGTATTTCTGCGGTGTCTGTTGTAACTTCTCCTTTTCCATTTCTAATTTTATTGATTTGAGTCCTCTCCCTCTTTTTCTTGATGAGTGTGGCTAATGGTTTATCAATTTTGTTTATCTTCTCAAAGAATCAGCTTTTAGTTTTATTGATCTTTGTTATTGTTTTCTTTGCTTCTATTTCATTTATTTCTGCTCTGATCTTTAGGATTTCTTTCCTTTTACTAACTATGGGTTTTGTTTGTTCTTCTTTCTCTAGTTCCTTTAGGTGTAAGGTTAGATTGTTTATTTGAGATTTTTCTTGTTTCTTGAGGTAGGCTTTCATTGCTATAAACTTCCCTCTTAGAACTGCTTTTGCTGCATCCCATAGGTTTTGAATCATCGTGTTTTTGTTGTAATTTGTCACTAGATATTTTTTAATTTCCTCTTTGATTTCTTCAGTAATCTCTTGGTTATTTAGTAACGTATTGTTTAGCTTCCATGTGTTTGTGTTTTTTACAGTTTTTCTCATGAAATTGACTTGTAATCTCATAACATTGTGGTCAGAAAAGATGCTTGATATGATTTCAGTTTTCTCAAATTTACTGAGGCTTGATCTGTTACCCAAGATGTGATCTATCTTCGAGAATGTTCCATGTGCATTTGAGAAGAAAGTGTAATATGTTTTTTTTGGATGGAATGTCATATAAATAGCAATTAAATCTATCTGGTCTATTGTGTCATTTAAAGCTTGTGTTTCCTTATTAATTGTCTGTCTGGATGATCTCTCCATTGGTGTAAGTGAGGTGTTAACGTCCCCCACTATTATTGTGTTACTGTTGTTTTCCTCTTTTATAGCTGTTAGCAGTTGCCTTATGTATTGAGGTGCTTCTATGTTGGGTGTATATATATTTACAGTTGTTCTATCTTCTTCTTGGATTCATCACTTGAACATTATGTAGTGTCCTTCATTGTCTCTTGTAACATTCTTTGTTTTAAAGCCTATTTTATCTGAAATGAGTATTGCTACTACAGCTTTCTTTTGACTTCCATTTGCATGCAATATCTTTTTCCATCCCTTCACTTTCAATCTGTATGTGTCCCTAGGTCTGAAGTGGGTCTCTTTTAGACAGCATATATATGGGTCTTGTTTTTGTATCCATTCAGTGAGCCTGTGTCTTTTGGTTGCAGCATTAATCCATTCACGTTAAAAGTAATTATCCATACATATGTTCATATTACCATTTTCTTAATTGTTATGGGTTTGTTTTTGTAGGTCCTTTTCTTCTTTTGTGTTTCCCACTTAGAGAATTTCCTTTAGTATTTGTTTCAAAGCTCGTCTGGTGGTGCTGAATTGTCTTAGCTGTTGCCTGTCTGTAAAGCTTTTGATTTCTCCTTTGAATCTCAATGAGATCCTTGCTGGGGAGAGTAATCTTGGTTTCAGATTTTTCCCTTTCATCACTTTAAGTGTATCATGCCACTCCCTTCTGGCTTGTAGAGTTTCTGCTGAGAAATCAGCTGTTAACCTTATGGGAGTTCCCTTGTATGTTATTTTTCATTTTTCCCTTGTTGCTTTCAATAAGTTTCCTTTGTCTTTAATTTTTTGTAAATTTGATTACTATGTGTCTTTGCGTGTTTCTCCTTGGGTTTATCCTCCTTGGGACTCTCAGTGCTTCCTGGACTTGGGTGGTTATTTCCTTTCCCATGTTAGGGAAGTTTTCGACTATAATCTCTTCAAATATTTTCCTGGGTCCTTTCTCTCTCTCTTCTCCTTCTTGGACCCCTGTAATTAGAATGGTGGTGTATTTAATGTTGTCCCCAAAGTCTCTTAGGCTGTCTTCATTTCTTTTCATTCTTTTTTCTTTATTCTGCTCTGCGGTAGTTATTTCCACTATTTTATCTTCCAGGTCACTCACCCATACTTCTGTCTCAGTTATTCTGCTATTGATTCCTTCTAGTGTATTTTTCATTTCAGTTATTGCATTGTTCATCTCTGTTTGTTTGTTCTTTAATTCTTGTAGGTGTTTTTTCTTTAATTTTTCTAGGTCTTTGTTAAACATTTCTTGCATCTTCTCGATCTTTGCCTCCATTCTTTTTCTGAGGTCCTTGATCATCTTCACTATCATTTTTTTGCATTCTTTTTCTGGAAGGTTGCCTATCTCCACTTCATTTTTTTTTGTTTTTCTGGGGTTTTATATTGTTCCTTTATCTGGTACATAGCTCTCTGCCTTTTCATCTTGTCTATCTTTCTGTGAATGTGGTTTTTGTTCCATAGCCTGCAGGACTGTAGTTCTTCTTGCTTCTGCTGTCTGCCCTCTAGTGGATGAGGATATCGAAGAGGCTTGTGTAAGTTTCCTGATGGGAGGGACTGATGATGGGTAGAGCTGGGGGTTGCTGTGCTGGGCAGAGCTCAGTAAAACTTTAATCAGCTTGTCTGCTGATGGGTGGGGCTGGGTTCCCTCCCTGTTGGTTGTTTGGCCTGAGGCGATCCAACACTGGAGCCTACCCGGCTCTTTGGTGGGGCTAATGGTGGACTCTGGGAGGGCTCACGCGAAGGAGTACTTCCCAGAACTTCTACTGCCAGTGTCCTTTTCCTCACGGTGAGCCACAGCCACCCCCCACCTCTGCAGAAGACCCTCCAACAGTAGCAGGTCTCGTTCAGTCTCCTATGCGGTCACTGCTCCTTCCCCTTGGTCCCAGTGTGCACACTACTTTGTGTGTGCCCTCCATGAGAGGAGTCTCTGTTTCCCCCAGTCCTGTCGAAATCCTGCAATCAAATCTCTCTAGCTGTCAAAGTCTGATTCTCTAGGAATTCCTCCTCCCATTGCCAGACTCCCAGGTCGGGAAGCTTGACGTTGGGCTTAGAACCTTCATTCCAGTGGGTGGACCTCTGTGGTATGAGTGTTCTCCAGTTTGTGGGTCACCCGCCCAGCAGATATGGGATTTGATTTTATTGTGATTGAGCACCTCCTACTGTCTCATTGTAACTTCTCCTTTGACTTTCAATGTGGGGTATTTTTTCGGTGAGTTCCAATGTCTTCCTGTCAATGATTGTTCAGCAGTTAGCTGTGATTCCGGTGCTCTCACAAGAAGGAGTGAGCACACGTCCTTCTACTCCGCCATCTTGAACCAATCTTTCTGTCAGTTTCTTTTTTGTATGTAGATTCATTTGCATTATTTTTTAGATTCCATGTGTATGTGATATCATTATTTCCTTCCTTCTGCTGACTTTGGGCCTTGTTTGTTCTTTGTCTAATTCTTTTACATGGTAGGTTAGGTTGTTTGAGATTTTCCTTATTTCTCGAGGAAGGCCTGTTTTGCTATGAATTTCCTTCTTAGAACTGCTTTTGCTGTATCCCCCAAATTTTGGAAAGTTGTTTTCTACTTTCATTTGTTTTGAGGTATTTTCTGATTTACTCTTTGATTTCATCATTGACCCTTGGTATTTAGTTGCATGTTGTTTAGTCTCCATGTGTTTGTTCTTTTCTGTTTTTCTTTCTGTAGTTGATTTCTAATTGATACCACTGAGGTTGAAAGAAATGCTTGATATAATGTCTATCCTCTTAAATTTGTTGAGGCTTGTTTTGTGACCTAGTATGTGATATATCCTGGAGAACATTGCATGTGCACTTGAAAAGAATGTGTATTCTGCTGGTTTTGGATGAAATGTCCTGAAGATATCAGTTAAGTCCAACTAGTCATGCTGTGTCATTTAGGACCACTATTGCCTTATTGATTTTCTTTCTAGATGATTTGTCCATTGATATCCATGGGGTGTTAAAGTCTCCTACAATTATTGTACTATTGTCAATTTCTCCCTTTATGTCTGTTAGTATTTTCTTTATACATTTAGTTGCTCCTGTATTGGGTGTGTATATGTTAAAGAGTATATATCCTCTTCTTGTATTGATCCCTTTAAATCATTATATAATGCTCTTTTTGTCTTTCATTATAGCCTCTGTTTTATTTTGTCTGATAAGAGTATTGCTAGCCCTGCTTTCTTGTCATTTCCATTTGCATGAAATATCCTTTTCTATCCCCTTACTTTCTGTTTGTTTGTGTCTTTTGCCCTGAAGTGAGTCTCTTGTAGGCAGCATATTGAAGGGTCTTGTTCTTTTTTTTTTTAACCAATCAGCTATCCTATTTCTTTTGATTAAAGCATTAATCCATTGATATTTAGAGTAATTTATTGATAGGTATGTACTTATTGCCATTTTATTACTTGTTTTCCAGTTGTTTTGTATTTTTTCCTCTGTTGATTTCTTCTTTTTGTTTCTCCCATTATGGTTTGATGATATTCTTTTGTAGTATGCTTGAGTTTCTTTCTTTTTGGTTGTTGTGTATCTATTGTAGGTTTTTGCTTTGTGGTTACCATGGGGTTCATATATGTTAACTCATAATTATATCTACTTGCTTTGAACTCATAGTCATTTAACTTTGAACACATTCTAAAAGATCTACTTTTTTTACTCCCCTCCCCCATATTTTGTTTTTGATGTATTTTTTACAGCTTCATGTTTATCCCATAAGTATTTATTGTAGTAGGAGTTGCTTTTACAACTTTTTGTCTTTTAATCTATGTACTGGCTTATTTAAGTGATCTTCAATCCCCATACATATGTCTTTCCTATTGGGATTTTTCCCTTTCTGATAGATTCTTACTTCTTTTCCATTTTGAGAAGACCCATCAACATTTCTTTTAGGGTAGGTTTAGTATTGCTGAATTCTTTTAGTTTTTGCTTGTCTGAGAAGTTCTTTATCTCACCTTCTATTCTAAATGATAATCTTGCTGGGTAGACAATCTTAGGTTGCAGGTTCCTCTGCCTTTTTACTGTATTTAACTTTCTGTATCTCTATGATTTTGGGTGAAACAGTTACCTATTGTGGTCTTGAAGGGGTGTTCTTATGTGGGTGTGTCCCTATGCAGACTGTGTGTGCCCAGTGCATTTGGTGGATTTGATGTGGATGCCAGTCATATCTTTCCTCATGGTATGCTGGCCTCTATCACCTTGGTAGGGAATGTGGCTAGTAATGGAGGAGTTAGAGCCTGTGTGGGGCATGAGATGTACTTCCACTCTGCTTAGTGGCCATCACTGCCCTGTCAGGGGTGAGATCTGCTCTGAAGTTGCTGAAGCAGAGGCCCTGAGATTTCGGCTCAAGCTGGTTCTGCTTCCTTTAAGTGTGTGTTTTTCCTTCTTCTTGCACTGGGCCTTTGACCCAAAGGTGGGGAGTGCTGAAGCAAATGGGGCTCAGGTGCTTATAGAGGGCTGATATGCTGCCCTGTAGGCATCTGTGACTCCACTCAGATGTAGCCTAAGTTTGCATCTTTTCCCCTGTTGTGATTGTCCCAGATCTAGTGTAAGGCTATGGCATGGAGTGGGAGGGGTTGGAGCGTTTGCTTGTCTGGAACTGGGGAGCATGGAATGGTGGTCATGGGAGTTCAAGCACCTGCACTGCCATCAGAAATCTGGGCTGCTTCTGGGGTGCTGTTTAAGTAACTGCCAACAATGGACACTGTTCCACTTAGACCACACCCCAGACCCTAGGTAGCCTCTGCATCTTTAGATTGAGTCTTTTCCCAGGTCCTGTCTGGCCTAGATCCAGGGCCAAGCTGTGGCTTGGAGTGAGCAGGGCTTGACATTCACTCGGCTCAGATTGGGGGGTGTGGCAAGGCAGCAGCCATGAGGGCACACCTTTCTCTGCCCTGTCTGGTGGTAAGCTAACACTTGCACACTCCTCATGAGTGGAGTCTAGGCTTCTCTAGCCTTTCAGTGGTTCTCCAAGCAGCCAAAGGGGCTTGTCTCCTATATGTAGGACCCCAGGAGGGGGACGTCCAGTCTGTGGCTTGACCCACTCACTTCCCAGGGTGAATGTCTGCCTGTGTGATCTCCATTTTCCTCTTAGTCCTCTCCCAGAGGCACAGGCCTCTTACCTGATGCTTTTCTTGCCATCCTAGCCAATTACATGTGTATCTTTCTTACAGCCTTGGTTGTATAGGAGTCCTTCTACATGTTTCCAGTTAGTTTTCCATTAGAATTGTTCCACATGTGGATGTATTTTTGAATTCTTTGTCAGGGGAGGTAAGCTCACATCCTCTTCATCTCCCACCTTCCCTACTCCAATTCTTACACTTCTATTTGATCAATATTCTTAAACTCTTATTTATGTCTCTTCTCTGCTGTGAAAAGGCATTTTCATTTTTTCTTCTCTCATCTTTTCCTTCTAACCACTGAAAATATTTTTATTCTTTGTCAGATTTATCCTTTTCTCACTATACAAAATAGTACTATTTTAGTTTAGGCAGTAATGATCTATCCCTTGGATTAGCCCATTAAGTTTTTTTAGTCTCCTTGCTTCCAATTTCTTTCCACTCTTTTCATTCTCCAACATTCATACCAATTATCTTTCAATAATAATAAAGAGGATTATATCACTTCATGCTTAAAAACCTCCACTGATTCTCTACTAGTTATAGGATAGAAATTAAAAGTTCCTAGACATACAAGCATTTCATATCTGATCTCAATCTACATTTCTAGATAATCTCCTGTCCTACCAGCAACACATACTACAGTCCTGCCACTCTGAACAAGTTCTATTTCCTTAGGTGTCTTTGTCTTTTACAACAATGTAGGCCTGAACATGCCTAAAATCAACCTATGCTACTTTAGAAGACAATGGGTACTCATTCTTTAAGTCTCCTCTCCAACGTCAAATTTCATAATTCTTTATCATTTTGCTAGTATTTCTGTAACTGTAACTACCATTAAAGAGTATTATAATGTAACTGCAAACCCTTCTTGGGCAGAGGACCATATCTCTTTCATATGTATAACCCTTGCTAATCAATGTCCAAATAATAGGTACTTAAGACACTTAACATTTTTATTCTCTACTTTTCTAGATTGCAATTCTGTTACTCATCAGTTTGACATCCATATTTAAACATGATAACATCTCTTCCATCTTAAGGGAAAAAGCCATATCTTGGCCCTATATCCCCTCTGGCTATTGTTCTACAGTTCTTTTCCTTTCACAGCCAAGCTACACTTGGTATTTTTTCTTTCTTGCTCTCCATTTCTTTCCAACTCATCACAATCTCTTTTCTGTCCCTATCCCTCCACTGAAATTTCTCTGACAAAAGTTGCCAGTGTGACTTTTTTGTTGTGAAGTATAGTGGACACATTGCCTCTAAGCTGGATATTTTTTCTTTGCCCCTCCTGATTCACTTCCCATCCTTCTCTACTTGTCTCTGCTAGGCAGAGATCAAATGATCCCTTGCCTTTTGATTTATGGCTGACTTTGTTCCTCTGGCTTCCTCTCTTCTGGGCTTGGTTTAGTAGTGGCAATGTTACTCTACCTAGCAGCCCTCTCGTATAGCTATAGCTCTTTTCAGTTCAGGTCTGTGGTGGTAATACTGACTTTGTTGTCAGTTCTAGGGTTGCTTCATCATCCACTGTTGGCTTCCCAGTCTCCTTACTAACCTTTTTTCATTACCCCTTTTAAACATTACATGTTTTCTGCCAGTATCCTGATACAAACTTTTTTTTTTCAAACTTTTTATTTTACTGATTCCCTAGAAGCCATTTGATCTCTGTAAACTGCTTTTTTCCCCATGAAAGTCTGTATTTCCTTAGTTCTACCTTCTCTCACTATATAGTCCTGTATCAATCATTCTGTTCCTATCTGTAGGCTTCTCTTTTTTTCACTTCCTTAAATGTTACTGTTCTTTCGTGTTCTAACCTAGTTCTGTTGTCATAGTATATGATCTCCACAGGTGATCTCATCCATTGTTTTGGCTTCAAATGTCTTAAGCCTAGATCTTTCTCTTGAGCTCTAGACCCATATAATTTCAATTACACATATTGAAATAGCCTCCTGTTTTGTCCTCTTTCAATCAGTTATCAACACTTGTTCACAATAGATTGGAAAGATATGTTAAAAAAGAAAAGTTGATCTTATCTCCCATCTGCTCAAATCCTTAACTTCTCCTAAATGCTCAGGATAAAGTTTATATTCCTTAGCATGTAGGTCATTTACCTCTCCAATCTCACATCTAGTGAGCTATTGGTATTCTGCATTCTATTATTCAGCCATCTCTGACTCCTAGAACACATCATTCCTTCTGTTACTCTTGGCCTTTCCACATGCTCATCCCTCTGTCTGGAATACCAACTATCCACTTGTTTCATGATTAACTCCTATTTTCTTCAAAGTTTTGCTGAAGAGTTTTTTATTCCATGAAGTCTTTCTTGAACTATAATAAAGACTGAATGAATTTAATCGTTCTTAGATCTGATCAAGGGAACTATTTGCCACAGGTATTCTAAAAATGGAAGTACTTTAGTAAATAACATTATAAACAGGTAAAATATTAACATAAATTACATATGAATTGTAGACATCATTACATAAATTAATATTAAATATTATTATCATTACCCATTTGGTACTGTTCTATACTTTTTGAAGCATTATTTTACTTCTCTCCTAGATTATACTCTTGGGATTATATTTTTGAATATTACACTTCTCCATATCCCCTTCTCAATGCCTGATATAATGCTATGTACATAGTAGGTTCAAGAAACATTTATAATAAATAAATGGAAAATACAGGATGTCAGAGGGTACTCTCTGGTTGGTTGGTCCATCCTATTGCTTCAAGATAATTCATTTAAACTAACCTGGAGAGGAACCAGGAGGGACTGTAGCTTTTTAAAGATATCCAGGAAAGATTTTCAGTGAGGAAAAACCCATTTCTACCATAAAGTTACTCCTCTTACCTAAATTTATATCATTACAACTCAAATTTTTTTTTTCTCTCAGTAAAACCAATATCAATATTTTTAAATGGGTTTTATGATAATTCCCATAGAAAAGTACTAACATAGGCAGCATTGTAATACCAAAGACAACAAATTAAAATTCCTTACTCTTGAAGCAGCTTATATTGTACTCTACCTCAATTCAATGTGTGAAAATAAAATAGTAAACTCTAAAACAGAGGTAAGGAGTAACTGATGAAAAGGCCTACAAACTCAGCAACTAGAGAACTATTTAATTATTATATATTAGTAAATTACACATGATAATCATAAATTACTTACCTCCAGCCTATTATTGGTCTGTGGGAAGAGGGAAGGTTTACCTCTGATTTTAAGTTGGATTCCTGAATTTGTTTGAGGGCCTCTTCTAATGGAGGAACTGGTTTTTGAAAAACTAAGGGGATAATAAAGGTCAAATAGTACAGAAGCACTTCATCTTCAACACTCTCTTTATATATAACTTAATTGGTCAATGATAAAATACTACCTTAAAATTTTTGTAAAAAATATTTTTTAGAATAGTGTAAATATTTTAAATGTAGACACCCAATTCCCCAATAAGAAACAGTTACCTCAAAATTATCATCACCAATTTTAAGAATATTTATTTGGAAAAATGAAACATTGAGAAATGTCCAGCCTTTTTAGTGTGGCATGCAAACTCCATGATATCTGATTTCATAGTTCCATAAACTTCTGACAAAATTTATAAATATTCTTATGAAGAAAAGGGGAAGATATAAAAACACCATTTAACATTTATTGAGCATTTACTGTTAAAGACATTATTTTTAAGCACTGTATAAGTATTAACTAATTTAATTCTTACTAAGGCCTTTGAGGCAGATGCTATTTGAATCTCCATTTTGCATCTGAGGAAACTGAAGCATAGAGAAGCTAAGTAACTTGTTCAAGGTCATACATTATATGGACACTCCTCCACATACCACTCTGCACAACCTCTAATCCAACCCTAGATCCCATAAGTATCCACTTTCCCAAGAATTTCCATTGTGCACTTTGGTACACACCTTCTTGTTTCAGTTGAAACATAGCTTCTTTTTAAAGGATATTGCTTTTCCTTCAGCCCTCTTATGGGGAGGCACAAATAACTAAAAATAACTCAACGTCTGAAGGTAGAATAGGTGACTTTCTAGCTCTCCAATGACACTACCAAACTGTTTCCTCCTTTCTTCTTTAAAAAACCCATGTCCTCAGACTTTTCCACTATTATAGTGTTTGTTATTTACCTTAAAATGTTTAAGCAAAACCAGTATATTTTTATGAATGGGTTAGTTCAAACTTGAACTCTAGAGTCAAGGGGTGATTGCATAAAATACCAGTGAAAAATGCACAGTTACAAGATGGTTTGCTGGATATTCTAATCATAAAGGGCCAATCCTCTTGAGGCAGAAACTATCAAGCTTTAGATTTTGATTGTTTTTCTAATTAGCATAATCAATGTCTCAAATGGTTCCTTATTGGAAAAACTAATGGCCAGTTGTACAGCCTGATGAATGTTAAAAATGGATTTTCTTTGTTGAAATTTAAGATACTTAAGTGGACTTTCCTAAAATATTTTAATCACTCTCTACCCTTGCATGAACAGAGAATAAGAATCTAGGGAGGTCTATACCCTATACCCTTACAGATGGTATTGAGGTTTGATCTCTGATTAGTCTTGGCTCCAGCTGTTAAACAGGAATATTTCTGATGGTCCAATACCAGAAGGCACGTAAATTTTGTCTCTGGAATGTGACTGTGTAAGTCTGAGTGAACCTTTCATATAAAGTGTAGTCAAAGCACCTAAAAGGACACAGAACTGGGACTTTATTGAGCTTAGCGAACAAGTAGTACCAATCGTTTTTTGTCTGCTTTGCTAAAAAATGTTTAGTTGTGCTAGACTATAGTCTGAGACTTTGCTTTTATTAACACTCACCACTTACTGTCTATCAAAGAGAACTTAAAAACTACCTTTAAAACTAAGGTAGTTTTACAAACAGTTTACAAACACTCATTACTCTTTCTTGTTGCTGTTGTCTAATGACCTTCTAGTCACTACCTCATACTCACTGATGAAAATTTAAGTTTACATTTTTTGTGTACTTATGGTGTATTCGGGCTTTATTATTTCATTTAAACCACTAGGCTCCTCCTTCCAGTTCTTTTGCTCTAATATTCTAACTCCAACATTCTCTGACTCCAAAAATTTTCTGACCTCATCGGAACTCCCAATCCCTTTTTCGAAGCAAGGGGAAGCATCAGCTATCATGCACATAGGGTGAACCTTTGGTTTAACTCTCATAATCTGGGAATAAACTAAACCAATAGACAATTAAATAAACAGTTATTTATCATAGCTTTGTTATTGCTCTTCACTCATGGCATTACATTTTCTTAAAATTTTAATCTAATATTTTGTACAGGTAATATATTCATGTTCAGAAATCAAAAAAATAAAATACACATTTGGAAGTCTTGCTCTTATTGGTCATTTGTGTATTCTATCACTGTTTATGCGAATACAAACATACATAAGTATATATTCTATTTTAAAAAGTTGAAGTATAGTTCATTTACAACACTATATTAGTTTCAGGTGTACAACACAGATATTCAATATTTTTATAGATTATACTCCATTTAACATTATTAAAAAATAATGGCTATATTTCCCTGTGCTGTACAGTATATCCTTGCTGCTTGTCTATTTTATACATAGTAGTTTGTGTCTTTTAACCCAGCAGTCCCCAACCTTTTTGGCACCAGGGACTGGTTTTGTGGAAGACAATTTTTCCACAGATGGGGTTGGGGGGTATGGTTCAGGCAGTAATGTGAGTGATGGGGAGCAATGAGGAGTGGCAGATGAAGCTTCACTCACTTGCCCACTGCTCACCTCCTCCTGTGCGGCCCTGTTCCTAACAGGCTACAGACCAGTAGTGGTCCACGGTCCAGGGGTTGGGGACCCCTGTTTTAACCCATACCCCTATTTGTTCCACCCTTTCACCCTCCACACTGGTAACCACTAGTTTGTTCTTTGTATCTGTAAGGTTATTTCTGTTTTTAAATATACATTCATTTGTTTTCTTTTTTTGATTTTGCATAAGTGATAACAGAGCTTGTCTTTCTCTGACTTATTGCAATAAGGATAATACTCTATAGGGCCATCCACATTGTTGCAAATGGCAGAATTTCATTCTTTTTTGCGGCTAATATTCCATTGTATATATTTTCCCTAATTCAGTTAGAATTCTTATTACTATTGCTTTGAGTTCTTTACCTGGTAAATTATTTCTGTTTCATTATTTGTTTTTTTCTCTTGCTCTTTCAATGGAGACAAATTCTTCTGTCTTCTCATTTTGCTTAACAGTCTCTGTCTCTATGAAATTAGGTGAAACAGCTACCTATTGCTGTCTTGAAGGGGTGTCCTTATGTGGGAGCATCCCTATACAGCCTGTGTGTCCAGTGGTTTTGGTGGGAGGGCTGGATTTGACATGAACACAAGTCATGTATTTCCTCAGGGTGTGCTGGCAGCTATCACTTTGGAAGGACGTGGGGCTGAAGAAGGGGGTGGGGGAGGGCCAGAGCCAGGAGTGAGCTGGGGCTTCCTCTCTGCTCAGGGACTGTCACCGCCTTATTGGGGCCAGGGTCGGGTCCCAAGTTGCTGGAGCAGAAGCCCAGAAGGGTTGGGTCTGAGCTAGCTCTGTTCCATTTAAGTGTGAGCTTCCCCTCTCCCAGCACCAGCACTCTTGCCCCTGACGTAACCAGTGCTGAAACAAGAGGGGCCAGTGTGAGCTCTTGGTGTGTGACCAGGTGCAGGCTGCAACAGTTTGGCCACATACAGAGTTTGGGCTGCTTTTGATGTGCTGCCTGTGCAAGTGTCCATAATGGCTGCCCTCACCCAAAGGATACCACTTTGGTTCTGAATTGCCTCTGTGTCTCATGGCTGAGCTGTTTCTTTGGTTGTGGCAGCCCTAGTTCCAGTGTGGAGCTGTGACATGAAGTAAGCAGGGATTGAGCATTCACTTGGCTCAGGCTGCGGTGTGCTCCAGAGCAGTTTCAGGAAACCAGTCAGCCACCTGCGCAGTTTCAATATGCCTCTCTGCCCTCTTTTGGGAGTAAGCAAGTGTGCGTGTACTCCCCCCAAACTCGAGTACAGGCTTCCCACAGCCCTCCTGTTAGTCCCACCAGCCCTCCAACCAGCCTAGGGGCTCATCTTCCCTGTGTTGGAGCCCAGGACTGGGGCGCCCAATATGTGGCTGGAACAGAATCACTCACTCCCCAGGGAGGATTTCTGCCTGTGTAATCTCCCTTTTCCTCTGAGTACCCTTCCTGGAGCACAGGTCCCAACCTGATCGCTTCTCTTTCTTTCCTACCCTATTCCATGTGGATCTTTCTTTCAGCCTTGGCTGCACAGGAGTCTTTCTACCAGTTTCCAGTGAGAACTGTTTCACATGTAGATGTATTTTTGATGTGTTTGTTGGGGGAGGTGAGTTCTATGTCCTCCTACTCCACCATCTTGATCTCCTCCCTTAATATATATTCTAATTTCCCTCTTGTCTTACACAGAAGGTAGAATATTATGTATACTGATATGAATCTATGCAATTTGGGGGGCTTCATTAAGAAAAAATACTGCAAAACTACTAATATAAAATTAGATGTAGAGGCCATGACAGTGAAACTGAAACCTTATTGGCTTTATGGTAAATCTATCTCCGCTGGAGTTTGTTCCATATAAGTCCATAAAGAATTTCCCAGTTTTTTAATAGCTGCATTATATTCCATTGAGTGAATGTGTACGTCATTTGTTTTTACTAAAACTCCTCACTTTCTGTACGTAGGCCCTTGGGTAGTCAGCACCCCCTCTGGGGCAAATGATACTCATGAGTGGTGAGTACTCTGAGGCATTTAATACAACTGACCACATCCGCTTTCTTAAAACTACCTTTTCTTTTGCCTCTTATAACAATTTTCTTTTTTTGCTTTTGTTTCCCATTCTACTTTCTTGATAACTACTTTTCAAAATCCATTTTTAGTTTTCATTTCTCTACTTATAATAAATGCTACTGTGCACTAAGGTTCTATTTTAGGCCCTATCTTCAGTCTGCATCTATATCCAATATTTACCTTACCTTTCCACGTGGCTTCCTTTACCAACTATATATCTATTCATCAGTGACTCTTAAATGTAATTTCTATTCCATATCTTTTTCTTAAGTTTCAGATACATATTTCTAGTTGTTGATTTGATTTCCCTATTTGCATGAGTCATGGGAAGCTCAAAATCAATGCATTTAAAACTTAATAATCTTTATCTCTAACCTGATTCTTCTTCTTTACTTGCAACCTTGATTAATATCATCATCCACCAAAATAATTGATTCATTAACCAAGTCCTTACCAAGTGCTAAAAATTTGTGAGGCTATGCGCTAGTTCCTAGGGGCACTGTTCTCCTAGTCTTTCTTCCCGCCATCTTGATAAATTAGTAACTGAATCTATTGATTATATCTCTTGAACATATTACCTCCTGTCTCTATATCCAGTGCAGTGCTTTAATTTAGCAGCTTAACACTTCTTGCCACAAATACTGAAATAGTCTACTACTAGTCTACCTACTTTAATATGTCTCTACTTCAATTCACCTTCCATGTTGTATGGATAATTATCTTTCCAACAAATCTAATTTTAGCACAGACTCTTAGTTTCCTACCTAATATCCATTTTCCCTTTGTTCCTTGGTGACACACCCTATATTGTTAGGGGTGGCAATACAGCCACATTAAAAAAAAAAACAACTATATTTTCCAGTCTCCCTTGCAGATGGAGTTGCCAATTAGATATAAGCAGATAGATGGGGGCTTCTATGAAAACAATTTAAAGGGAGCTCAGAGGTATACCCTTCTGTCCTTTCCATTTCTTCCTTCTTCCTGTCTACAACACTGACATTATGTCTGGAGCTTCAGCTGCTACCATATGAACATGAGGGTAAAGCTATGTAAATCACATACTGAGGGCAGCTGAGCTGAGAGACAGAAGGAGTCTGTGTTCCCAGTGACTTTGCATAATCATCAAACCAGCTCCTGACTGCCGAACTGAGGACTTCATATTACACTAGAGAAAAATAAACCCCTATGATGTTTAAGATATTATTATTTTTAGCAGTGTTACTAGCTGCCCTTACTTTCAGTAAGATCTTTTATTGACCCAGTTAACTGGCTTCTTTCCAGTTAAAAAACTTTAAGTGGACTGCATATTGGATAAAGACAAAATTCCTAGCATGGGATACAAAGTTCTTAGAGAATTGTTCCAACTCATTTTTCTAGCCTTATATCCATTTTTTTCCCCATCCTATGCTTTGGATACACTTTGTATTTGCAATGTATAATTTACTTGTAAAAGCTGTTCCTTACGTCTGGGATGTTTTTAAATTGTCTCTTTGCTTGGCAAAATGCTTATTCTTTAAGATTCAAAATTTTCCAGGGATGATATCCCTCATATCCCTGTATAAGTTTAGTGTTCTTTCCTCTGTGCTCTCATAGTACTTTACACATTCTGCTACCATAGCAATTATATTTATTGACATTAATTGTTTATATCACTCTCATCTCCAAAATAAACTGTGAGGTCTTTAATGGTAGAGTACAATTAGATTTCTCTGTATCTCAGCATCTCAGCTTAGCCCAGGGCTGTGTACAATGGAGCACAACATATGTTTCCTGAATACATAAAGGTTCTGCTTCTCCTATTTTTTTGAAGCTTTGACATTTTGTTGCTAATTCTGTGTTACTATGTAAGGCATAAAAAAATATAGATGTGATATTGAAGAATCAAACATAATCATTTAAAAATTCTGAATTGGTTTCAGTCTTAGATTGTTGGATTATGTCACTCTGTACTTTTGTTTTATTTTGCCAGTCTCTCAAATATGAATTTGAGCAAAAATGTGGACAAAATGAATCTGACATTAATTTACTAAACCTAACGACTTCTCTGCTGGTCCAGTGGTTAAGACTTCATGCTTCCACTGCAGGGGGCACGGGCTTGATCCCTGGTCAGGGAATTAAGATTCCACATGCCGTGTGGTGCAGCCAAAAAAAAAAAAAAAAAAAGAAAGGATATGTGTATATATATATATATATGTATATATATACAAATTTACTAAACCTAAATGCTAAATTTTCTTTTTATGTTAAGCTATTTATTAAATCAGTTTTAAAAAGACAAAACACTGTAAGCCAGTATTAAGTAGAATCAAACTTGTGTGCTTTCCAAATTTACAAATAGAGCCAACAAAATATTAATTCTCCAAATTAAACCTATATCAAATTGCAATTTTTCATTTCATTTCACTTTAGTCCTGTTATTCAAAAGGCATAGTAGCCTTTTTAGTCTGAATTTCCACTTTGTTTCTTAATTTATTTTATTGTCTACTCAAGCTGAATGTGATTATAACTTTCATTTTTTGTTTTTATATTGTTCTAGAAATTAAGGCACCTGTTCTCTTCCGCTGTGAAAGAGGAATATGGGCCCGCTGGAATTTTTCAGTAACTTCTTCAAACTTTTTTTTTCGTTGTTGAAGTATTTGTTCTCTGATTTGGTGTTCTCTTTCTTCTTGTTGTTTTCGTTTCTCTTCAAAAGCTCTGTATTTAAAACACAAGGTAGACAACAGAACTGACAATAAGTTTATAAAATCACAACACAGAAAATAGTTCCAAAACAATACATTTATTATATGAGTGTTTTCATATTTCAAAAGTTTAATTACTTAGAAAAAACAAGTTTTAAATAAAAAAAGGCCCTTTGCTAAGAATTTAAATACCTTTGCAAATAGTAATTTCAGAACCTTATCTAGGTCTTTTGCAACTAAGAGAAGGCCTTTAATGAAGCTCTTTCTAATTTTGGGCAGGCCTGCACACACGTCCCCCTTCCACTTCCCAAGCCCTGCTGTGGAAAAAGTCTTTTCTAAAAAGCTACACTATTTTCTATAATGTGAAGAACTAACTCATTGGTAAAAAAATCAGTCTTGCAAATTATGGAGTAACCAGGAAAATATTGTATATTTCTCTTTTTCTTTTAGCCAAAAGTTCAAAATTGGCAGTCATGTTGAGTCTGAACTGTGCTAAAAATCTGGACAATTTACATAAAAATCTTGATTCTCGACTTCTCTTGAAAATATGAAAGATTTGGCAACCCTGGACTCTTATTCACACATGGTTATAAACACCTGCCCATAATTCTTACCATCTCTATTTTTCTTAACCTTCCTGTTTCATTTATTTCTGATTGTCCCTAGGCATTTGAGTTTATATTCAAAGAATTAATTTCAAAGAATTAATTATGTTCATAAGAATGTGTGTGTTTGAGTGATTCAATAATTATCTTCTGGATAATGAGAAAAATGAAGAAGCAAGTTTACAACTCACTGGTAGAGAAACCTCCAAGTACCTCTTTGGAATACATGGGGTTGGGAGGTGGTTGGTAAGAACTCTTTAAATTTTTCAGTGCCATAGGTTACTATTAACCATCCTTCCAAAGACCTCCACTGGCTGGAGCATTATTCTAGTTTAATAACTCAGATTTTAGGAACTATAATTCTGGGCAGTAGGGCCATAGATCTTCAAGTGGTTCAATCTCTGTGGTAGGTATGAGGTAGTGGTGTGGTGCCACAGGTGGGAGAGGATATTTTTACTTCTCAAAACAATATCCTTCAAGAATTACCCCAGAATCCATCAGTGGGTACTTGAACCGGCCCTGCTGTCCCAGGAGTGCACGGAAACCTTTCACTACTAGGAAATCCACCAGTGGCTTCCAGGACCAGCCAGGTGTCCTGGGAGTGTGTGGATAACGCCTCCCACTAGGAAATTTGCTAGTGGGTGCCAGGACTTTCCATGGTGTCCCAGGAGGGTGCAGATAGTTCCCTGCACTAGGAAATTCACCCAGAGGAGGGGCTGAAACCACAGCTGAGCCCCAGGGGCTATGTGACTAAGAAATAAGAGCTTAAATCTCTCCTCGTGGCTGCACAAACTGTGGACTTACACCTCGGTTGACAGCTTCCTAAATTCAGTGTCTGCGAAACATCTGAAAGGACAAGTGCTCTTGCATCTGGGATGGGTTTGGCTTTACCAGCTGTGGGCTCTGTGGGCATGTACATGTGGGAGTAGGGCCAGACCGAGTTTGAGCTGCCTCCATAGTCCCCACAGTGGGTCCAGGTGCATGATTACTGCAGTACTGGGACCTAACCTCAGTAGACCTGCACTGGTGGCTGGGTGAAAAGAATGTCCGAGAGTTACCAGGGCCAATTACCAGCATACCCACAGTTAAGGTGGGACTGAGAGCAGTGCCAACAACAGATACTTTCTGACCCCACACAGTGGGTGAAAGGGGACACAACAGAGCATATACACAGGTGAACAGCTCTAAAGGAGGAAAACTCAGTGGCTTCTCTCCTAGTGGGAATGCTCCAATTCTTCCTACCTTGCACCATAGATCAGAATCACAGTGAAGAAACAGATCTGGGGGCCTCTACTCCAACAACTAGGGAGCAGACTCCACCCCTGACAGGGCAGTGACAACCACAGAGCAAAGGGGAGCCCCTGCTCAATATCTAGGGCAATATCTGATCACCACAACACAAATCAAAGCCCCTATCAAGGGGATAACAGCACAAGCCTCTGGACCAACCTCTCCCAACAGGGGGCAGACACCAGAAACAAGAGGAACTACAACACTGTAGCCTGCAGAAAGGAGACCACAAACACAGAAAGTTAGACAAAATGAGATGACAGAAAAATAAGTTACAGATGAAGGAGCAAGGTAAAAATAGACAAGACCAAATAAATGAAGAGGAAATAGGCAATCTACCTGAAAAAGAATTCAGAGTAATGATAGTAAAGATGATGCAAGATCTAAGAAATAGAATACAAGCATAAATCGAGAAAAGACAAGAAATGTTTAACAAGGACCTAGAAGAACTAAAGAACAAATAAACAGAGATGAACAATACAATAACTTAAATGAAACGTACACTAGAAGGAATCAATAGCAGAATAACTGACACAGAAGAATGGATACATGTGCTGGAATATAGAATGGTGGAAATAACTGCCACAGAACAAAATAAAGAAAAAAGAATGAAAAGAAATGAGGGCAGTCTCAGAACTTCTGGGGCAACATTAAACGTGGCAATATTTGAATTATAGGGGTCCTTGAAGAAGAAGAAAAAGAGAAAGGGTCTGAGAAAATATGTGAAGAGATTATAGTCCAAAACTTTCTTAACATGGGAAAAGAAAGAGTCACCCAGGTCCAGGAAGCCCAGAGAGTCCCATACAGGATAAATCCAAGGAGGAACACACCAAGACACATATTAATCAAACTAACAAAAACTAAACACAAAGAAAAAATATTAAAAGCAGCAAGGGAAATGGAACAAATAACACACAGGGTAATCCCCATAAGGTTAACAGCTGATCTTTCAGCAGACACTCTGCAGGCCAGAAGGCAGTGGCAGGATATATTTAAAGTGATGAAAGGGAAAAACCTACAACCAAGATTAGTCTACCCGGCAAGGATCTCATTCAGATTCTACAGAGACATCAAAAGCTTTACAGACAAGCAAACGTTAAGAGAATTCAGCATGACAAAACCAGCTTTACAATAAATGCTAATGGAACTTCTCTAGGCAAGGAACACAAGAGAAGGAAAAGACCTACAAAAACACACTCAAAACAATTAAGAAAATGGGAATAGGAACACACACATTGATAATTACCTTAAATGTAAATGGATTAAATGCTCCAACCAAAAGACACAGACTGGCTGAATGGATACAAAAACTGGACCCATATATATGCTGTCTACAAGAGACCCACTTCAGACCTAGGGACACATACAGACTGAAACTGAGGGGTTGGAAAAAGATATTCTATGCAAATGGAAATCAAAAGAAAGCTGGAGTAGCAATACTCACATCAGATAAAATAGACCTTAAAATAAAGACTGTTGCAAGAGACTAGGAAGGACACTACATAATGATCAAGGGATCAATCCAAGAAGAAAACATAACAATTGTAAATATATATGCACTCAACATAGGTGCTCCACAATATATAAGGCAAATGTAACAGCCATAAAAGGGGAAATTGACAGTAACATAATAATAGTGGGGGACTTTAACACCCCACTTACAGCAATGGACAGATCATTCAGACAGAAAATTAATAAGGAAACACAAGCCTTAAATGACACATTAGACCAGGTAGACTTAATTGATATTTATAGGACATTCCATCCAAAAGCAACAGAATACACTTTCTTCTCAAATGTACATAGAAATTCTTCAGGATGGATCATATGGTCAGTCAAAAATAAAGCCTCGGTAAATTTAAGAAAACTGAAATCATATCAAGCGTCTTTTCCAACCACAACGCTATAGACTAGAAATCAATTATAGAAAATACACCATAAAAAATACAAACACTTGGAGGCTAAACAATATGTTACTAAATAAACAATGGCTCACTGAAGAAATCAAAGAGAAAATTTTAAAAAGTACCTGGAGACAAATGACAATGAAAATATGACAATCCAAAACCTACGGGACTCAGCAAAAGTAGTTCTAAGAGGGAAATTTATACCAATACAATCCCAGCTCAAGAAACAAGAAAAATCTCAAATAAACAACTTAACCTTACACCTAAATCAATTAGAGAAAGAACAAACAGAACCCAAAGTTAGCAGAACAAAAGAAATCATAAAGATCAGACTAGAAATAAATGAAATAGAGGTGAAGAAAATAGAAAAGATCAATAAAACTAAAGCTGGTTCTTTGAAAAGATAAACAAAATTGATAAACCTTTAGCCAGACTCATCAAGAAAAAAAGGGAGTGGAATCAAATCAAGAAAACTAGAAATGAAAAAGAAGTTACAACTGACACCACAGAAATACAAAGGATCATAAGAGACTACTACAAGCAACTACATGGCGAAACATGGTCAACCTGGAACAAATGGACAACTTCTTAGAAAGGTACAACCTTCCAAGACTGAACCAGGAAGAAACAGAAAATATGAACAGACAAATCACAAGTAATGAAATTGAAACTATGATAAAAAATCTTCCAACAATCAAAAGTCCAGGACCAGATAGCTTCACAGGCGAATTCGATCAAATGTTTAGAGAAGAGCTAACACCTATTCTTCTAAAACTCTTCCAAAAATTTGCAGAGGAAGAAAAACTCCCAAACTCATTCTATGAGGTCCCCATCACCCTGATACCAAAACCAGACAGATTGGAAGAATCAATATTGTGAAAATGACTATACTACCCAAAGCAATCTACAGATTCAATGCAATCCCTATCTAATTACCAATGGCATTTTTCACAGAATTAGAACAAAAAATTTTATAATTTGTATGAAAACACAGAATACCCCTAATAGCCAAAGTAATCTTGAGAAAGAAAAACAGAGCTGGAGGAATCTGGCTCCTTGACTTCACACTATACTACAAAGCTACAGCCACCAAAACAGTATGATACTGGTTCAAAAACAGAAATATAGATCAGTGGAACAGGATAGAAACCCTAGAGGTAAACCCACACACTTATGGTCACCTAATCTATGACAAAGGAGGGAAGAATATACAATGGAGAAAAGACAGTCTCTTCAATAAGTGGTGCTGGGAAAACTGGACAACTACATGTAAAAGAATGAAATTAGAACACTCCCTAACACCATACACAAAAATAAACTCCAAATGGATTAAAGACCTAAATGTAAGGCCAGATACCATAAAACTCTTAGAGGAAAACATAGGCAGAACACTTTCTGACATAAATCACAGCAAGATATTTTGACCCACTTCTTATAGAGTAATGAAAATAAAAACAAAAATAAACAAATGGAACCTAATTAAACTTAAAAGCTTTTGCATGACAAAGGAAACCACAAACAAAACGAAAAAACAACCCTCAGAATGGGAGAAAATATTTGCAAATGAAGCAACTGACAAGGGATTAATCTCCAAAATATACTAACAGCTCATGCAGCTCAATTAAAAAAAAAAAACAATCAAAAAATAGGCGGAAGATCTAACTAGACATTTCTCCAAAGAAGACATACAGATGGTTAATAAACACATGAAAAGATGCTCAACATCACTAATTATTAGAGAAACGCAGGTCAAAACTACAATGAGGTATCACCTCACACTGGTCAGAATGGTCATCATCAAAAAGCCTACAAATAACAAATGCTGGAGAGGGTGTGGAGAAAAGGGAACCCTCCTACATTGTTGGTGGGAATGTAAATTGGTACAGCTATTATGAACAGTATGGCAGTTCCTTAAAAAACTAAAAATAGAGCTACCATATGATCCTGCAATCCCACTCTGGGGCATATGTCCAGAGAAAACATGATTTGAAAAGTTATATGCACCCCAATGTTCATTGCAGCACTATTTACAATAGCCAAGACATGGAAGCAAGCTAAATGTTCATCAACAGAGGAATGGATAAAGAAGATGTGGTGCAAATATACAATGGAATATTACTCAGCCATAAAAAGAATGAAATAATGCCATTTGCAGCAGCATGGACGGACCTAGAGATTATCATACTAAGTGAAGTAAGCCAGACAGATAAAGACAAATATCATACATATCACTTATATGTGGAATCTTCAAAAATGGTACAAATGAACTTATTTACAAAACAGAAACAGACTCACAGACTTAGTAAACAAACTTATGTTTACTAAAGGGGAAAGGTGCAGGGGAGGGATAAATTAGGAGTTTGGGTTTAACACAAACACTACTATATATAAGACAGATAATCAACAAGGACCTACTGCATAACTCAGGGAACTCTATTCAACATTCTGTAACATCTGCTATGGGAAAAGAATCTGAAAAAGAATGGATATATGTTTATAATGGATTCACTTTGCTGTAGACCTGAATCTATCACATCATTGTAGATAAACTATACTCTAATATAAAAGTTAAATTAAAAAAATTTCTATATTAAACATATATTACTTGCATGATTTAAAAAAATCTTAAAGGTAGTTACAGAAAAAAGACACATTACATATAGGGGAGCAACAATATGAATGACAGCTAATTCTCAGTGAGAAACATGAAGGTCAGAAGGCAAGAGAGTGGCATTTTTATAGTGCTAAAAGAAAATAGCTCTTAACTCAGAATTGTGTATTCAGTGCAACTCTCTTTCAAAAATGAAAGCAAACTAAAGTTATCTTCAGATAAACAAAAGCTGAGAGTGTTTGTTGCCAGATGTCCTCCACTACAAGAAATGCCAAAGGAAGTTCTTCAGGCTAAAGGGAAATTACACCAGATGGAAACATGGATCTCCATAAAGGAATGAAGAACACTGGAAAAATAAATTTGTGGGTAAATGGAAAACAGTATGTTAATTCTCTCTTCTCTAACTGTTAAAAAGACTACTGAGGGTTTAATACAAAAAAATACAACATTGTATTTTGGGTTTATAACATGTAAAGATGTAAAAGAAATGACAATAATAGCACAAACGATGCCAGAGTTGGGGTGGGGTAGACAGAATTATAATGTTAAAAGATCCTCATATTTTATGTGAAATGATCCAATATTAACTCTAAATAGTTAAGAATGGATTTTTTAATTCCTAGAGGTGCCACTGAATAAAGGAAAATTGAAAAAAAATTTTTTTTACTAAGCCAAAGTAAGACAGGGAAGGAGGAAAAGACAAACAGTAGAAAAAATACAGAATTAATAGAAAACGAAGTTAAATGATAGACCTAAATCAAACCATTTCAATAATTATTAAATGGAAATGGATGAAACACTCCATTTAAAAGGCAGAGTCTTGGTTTTGGGAGATAATTCTCTATGAATATTTCATGTTTCCACACAGTCCGGGTCCTCTGTGTGAAGGCATTTACAGCCCAGTTCAAAATGTTTGTATAAGGAGACATTCCAGGATAGTAAAGCTTAGAGAGGTTTCTCTTCCTGGAGACAACCTGGGGTAGTAAAGATAGAGATCTCTCCTTGCTTACATTCCAGAGTAAAGATAGGATGCCTCTCTCTCCCTCTCTGGAGGGGAGGATGGGCAGTAGCCATGCATAAGATCAGTTTCCCAATTCTGTGGTTCCGACTCTGTAATGAACCCCACTGCATGTATAACTGCTGTCTGGCCTTCAGTACACTGCCCTTTGGGGACTGGGGGTTGGGGAATTGACACAAGATATTGCTTTGGCTACTGCTTTTCCTGTGGAAACTCTTTGTCTTTGAATTAGGGGATTTATGTTTATGATATGAAGAAATTGTATCCAGAATACATTAAAAAACTTACAAGAAGAAAATGACAACCCAATTAAAAAATGAACAAAATATTAGAAGAGAAACTTCACAAAAACCATACAGGAATGGCTAGTCAAGGAATTGCAAAATATAACCATTTAAAACCTATTATATGGCTAAAATGAAACAGATTGGATTGGAAGGTTATAAAAGCCACTGGGGCTCATGTACATTGCTGGTGGGTGTGTAAATGGTTAGCCCTTTTGTAAAACTGTTTCACAGCTTCATATATGGATAAACACACACATACCCTAAGACCCAGCAATTCTACTTTTAGGTATTTATTGGGAGAAATGAAACACACGTCCACAAAAAAATTTTCTTAATTATTGATTCTTTCATGTGAATTATCTTTCAGTCAGCAGCTTTATTAATAGTCATAAATTGAAAAAACATAATGTCCATCAATAGGAAAATGGATAAACAAATTATGGTATTTTCTTACAATGTAATGTCACTCAGCAATAAAAAAGAATGAACTACTGATATATGTAATGACATGGATGACTCTCAACATTAAGAAAAAGAAGCCAGAAACAAAAGTGCAAAAACAGGCAAAACGAATTCTGATGACAGAAATCAGAGCAGTGGTTGTTATAAAGGTAGAAATTAACTACAAGGGATTTGAGGGTATATGCAAGGGAATGATAATGACAGATCATGGAGTGAGAAGCTCAGTTTGAATAAAAGTGCAGATATGAGGCATGGAGTGAACAGAGAATGGGTGATAGGATAAGTGGACTGGGGTGTAGTCTTAGAATTGCTGAATTCAGAGTACTAGGAGGAGGTGATATGGAAAGATAGGAGGTATAGATTAGAGACTGAGATGCTTGAAATTTAGGTTTTGGAGGTGGAGGAGTAATTGGTAATAGCTGAGGTGAGGTGCCATTGACTGGGTGAAGTTCAAGAAAATAACAGGTCACCAGGTTGGATGGGTGGTCTAGGCAAATATTAAAATTACAAAGAACAATCACTGTAATAGTGGTAGGGAGACAAAAAGAGCCAGGTGCTAAAACTTTCAAGGGATGACATAGAGGATCTATAAGTGGCTACAATCAGAGAGGAAGTGGTGAGCAACATAGTTTGATGGGATTTGCTTCAGAAGAACTGGGGAATTTTAAAGAAAAGAGAGAGAAATTATTAGAAGTGATAATGAGTAGCAATAATGATTCCTTATACCTCATCCTCAACAATTTTTATATTGTTCCACAGTGGCCCTGTTCTCTGGGATAAAACATATATAGATAGTAATAATAATTTCACACAGCCCTTTCTTGGACCATAGGAAATAAAGCCTGTGATAGACTGAATCAAATTAAACCAGAGATGGAATGTGATCAAAAAGCAGACGTTTCCACTCCTAAACTAACAGGCCCAATAATAAAAAGTTTTGATAAGCAATTGTAGTGATGATTACTGTAGTTCCTTCGTTATTCAGTTAATGACTAGTTACTGATTTTCTTTTATGCTAATAAGTGCCAGGCACTGTCGTAAGTGCTGTGGGAATAGAAGGATCTGGTGATAAAAATGAGAAAGACAGCTTCTCTACCATTGTAGAATGCAGAGTTGGAAGAGTATGTTGCTGCATCCCATTAACCCTGGGATTAGCCTTTTTCACAGAAGAAACATGGTCTGTCTTGGCAACAGAAAAACATTTTTTTTGATAAATAAAAAGTATATATATTAAAGGTTTACAACATATTTTGATATATATGTATACATTATGAAATGATTACAACAAGCAAAATAATTAACATATCGATCACCTCTCATAGTTACTTCTTTTGTGTGTGTGGTGAGATCACTTGAGCTCTACTCTCTTAGCAAATTTCCAATATATAATACATTATTACTAACTACAGTCACTGTGCATTAGATTTCCAGAACTTACTCATCTTATAAATGAAAGTCTGTATCCTTTAATCAATCTCTTTCCTTTTAGCCCACACCCTCCCACCAGCCTCCATAAACCACAATTCCACTCTGTTACTATGAAGTCAACTTTTTTTTTTAGAGTCTACATATAAGTGAAAGATCAGGTAATACTTGTCTTTCTGTGTCTGGCTTATTTCACTTAGTATAATGTCCTCCAGATTCATTCATGTTGTTGCAAATGACAGGATTTCCTTTTTTTTTAAGGCTGAGTAATATTCCATGGTATATATATTCCACATTTTCTTTATCCATTCATCCATTAACAGACTTTTAGATTGTGTATTGTGAATAATGTGCCTTACAAACATTAAAAGGGTCTATTTAACATGTACAATTTGCCTCATGAAAGATGTAGACCACCTTGGCTCAAAGCGAGACACCTCATAAAATGATGGCCATATACTAAACTGTTTGTTCTGGTTTCCTGGGAATTTACAGCTATGACATATAATTTTCTTCTGTTGGAAATATTCTTAAGAAGAGAACAAATAACCACCATTGCAATAACTTTCTTTAACAATAGAACCCAAGCTGTAGTAATTAAGAGTAACTGAGGGGGAGACCTTCAAGATGGTGGAAGAGTAAGACGTGGAGATGACCTTCCTCTCCAGAAATACATCAGAAATACATCTACATTTGGAACAACTCCTACAGAACACCTACTGAATGCTGGCAGAAGACCTCAGACTTCCCAAAAGGCAAGAAACTCCCCACATACCTGGGTAGGGAAAAAGAAAAAAGAAAAAACAGAGACAAAAGAATAGGTACAGGACCTGCACTTCTGGGAGGGAGCTGTGAAGGAGGAAATGTTTCCACACACTAGGAAGGCCCTTCACTGGTGGAGACGGCATGTGGTCGGGGGGAAGCTTCAGAACCATGGAGGACAGCGCAGCAACAGGGGTGCAGATGGCAAAGCACAGAGATTCCCGCACAGAGAATCAATGCTGACCAGCACTCACCAGCCCGAGAGGCTTGTCTACTCACCCACCGGGACTGGAGGGGGTTGGGAGCTAAGGCTCTGGCTTCAGAGTTCAGATCCCGGGGACAGGACTGGGGTTGGCTGTGTGAACACAGCCTGAAGGGGGCTAGTGTGCCACAGCTAGCTGGAGGGAGTCCAGGAAAAAGTCTGGAACTGCCTAAGAGGCAAGAGACCATTGTTTTGGGGTGTGCAAGGAGAGGGGATTCAGAGCACCTCCTAAATGAGCTCCAGAGATGGGTGCAAGCTGTGGCTATCAGCACAGACACCAGAGATGGGCATGAAATGCTAAGGCTGCTGCTGCAGCCACCAAGAAGCCTGTGTGCAAGCACAGGTCACTATCCACAACTCCCCTCCCGGGAGCCTGGCAAACCCACCACTGCCAGGGTCCCATGAACCAAGGACAACTTTGCCGGGAGAACACACAGCACACCTCAGGCTGTTGCAACATCACGCCAGCCTCTGCCACCGCAGGCTTGCCCTGCATTCTGTACCCCTCCCTCTCCCTGGCCTGAGTGAGCCAGAGCCCCCTAATAAGATGCTCCTTTAACCCCATCCTGTCTGAGGGAAGAACACATGCCCCCAGGCGACCTACATGCAGTGGCAGGGCCAAATGCAAAGCTGAACCCCAGGAGCTGTGTGAACAAAGAAGAGAAAGGAAAATTTCTCTCAGCAGCCTCAGGAGCAGTGGATTAAATGTCAACAATCAACTTGATGTACCCTGCATCTCCGGAATACCTGAATAGACAACAAATCATCCAAAAATTGAGGTGTTGGACTTTGGGAGCAACAGTAGACTTGGGGTTTGCTTTCTGTATCTAATTTGTTTCTGGTTTTATGTTTATCTCAGTTTAGTATTTACAGTTTATTATCATTGGTAGATTTGTTTATTGATTTGGTTGCTCTTTTCCTTTTTTTAAAAATATATACATATATATATTTTTCCTTTTTCTCTTTTTGTGAGTGTGTATGTGTATGCTTCTTTGTGTGATTTTGTCTGTATAGCTTTGCCTTTACAATTTGTCCCAAGGTTCTGTCTGTCTTTTATTAAATTACTTTTAAATATTTAAAAATTTTTAATATATTTTTAAAATTTTAATAACTTTATTTTGTTGTCTTTTTTTCTTTCTTTGTTTGTTTCTCCCATTTCTTCTGAGCCATGTGGTTGACAGGGTCTTGGTGCTCTGGCTGGGTGTCAGGCCTATGCCTCTGAGGTGGGAGAGCCAAGTTCAGGACATTGGTCCACCAGAGACCTCCCACTTCCCCATAATATCAAGTGGCAAAAGAAGCTCTCCCAGAGATCTCCATCTCAAGGCTAAGACCCAGCTTACACAACCCAATGAAACAACCTTACCCACTGGGGGCAGACACCAAAAACAACGGAACTACAAACTTTCAGCCTGAGAAAAGGAGACCCCAAACACAATAAGTTAAGCAAAATAAGAAGACAGAGAAACACACAGCAGATGAAGGAGCAAGGTAGAAACCCACTAGACCAAACAAAGGAAGAGGAAATAGGCGGTCTACCTGAAAAAGAATTCAGAGTAATGATAGTAAAGCTGATCCAAAATCTTGGAAATAGAATGGAGAAAATACAAGAAACGTTTAACAAGGACCTAGAAGAACTAAAGAGTAAACAAACAATGATGAACAACAAAATAAATTGAAATTAAAAATTCTCTACAAGGAACCAATAGCACAATAACTGAGGCAGAAGAACAGATAAGTGACCAGGAAGATAAAATTGTGGAAATAACTACCAGAGAGCAGGATAAAGATAAAAGAATGAAAAGAATTGAGGACAGTCTCAGAGACCTCTGGGACAACATTAAATGCAGCAACATTCAAATTATAGGGTTCCCAGAAGAAGAAGACAAAAAGAAAGGGACTGAGAAATATTTGAAAAGATTATAGTTGAAAACTCCACTAATAAGGGAGAAGAAATAGTCAATCAAGTCCAGGAATCCCAGAGAGTCCCATAGAGGATAAATCCAAGAAGAAACATGCCAAGACACATATTAATCAAAACATCAAAAATTAAATACAAAGAAAAAGTATTAAAAGCAGCAAGGGACAAACAACAAATAACATACAAGGGAATCCCCATCAGGCTAACAGCTGATATTTCAGCAGAAACTCTGCAAGCCAGAAAGGAGTGGCAGGACATATTTAAAGGGATGAAAAGGAAAAACCTACAATCAAGATTACTCTACCTGGCAAGGATGTCTTTCAGATTCGATGGAGAAATCAAAACCTATACAGACAAGCAAGCTATGAGAATTCAGCACCACAAAACCAGCTTTACCACAAATTCTAAAGGAACTTCTCTAGGCAGGAAACTCAGGAGTAGGAAAATACCTACAATAACAAAACCCCCATAAATTAATAAAATAGTAATAGGAACATACATATTGATAATTACCTTAAATGTAAATGGATTAAATACTCCAGCAAAAAGACATAGACTGGCTGAATGGGTACAAAGACAAGACCCTTATATATGCTGTCTACAAGAGTCCCACTTCAGAGCTAGGGACACATACAGACTGAAAGTGAGGGGATGGAAAAAGATATTACATGCAAATGGAAATCAAAAGAAAGCTGGAGTAGCAATTCTGATATCAGACAAAAATAGACTTTAAAATAAAGACTATTACAAGAGACAAAGAAGGACACTACATAATGATCAAGGGATCAATCAAAGAAGAAGATATAACAAGTGTAAATATTTATGCACTCAACATAGGAGCACCTCAATACATAAGGCAAATGCTAACACCCATAAAAGGGGAAATTGACAGTAACACAATCATAGTAGGGGACTTTAACACTGCACTTTCACCAATGGACAGATCATCCAAAATGAAAATAAATAAGGAAACACAAACTTTAAATGATACATTAAACAAGATGGATGTAATTGATATTTATAGGACATACCATCCCAAAACAACAGAATACACTTTCTTCTCAAGTGCCTATGGAACATTCTCCAGGTCAGATCATATCCTGGGTCACAAATCAAGCCTTGGTAAATTTAAGAAAATTGAAATCATATCAAGTGTCTTTTCTGACCACCACACTATGAGACTAGATATCAGTTACAGGAAAAAATCTGTAAAAAATACAAACACATGGAGGCTAAACAATACACTATTAAGTAACCAAGAGATCACTGAAGAAACCAAAGGGGTGATCAAAAAATACCTAGAAACAAATGACAATGAAAACATGACAACCCAAAAACCCATGGGATGCAGCAAAAGCAGTTCTAAGATGGAAGTTTAGAGCAATACAATCCTACCTGAAGAAATCAGAAACATCTCAAATAACCTAATCTTGCACCTAAAGCAATTAGAGAAAGAAGAATAACAAAAACCCCCAAAGTTAGCAGAAGAAAAGAAATCATAAAGATCAGATCAGAAATAAATGAAAAAGAAAAGAAGGAAACAAGAGCAAAGATCAATAAAACTAAAAGCTGGTTCTTTGAGAAGATAAACAAAATTGATAAACCATTAGCCAGACTCATCAAGAAAAAAAGGGAGCAGACTCAAATCAACAGAACTAGAAATGAAAAAGAACAACTGACAGTGCAGAAATACAAAGGATCATGGGAGATTACTACAAGCAACTACATGCCAATAAAATGGACAACGTGGAAGAAATGGACAAATTCGTAGAAAAGCACAACCTTCTGAGACTGAACCAGGAAGAAATAGAAACTATAAACAGACCAATCACAAGCACTGAAGTTGAAACTGTGATTAAAATTCTTCTAACAAACAAAACTGCAGGACCAGATGGCTTCACAGGCGAATTCGATCAAACATTTAGAGAAGAGTTAACATCGATCGTTTTGAAACTTTTCCAAAATATAGCAGAGGGAGGAACACTCCCAAACTCATTCTATGAGGCCACCATCACCCTGATACCAAAACCAGACAAAGATGTCACAAAGAAAGAAGACTACAGGCCAGTATGCCTGATGAACATAGATGCAAAAATCCTCAATAAAATACTAGCAAACGGAATCCAACAGCACATTTAAAGTATGATACACCATGATCAAGTGGGGTTTATCCCAGGAATGCAAGGATTCTTCAATATAGGCAAATCAATCAGTGTAATAAAACATATTAACAAACTGAAGGAGAAAAACCATATGGTCATCTGAATAGATGCAGAAAAAGCTTTCAACAATATTCAACACCCATTTATGATAGAAACCCACCAGAAATTAGGCATAGAGGGAAGTTACCTCAATATAATAAAGGCCATATATGACAAACCCACAGCCAATATAGTTCTTAATGGTGAAAAACTTCAACCATTTCCTCTAACATCAGGAACAAGACAAAGTTGTCCACTCTCACCACTATTATTAAACAAAGTTTTGGAAGTTTTAGCCACAGCAATCAGAGAAGAAAAAGAAATAAAAGGAATCCAAATCAGAAAAGAAGAAGTAAAGCTGTCACTGTTTGCAGATGACATGATACTATATATAGAGAATCCTAAAGATGCTACCAGAAAACTACTAGAGATAATCAATGAATTTGGTAAAGTAGCAGGATACAAAATTAATGCACATAAATCTCTTGCATTCCTATACACTAATGATGAAAAATCTGAAAGCAAAATTAAGGAAACACTCCCATTTACCATTGCAACAAAAACAATAAAATACCTAGGAATAAACCTACCTAAGGAGGTGAAAGACCTCTATGCAGAAAACTATAAGACACTCATGAAAGAAATTAAAGATGATACAAACAGATGGAGAGATATACGACATCCTTGGATTGGAAGAATCAATATTGTGAAAATGACTATACTACCCAAAGCAATCTACAGATTCAATGCAATCCCTATTAAATTACAAATGACATTTTTTACAGAACTAGAACAAAACATTTCACAATTTGTATGGAAACTCGAAAGACCCTGAATAACCAAAGCAATCTTGAGAAAGATAAATGGAGCTGGAGGAAATCAAGCTCCCTGACTTCAGACTATACTAGAAAGCTACAGTAATCAAGACAGTATGGTACTGGCACAAAAACAGAAATATATCAATGGAACAGGTTAGAAAGCCGAGAGATAAGCCCATGCACATATGGCCACCTTATTTTTCATAAAGGAGGCAAGAATATAAAATGGAAAAAAGACAGCCTCTTCAATAAGTGGGGCTGGGAAAATTGGACAGCTACCTATAAAAGAGTGAAATTAGAACACTCCCTAACACCATACACAAAAATAAACTCAAAATGGATTAAAGACCAAAATGTAAGGCCACACAGTATAAAACTCTTAGAGGAAAACATAGGCAGAACACTCTATGACATAAATCACAGCAAGATTCTTTTTGACCCACCTCCTAGAAAAATGGAAACAAAAATGAAAATAAACGAATGGGATCTAATGAAACTTAAAAGCTTTTGCACAGCAAAGGAAACCATAAACAAGATGAGAAGACAACCCTCAGAATGGGAGAAAATATTTGCAAATGAAGAAACTGACAACGGATTAATCTCCAAAATTTACAAGCAGCTCATGCAGCGCAATATCAATAAAACAAGCAACCCAATCCAAAAATGGGCAGAAGACCTAAATAGCCATTTCTCCAAAGAAGACATACAGATGGCCAACAAACACATGAAAAGATGCTAAACATCACTAATTATGAGAAAAATGCAAAGAAAAGTACAGTGAGGTATCACCTCTCACCAGTCAGAATGGCCAACATCAAAAAATCTACAAACAATAAATGCTGGAGAGGGTGTGGAGAAAAGGGAACCCTCTTGCACTGTTGGTGGGAATGTAAATTGATACAGGCACTATGGAGAACAGTATGGAGGTTCCTTAGAAAACTAAAAATAGAAGTACCATATGACCCAGCAATCCCACTACTGTGCATATAGGCAGAGAAACCCATAATTCAGAAACAGTCATGTACCATAATGTTCATTGTAATTCTATTTACAATAGCTAGGACATGGAAGCAACCTATGTGTCCATCAACAGATGAATGAATAAAGAAGAGGTGGCACATATATACAATGGAATATTACTCAGCCATTAAAAGAAACGAAATTGAGTTTTTTGTAGTGAGATGGATGGACCTATAGTCTGTCATACAGAGTGAAGTAAGTCAGAAAGAGAAAAATACCGTATGCTAACACATATATATGGAATCTAAAAAAAAAGGTTCTCAAGAAGCTAGGGGCAGGACAGGAGTAAAGACGCAGACGTAGAGAATGGACTTGAGGACACGGGTAGGGGGAAGGGTAAACTGGGACGAAGTGAGAGATTGGTATGGACATATATACACTACCAAATGTAAAATAGATAGCTAGTGGGAAGCAGCTGCATAGTACAGGAGGATCAGCTCGGTGCTTTCTGACCACCTAGAAGGGTGGGATAGGGAGGGAGGGAGGGAAATGCAAGAGGGAGGGGATATGGAGATATATGTATATGCATAGCTGATTCACTTTGTTATAAAGCAGAAACTAACACATCATTGTAAAGCAATTATACTCCAATAAAGATGTTAATAAAAAGAAGAAAGAGTAACTGAGGTCACAAGGGACACCACTAGAACTGGAGACCAGCCATTTGTGATGTATTTCTTTTTCCTGTTTGGAACCATAATTCAGACTTATGTAAATATAACTTTCTAGAGACATGATCACATTTAAGTTTAAAACTCAGCACTATTTTAGATAGAAACTAAAGACATTTAAAATAGGATAAAATATTATTCTTTTAAATTAAAAAATGCAATTGGAGAAATATAGTTTTTAAAAATAAAGAATAACATTTTAAACAAACGATAATGTCAACATCCTATAAGAAATAAAACAACTGAAGAATATACTGTCAGTTTTCACTGCTTGGCAAAGAAACACATATGTCCCAGTGGTTATTAATCCTGTACTTGCCAAGACTTAAACTTATTTGAAATCCCCCAATCTATGTTGAATATCATATTTCCAACTTATTGTCTGTCACTTTGCTGGAAAAGAAAACAAATAAAAAATTAAAAATGACCCTTAACAGACTATTGGAATGGAAAATACCCAAACAACAAAGATCCATATTCTGATTTAACACAGAGAATTAGTAATGTACATACTACAAAGGCAAAATATAATAGCACCTCATTTCTCTAAAAGCTGAGGTGTCAGCCAAAATAAACATGTCAATATCAATTAACTGAAGCCCATAAATTTTAATCATAAGAGTCTCTTAGGTCCTTATTCACATGAATTCTTATTGGATTCAGTTCCAACAAAATCCTTTGTTTACTTAGGTAATAATGTATTAGAAATATAAAAGAAGAAAGGTGAGGGAACTTCTAGAAAGAGAAAGACTAAAATCAAAAAGGAATAAATTTGGTGGGGAGGAGTCAGATGGCAGAATAGGAGGATTCAGAATTTGCCTCTCCTCACAAGTACATTAAGAATACATCTACAAATGGATCAATTCTCACAGAGCATCTGCTGAACACTAGTGGAAGCCCCTGGACACCTAAAAGGACAAGATAAATCCCCACACAACCAGGACAGATGAAAGAAAGAAAGAAAAAAAAGGAAACAGGAAGGAAGCATCACCCCTGGCAGGGAACTGAAGGTGAGGAGAGGTTCCCGCACTCACAAAAGCCCATTCACGGCAGGGAAATCAGCTGGGGCAGAAAGGGACCTTCAGGGGTTTGAAGGGAAATGCAGCAACTGGTCTGTGGAAGGCAGGACAAAGTAAGAACTGTGTGTATGGCCCATGCTGCTGCTCTGCACACCCCAGCCTGAGTTGTGTGTCTCCAGGTGTGGAGGGAGGCTGGGTGCTGGAAAGTGGGGTTTGGAGAGTGGACCCAGGGAGGGGACAGCTGCTGGCTGTGAAGAGACAGCCTGAAGGGACCGGAGTAAGGAGCTTCACAACCTGGAAAGTTTTCTGAAGAATCCTGGAGCACTATAGAAACAAGTCGCCATTGTTGAGTGGCATGCAAGGGGCGGGGCCGCCACTGCAACTCCCTTCCCCACCTGCCAGCCCCCTGCCTCTGTGGGCACTGGGAGGGGCACCTGTCTGTGCAGGCCCACCTGCTCCTCAAGCCAAGGTCTCTTTGGTGCACAGGCTCCAGAGTCCTGAGCTCCACCACTGCCAAAGCCTCCTTTGAGTGCACATGGGGCCTGCTCATCATGCCCATGCCAAAGCCTCATCCAGAATCAGCCCTGGGCACCCCAGACTGAGATAGAAAGACGCCAATGCTGGCAGAAGCTGAGTGCTAAAGTGTGGTGTTAGAAGAGTGGATGTGGGGAGAGGACTGCTGTTGGCTGTGCAGAGACAACTTGAGGAGACGGGAGTGAGGGGCTCCATGGCTGGAAATGCTGCTAGAGGAAGCATGGTCTGCCTTGGAAACAAGGTGCCATTGTTGAGTGGTGCACAAGGGGCAGGGTCACCACTGCAAAACCCTTCCCCACCTGCTGATCCCTGCCTCCATGGGTACTGGGAGGGACTCCCACCAGACACATGTCCCAGTCTGTTGCATCTTCCTGCTGGTCTCTGCCACAAGCACTTTGCATGTGCCACAGTTGTGGTCTCCTTCTCCCTCCCTGGCCTGAGTGAATAAGTGCCCCAATCAGACTGAGGGACCCAACTGGCCACTGCTTTTGCCTCTCTCTCACCTGGATGGCGAACAGAAACCTGAGGGTGGCCCACATGCAGAGGTGGGGCCAAAACCAAAGCTGAGCCCCAGGGGCTGTCTGACTAAGGAAGAGGAACGGAAATCTCTCTGTGCAGCTGCACAAGCCACAGATTAAATCCCAGTGATCTTCTTGGTAAACCCTGCACCTGTGGAATATCTGAATGGACACTGAGTACTCCCACAACTTAGACCGGTCTAACTTTGGCAGCTGTGGACTTTGGGGGCAAGTGCATGTGGGAGTTGGGCCAGGTCAGAGTCTGAGCTGCCCCCACAGTGCCCATGGCAGGTCCAGAGACCTACCTAGAGGTACAGGAGGGCCTCCTGGGGAGGTGGGGGTTGACTGTGGCTTGCTGTCAGTGGGGGGCAAGGACACTGACAGTGAAGGACTCAGGAAAATATTATTACTAGTATTATTTTTTTTCTCTCTTTTTCCTTTTTGTTTCATTTTGTTCTGTTGTTGTTTTCTGTTTTTTAATTATATTTTATTTGTTACTTACTTTTTCTTTACTTATTTCTTTTTTTGCTTTAATTTAAAAATTTTCAAAATATATTTTTAAATTTAAAATTTTTACTTTATTGTTTTGTGATTTTTCTTGTTTTGTTTTTATCATTTTTGTGTGTTTAATGTTTTCTTTTTTTCAGCTTGTTTACTGTTTTTGTTCTGTTCTTGGTTTTTGTTAGTTTTGTTTTTATTGTTAATTTTGTTTTTATTGTTTGTTTTTGTTTTCTTTTGTTTGTTAGGTTGTTCTCTGGATTTTTGTTTTCTTTTTTTGGTTTTCTTTTCTATCTTTCTTTCCTTGTTTCTTTCATTTTGTTTTTATCATTTGTCTTGGGTTTTGTTGGTCTTCTTTTCTTTTTCCTGGCTGTGCCACACAGCTTGCAGGGTCATGGTTCCCTAACGAGGGGTCAGGCCTGAGACTCACGGGTAAGAGCACCAAGTCCAAGATGCTGGAATGCCAGAGAATTTCCGGCCCCAGGGAATATTAAACGATGTGAGCTCTCCTGGAGGTCTTCATCTCAACGGCAAGACCTGGCTCCACCCAACTGCCTGCAGGCACCAGTGTTGGACACCCCACACCAAACAACCAGCAAGACAATAACACAGCCCCATCCATTAGCAGACAGGCTGCCTAAAGTTGTACTAAACTCACAGACACCACAAAACACACTACCTGATGAGGCCCTGCCAATCAGAGGGACAAGACTCAGCTCCAGCCACCAGTTCAGGCACCAGTCCCTTCCAACAGGAAACCTACAAAAGCCCCTGGACCAACTTCACCCACCAGGGAGCAGACACCAGAAACAAGAGGAACTACAACACTGCAGCCTGTGGAAAGGAGACCACAAACACAGTAAATTAGATAAAATGAGACGACAGAGAAATAGGTTTCGGATGAAGAAGCAAGGTAAAAATCCACAAGACTAAATAAATGAAGAGGAAATAGGCAATTTACCTGAAAAAGGATTCAGAGTAATGATAGTTAAGATGATTCAAGATCTCAGAAATAGAATGCAGGCATGGATCGAGAAGATACAAGAAATGTTTAACAAGGACCTAGAAGAACTAAAGAACAAACAAACAGTGATGAACAACACAATAACTTAAATGAAAAATACACAAGAAGAAATCAATAGCAGAATAACTGAGGCAGAAGAATGGATAAGTGAACTGGAATATAGAATAGTGGAAATAAATGCCACAGAACAGAATAAAGAAAAAAAAGGATGAAAAGAAATAAGATCAGTCTCAGAGACCTCTGGGACAACATTAACCCCACCAATATTCAAATTACAGGGGTCCCAGAAGAAAAAGAGAAAGAGAAAGGGTCTGAGAAAATATTTGAAGAGATTAAAGTGGAAAACTTCCCAAACATGGGAAAGGAAATAGTCACCCAAGTGCAAGAAGCCCAGAGAATCCCATACAGGATAAACCCTAGGAGGAACACACCAAGACACATATTAATCAAACTAACAAAAATTAAATACAAAGAAAAAAATTAAAAGCAGCAAAGGAAAAAAAAAATAACATACAAGGGAATCCCCATAAGGTTATCAGCTGATTTTTCAGCAGAAACTCTACAGGCCAGAAGGCAATGGCAGGATATATTTAAAGTGATGAAAAGGAAAAACCTACAGCCAAGAACACTGTACCCAGTAACGTTCTCATTCAGATTCTACAGAGACATCAAAAGCTTTATAGACAAGCAAAAGCTAAGAGAATTCAGAACCACCAAACAGCTTTACAACATATGCTAAAGAAACTTCTCTAGGCAGGAAACACAGGAGAAGAAAAACACCTACAAAAACAAAACCAAAACAATTAAGAAAATGGGAATAGGAACATACATATCGAGAGTTACCTTAAATGTAAATGGATTAAATGCTCCAACCAAAAGACACAGACTGGCTGAATAAATACAAAAACAACATCCATATATATGCTGTCTATAAGAGATGCACTTCAGACCTAGGAAAACATACAGACTGAAAGTGAGGGGAAGGAAAAAGATATTCTATGCAAATGGAAATCAAAAGAAAGCTGGAGTAGCAATACTCACATCAGAAAAAAAATAGACTTTAAAATAAAGACTGTTATAAGAGACAAGGAAGGACAGTACATAAGAATAAGAAAAAAAATAGACTTTAAAATAAAGACTGTAATAAGAGACAAGGAAGGACACTACATAAGAATAAAGAATAAAGGGATCAATCCAAGAAGAAGATATAACAATTGTAAATATTTATACACCCACATAGGAGCACTTCAATACATAAGGCAAATGCTAACAGCCATAAAAGCAATTGACAGTAATACAATAATAGTGGGAAACGTTAACACTCTACTCACACCAATGGAGAGATCATCCAAACAGAAAATTAATAAGGAAACACAAGCCTTAAATCACACATTAGACCAGATAGACTTAATTGATATCTATAAGACATTCCATCCGAAAGCGGCAGATACACTTTCTTCTCAAGTGCACATGGATCATCCTTCAGGATAGGTCACATCTTGGGTCACAAATCAAGCCTTGGTAAATTGAAGAAAATCAAAATCATATCAAGCATCTTTTCTGACCACAATGCAATGAGATTAGAAATCAATTACAGAAAATAAACTATAAAAATCACAAACACATGGAGGCTAAACAATATGCTACTAAATAACCAATGGATCACTGAAGAAATCAAAGAGAAAATTAAAAAATACCTATAAACAAATGATAACAAAAAGATGATGACCCAAATGCCATGGGACTCAGCAAAAGCAGTTCTGAGAGGGAAGCTTGTAGCAATACAATCCGACCTCAAGCAACAAAAAAAAATCTCAAATAAACAACCTAACATTACCCTTGAAACAACAAGAGAAAGAAGAACAAACAAAACCCAAAGTTAGTAGAAGGAAAGAAATCATAAAGATCAGAGCAGAAATAAATGAAATAGAAACAAAGAAAACAATAGCAAAGATCAATGAAACTAAAAGCTGGTTCTTTGAGATGATAAACAAAACTGATAACCCTTTAGCCAAACTCATCAAGAAAAAAAGGGAGCAGACTCAAATCAACAGAATTAGAAATGAAAAAGGAGAAGTAACAACTGACAGTGCAGAAATACAGAGGATCATGAGAGATTACTACAAACATCTATATGCCAATAAAATGGACAATGTGGAAGAAATGGACAAATTCTTAGAAAAGCACAACCTTCTGAGACTGAACCAGGAAGAAATAGAAACTATAAACAGACCAATCACAAGTAATGAAATTGAAACTGTGATTAAAATCTTCCAACAGACAAAAGTCCAGAACCAGATGGCTTCACAGGTGAATTCTATCAAACATTTAGAGAAGAGCTAACAGCTATCCTTCTCAAACTCTTACAAAAAATTGCAGATGGAGGACCACCCCCAACCTCATTCTATGAGGCCACCTTCACCCTGATACCCAGAGGTGACAAAGATATCACAAAAAAGAAAATTACAGGCCAATATCACTGATAAAAATAGAAGCAAAAATCCTCAACAAAATACTAGCAAGCAGAATCCAACAATACATTAAAAGGATCATACACCCTGATCAAGTGGGATTTATCCCTGGGATGCAAGGATCCTTCAATATATGCAAATCAATCAATGTGATACACTATATTAACAAATAGAGAAATAAAAGCCATATGATCATCTCAATAGATGCAGAAAAAGCTTTTGACAAAATTCAACACCCATTTATGATTAAAAAACTCACCAGAAAATGGGCATAGAGGGAACCAGCCTCAACATAATAAAGGCCATATATGACAAACCCACAGCAAACATCATTCTCAATGGTAAAAAACTGAAAGCATTTTCCCTAAATTCAGGAACAAGGCAAGGATGACCACTCTCACCACTTTTATTCAACATTGTTTTGGAAGTCCTAGCCACAACAATCAAAGACGGAAAAGATATAAAAGGATTCCAAATTGGAAAGAAGTAAAACTGTCACTGTTTGCAGATGACATGATACTTTGCATAGAAAATCCTAAAGATGCCGCCTGAAAACTACTAGAGCTAATCAATGAATTCGGTAAAGTTGCAGGATACAAAATTAATACACAGAAATCTCTTGCATTCCTATACACTAATAACAAAAAAATCAGAAAGAGAAATTAAGAAAACTATCCTATTTACCATTGCAACAAAAAGAGTAAAATACCTAGGGATAAACCTACCTAGGAGGCAAAAGACCTGTAATCAGAAAGCTATGAGATACTGATGAAAGAAATCAAAGACGACACAAACAGATGGAGAGATATACCATGTTCCTGGACTGGAAGAATCAATATTGTGAAAATGACTATACTACCCAAAGCAATCTACAGATTCACTGTAATCCTTATCAAATTACCAATGGCATTTTATAAAGAATTAGAATAAAAAATTTACAATTTGTATGGAAATACAAAAGACCCCGAATAGCCCAAACAATCTTGAAAAAGAAAAACAGAGCTGGAGGAATCAGGCTCCCGGACTTCAGACTATACTACTAAGTCATTAAAACAGTATGGTACTCGCACAAAAACAGAAATATAGATCAAGGGAACAGGATGGAAAGCCCAGAGATAAACCCAGGCACCTATGGTCACCTAATCTCTGATAAAGGAGGCAAGAATATATAATGGAGAAAAGATGCTCTCTTCTATAAGTGGTGCTGGGAAAACTGGACGACTACATGTAAAAGAATGAAATTAGAACACTCCCTAACACCATACACAAAAATAAACTCAAAATGGGCTAAAGACCTAAATGTAAGGCTGGACACTATAAAAGTCTTAGAGGAAAACATAGGCAAAACACTCTTTGACATAAATTGCAGCAAGATCTTTTTTGACCCACCTCCTAGAGTAATGAAAATAAAAAGAAAAATAAACAAATGGGATCTAATTAAACTTATTAGCTTTTGCACGGCAAAGGAAACCATAAACAAGATGAAAAGACAACCCTCAGAATGGGAGAAAATATTTGCAAATGAAGCAACTGACAAGGTATTAATCTCCAATATACACAAATAGCTCATGCAGCTCAATGTCAAAAAAAAAAAACCCCCAGAAAACAACAACCCAATCAAAAAATGGGTGGAAGACCTATACAGACATTTCTCCAAAGAAGACATACTGATGGCCAACAAACACATGAAAAGATGCTCAACATCACTAATTATGAGAGAAATGCAAATCACAAGTACAGTGAGGTATCACTTCTCATCAGTCAGAATGGCCATCATCAAAAAAATCTACAAATAATAAATGCTGAAGAGGGTGTAGAGAAAAGGGAATCCTGTTACACTGTTGTTGGGAATGTAGATTGGTACAGCCACTATGGAGAACAGTAAGGAGGTTCCTTAAAAAACTAAAAACAGAGCTACCATATGACCCAGTGATCCCACTACTGGGCATATACCCAGAGAAAAACATAATTAAGAAAGACACATGTGCCCCAATGTTCATTGCTGCACTATTTACAATAGCCAGGATATGGAAGCAAGTTAAATGTCCATCAACAGAGGACTGGTTAAAGAAGATCTGGTACATATATACAACGGGATATTACTCAACCATAAAAAAGAATGAAATTGGGTCAGTTGTAGAATTGTGGATGGACCTAGAGAGTCATACACAGTGAAGTAAGTCAGAAAGAGAAAAAAAAATATCGTATATTAACGCATATATGTGGAATCTAGAAAACTGGTATAGATGATCTTATTTACAAAGCAGAAATAGAGACACAGATGTAGAGAACAAACGTATGGATACCAAGGTGGAAAGCGGGGGGGGGGGGATGAATTGGGAGATTGGGATTGATTATATACAGTATTGATACTACATATAAAATAGATAACTAATAAGAACCTACTGTATAGCACAGAGAACTCTACTAAATGCTCTGTGGTGACCTAAATGGGAAGGAAATCCAAAAAGAGGAGATATATGTATACATATAGCTGATTCACTTTGCTGTACAGTAGAAACTAATACAACATTGTAAAACAGTTATACTTCAATAAAAATTAAATTAAAAAAAATTCACCAAGCTTACCAGTTGAGGCTAGTACTGTAAACTAAATAAAGCTTAATAGCTCAAGGACAATACAGTAATATAACAGAATAGAATATTTGATGCCCATAATAATGATTCTAAGGCATAAAGAATAGATCAAACTGCATTTATCATAATTTGTATAAAAGATTACAGAAATATGCATTGCAATTTAGAAGGATTTATATTAATAATGTCAATAACATTTGCATAATTGATAAGTATTCCATTTCTGACAATGCTCTTCATGCACCACACATAACTGACCTTTGACTCCTACTGACCCTACCTACTCAATCCCGACTCTACCTTCATACTCTACCTTCATACCTTCTCTGGCTTAGATCACTGTAACAGCTTTCTACCTGTCTTCTTTGCCTCCAGCGTGCGCTTTCAATTCATCCTCTACCCCTCTGCTACAATGAGATAAAATATAAACATAATCATGATACTTTTATGATTTAACTCTTTCAACAACCTCTCAGAGTCCTAAGGATAGGGTTTAATTTCTTCAGATTGACACAAAAGTTATTTTATGAAATGACTCCTATCATCTCTATAGCTTCCTTTCCTGATACCCTTCCACATTTTCCTGTGCCTAAATCACATAAAACTTTTGTCTTTTATTTCATAACATTAAGCTTTTTCACCTATTGTTCTCCTTTATCTCTCAAGTACCCTAACTCCTGGTTATCTAATAAGACTTTACTCTTCCAAGAGTTCTTCCTTGTCCTGCAGTATATGAGATGTACTTCTACAGCACCTTGTAGGTGACTCAATCATAGTATTTATTGCATAGCATTGTCATCCTTTATTACTTCACTATTAGTAAATTGAGGGCAAGAATCATGCATTTTATTTTTATCCTCTAGTATATGAAACCCAGTAAATGTTAGTTGAATGAATAAGTGCTGTCCTGTATGACATTTTAAATGGGCAAAGATAACTTCTAAATATACTAAATTCCTTTAATTTTCCTTTAATACATTATGAATATATTATGGATAATATACCCATGGATATTTAAACCTACTGATACCTGGATTTATTTGAATCTGTTTATATTTTTTAGCTTATACCAAACTTCTATATATGCAGGTTTGATTAATATGACTTATTGCTTAAAGTATAATTCCTTCTTATTTATTCTAAGGTACATTTTTCCTGCTTCATGGGGAACTCCAAACTCCATCATTCTCACGAATAGATAATGCAGCTACCCCATACTTCATGTTCACCAAGTAATTCATTCCGTGATTCTCTAGGTAATTTTTTTTTCTGCCTATAGGATATGTAAGGAATCTTTTTTAATTATAGATTTTAGTGATTCTTCCTAAGTGCTTGTCTCTCACCACTTGGTAGTGTTTCCTCTTCTCTTTTTTTGGGCAGTTTTCCCCATTCTGTCCTTTTCTTTCTTATTCTGCCAGTTAGTTATATAGTCTGATCATCTGAACTTTTAAGCCTACATGCTTATATTATTTTAAAACTATCTGAAGGTTCCTTTTGAGTTCTTTACTTCCTAAAATTTATTTCAATTTATTTTCCTCATGAAGTCACGTTAAATCAGATTATTGACATTTCTAATGTTTAGTGATAAAATAGGTTAACCAAAATTATTTTTTTCTTCCAATATGATGTTTAATAATTGGTACTCAATTAGTTATGCTTGCTAATGAATAAATGCTTATTCACTAATTTATCAAAAGACAGTTCTAAAGTTGAAAATTAAAAACAATGTAGGAAATAATTTAATTTTCTTTATGTGTGTATATATTAAAATTACTTGGTCCACAAAGCAGCCTACTAGAAAGTTACCTGAGGATGTAATCCAGCAATCTAATGTTATAAAACAAAACAAAAAAAGGGATGCTATGAGGCAAGAAACTGTGGCTCCAGTTCCTGAGACCAATAAAGGGAAGTCTCAGATGCCCGTTGTGCATTAGGTCTAAAAGGTAACCTGTATCTGTTGTAGCAGTACCTAGTGATGAAAGGAGGAGGACTTGGAGGGAAACAAAGGGGACTCCACTGTATGGACACTGAGTGACAGAATGGAAAACTTAAGAATGTGATAAAAACATACAAGAAAAATACTGGCAATAGAAATTCAAAAAATAATACATAACAAGAAAATTAAAAAGTGTGTGATTTTAAGTGATTAATGCAAGTAAACAAAGAGCACTTGGTGCTATGAACATCTTTTGAGTACTATTGGGGAAACAGTACTGACAATGTCAAAGTATAAATTTGTCTCTTTCTGTAGAAAAAAACAGTGTTAGGAGAATATCTCTACTTGTAGGAAAAATATTTTTTTCTAAATTCTATGACCATAATATGAATAGACAGCATAAACTTAGATGAGGTTAAGCATAGATAGGCCAAAAAATCCATAATGATAGACATATTCTGAAATTCAGAAGCGTACAAATAATTTGGTTCCCTTTTAAAAGGTGAAATATAGAAACAAAAGATTAGTGTTTTAAAATAAATTTTTATGTGGCTTTACAAAAACAAAAAGGGTTTGTTTTTTTTTTTACACCGCTGTAGGGTGACAGAAAAATAAAATATAATCAAATTGTATTGGAAAATGTTCTGCCTCTTAGAATTTTAAACCAAAAATTTTCTTCTATATTTTCTACATCAGAATTCTTATGGGTGTTTGATAAGAGAAGACAGGTTGGAACTTTATGAATCAAATTCCACATGTAAAGCCTGCTATTTCATACAGCAAGACAATTATTAGAAAATATACAACTGACAAATATTTATTTATTAATCAATAAAATAAGCTTAATGAAGAGCACTATGTGACAGACAAATACTTCTACATGCGTTCTCAAATATTCATCTCTAATATTACCTTTTTTGCTCTATGTAACAATTCCTTGAAAAATATTGTATTAATTCCAATCATAAATAAGAAACTGAAGCTCAAAGAGATTAAATAACTTGCTCTAACTCATGGAGCTAGGATTTAAACCTAGATCTCTGATTCCAAAGCCCATGACCCTTTCAACATATGATTATTCATTTTTATTGAACTCCTATCATGTGCCTCTTATAAGCTTCAGGAGCTGAAAGGTAGGAGAAAAACAGAAATACACAAATATAAAACAAAAACAAAAACAAGCTTCATTAAATACTTTCAACTACGCCAGGCAATATAGAGTTAGTCTAAAGATAATTCAGCGCCAGAAAAAAATTACAGATAAACAATTTTGTATTCCCCAAATGGGATTTGCAACATATGCCCAATGATGTAGTAATAAATTCTAGGGCTTTTCTACTATTCACCTATTGTAGAACTATGAACAAGGTAGCAAAAACAACAATAAAAATGGCATAACCACTCTGTATTAAAAAAATCTAATAATTCAAACACTCTTGAAAAATGTCAAGCAGGGATAGGATGGTTTGCATTTTTACTTTATTTAGTTTCCAGTTTATATTAGAAAGCATCTTTTTTCATGGTAATCATTTATAAAATTTTTTTTATCATATTTCCACAACTATTCATATTTTCCCCATTTTTCTGACTGGATGAATGAGGGTAGCACATATAGAAAAATTATATATAAGTGAATAACGAATTAAAATGAAATATGTTCTATTAGAGCCTAAATGCTAATTGGTAACCTTTTATCATAAAATGTTACAAAAAATGAAGAATACTTTTTATAGTCATTTTAAGAAGTGAATATGACACTAATAAGTTCTATGACAAGAAAAGACTGCTACAGTCATGGTCAGTAAACTAGATGATACATCACTATCTTTGTGCTGTGGCAGAAAAACAATAAAATTTAAAAGCCACAAAAATCTTGATCAATTTTATAGATAAAACACTGTCATGACTTAGGTTCATAAAATGCTACAAAGTAGAGAAATGATTAATTTATGACTTTGAGTTTCTATGCTTCTGAATAAAATACAGTTACTTACTTTTTTCTCCGGTTTGACTCCACAAAATATTTACGTGCTTGATTTCGACATATTTTTTGTTGCTGCAGTAAGATTTGGCGCTCTTCTTCTAAATTTTTCTCAAAATGGATTTTCATATCTCTAATGGTAGCATAAAGTTAAGGACAGTGGTTTATGTCTTTACTGGATGAGTATCAGTGCTATCTGATAAGTACAATTACAGCCTCATACTAATGATGTAATGATTTTTTGTGGAACAATTAGTATGTGTACACATCACTGTTAGTGTATGACCGGCACATGTTTTATATAAAAAAAACTCTTGGCTTGGTATTAGAACTGAAGATATATTTTACTTTCTTTGGGGAAAAAAATTAATTACTTTTAGACATCATGAGCCCAGATAAGGAGACTACATATCTTTTCATTCATTATACAGATATTTGAGTACTTATTAACAAGTTACTATCTTAGGCATGTACATAGAAAAATGAAAGAAGGTTATATCTCATTAATAGAAAGCCGATGAATTAAACGTTTCAGTAGATCCTTTAATCCATAGCATGAAAGTCATATTCAAATATTAAAAATCAAATAGCAATATAACTGGGAAGTTTGGCAATATAGTTTACTTAGTGATTTACTCATAAGTTAAAAAACAAACCATTAGGAAAACCATACACAGTAATGTTTACTCAGAATTTTGCCAAATATGGAGTATTTTAGTTATCCTAATTATCCATTCATTTGAAATTTACTGTATAAAATTAAACTTTCTTTAAATAAGTTGAATTGATATGGTTAATTGATGTCCGAGCTTATTTAGTTACATTTCAACTGGCATTAATGAATGCCTTTACCAAATTTATCACAGTATTTTTCTGTTTTTAATGATTTTGAAGTTTTAAAAAGTGGTCATTCAATTACCATTTTCAGTACCTCATCATTAGAGGTAGATGCATACAAGATTGTACTGAAGTTATTTATTGCAGGGCATGCCTATTTGTCTTTTTAGAATAAACAGTGTGTTTAAATTTTCTCCCCTCAAAATAAAGGTATGAAATTCTCTTTAAGAGTTCTATTTAATCAAGTTTTTTTATATGTCATAAATATTAATGGTAAAACAGAATATAAGAAATACATTAAATAATAAATTATGCTATACATAAGTTGTTAATTCAAAATATGTTAATTTTAGGATCCTGCAGTGCTTCAGCATCAACATAGTAAAAAAAACCTTATATATTTCAAAACAAGCACGTCTATTTGAACTTTTTGGTCATTTGAAACTTTGCTAATAGAGGCTTTCAATTATGTTGCTGTTTAACCATTTTTATGCCATTGCTCATAATTAATTTACCTGTATTAAAAATTTTGCACTACCTCACCATAAACAAATACACGCACTCACACACAATATTTTTACTTAAAGTTTCTTTTGAAGGATTTATAAAAGTGAAACAGAAAGGGAAGCAACCTGTTTTTGTTTTTGTTTTTTGTTAGCATAGAAACAGCTAAAGATTTAGCTTGTTCTTTTCTAATAGAGTACTTTATTAGAAGGAGTCAGACTTTAACAAGATAGCTAACTACGAAGTCACAACATGGCAGTGGAGGAAAGTGCAACTTCCTTTCAGGGTACCCAAGAGCAACATTGTCGGGAGAAAAGGGAGACGTTGCTTTGGCTCAGGTGAGAAATATGCAGGACTAAGATGCATGTGGAGATAATTCTGTTCTCTGTTTAACATGCTTGAAGTCTCACCACAGGAACATAAAGAAAATCACAAATGTAACGTTTGTAATAATGTTCTGACAACTATATATTGTTAGATTTAATTAAATGTCTCTTACTCTATATAATATACACATGTATTATATATAATATATGTATAATATTGCCTGCCGAGTTGTAAAATATACTGCTGCCTTTGCATCTCTTCAAAGTATGGTATCCAAATTTAAAAAATATTAGATGGTTGGTTAAACTTTTATTTTTCATACAAGCTGTGTTGTAAAGGTAAGATATTTCCATAAGAATCACTGTTAAATACTTGTTCAAAGGAAGGTAATTTTTATATATTTAACAGTAAAATAACCAACCAACAACAAACCCAAGAATACTACGGGCACGTAATACATAATGATTATAATTTAAAAGCATAGCCTAATCTACCCCACTTCATCCTCATCTCTTCTTCTCCCAATTTAGTCTTTTTCTAATTGTAGCTTATTTAGGTTGTTTTAAATATGTTACCATCACTAATAACTATGAATCATATAACCCATACTCTTGTCAAGTTTATTAGAGCCATCCAGATTCTTTTTCTTCTTCTCTGTACCTCTCCACAGACTTGGCTCAGATGTTCTAAATCCCTTGCCTGGACTACTTCAGTAGTCTTCTAACTCATCTTATTACAGTACTCCTAAACTTGCCGTCCTCCATTTGAACCTCCACAAAACCAGCTAAACAGAAATCTAATTGGGTTTCTCATTCTTTGTTATTCTCTAAAATCTCCCTATCACCTTCATGATGCATTAAAAATTTCTTGGAATATACAGCATTTTATAATCTGGTCTGTTTTTTCAACTTCATTTTTCAACATTTTCCTGCATGTCTCCGATGCTCAGCCACACTAAGATACTTATTAACAGAACAAGCCATGATGTAGTATGCCATTATCTTTTGGCACTTGCTGGCTAATTCTACTCATCCTTTCAGGGACACCTCAAGAAGTTCCTCCCCTGTGAAGCTTCTTCTAACCCTCACTGGATGACTTAACACCCTCATGGGTACGTCATATGTGTCTCCTCTGTATTTCTGTAACTCCAATGCCTGGCATGGTGCTTAGAATATGGTAATGGCTTAATAAAAGCTTACTGAATGACTTCCTTGGAGAAAATTCTCAGTAGATAAACTAGGAAAAAAGGTATACACATTTTTATAGCTTTTAGTGCCTCACAGACAAATTGGTTTCTAAAAGGGTTCTATAAATCTACATGTCATTAGAAATATATGACCATGAGTTTCTACACCTCACAAGCATAAGGTAGTACTTTTTTTTATAGAAAGACCGAATGGAAAGTCATGTTTTATTATGTATGTATTAGCAAAATAGAATAACTGCCACGTTGGGCAACTAATTTTTATTTTCCTTTTTGGTGAATCGTTAGTTCAGAGTCACTGGACATTTATCTATTGAGAATGTCATTTAAAAAATCAATTTCAGTAAATTCAATAGAGATAGAATAGTGTAAATATTAACACTCTATCATAGTTACTACAAGTATTTTCCCCAGATAATTTGTTTTATTTAATTATACAATTTCTCCTTACACTGAAGTTTTAAATTAATGTTATTTTTGAGACATTTTTCACTTGAAATTGATTCTTTCTTTTCAAAAGGTAAAGTTACTATACCTTCAAACTATGAAAGTGTTGAAGTTCTATTTTCTGTCAGTTTTCCTTTATGATTTTGTATTTATTTTTATATTTACCCTTTTTATCAGTTCAAGCATATTTTGGAATTTAGTGTAAAATGTGACTCAAGATAGAGATGGTGAATTTAGACTATGCTTTTTTAGAGGTTTGACTAAGGAGACAGGAGATATTAGAACACAGTTAAAAGGGTTTGATTGTTAGTTTTAAGGATAGTTAAGACCAGAGCATGTTTACAGGCTGTAGGGAAAGAAGGCTATTTGAAAAAAGTTGTAAGTAAATTGTAAGAGAGAGTTAGGATAATTTACAATCCAGGGTTACTGAGAAGAGAGGTGATGAAAATAGGGCACAAGTGAATGGATTCACCTTCTACAGTAAAAGTGATATCCCATCAGTAAGCCTGGAATAAAAACAGGGTAGGGGATTGAGGGTGGTGATGGAAGTAAGAAGGTTTGTGTTGTTTGTTGGGAGGGACCTGAGGGAGTTCATGGCATCCATTCTCTTATGAAGTATTGTAGTAAGACAGTCTACTGCGAGTGACGGGAGGTGATCAAGATCCGGCACAGAAACTAATTAAGAGGAACAAGAGAGAACCCTGTTCTTGTTCTGGTGAAGCTGGAAACCATCAAGCTGTAGCGGTTTTGTGATTTTTTCTCTGACAGCATTTTTATTGTTGAGTGAAGGAGTAGAGAAATAGGGTTGTAGTAGTTACTGGGTGGTTGAGGAAGAATAGGAGTGCAAAGAACCAAGGATGTTGGTGAGAGAATATGTGTAGATAATTAAGAATAGGGTGTAAACTGGGTAGGGAATAAAGAGAGGCAAAGTGGGGGCTAGGATAAAATGGAAGGGGAAAAGACTGGAGATATTTATGAGAAAATAAGAGGCATAGTGTGAAGGGGACATGAAAACTTCACTTTTTTATTCTATTTCTATATATATTTGAATTATTTTAAGAAATTGAAATTATAGAACTTCAGCTAATTTTAATTAGATGAACTTCATAAGGTTTTGTTCCTTGCCTTTAGAGTCAGGGAATTCTAACTTGAGTGAGAGAACTTCAACAGAAAGCTGGATGGCCTCTGAGTATTGAATTCATATTTGGAAATCACATGTAGAAATTTTACCAAGCCACTTGCTTATTTTAAGTCTGCAGTTCATTTTTTAAATTCAGTCATTAATTCAATAAATTTGCATACCTACTTTGTACCAGGTATCCAATATGAAACATTACAGATACTAAGAACATCCAAAATAATACAAAAGGTGCTTAAGTGTTTCTCCAACTAGTAACATAATGATATTCTTGATTTAGTGTCATAGTCTTTATTACGTTCAAAAGAATTCCTCTATCCCAATTTAAATATATATACTAATTTTATATATACTAGCAAATATATATATACATAAACTAGCAAAAAGTATATATACTTATACATACATACAGATGCATATATATACACACATACTAGCAAAAGTTGTTGGATTTTAGCAAAGCCCTGGGCATCTATTGAAATAATCATCTACAACTTTCTTAATTTTAACTATATATTTATAATTCAAGTATATTTTTAGTAATGCATTTCTTTATAGGAAACCAACATAATTCTGGAATTATGTCTATTTGGTTTTGTTCATTTGAGGTACTGCTGAATTTATTTACAAATATTTCCTTTGTTGTATCAATATTCATACCTCATAAATTTAAAAATATTAAGTTTATGACCATTTCACTAATGAAAATGATGGAAAGATACACTTTGTCAATGAGCCACTTACAGTGCTTCCCTATTTTCTGATTTAGCTATAAATCAGGGTCGGTGTAATAGGAGTTCGGGGTCCAAGAAAATACAATGTCAAGGGGACAGAATCAAATCCATACAGAAAGCAATACAGTTTATTTCAGATTACTTCTTGAGCGAGGACAGTTTTGAGGAGTAGTAAGGGCAAAAGCCAAAGTGAATGGAGTTAATAATGAATAGATGAAAAGAATTAGAAGCTGCTATTGCGGTTAGGGTTTCTGAGAAGTTGACTAAAGAAAGAAAAGACAGAAGGGTTAAAAGCTTGAGGAAAGCATGATCAGAGGGGGGGATATTTTACCATCAGTTAAGCTTTGTACATATCTGTCTTCCTCACTAGAGTTGTATCCCAAGCACCTAGTTAAAGAGCAGGCACTAAATGAAAATTGATTGACTTGCTTTTAAAAGTGCAACATCCCAGAAGTGGAAGACAATAAGGATAAGAAAATGGGGTTTAACTTGAAAAGTGAAGACACTCCATTCTCTCACAAGAATGAAGATGATTATACAGCACCATCACTACCAACCAAGTCCTTTGAGAATACAAAGGTTACACTCTAATTATCATAACATTCTCTGAAGGAATAAACATGGTTTACATATTTTGAAAACAAAACTTTTTCACTCTTTCAATTTTCTACAATGCAACCAACAGCAATCTCAAAGGTGGGCTAGACCAATTCTTAGGGACAAGTCAGAGATAATCCAGTGTGAAGCCTCCGAGTCCTTTGCTTCTAATTTTCTGTCTGTTGTCTCTCTGACAACAGCCTGGGCAGAGGATGGAAAACAAAACAAATTAACCAACTGTGTTAGGCTTTAGCAGCTCTGGTAAATAAATTAGGGAAGTGCTAGGTTAACTGTTAAAACGGACTGTTTCAGGAGAGCAAAACATTTTACCTGTTTGTGGAATTCTTTTCTCCAAGCAGCATGATTAATCAGGGTGTGGATAATATGAAGTAAAGAGCATAATGGCATAACTCTAGAAGACAAAACAATCCCCACAGAACACACGGTTGATCTATTTGAAAACTCACAAAAAATTTACACCAAAGTTGAATGGGGGTGAGATAACAAGGTGGACGGGAAAGCGGTCCTAGAATAGGATAAAATGGTATTTCAGGTTTAAGGGGAGCAACGACAGTTACTGAATCAAATATCCGCACTAAGATGACTAGCTAGTTTCTATCACCTTGCATCTGTGATAATGGGAATCTAATGGGAAAAAAGATGGGCCCCGCTTCCAACATCGCTACGCCGGCAGCCACGGCTGGAAGGATACAGGTAAGCGCCAGGTCGGTGACGCCCGTCGCTCAACCGAGGGCTGAGGGGGGCTCTGACGCGGGTGTCAGAGGATTCAGTGCCCTGTCTCGAGACCGCGCTCCGGGCTCCGGGCCTCCCGGTCATCATCCTTCATTCACCTCAGCGTCGCCTCTCGGCTCGTCCCCACAGCCTCCCTCATGGCAGCTCCGGCTTCCTCCTCCTCCGCCCCTCCCTGCACTCCGTCTCTCAGGCCCCGCGTCACTGCGGCGGGAAGGTTGGCCGCGGCAGCTCTGGTTCCCGCACAGTGGCGCTCTTGGCTGTGGTGGCGACGGCAGCTGCAGCAGCGGCGACCTTGCCTGGCAATGGCAGAGGTGGCGGCCGCGACCCCAACGCCTCCGCCATGTTGACAGCCAACCGACACCGCGTCCTTCGCGACGGCTACCAGGGTGTGGGGGCGGGGCGCCAGAGGCAGCCAATAGGAGGAGCGGACTACCGCCTACTCCCCCCACCCCTCTGAGCTGACTGCTGGCGGCGGCCTGGAAGCCTAGCTTCCTCAGGGACGCAAGTCTTCGCAGGAATGCGAAGCTGACTTGTTCCTCGGAGCCTGACTCCGTTCTACCTCCCTTTTTATGATGATGTTTTCGTGAGGGTATTGAGAGTGATGAAAGACAGTGAGACGCAGAATCTTCAGATACAGGCAAACGCCACCGTGGGGATTCTGAAATGATTGCCTCGGGGATAATTCAGGGTAGGATTTTTGGTTTAACTACCGAGTCCTGCTGTGGGGTTTGAGTTGTGTCTTTCTGGAGCATCAGTATCCCCAAACACCATCTCTTTTAAAAGGCTTTGTGGAGTGGAAATTTCCTTTCTCTACATTCTCTCACCCACTCCCTGACGCTTCTGCCATTCCGTCTGCAAGTCGTCCTCCTTGCCATTTCCCTACTTATAACGTCGCATTTCAAAGGCTTTTAATGGTGCCAGCCTTGCTGCCAGATTCTGGAAATAGATCATCGGCGGCCAGGAAAGTAGTGCAGATTTAATTCAGTAATCTCCTGGGAAGATATGCCAAAAGAGATCATCATATTGAAATTGTTTCAAGCTCTTATGGAAAATTGGATATTTTAGCCACCAGGTTTAGTGGTTTTGCAAGTAAAAATTTGAACAAAGGCTGAAACTCCTTGTTGGAGTTCATTTTAAAAGTACATATAAATTCTGACTGTATTTCAGCCAGGTTTTTTTTCTTTCTTTCTTTCTTTCTTTTTGTGTGGAAAAAACTCCCAGATTGGAAGCAGAATGTACAAACAGAATAAAAATCACTCGCCCACCATTCAAATGCCTCTGTCTTTGTGAATCAATTTGTTCATTTTTAGAGTTCAAATAATAAACTTTTCCAGTTGAAGCTATTTAAAACAGAGTTTTTGCAAAGTTGGATACAATGACTCAAATTGGAATGTGTTCTGGTGACTGAGATTCAAAAGTGCCACAACGAATCCAGTTTTGAGTTAAAACACAAAACACATAAGCCCCCTTCAGGACCATGCCAAGAGGGTAGAATAGATGATCTTCACAAAGAAAGGCTAAATGTGTATACTGGGACGATTAGCTATCTTTGCAAATTTTTAACTGGCCTAGTCACAGGAATTTAAGTTGATTCTATTCCCACTGCTATCATCAAAAGTCTGTTTCTCCAGGGCCAATTTGAGAGAGAGTAAGCAAAGTAGGGCAGTGTAAAGTGCAAATAAAAATGAGAAGGTTGTGCTTACTGTTTGAAGTATTTGGGCCTGGTTAGCCTTCCTGAAAGTCTAGTGTTTTCTGTATTATTAGTTTGATATCTCATCACTCATAGGCACCTTATTGCTTTGTCACATGGTGTATTAGCATTAAGAAGCATAACTTGGTTTCTTAGTTGCTTACAGATGTTTACTCTTATAATCATTCTTCATTCAAATGTTGCTTTACAATGATACCCAAGAAAAAAGAAAATTTAAACACAATGTTACCAACTTTTTAAAAAATTACAGATCTATTTTTTCACCTTTAAATTATTTATTTCTTTCTTCAAAATTTTAAGCAGGTTTTTCATGTTTTATTTAAGTTGTACAGTCCTTTATTAAGTTGTATTGATTCTAAAAAAAAAGGCTTTAAGGTTAGATATTTGGATAATAGAAAGATAATTTGAGACATTTATAAGTTTTTTCTCTTGGCAGGAAAGATGAGTATGATTTAAGCAATAAAAAAGAGTATTACGTTAAAGTCTCTCTATTTTGTTAAAAGAGACATATGAATTAAATATAATGGTTAACTTTTCACACTTCAAAAACCATAAAATAATTCATTCTTTTATGAAGGAAATAAATATTGAGCACCTACTATGTGCCAAGCACTTTCTAGGTGCTGGGATACAGTAGTGAGCAAAACTTCAAAGTCCCTATGCTCATTAAGCTTACATTTATTTTTCTTTCCTACTAGAATATATGAGGTAGTGAAAAGTGCTATGAGGAAAAATGGAGTAGTATAGAGGGATAGAGACTGATGTCAGTTCTATTTTAGATCCGGTGCTCAGGGAAGGCCTCCAAGGAGGGAAATTAGGGCAGAGGTCTGAATGAAGAAAGAAGGTTGCCACTCAAATATTTGGGTGAAGAATATTATCTAGAAGCAGTGGATACTTTAAATACAAAAGGCTCTGAGGGCAGAATTTTATTTGATATGTTCAAGGAACAGCAAGAAGATCACTGTATCTAGAAAAGAGTGGGGTAGGGGAAGTGTGCTAGGACTTGAAATTGGAACAGTGCATGGGGGATATCCTTCTAGTGCAGTGGAGACTTATGTAGTATACAAGGGATTAATATAAAATCCAGCTTCCAGTGGAGGGAAAGCCATTGGAGACTTTTGAGTAGGAGAGTAAGATCTAATTTAATCTTTCAAAAGGATCACTCTAGTGGCTATGGAGAAACTAGGCTACAGTCGATAAGGCTAGAAACGAGACTAGATTGAATGTTGTAATGGTAGGCTGGGTGAGAGATTATGGCGGCTTGGACTAGGATGGTAGTAATAGAGGTGGCAAGAAGTCTTCCAGATTTTAAACTTGAGCCAGTAAGATGTGTTGGTGCATGGTTGTGGCAAGTGAGTGGAATTTTTTAAAAAAGAGTCAAATGTGACTCTCAGATTTGGAGCTGGAACCAACTGCCTAAAGGGTATTGCCATTTCCTAAAATGGGGAGGAGTAGGTTGAGGGTGGGAGAAAGAATAAGATTTAGGTTTCAAATATGTTAAATGTGAGATGCCTATTAGACACCCAACTTCATTAACATGGTTTCAGAAATTGTTAATGATGTTTGTTTACAAAAGAAAATATAATAACCAATTTATGGTTACAAAACATGTTCACGTAATTTATCTAATTTGGATACCATTATAAATAACATTGTGAATTATGTGAGGCAGCATGTGATGGACAATTTCTTGAGCTTTCACTTTCATCTTGGCTGAGGCTATTTTTTCTTCTGCTGAAGTATTTTCTTGCTGAGGCTATTACTTTTTCTGCTGAAGTATTTTCTTGCTCAAGTAAGAATTTCCTGAATTTGTCTCTGGGCATGCTGTGAAAGAATAAAGTATATTAATGTCTGATTGATTTAAAATTGCTAAAGTTCTGCCATCTTCTTTTCAATTTTATGAGACGTCAACTAGAAATTTAAGATTAAAGATACATACTCGTCTAGTTCTAATATAGATTTTAAAGGTCATCAATATTGCCAGCAATGTTAGAACTGTATTTTAGAGCAAGTCAAATAATAATGATGATAATAATAAAAAAAATAATTATACCACCTAACACTTGAGTACTTGTCGTGTCTCTTGCACTGTGCTAAGTGCTTACATATATTAAATAACTGAATCCACACAACAATCCTCATTCTACAAAGAAAGTAAGCTATAGTGATATTAGGTAATTTTGCCCAAGTTTCCAGAGCAAGGGAGTGGTGAGTCAAGATTCACCCAGGCATTCTGGTACCAGAGCCAGCACTCCCAACCCCCCCTCCAAGCTGCCTCACTGGAGAAACTGAGAAATTTTCAGTAGAATAAGAGATAAGAGTGTTTGCATTTAAATAGTGCGTGAGGATGTAAAGTCAGAAAATAGATAATTTGTTTAAGATATTACTTCATTAATTGATATCCTAGTGCCTATACCATACCAGTCACTATGCAAGTACCATAAAAACTATGATCTCTGCCCTGTTGTTCTTGGGCTAGGAAAGGAAATGGATAAAATAATACCTTGAATAGGAAGCAAGACTCAGGAAAATCTTAATTTTAGGATAGTGAAGACTTAGGCATGCTTAAGTGGTGAAAAACAGGAGCCACTATCATGGAGAATTTGAAAATTCATCACAGACATTGATCTATCAACTTTCAGAGAGTGGTAATTTTCAATAACAATAGTCCCCTTATAGTCACAATTTTTGAAGTTTTGACACTATTGATGTAAAACATATAAATCAATTAGAGTCCTAGAAATTTGGCATTATGTGGTTAATGTGACCATCACTGATAGCTAAATTCAGTTGCAAACATATTTTAAGTCTGAATTATCTGCTCTGGGTGTCCACACTGATTAAATTTCTACTTAGTATTTTGTAGAAATAGTTCCAATGTAATATTCTTCCCTCTACATCACTCATTTCTACTTTCTTACTATTTTTATGTAAACTGGTTCGCAATTATAGAGTTATATCGTATCAAAGGCATTTTTTCCTAAGGGCAAAAAAAATATAATCTGACATAAAAATTAGATGATGCTATAAATTCTTGCTTGCTTACTTGATTTAGCTACCTAGCTGGCTGGCTACTGCCTGTATTCCAAAAGTGTGGATTTACAAGGCAGGCATGTAGTGATAAAAAAGGTTTGTATAACTTAAAATGACTGGATCTCTAGAGGCTACCTTGTTTCTCATATGAAGGGTGTTTCAAATGAGGGCATGGAAACTAGTAAGTACTGGCTTCTGTTTTTGTTGTACACCTTCCAGAAATTTTTGACTGAAGACTCTGTGTACTAGAGTTCTTTCCACACAGAGCTGACTGATATTTGAAGAAAATTTTCATTTCTCCAACCAAGAAAAATATGATTTATCTTTTCCAAGCTTCACTCTTGTTTTTAAATCTATGTATTTTTACTTGTGGAGAAGTTATACAATGTAACTGTGTTCATCATTCTACGGTAAGAATTTCAGCAATATTATTTCATCTAGGAAAGCATGATTATATAGTTTTCAAGATATATATTAGATGTTTGAAAAGATTAATTACAGTACTCAATATAATTTATGGGAAAATTAAAGTGTTTATTTAGAAATGCTGAGACTTATGCTTAAATAATATGACTTTTAAACTTAGGAAACCATAAACTGAAGATTGACTCTTAATACATTTCTTGTGAAAAATTGTTAAAGAAATTGCAGGCCTTGGTTAAAAACTAGCCAACAACTTTCCAGTTAACTTTAATAATGAAATATCTGGTAGGTAGTAAAAAAATTCACTTTGCTTAAAAAAAACTATTCTAGAAACTTTCATACTTCAAATATAGTCTTGTGACTGGTTACCTAGGAAATGTTAAAATTTAGAATTAGAAAATTTTATTCAAAACAATGTCAGAGTGATTGATAGCTAAGATAGTGTATGCAATACTATGAGTAGATTGTGATTTGAATCTCTATACATATAAATGTTGGCTTATAATTTTTAAATGTTATAAAATGTATTTACCACTGTATCAATACTAAATTCCAAAGCTGAAGCAAGAATAAATTCTAAAAAAGCTACAGAAATATTAATAACAATTCTCTATACTAAAAATTTAAGAATCTTATTTAGATCTAAAAAATATAGTTGTAACCTAAGTTTTTGAAAACATCTACTATGTCAATTATTATAGGAGTTTAGGGGAAAGAGCAAAAAGTTAAAAGTAGATCTATGTAACAAAATGTAAGCATCTTTTTGGGCAAATATCTTTTATATTGTGATTAGCTCTTTACCTTTCTCTCAATATCCAGGTCAAAGAGGACAAAGCTTGCTATTATTTTCTTTAAATTACAGAGTTATTCTAAATCACATAACTTATACCAAAGGATGTTTCAACATTAAAAAAAACAGTAGTGTGCCAACAAGAATAGATACCTTTGGAATGACATCTGTAATTGGCTTTCTTTCTTTTTTCTTTTTGAATAGTAGTTAGTACTTTTTAATCTCCTACCCCATCTTGCACCTTTCTCCTTCCTTCTCCCCACTAGCAATCACAGGTTTGTAGTTGGCTTTTTATTTTAAGTTAAATTTAATTTTTTTAAAATTTATTTTATTGAAGTGTAGTTGATTTACAATGTTGTGTTAATTTCTGCTGTATAGCAAAGTTATTCAGTTATACATATGTAACTGAATATATATATATCTTTTTTCATATTCTTTTCCATTATGGCTTATTACAGGATATTGAATATAGTTCCCTGTGCTACACAGTAGGACCTTGTTGTTTATCCATTCTATATATAAGGTTGCTGGCTTTTTAAAATGATATCTGTTGTTGATTTTGCAAAGCAAAATTCCGTGCTGTTTTTCTGTTATCACTGCTACCTTTTTAAAAAAATTTTTTTAACTTTTTATTTTATATTGGAGTATAGCCGATTAACAATATTGTGATAGTTTCAGTTGCACAGCAAAGTGACTCAGCCATACATATACACGTATCCATTCTCCCTCAGACTCCCCTCCCATCCAGTCTGCCACATAACATTGAACAGAGTTCTCTGTGCTATACAGTAGGTCCTTGTTGGGTATCCTTTTTAAATATTCAGCGGTACCTTTTAAATCTATGCATACTTTACCTTTCAAATCTGTAAATACTTTAGCTTATACAAGAGTGACAATTCTCCTGCACATTTTCCCCAAACCACGATTCCTAATAACTAGGGGCAGAAAGTGTTTTTGGCATAGAAATGTTGTAGGCATCTCAGGGAACCTTCTTAGTACCCATTCAAAGAACTTCAAATTGCACAATTTCTGGAAGAGGGATGGTCAGAACTATATCGCACATGGAATTGTGTAAAAGTTAAAGGTCAAGGCCATAGAGCCACCACACTAGAACGTAGACCCTAAATGATTCCTTTTAGAATTGGAGAAGAAAAAAAGAGAGCAAAAATAATGAATTAACATATATTTATTGTTCATACCTAGAATTTACCCATAAGGTTTATTTGTGGAAGTTTGAACTAACCAGTTAATTATGTTTTTTTCTAATGATCATCCTTGTATATGTCCTGAAATCTCATCTTTTTTTCTACACTCTTCTTATTTATGACATATTAGGTAATATAACATATTTCATATATTTTTTCTTATTTCTATTTTTTTAATATAAAGGATTCTCCAGTAGTTAACATTGTAGAAGATGAATCTAATGCAAAAGGTGAAAGTAAAAGTAATGCTACTGTTTATAAAGAAGATTGTGAGGAATCATGTGATGTTAAAACTAAAATTACACGAGAAGAAAAACATTTCATGTGTAGTAAGTATTAAAAATAACCACAATTGGGCTTCCCTGGTGGCGCAGTGGTTGAGAGTCCGCCTGCCGATGCAGGGCACACGGGTTCGTGCCCCGGTCCGGGAAGATCCCACATGCCGCGGAGTGGCTGGGCCCGTGAGCCATGGCTGCTGGGCCTGTGCGTCCGGAGCCTGTGCTCCGCAACGGGACAGGCCACAACAGTGAGAGGCCCGCGTACCGCAAACAAAACAAAACAAACCCCCACCCGCAATTATACAAGGATATGATTTATTATTTCTAGGGTAGAGATGGAAAAATATACATTAGCATTTGTGTGGGTCATTTTATATATATCCTGATCATCCTAGGCCAGGAGTTTTATGTGTTTGGCACATAGTAGGTGCTTCGTAAGTGTTTGGTAAATGAACAAATCCTTCTTTTGTATAATATGGCCCAGTGACACCAACTAGCCACAGAGGGAAGGGGCGAGCCACAACGCACTGATGGTATCAATTCGCCTAGCACTATTTTCTTACTTCCGTCTGAACAAATGGCAAATTTCACCTGAGTTTTGAGAAGGAATTCACTAATATTGAGTAAATGCTACAATAGATATAATACAAATTCACAGCGAATTTATGTAGCAAAGCATAAAAAATAAAAAGTTTTTAAATCTCCATTTTTGTTTAAAACTAGTAATAGTGCAGTAATTTTCATGATCTATTTATATGTACATAGGCGGTGAAATGAGACAGGGGATCAGAAAGGGAGGAGGTTCTGATCCAGTTCTTATAGGACTGTAACTCCTAGGTCAGAAAGTATAAAAAGCTCACTTTATTGTGTTTAATTCTATGTGTAACACAGGTATCTCAGGCTTCTCAAACCTATGAGTGTGGCTTTAGATCCATTAAGACAGATGTCTAAATCCAGGGAGTATCTAATATAAAGTGAGAGATTGAAAGTAAAAATGAGAGATGAAGCTGGGTGAGGTAGATTTTAAAATATCATGAATTATTAATGTGATTCTACTGCTAGAGTAAAAGTTAGGAACATAGAAATAAATAATTTTTAAAAGAATAATGTATGCCATAATGTGTGACTCCTTTTGTTGTAAAGGACATCATCAGTATAACTGAATAAACTTGGATAAAATCTGAGAAGTGCATGGTAGTCAATGTTTATTTCCTGATTTTTATGGCTGTGTTGGGGAGAATGTCTTTGGTGTAAGAAAAACACACTGAAGTATCCAGGGGCATCATGGTGGCATGCTCAAAAGAATTAAGAAAAAGTTCTTCATACTGTTCTTGAAACTATTCTATAAGTAAGATTGTTTTAAAATAAAAACAAAAATACATAGTAAAAGTTTAACCAGAAACCAACCAGCTAAAACTTTTGACTAAGATTTATTATGAGTATATATGTATGTGTGTTTGTAATTTGTTTATATAAAAATATATCATTAATAGAAAAAATTTAAAGAAAGATTTACTTTTAAAATTAACTTACATGATATGGAATTATTGCCTTTTACTTTCTTATGTAGTAAGAATTGATGAGTCTTGGACCTCCTGCTTCTGTACCGCTCATCTTATAAAGTGAGAATTGATATTCAGAATGTTGTCTCGCATTTATATCAGATTAACTTATTTGGGGGTAATCTAAATTATTAGGAAGGATACTTTCATTGTGAGGTATTGAAATAATTGTTTTCTTGGATAATCCTGAGTTAAACAAAAAAGTACTGACTAGAATATGCAATTCTATGTATTAGATTGAGCTTTATTGTTACATATTTATCCAAAATCATTTTGAAATTATTTTTCACTGTAATTGTTTTCTATAACAAAATAATATTTAGCAAACACATTTTGTTATGATTTAAGGAAATTTGCAAAATTCTATTGTTTCTTATACACGAAGTACCAAAAAACTACTAAGAAATATGATGGATGAGCAGCAAGCTTCCTTGGATTATTTATCTAATCAGGTATGGATTTTTTAGAATTGTGTTGTTATTGTATGTGTACATTGATATACTTAGCTAGAGGTATAATTGTTTAATTTTTTAATGCATTAAAGTCCATACAACTATTTAGTGCCTACTATGTTAGAGGCACCATAGTAAGCCTCAGGCAAACAGAAAGCAATAACAACAAAAAAAGATCTTCACTTAAAGCTTATACAGTCTAAGAGAGCAGAAAAATGTATTGAAAATGTTGTGACTGCTGTCAGAAAGATGCACCAAAGAAATTCAATATCTGAGCTATGAGAAGTGTTCCCAGATGATAGAGATTATGAACTGAATCATGAAAGATGGATAAATGCTTCAAAGGTCACAAATGTGGGGTAAGAAGAGTAGGACCTTCCATTCTGGGGAACTGCTTGAAGTGGTGCAGGGGTGGAGTGGCTGGTGAGGTTGAGGTGTATAAGGAAAACTGACTTAAAGAAATAGGAGCTAACTCATGCCACACCAAGGAGGGAAATGCGATGATTAGATTGACAGCTAGTGAGGATGATTAGATTGACAGCTAGTGAGGAGGATGACTTGAGGAAGAGCAGAGGGAGGAGACAGGGAGATCAGATAAGAAACTACAAAAAAGGAGCAGGCAAGATACAAAGAACAGATCTGCAAGAGCAGTCAAATGCAGAACTGGGCAGATGAAAGCAATGTGTAGGAGGAAAACAGTACTCAATTTAATGACTGCTATTTAGTAATGCCTTTCTTTACTGCTTAGAGCAGTAAGGAATTCAAAAGAAAAATGGACATTATATATATATTTCAAAGCTGGATTTATAAGAGGCTTAGAGATATCACTTATAAAATTCAGCTAAGAGAGTTTTGTTCAAATATAAATTTGCTTAAATGTATGCATGTGTGTTTAGGTTAATGAGCTCATGAATCGAGTTCTCATTTTGACTACGGAAGTTTTTAGAAAACAGCTGGATACTTTTCCTCACAGACCAGTTCAGTCACATGGTGAGAACTTTGGTATTTCACCCTTTTCATACTTGTCTTTTATTGCTTAAAAATTTCCTGGACAGGTTGGAGCATTTAGAACTTTTGTTTAAAAAATACAGCTCATTATCATCTAACAGACTGGAGGAGTAATACCTGCCAAATTTCAACCCAGACAATGTGTACTTTCCTGAATTGGGAAGCTTTTCTGACCATTTGAAAGCTATGGCTGTATACAGATATTCTGAATCTGTTGAAAATAGCATAGTTTTATGTAACTGAATTCAGGCTCTCCTTTTGCATTTTAATATTAATAATCAACCTTCAGCTAGAAGAAAAGAAGGTCTCAGAATTCCTCCCACCTGTAAAATCTATTTTTCACATGTTTGAGATGTTTCAAATTGGGACACAAAATTTGAAAAGAAAAAGAAACTTAAGACAAAAGAAAGTGGAATTTAGCACTGTTTATACTAAAACAATATATAGTAATTCCTAAAGTCATGGGTTTCTAAGAAAAGTGCCCTATATATCTTACAGTTGTGAATTAATAACAAAAAGTTCCAAGCAAGTAAATATTTATTGACAGCCTAGTGAATGATCTTTCTTTTTTCCTTACAAAGAGAAGGAAATAAACTGTTACTGAGAATCACCTATGTGTCAGGTACTATGGCAGGCACTTTCACATGTTATTTTTTGTTGTTCTATTATATCTCATTTATTTCCCATAAGTGAGTAGTGTAGGTAGGTAGTGTAACATGGTGGTTATGAGCATGGACTCTGGTGTCAGATCACCTGTCTTCAAATCCCTCATCCACTGTTTCCTTGATATCAGTTTCCTCATCAGTAAACTGATAGTACCTACCTCATATGGTTCTTATGAGAATTAAATGAATAAATACACCAAAAGCTCCTAAAATATTGCTTGATGCATAGTAAGACAGTATAAGCATTCGCTATGATGATCTTCATCATCAGATAAGGAATATGGAGCCCAGAAACATCTGAATAACCTGTTCATATTTATTTGGATGGTGATGGCAAAGCAGATATTCCAACTCAGATTAGTCCTTCATTGTAAACTTCTATTATCATATCTCTGAGCATAAAGTTATTATGAAAATGTCTCTTAGCAATTCAGAAGAAGGCAACAAAATACTGTGCGCTAGACACTGTGCTAAGTGCTTTATATTGATATAATGTCTTACTATGTATATCGTCAGAATAACACTATGAAGTAGATAGTATTATTATTATAACAATATTGCACATGAAGAAAAGTAGTTAAGTAACTTAGTTAATGGTTCTGGCTAGTAAATAGTAGTACTAGGAATCTAACCCAAGCTTCTGGCTCTGAAGTATCAGGCTTTCATGTGTTTTTTCTCCTGGTAACTGATGCTGTAAGGGTTGAATTTGTTTTATCACATTTATAAAAGATAACACAAAGTAAAGTAAACTATAACATCATATCTACATACATATCTACATATCTACATAAAAGATAACACAAAGTGTAAACTATAATATCATATCTACATAATATATTTACAATCCCCTAGAAAGGGGAGTGCTTAAGAGAAGGTGATTATAGACTGCTACAGTTCTAGCTATTGTCAACAGAGCAGGCTCTAGCCTCAGCATCATTTTCTCTGGTGAAGAAAGTGATTTCCCCCCTCCTCTCCCTTTGCCTGTTTGTAATGGTGGGCCCCAAAACACCAGAATCTCTGAAATTTCAAATAGTGGAGAAAGGATGTGTCAATAGTAATTAATCTACTTATTCATTTGGATTTTCTCCTCCTCATTCACACAGATTTCTGTTACATATTATGTTCCCAAAGTAAGCCTAGGTTTCTTAAAGGGCATAATTTATTGGACAAGAGAATGCATAATCATAAAATATATTAAATAAATGTTGATACCAAATGGAATACTAATCAATAACAGTGAGTTAGTTATTAGTGAAGGTTTATTGCAGCATAACTTATTCAATCCCAGTTCCTCCACCTATCTATCTAGTTTCTTCTTATTTCTAAAGTTGAGATAATTTTTCATTTTCAAAAAGTTAAAATCATCATCATTACTGAACATTTTAATAATAACAATTTCAGATAGCACTGTCAATTCTCTTTTATAAAATGATTGTCTTAAGTGTATATGTGGAAATATCCTAAATAACTAATTTTACTTTTCTAGGTTTAGATTGTACTGATATTAAAGATACCATTGGCTCTGTCACTAAAACACCAAGTGGTTTGTATATAATCCACCCAGAAGGATCTAGTTACCCATTTGAGGTAAAGTTTTCCCTTATTATATGGAATAGGATAGACATCTAATTTATTTAAATAATATTAGAATTTTAATTGTTTTAATATTTTATTTTTTCTTAACAATTTAAAAATAAATCAGTGTAAGTTCCAGTTTCAAAAGTTTTGTTTTCTGGAATTCTTTGCCCAAACCGCAAACCAATAAAGGAACTAGAGGGTCTTTCACTTTTCTATTTGAGTGTTCATGGTTACACTCTTTAAAGTAAATCCATTTGGTGCAAGATCTTATATTATCCTTACAGTAGGCAGAACTATGCAAAATAAATACTTGCTTGAATTAGCTTATGGATATTAAAAAATAATTGTGTGCTTTGCCTTGGGGCTTGCTAAAAATACTTTAGTTTCTCTTCCTACACTTGGTTATACTTTCTTTGGATGATAAGTGAATTTTGTGATTGTATAAAAAATTAATAATTAAAAAATCCTTTCACTGAATTGCGAGACAGATTGAGAAGCTGATCCATTTCTTAAATCAAATAAAATATATTACTCATATTTATCCTTAGTAGTTCTATACCATGATTTCTAGAAGAAATTTCTACTAGAAATTGTGTTATTAAAATTAGTATTATAATATTACTATATTACATACAGTATATATAATATATAAACATTATATATATATAATTTTCTGGTTACTTTTTTGTGCATAAGAAATTTATAATACCAATATCATACCTTATTGATAGTCTTTATTAAAATATTAAAATATTTTTTCTAAACCAGTTTCTCGTCTCAGAGTTACTAACGTTATTTTTTGACATCTATTGACAGGATGTCAAAAATTGGGAATTAAGTGGGAAATAATTTTAAATTACCTAAATTACTTCACCTACAGATTCAAAAATGGACCTGAACAGATGTGAAAAGGGAAGGCTTCTAATTTTGTGAAGAGTGGGATGCATAATTACCTCTTTTGTGGGAAAGTGTTGGTTCCCTAACTTCCTCCACACGGCCTTTTTCTGTCTGTGTGTGGGAAGTTTCTGATGGGGAGGATTGGTCTGATTTTCTCGCTGTGTCACTTCTATGGGTCCCCTACAGTTGTCCTCTTAGAGGCATTTAACAGAGCACCACAGATGCACCTATGAGTGCCTGCTGAGATGGGGCACAAATCATGCCTTTCTGTCTGAAAATCCCAGTCTGAACACAGGCTTTCCAGGCTTTTGGAGGAAAAGAGCAATCAAAGACAGGCACATTTAACACTGTTCTTTTAAAAAATCAGTGTTTTAATTAAAAGGAAGAGTTAATTTATAAAGAAATACATCATTCTGCCATATCAGATTGGTACAGTTATTACTCAACTGAAAAATATTTATGGAGTTGAGGAATAAGAGGGTAACCTTAAAATGCTACAAACACATATGTTAAAAAAATGACTGATACAGGGACCACAATTAGGTTTGTTTTATAATAAACAGTATTATTTCTAGAGATTTTTAAAAAATCTGAATACATTAATGACATACAGTTGCATTGAAGCTTTCAGTGGAAGTATCTTCTCTTTCTCTAGGCTTTAAGGGTGAAGTATGAGTTTTATATAAAAGAATGAAAATAATATTACATTATTTTTGTCTTTTCTGGGTTTATTTTAGGTAATGTGTGACATGGATTACAGAGGAGGTGGATGGACTGTGATACAGAAAAGGATCGATGGGATAATTGACTTCCAAAGGTTATGGTGTGACTATCTGGATGGATTTGGTGACCTTTTAGGTCAAATTTTATTTATTTCTCCTCTTTTTTCTTCTTTTTGATAATATGCCTATGGACTCTGTCTCTATTGGTCAAATAGTTAGTAAAAATAGCAAATCCTTGTGAATATAAAAATATGACAAATTACCCTCTGGTTATATGCCAAATTACTTAAAATAAATAGGTCTTCAGTTGAGATATGAAAATCTTTATTTTTAGTTGAAATGTGATTTGAGTGAAAATTCTAAATTGTGTTATTTATTAAGTATTGACTATGCTCTCAGCAGAATTCTGGCAGATACTCAATAACTATTTGTAGAATGAAAACCTGAATGAGCAGGGACCTTGAAATTCTTGAGATTTGTGCTGTGTCTACATAAGCAAATGAAATAGAGAATTGAGGTCCATAGCTGTAGGAATTCAAATTATGTAAATGTCAATAAAAATCACTATGCTCAAAACTTGAAAAATGTAAACCCCGGGTGAACTGTAAAATCTGTTCACGTTATTACCAAATGGCAGCATCAACTTTTGCTGGTGAATAGAAGCACCAGTATTTCTGAACCCTGCAGAATTTTACATTAATTGGAACATTTGCAGGTGACTTTGATCATTTTCATGCTATTATTTTAAGTTACTGTTGTTATAATTTAGAGTCTTTAACATCCCATAATAATGTCATCCAAGGATTTAATAAGTGGTGGTGTTTGTCCTACTGCTAAAAACCCTACAGCATGCCAATGGTGTTAGAAGGGACATGAAATGTAATAAAATGTCATAAGTAAGGCCAAATAGCTGCCATGCTAAGGAATGCCTTTGAAATACTTGTGTTTTCTCAGCATTACCTCCAATTTTCCAGTAAGGGCTGCCTTCTGAATTGAGCTGTCATAGATCTGCAGGCTCTAAGTTGTTATCTTCCTTACTTAATGCTTATTTCCATGGGAAAATTATCTGAGTTTTGACAAAAAATGTCTTCAGGAAGGTATACTTCACATAAGCAGACTGCTTTGTACTTGGCCTATTTAAAAAAATAAACTTGGGATTAAGGAAAATGTATTGTTCAGTTAAATCTGAGGTTGGGGTAGAGGGGAAAGATGGCAAAGACACTTAAATAGTAGTGTCAGACTGTGAGAAACTAAGCAGGCCCACCTTCCTTCTTGTACTTATTTTTTACTTCCTATACTCCCTTTCTTCCAGTATTTCTTCAGAATACTTTTCAGTTCTAAGTGGGTATGTAGCTAAAATGCCCCTGTAAGGCCTGGAGAGTGACTTAGTATCTTAGCTATAGTTTTAAGATTTGAATTCTGTCACATTGTCTCCCAGCTCTTGAAGTTTGTTTTGACTGGAACCTTACTTCCTTCAGTAATTTCATGATTCAAGCAGAGGGATAAACTTCAGAGCAGGAGTTTCTACATTTAGGTTATGCCACAGTGGGTAGAGGGAGGTAGAAAGTCATTGGCTAGAACATGCAAGAAGAATGCAGTCTGAATTAGGGAGTTCAATAATCCATCTTGGATCTATAATCATCTTGAAAATATTGACCCTTAACCTGAGTATGCTCCAGTGTTGCTACATTATGTCTTCATTCATAGGTAACTGACGAGCTTCATTACAACAAAGAAATATTTGTTCACAAAACATTATTCTCAAAGACAGAAAAAATAATTTCTACTGAGCATTTTCAGAAAACAGTTCTTTAGGAGTTGCTGATTTGGAGGCTAAACCTCTTATATTTACTGGTACACATCATTTTGTTACCTGTCATAATATTTGAACTCATTTTTTGTTGACATGCCTTAAGGTAAAACTTGACTTTTTATGTGATCTTTAAATGAATTTTTGAATTTAATTTGGGGAGATAAAAAAATGAAACAGAGACTAGTTATCCCAAGTCTAGTAAAGTAGAAGTGGGAAGATACACATATATATATGTTTTGGTAAATTAGGCAAACACTGATAATTTGAACCAGGGCAATCTAGTCTCTCAAATAATTTATGTGTGCCATCTTGGAGTTATTGAAACACTAAGCAAAACCAAAGACTTAATAACAAAGGGTTATTCTAACTTGTATTAAAATATATTTAAAAAAGCATTTTTTTTAAACAGGTGAATTTTGGCTAGGGCTGAAAAAGATTTTTTACATAGTGAATCAGAAGAATACCAGTTTTATGCTGTATGTGGCACTGGAATCTGAAGATGACACATTCGCTTATGCATCATATGATAATTTTTGGCTAGAGGATGAAACAAGATTTTTTAAAATGCACTTAGGACGATATTCGGGAAATGCTGGTAAGTTTTTTATTCCTAAATTTACCCAAAAGATTTAAATATAGCTGACTCAATATTAGATGAAGATAAAAGTAATGCATTTCTTTTGGTATATGACACATAACTGATAACAGAATAGGTTAGGAATGCGAAAACTGGCTAAGTCTTGAGTTATGAAACTCTGCTATGATGATTGCATCACCTTGTGATTTTGAAGTGCTTTATACACTTTAAAACAATTTTGCCATATGTAATCACAATTGATTATTTAGATAGCAAATCTGTGGGGCAGGCTGGGAAGGCATTATTTACATTTTCATGTACTGAGAGGCTGGTGTTTAGAAGTCATAGAATGTTAGAGCTGATCTTCACTCTTCTCACTCTGCAGGTTAAGAAACCTGAAAGATTAAGTGACTTGCCCAAGAGTCCCAGCTCATCACATCTGAGCAAGGGCAAGGACCCAGGTTGATAGAACAACTAGTTTAGTGAGGTTTTTTCTTTTTTTTGGCTATATCTCGGTACATCTACTCATTTCTAAATAAGTTAAATTTTTAGAACTTCAAAATACTTGATATTAAATTCATATTTTGATGCTGATATTTTTAACTTGAGTTAATACTAAATTCAGCTCTCCTGTTCATTGCTCATCATTGTACTTGTTCATTAGGTATGTTTAGTGTTAGAAATCCAAAAATGAATGAGTTATGCTTCCAGTTCTTTAACTGATCACAATATAGAGAGGGAGATTAAATAAAACTGAAAACACAGAATACCGATAGAGCTTTGGGGGCTAAAGAGAAAGAATGATTCCAATGGATTACATCCAGAGAAGGGTAGTTTTCAACAAAGAATTAATGGTAGAGTCAACCTGGGATGCTTTGTGAAAGTACATACTCATGTAGAATCTGATTCAGTAAGTCTGGGCCCAGGTATTTGTATTCACTAGATGGATATGTTGGCATCCTTATAGTTGAGAATCACTGATCTGTACTTGGAGGAATGGATAGGCTTTTGGCAAATGAATGGTGGCAAACAGAGCAGCTTGAGTCAAGGCACAGAAGAAGGAAAATTACTGGTTGTCTGGTATGGATGGAATCTCTGATATCTGAGGGGGTTTAGACTTAGGATATTAAGTAAAAGTCTGAAACTTAAATATTGACATATAGAGGCAATTTTAAGGAGTTATATAATTTTTGAGGCTTCATCTCTAAAAGAGTAACGAACTATCTAAATATGGAACATACAATGTTAGGAAAAGTTTATGTGGGATTTCTCTAGAAGATGACTAGGATCTCATTAGAGGATACAATTTATAATGGCAAGAATTTTTTCATTTTGGAAGCCTCAAATTTTGTCATGCCTTATTCTGCCTTTTCCCAATAAAGTTGTTAAGTAACTTTCAAATGTTGATCACATAATATAATCAAGATAAAGAAAAAGATGTCAAAAGAATGTAAAGATAGCAGTATAGTTAAGTATGATCAGATATTTGGTAGAGGTGAGCCAGACATTTGACTTTGAGCTCAGAACAAAAATAGAAATATGAAATTTGAACATTTGAGGAGCACAGTTGTTCCATGAGGACACATTGCCCTGGTTCTAAAACTTGAGAGACATTTCTCTGGGTTCTTAGCGAAAACAAAGTGTCATGTTTTCTAATTACACTCGGACAGAAAACGTAACAGTGAGTTTTAATGGGCCATTTCTTTAAAAATAGACCTATGCATTATATTTTTAGAGTAAATTATTAAATATAATCCAGTGAGGAGCTCATATAATGTATGATCCTTCTGATGGTTGGACTTAACCAGGGAGAGTATCTGTGGAGGGATCATATAATTTAGGTAATGCTCCGTAAGTGTTGTCTTTCTCATGAACTTCTGAAAGGTTTTGCACCATGTGGTATTGAAAATGATATTCTCCCTGCAAATATGTGCAATTTTGACATTTTGTTCCTATGAAGTGCATGGTCAGAGACAGGACTGGGGTACAGGATAGGCCACTACCATTAGTGAAGTTCTCCAGGTTCCTCAAAGACATCTCAAAAGATGCCAAACATTTGGAACATAATGAAACAAACATGGGCTTTGAATTCTTCAAAGATTTTACATAGCTTCACTTTTACTTAGTGTTTCAAACATCTTAGCAAATTTTATCTATAAGTGAAATCTAAGTACAATGGGACTAATTAGAATCTTTTATTTATATGTTTTAAAAGAAACAAACAAACATGACTTCTACCCCTGCTACTTAGTTAGCCAGGTTGCCTTGGCCAAGATACTTAATCTTTGAAGATTACTGTGACTATCAGGGATACCATACATAGAATGTCCAATGTAAGTCTTTAAAATATGGTGGTGTTTTAACTACTATCCAATTAGTATGCATATCATATGGAGAGACATGAAGAAAAGGCATACCTCAGTGGTATAGCTGATTTTTTTCTTGAGGGCATTAGGCATTTAATGTAAACTTGGTGGCCACTAAATAAAATCAAACAACTTTTGCAGTTATAAATTTGTTCCTGAAAGGTAGAGGTTTCACTTTCATCCATACCTCTCTATCTAAAGTGATGTAAAATGGTACTGGTATAAAAATTTGTGTGTAAATTATTTTCTTTTCCTAAATTACCAATTACCATATTATTCTTCCCCAAAGTATGACAGGTTTATACACCATATTTTTGACCTAAATTATCTGCTTCTGTCTACACAGCCAAGCTTCCATTTTGTGATTTTATATTGAATGTCCACTTATTCATGTTTACATATTCTGAGCCTATTTATATGAAATAATTGGAATGACAAAATTGTAGAAATGGAGAGCACATTACCCCTGGTTACCAGGGGTAAGGGATGGGATTTAGTTTTTAAAGCATACGAAGGAAACTATCATTCAATTTATACTGCTACTGTTTGGTCCTTTCATACAATTATGCAACGATTTAATAGTTTTCAATTTATTAACCGATAATATGCAAAGTTTTCCTAGGCCATCACAGACCACCATAATTTGTTCCAACAAATGTCTACTTAAACATGCCTATCATGTTGAGGAATTTATTACGAGATTTTGGCATATTGCACCCGGAGGAGAGATTTTAATATAACACCTATTAAAATATAATTTAAACCTTAGTTCTGGGATGTAATGCTTTTGCATAATGGGTTGGTAAAGGTTGATTAAAATTACAAAAAATGCCTTTCAATTTCATCATCAAAAAAATCTATTTTACCTAGGTGATGCATTCCGGGGTTTCAGAAAAGAAGATAATCAAAATGCAATGCCTTTTAGCACATCAGATGTTGATAATGATGGATGTCGCCCTGTATGCTTCATCAATGGTCAGCCTGTGAAGAGCTGCAGCCACCTCAGTAACAATACCGGCTGGTGGTTCAACCAGTGTGGTCTCGCAAATCTGAATGGCATTCATTACTTCCCTGGAAAATTGCTTGCAACTGGAATTCGATGGGGCACATGGACCAAAAACAACTCACCTGTCAAGATTAAATCTGTTTCAATGAAAATTAGAAGAATTTACAATCCATATTTTAAGTAATCTCATTTTAAATTGTAATGAGTGTTCCACAGTTATTTTTAATAATATATAAACAATTTTATATAGTTTCTCTTTTTACTGAGTGTTTCAAGCATATTAGCCAAAATTTAACCATAGGTGACATCTAGGTATTATGAGTCTAAATAGAAATCTTTAATTTTGTAGAGTTTTATAAAGGAAAACATGGTTCAATGTATGCTTTTACTACTAATTATATTAACAATGTGTAATAAAATTTGTTTTGAGTGTATTGCAACCTGTCTACCTGGAATCTGTTGTCCTTTTAAAAAATTTTCCCTTTTCTTTAAAACATATAAACCATAGTGCATTATTAGGAAAATTAAAGAAAGTGTTATATTTATTTCTATATTTATTTGAAATGGCTAAATATATAATCTACAGATAATTTCTGTTGAAGACAATTACAAGGAATAATTTTGTGCAGATTAATATATAAGCTTCACATAATTTAAAAACCTTACTATTTCCAGGTGATTCCATAATATTTTACAGGTAATAAGAGTTTGCTGCAAAAATAAAGTCCTTCTTGTTTTCCTATTTTATTGTGGTTAATAAGTTTATTCTTATTTGTAATGAACTTACTGTACATTTGCATACTGATCAGTTGCATTCTAAAACACATTTATATCCTAACTCTTTTTAAGGCAATAGGAATGGTATGAGCTTTAAGTGAAGGAGAAAGAACAATGAATCACTGGTCTAGAGGTGGCTCTAGGAGCAAGCTTTTTTTAGGAAGTTGGAAGGAGTTGGAGTGGTAAGGCTTCCATGGGAAAATACAGCAAGGAATGTGCTAGACCACATTCAGTTAATTAAGAAAATTAGTGTTGAGTGGAAAAGTACTTTGTCCAGAGTTAGGGCTATACAGTGGGTAGAAGTAACTGAAAAGTGAGGTGGGAGGAGGTCTGAATTAAAAATACATATGAGGGTATAGAGATCACGGTGAGTTATCTGAGTACAGCAGAGGGCTTAGTTTGATCAGAACATAGAACCTCATCTGAGTTCAGGGATGAGCAAAAATGACATGGTCACCTTTCAAGATTGCTTTCACTTTGATCTCCTCACCAAGCAGTGAATAAACCGTGTACAGATTATAGATGGGATACAGTTGCAAATGGTTGAGCATGGTTCCCCATGGCTTCCTGTCCATCTCATAGAAGCACAGTTGAGGTTCTGTGTCTTTACATTGGAGTAAGATGTCTACTAGGTTGCAGGAGCAGAGAACTGTAGGTTCACTGCCTGCAGTGATACGAGTACTAGAAACAAATTTATATACAGTTAAGGAAATAATTTTGCTACTCAGCAAGCTACGTCTAATGTGTGGATTCTGGACCTTGAAATTCTTGGTCCTATACAGGGGAATCTCCTTTATTGTACTGCAAGGTCTAAGGGCTTCACATTTTTACCCTACCATAAAGGTTACGGAGGTACTGAGGGTAAAAGCAGAGTGGGAATAAATGTTGGGATGTTAACGGAATGACAGACCCAGACAAAAGCAAGAAATTTTAATTTCTCTGGGTTTGGGAATAAGAAGATGTATTTGACTTTGAATGGGTAAGAGACAATGGCCCCCAGGATGCCTTATGAGAAGGTGTGAAAGTACTAAGAGGCCTTAACCCACACTGCAAATGAGAAGCTATATTTTGGTTAATAATCCTAAGCTTCAGACTTCCAGAAATGAAGTGACCTTAACCTTGGGAGAAGTTATGGTATCAAGACAACGGTTCCTTTTCTGCTCTCTATTATCCCAACACCATGCCCACATCTCTTAGAAGTAAGCATAAAAGATTGGAGTATCATACCCAAGGTCTACATGACATCATTGTAGATTCATTCTTTCAGAATCTGAGGACTTCTCTGGATAAATGGTCCCATTTAAAAATACAAATAATTTATTATTTTGTCAATTTAATTATCAGTAAAATTGAAACTGTGTCCAGTTAAAAATCAAAAGGAAACTATACAGATCCAAAAGCTTCTCTCTATACCAGCATATATTAGTTATAAATAAAAAGGTTAACATTCATAATAGCTTTGAGAGCTATAGAAGTAGGCTAATAATCTATTTAAAAATAATTATAAAACATTACCAAGAAACATAAATGACTCTAAATAGCAGCACAGTCCTGTTCTTTGAATAGAGGACTTGGTGCAAATATCCCCAGATGTATGAATGGAGTAGTGGGTTTGAGAACCAAGAGCAGTTTGGAGTTGCAAGAACAATATGTGAGGAGGACTTAGGTCATGCCAAGGAGATCACTGACACACTGCTTCACTGGCATATATGAAATAGGGTTTATTGGGAAAAAATGTACAGGCTGGCAGGTAGGAGAGCCTACTTATGCTAATGAATAGTGCATTCCGGGAGGGCATTTTTGTAACAGTACAATTTCATGGTTGAGAAAGTGGCTTTGTTTGAAAGGGGAGCTCACTCACTCAGCAGCTGGTACCAGCTTGTTCTTTCCATTGAGCCACTGCAGATCCTCTGAGCCTGTTCCTTTATACCAAAGGGAGGGAGACTATTTGGATCTGTCACCAAAGTAGTCCATAAATTTAACATAAGGACACCATGAATTGTCAGTACGATTTTTTTTTACTTGAGAAAATTTGAAGCGCTTCTTGAAGTGTATTGAATGAGAACAGATAATGTTTGAAAAAGAATTGATATTGTAAATATATTTTTAAAAAATTATTATGGGACAACTTACCACAAACTTAGTGACTTTAAATTAAATGACACTCATTTACCAGCTCACTGTTCTGCTCAGGGTATTATGATGCTCAAATCAAGATGTCATCCAGGCTGAGCTCTCCTCTGGGTTCAGGAACCTCTTCCAAACTCATTGGTTGTTGGTAGAATTTATTTCCCTGTGGTTGTAGGATTGAGGCCTCAGTTGTCCAGCTAGTTGTGAGCTTGGACCACTCTCAGCTCATAGAGGCTGCCTGTGGTTCCTTGCCATGTGGTCCGATGTGCAGTTTATAGGGTGGATATTTGTTTTCTTCCAAGGCAGCCAGAACAGCTCTCTAACTTCCTATTCTGCAGCCAGCTAGACCAGCCACAGAAAGCTCACTGCTTTAAAAAAAGCTCATGTGATTAGGTCAGATGCACCTGAATAATCTTATCTTCAGGTTAACTGATTTGAGACCTTAATTATGTCTGCAAAATCTTTTTGAAGCCATACATAAATTAGTGTTTAATTGAATAACTAGGAGAAGGTATATGTAAAATGGAGTCTGGAAATCTTGGGGCCATCTTAGAACTCTGCCTACTGCAATAAAGTGACAAAATAATTATTATGAGAAAAGCAGAAAGGTCAGTAGAGTACAAATTCTACAATTATTAAAAAATATATAAGGTAGTATACAGGAAAAGTAGAGTTTTATATTAGTGGGGGAGGAGACACATTGAAAAATGGCAAAGAGGGAAAATTACTAACAACTTGAAAATAAAAAGGAACATCTAATTATACAAAAATAGATTACAGATTCATTAAACATATTAAAAAGTCCAAATTATTGGATAAATATGAGGCAAACGTTAACAGTAAATCTTTTATTTCAAAGGCATAAACAGTTTTCTTTTAAAATATCTTTATTGGAGTATAATTGCTTTACAATGATGTGTCAGTTTCTGCTTTATAAAAAAGTGAATCATGTATACATATACATATAGCCCCACATGCCCTCCTTCTTGTGTCTCCCTCCCACCCTCCCTATCCCACCACTCTGTTTGGTCACAAAGCACCGAGTTGATCTCCCTGGGCAATGTGGCTGATTCCCACTAGCTCTCTATTTTATATTTGGTAGTATATACAAGTCCATGTCACTCTCACTTCGTCCCAGCTTATCCTTACCCATCCCCGTTTCCTCAAGTCCATTCCCTACATCTGTGTCTTTATTCCTGCCCTGCCCCTAGGTCCTTCAGAACTTTTTTTTTAGATACCATATATATGTGTTAGCATAAGGAATTTGTTTTTCTCTTTCTGACTTACTTTGCTCTGTATGAGAGACTCTAGGTCCATCCACCTCACTACAAATAACTCAATTTTGTTTCTTTTTATGGTTGAGTAATATTCCATTGTATATACGTGCCACATTTTCTTTATCCATTCATCTGTCGATGGACACTTAGGTTGCTTCCATGTCCTGGTTACTGTAAGTAGAGCTGCAACGAACATTGTGGTACATGACTCCTCTTTTTGAATTATGGTTTTCTCAGCCCAGTAGTGGGACTGCTGGGTCATATGGTAGTTTTATTTTTAGTTACTTAAGGAACCTCCATACTGTTCTCCATAGTGGCTGTATCAATTTGCATGCCCACCAACAGTGCAAGAGGGTTCCTGTTTCTCCACACCCTCTCCAGCATTTATTGTTTGTAGATTTTTTGATGATGGCCATTCTGACTGGGGTGAGGTGATACCTCATTGTACTTTTGATTTGCATTTCTCTAATGATTAGTGATGTTGAGCATCCTTTCAAGTGTTTGTTGGCAATCTGTATATCTTCTTTGGAGAAATGTCTGTTTAGGTCTTATGCCCATTTTTGGATTGGGTTGCTTGTTTTTTTGATATTGCGCTGCATGTGTTGCTTGTAAATTTTGGAGATTAATCCTTTGTCAGTTGCTTCATTTGCAAATATTTTCTCCCAATCTGACGGTTGTCTTTTCATCTAGTTTATGGTTTTCTTTGCTATGCAAAAGATTTTGTTTCATTAGGTCCCATTTGTTTACTTTTGTTTTTATTTCCATTTCTCTAGGAGGTGGATCAAAAAGGATCTTGCTGTGATCTATGTCATAGAGTGTGCTGCCTAAATTTTCCTCTAAGAGTGTTATAGTGTCTAGCCTTACATTTAGGTCTTTAATCCGTTGCGAGTTTACTTTTGTGTATGGTGTTAGGAGTGTTCTAATTTCATTCTTTCACATATAGCAGTCCAGTTTTCCCAGCACCACTTATTGAAGAGGCCGTCTTTTCTCCACTCTATATTCTTGCCTCCTTTATCAAAGATAAGGTGACCATATGTGCATGGGTTTATCTCTGGGCTTTCTATCCTCTTCCATTGATGTATATTTCTGTTTTTGTGCCAGTACCATGCTGTCTTGATTACTGTAGCTTTATAGTATAGTCTGAAGTACAGGAGCCTGACTCCTCCAGCTCCATATTTCTTTCTCAAGATTGCTTTGGCTATTTGGGGTCTTTTGTGTTTCCATATAAGTTGTGAAATGTTTTGTTCTAGCTCTGTGAAAAATGCTGTTGGTAGTTTGACAGGGTTTGCATTGTATCTGTAGATTGCTTTGGGTAGTATAGTCATTTTCACAATGTTGATTCTTCCAATACAAGAACATGGCATATCTCCCCATCTGTTTGTATCATTTTTAATTTCTTTCATCAGTGTATTATAGATTTCTGCATACAGGTCTCTTGTCTGCTTAGGTAAGTTTATTCCTAGGTATTTTATTCTTTTTGTTCCAATGGTAAATGGGAGTGTTTCCTTAATTTCTCTTTAAGATGTTTCATGGTTAGTGTACAGAAATGCAAGAGATTTCTGTGCATTAATTTTGTATCCTGCTACTATGACAAACTCATTGATTAACTCTAGTAGTTTTTTGGTAGCATCTTTAGGATTCTCTATGTATAGTATCATGTCATCTCCAAACAACGATAGTTTTCCTTCTTCTTTTCCAATTTGGATTCTTTTATTTCTTTTTCTTCTTTGATTGCTGTGGTTGAAACTTCCAAAACTATGTTGAATAATAGTGGTGAGAGTGGACAACCTTGTCTTTTTCATGATCTTACAGGAAATGGTTTCAGTTTTTCACCATTGAGGATGAAGTTGGCTGTGAGTTTGTCATATATGGCCTTTATTATGTTGAGATAAGTTCCATCTATGCCTACTTTCTGTAGGGTTTTTAAGATAAATGGGAGTTGAATTATGTCAAAAGATATTTCTGCATCTATTGAGATCATCATATGGTTTTACTCCTTCAATTTGTTAATATGGTATATCACATTGTTTGATTTGCATATAGTGAAGAATCCTTGCATTCCTGGGATAAACCCCACTTGATCATGGTGTAGGATCCTTTTAATGTGCTGTTGGATTCTGTTTGCTAGTATTTTGTTGAGGATATTTGCATCTATGTTCATCAGTGATATTAGCCGGTAGTTTTCTTTCTTTGTGACATCTTTGTCTGGTTTTGGTATCAGGGTGATGGTGGCCTCGTAGAATGAGTTGGGAGTGTTCCTCCCTCTGCTCTATTTTGGAAGAGTTTGAGAAGGATAGGTGTTAGCTCTTCTCTAAATGTTTGATAGAATTCTTCTGTGAAGCCATCTGGTCCCGAACGTTGGTTTGCTGGAAGAGTTTTAATCACAGTTTCAATTTCAGTGTTTGTGATTGGTCTGTTTTTATTTTCTATTTCTTCCTGGTTCAGTCTCAGAAGGTCGTACTTTTCGAAGAATTTTTCCATTTCTTCCAGGTTGTCTGTTTTATTGGCATAGAGTTGCTTGTAGTAATCTCTCATGATCTTTTGTATTTCTGCAGTGTCAGTTGTTCCTTCCCCTTTTGCATTTCTAATTCTATTGATTTGAGTCTTCTCCCTTTTTTTCTGGATGGGTCTGGTGAATGGTTTATCAATTTTATTTATCTTCTCAAAGAAGCAACTTTTAGTTTTATTGATCATTTCCTTAATTTCTTTTTCATTTATTTCTGATCTGATCTTTTTGATTTCTTTCCTTCTGCTAACTTTGGGTTTTTTTTTTTTCTTCTTTCTCTAATTGCTTTAGGTGTAATGTTAGCTCTTTTATTTGAGATGTTTCTTGTTTCTTGAGCTGAGATTGTATTGCATTAAGCTTCCCTCTTAGAACTGCTTTCACTGCATCCCATAGGTTTTGGGTGGTCGTGTTTTCATTGTCACTTGCTTCTAGGTATTTTTTTGATTTCTTCTTTGATTTCTTCAGTGATCTCTTGATAATTAAGTAGTGTATTGTTTAGCTTCCATGTGTTGTATATTTTACAGATTTTTGCTGTAATTGATATCTAGTCTTATAGCATTGTGGTTGGAAAAGATAGTTGGTACAATTTCAATTTTCTTAAATTTACCAAGATTTGATTTGTGACCCAAGATATGATCTATCCTGGAGAATGTTCCATGTACACTTGAGAAGAAAGTGTAATCTGCTGTTTTTGGATGAAATGTCCTATAAGTATCAATTAAATCTATCTGGTCTATTGTGTCATTTAAAGCTTATGTTTCCTTATTAACTTTCTGTCTGGATAATCTGTCCATTGGTGTAAGTGGGGTGTTAAAATCCCCCACTATTATTGTGTTACTCTCGATTTCCTCTTTCATAGCTGTTAGCAGTTGCCTTATGTATTGAAATGCTCCTATGTTGGGTGCATATGTATTTATAATTGTTATATCTTCTTCTTTGATTGATCCCTTGGTCATTATGTAGTGTCCGTTCTTGTCTCTTGTAATAATCTTTATTTTAAAGTCTATTTTATCTGATATGAGTATTGCTACTCAAACTTTCTTTTGATTTCCATTTGCATGGAATATCTTTTTCATCCCCTCACTTTCAGTCTGTGTGTGTCCCTAGGTCTGAAGTTGGTCTCTTGTAGACAACATATGTACAGGTCTTGTTTTTTATCTATTCAGCCAGTCTATGTCTTTTGCTTGGAGCATTTAATCCATTTATATTTAAGGTAATTATTGATATGTATATTCCTATTCCCATTTTCTTAATTGTTTTGGGTTTGTTATTGTAGGTCTTTTCCTTCTCTTGTGTTTCCCACCTAGCAAAGTTCCTTTAGCATTTGTTGTAAAGCTGCTTTGGTAGTGCTGAATTCTCTTAGCTTTTGCTTCTCTGTAAAGGTTTTAATTTCTCTGTGAAATCTGAATGAGTTCCTTGCTGGGTAGAGTAATCTTGGTTGTCAGTTTTTCCCTTTCATCACTTTAATTATGTCCTGCCAATCCCTTCTGGCTTGCAGAGTCTCTGCTGAAAGATCAGCTGTTAACCTTATGGGGATTCCCTTGTATGTTATTTGTTGTTTTTCCCTTGCTGTTTTTAATATTTTTTCTTTGTATTTAATTTTTGATAGTTTGATTAATGTTTGTCTTGGCGTGTTTCTCCTTGGATTTATCCTGTATCGGACTCTCTGTGCTTCCTGGCCTTGATTGACTATTTCCTTTCCCATATTAGGGAAATGTTCAACTATAATCTCTTCAAATATTTTCTCAGTCCCTTTCTTTTTCTCTTCTTCTTCTGGGACACCTATAATTCAAATGTTGGTGCATTTAATGTTGTTGTAGAGGTCTCTAAGACAGTCCTCAATTCTTTTCATTCTTTTTTTCTTTACTCTGCTCTGCAGTAGTTATTTCCAGTATTTTATCTTACTGGTCACATATCCATTCTTCTGCCTCAGTTATTCTGCTATTGATTCCTTCTAGAGAATTTTTAATTTCATTTATTGTGTTGTTCATCATTGTTTGTTTGCTCTTTAGTTCTTCTAGGTCCTTGTTAATTGTTTGTTGTATTTTCTCCCTTCTTTTTCCAAGATTTTGGATCATCTTTATTATCATTACTCTGAATTCTTTTTCAGGTAGACTGCCTATTTCCTCCTCATTTTTTGGTCAGTGGGTTTTTACCTTCCTCCTTCATCTGCTGTGTGTTTCTCTGTCTTCTCATTTTGCTTAACTTAGTGTGTTTGGAGTCTTCTTTTCACAGGCTGCAGATTCACAGTTTCCCTTGTTTTTGTGTCTTCTCCCAGTGGGTAAGGTTTGTTCAGTGGGTTGTGTAGGCTTCCTGGTGCTTGGGACTGGTGCCTGTGTTCTGTTGGATGAAGCTAGATCTTGTCTTTCTGTTGGGCAGGACCGTGTCTGGTGGTGTGTTTTGGGGTTTCCCTGACCTTGTTATGATTTTAGGCAGCCTCTCTGTTAATGGTTGTGGTTGTGTTCTTATCTTGCTAGTTTGGCATAGGGTGTCCAGCACTGTAGCTTACTGGTCTTTGAGTGAGCTGGGTTTTAGCATTCAGATGGAGATCTCTGTGAGAGCTTTTGCCATTTGATATTATTTGGAGCCAGGGGGTCGCTGATGGACCAATCTCCTGAACTCGGCTCTCCCACCTCAGAGGCACAGGCCTGACACCCAGCCATAGCACCAAGACCCTGTCAGCCACACGGCTCTAAAGAAAAGGGAGAAAAAAGAGAGAAAGAAAAAATAAAATAAAGTTATTAAAATAAAAAATGATTAAAAATAAAAAATGTAAAAAATTAATTTAAAAAAAAGGAGAGAGACAACCTTGGGACAAATGGTAAAAGCAAAGCTATACAGACAAAATCACACAAAGATGCATACACATACACACTCACAAAAAGAGAAAAAGGAAAAAATATATATCTATATATAAAAAAAAGGATGAGAGCAACCAAATCAGTAAATAAATCTACCAATGATAATAAACTCTAAATATTAAACTAAGGTAAACATAAAACTGGAAACAAATTAGATTTGCAGAAAGCAAACCCCAAGTCTACAGTTGCTCCCAAAGTCCACCCCCTCAATTTGGGGATGATTCGTTGTCTATTCAGGTATTCCTGAGATGCAGGGGACATCAAGTTGATTGTGGAGATTTAATCCACTGCTCCTGAGTCTGCTGGGAGAAATTTCCCTTTCTCTTTTTTGTTTGCACAGCTCCTGGGGTTCAGCTTTGGATTTGGCCCCACCTCTGCATGTTGGTTGCCTGAGAGTATCTGTTCCAGCTTAGAAAAAAAGGGTTAAAGGAACAGCTGATTAGGGGGCTCTGGCTCACTCAGACCCATGGGAGAGTGGGGTAAGGAATGTGGGGCAAGGCTGCAGCGGTAGAGGCTGGTGTGACATTGCAACAGCCTGAGATGCACCGTGTGTTCTCCTGGGAAAGTTGTCCCTGGATCATGGGACCCTGGCAGTGGTGTGCTGTACAAGCTCCCAGGAGAGGAGTTGTGGGTAGTGACCTGTGCTTGCACACAGTCTTCTTGGTAGCTGCAGCAGCAACCTTAGTGTTTCATGCCCGTCTCTGATGTCTGCGCTGATAGCCACGGCTTGTGCCTGTCTCTGGAGCTTGTTTAGGTGGTGCTCTGAATCCCCTTTCGTCACGCACCCCGAAACAATGATGTCTTGCCTATTAGGCAGTTCCAGACTTTTTCCTGGACTCTCTCCTGGCTAGCTGTGGTGCACTAGCCCCCTTCAGGGTGTGTTCACACAGCCAACCCCAGTCCTTTACCTGGGGTCTGACCTCTGAATCCCATGCCTCAGTCCCAGGCCCCACCTACCCCAGTGGGTGAGCAGCCAAGCCTCTCAGGCTGGTGAGTGCTAGTCAGCACCGATCCTCTGTGCAGGAATCTCTCTGCTTTGCCCTCTGCATCCCTGTTGCTGTGCTCTCCTCCATAGCTTCGAAGCTTCCCGCCCCCCCCACCCCACCGCCACCACCCAACTCTGCCAATGAAAGGCCTTCCTAGTGTGTAGAAACTTTTCCTCCTTCACAGCTGCCTCCCAGAGGTGCCATCCCTATACTTTTATCTCTGTTTTTTCTTTTGCCCTACCCAGTTATGTGGGGAGTTCCTTGACTTTTGGGAAGTCTGAGGTATTCTGCCAGTGTTCAGTTGGTGTTCTGTAGGAGTTGTTCCACATGTAGATGTATTTCTGATATATTTGTGGGGAGGAAGGTGATCTCTACATCTTACTCCTCTGCCATCTTGAAGGTCTCTCTATAGGCTTGGCATAAATATTTCATTTGATTAGTTGAATGTTCCATATACCCCCAACAACAGAAGCAAAATTAGAGACAAGTGAAAAACTAGAAAAAGTATTTTAGCAAATGAAAAATTCTATTTCTTATGTATGATGCATTCTAAAATAACAGAAATCTTTATAGAATAGGCAAATGACATGAACAGCAATTCACAGAATATAAATGGTCAATAAACATGGAATTATGTCATGAATCATCATGAAAGTTAAGACCTAATGTTGGACCTGTCAGCATTTATGAGGTAGCACTACTCAGTGTTTGTACGGAAGTTGGGAAATGGGCTTAACCATATGTTTTGTTTTAGTGTAAATTGACATAAACTTGTTGGAGCATACCTTTGATAATTCTCATCTAGAGCTGAGGAATAGTCAGAAGGATCCAGATTTTCCCAATTCCATAACATATCCACATACACAGTTATGAATATTCAGTCATAGCTAACATTTAGTATCTACTCACTTATTAAGTATTTACTTATCCTATGAGTTACTGATGAAGAAATTTAAATCCTGTATATACCTCCCATAACTATACCACTTATGTGTAAGTGAACTGGAATTTGAATGCAGGTCTTTTTCTGGGTGAAGGGCTTCTTTTTTTTCTTCCAGTTTTATTGAGATATAATTGACCTACAGCACTGTATAGGTTTAAGGTATACAGCATAATGATTTGACTTACATACATCATGATAAGATTAGTGGACATTCATCATCTCATATAGGTACAAAATTGAAGAAATAGAAAAAAAATTTATCCTTGTGATGAGAACTCTTAAGATTTACTCTTAATAACTTTCATATATAACATACAGCAGTGTTAATTATCTTTATCATGTTGTACATTACATCTCTACTACTTATTTGTCTTATAAGTGGTAATTTGTACCTTTTGACTGCCTTCATCCAATTCTCTCTCCCTCCAACCTCCTCCTCTGATAACCACAAATCTTATCTCTTTTTCTATGAGTTTGTTTGCTTGTTTGTGAAGTATAATTTTTGCTTGTTTTTGAAGTATAATTGGTCAAAAACACTATGTTAGTTCCTGTTACACAACATAGTGATTCAATATTTCTATACCATGATTGTCTATTTATAGCACCATACAAAGATATTACATGGTTATAGACTATATTCCCCACACTGTACATTTCTTACCTGTGACTCATTTATTTTGTAACTGTAAGTTTGTACCTTTTAATCTCCCTCACTTATTTCTTTCCTTCCTCCACCTCCCTCCCCTCTGGCAATCACCTGTTTGTTCTCTCTATCTATAATTGTGTTTCTGTATTGTTATGTTTGTTCATTTGTTTGTTTTTTAGATTCCACGTATAAGTGAAATTACACAGTATATGTCTTTCTCTGTCTGATGTTTCACTTAGCATAATGCCCTCTAAGTCCACTCATGTTGTCCCAAATAGCAAGATTTCATTTTTTTATGGTTGAGTATAAATTTCATTACATATATATCTTTATCCATTCACCTATTGATGGGCACTTAAGTTGTTTCCATACCTTGGCTACTATAAATAATACTGCAATGAACATTGGGGTGCATATATCTTTTCCAGTTAGTGTTTTTGTTTTTCTCAGATAAATACCCAGAAGTGGCACTGCTAGATCATATGGTAGTTCTATTTTCAAATTTTGAGAAATCTTCATACTGTTTTCCATAGTGGCTGCACCAATTTACATTCCCACTAACAGTGCATGAGGGTTCCCTTTTCTCCATATCCTTGTCAACACTTCTTATTTGTTGTCTTCTTGATAACAGCCATTCTGACAGGTGGGAGGTGATATCTCATTGTGGTTTTGATTTGCATTTTCCTGATGATTAGTGATGTTGAGCATCTTTTCATGTGTTTGTTGGCCATCTGTATGTCTTCTTTAGAAAAATGTCTATTCAGATCCTCTGCCCAGTTTTTAACTATGTTGTTTGTGTTTTGATGTTGAGTTGTATGAGTTCTTTGTGTATTTTGGGTATTAACTCCTTATCAGACATATCATTTGCAAATATCTTCTCCCATTCATTAGGTTGCCTTTTCATTTTGTTGATAGTTTCCCTTGCTGTGCAACAGCTTTTTCATTTGATGTAGTCCTATTTGTTTATTTTTGCTTTTGTTTCCCTTGCCTGAGGAACAATATCCAAAAAATATTAACAAGACCAATGTCAAAAAGCTATTGTCTATGTTTTCTTCTAGAAGTCTTACGGTTTCAGGTCTTACGTTTAAGTCTTTAAACCATTTTTAATTTACTTTTGTGCATGGTGTGAGAGAGTAGTTCAGTTTGATTGTTCTGCATGTAGCTGTCCAGTTTCAACACCATTTATTGAAGAAGCTCTGTTTTTCCCATTGTTTATTCTTGCCTTCTTTGTCATAGATTAATTGCCCATGTAAGTGTGGGTTCATTTCTGAGCTTTCTATTCTGTTCTATTGATCTATGTGTCTGATTTTGTACCAGTACCATACTATTGATTACTGTAGTTTTGTAGTATAGTTTGAAATCAGGGAGTATGATACCTCCAGCTTTTTCTTCTTTATCAAGATTATTTTGGTTATTTGGGGTCTTTTGTATTTCCATACGTATTTTAGAATTATTTATTCGAGTTCTGTGAAAAAATATCATTGGTATTTTCATAGAGATTGCGTTGAATCTGTAGATTGCTTTGGGTAGTATGGTCATTTTAACAATATTTATTCTTCCAATTAATGAACAAGGTATATTTTTCCATCCATTTGTGTCTTCTTCAATTCATTTCATCGGTGTCTTATGGTTTTCCAAGTACAGGTCTTTTACCTCAGTTAGAATTATTCCTAGGTATTTCTTTCTTTTTGATGTGATTGTAAATGGGATTGTTTTCTTAATTTATCTTTCTGATTGTTAGTGTATAGGAATTCAACAAATTTCTGTATATTAACTTTGTATCCTGCAACTTTAACGAATTCATTGATGAATTTTAATAGTTTTTTGGTGGCATCTTTAGGATTTTCTATGTATACTATGTTATCTACAAACAGTGACAGTTTTACTTCTTCCTTTCCAATTTGGATTCTTTTAATTCTTTTTATTGTCTGATTGCTGTGGCTAGGACTATGCTATGTTGACTAAATTGGTGAGAATGAGCATTCTTGTCTTGTTGCTAATCTTAGAGTAAATGCTTTCAGCTACACTGCTTTCAGCTGATATGATATTAGCTGTGGGCTTGTCATATATGATCTTGATTATGTTGAGGTATGTTACTTCTATATCCATTTAATTGAGAGATTTTTTTAATCATAAATGAGTATTAAATTTAATCAAAACCTTTTTAAAACATTTATTGAGATGGTCATATAATTTTTATTCTTCAATTTACTAATGTGGTGTATCACATTGATTGATATGTGGATATTGAATCATCCTTGCTTCTCTGGGATAAATCCCTCTTCCTCATGGTGTATGATTCTTCTAATGTGTTGTTGAATTTGGTTTGCAAATATTTTGTTGAGGATTTTTTCATCCATACACATCATATTCATCACTGATATTGGCATGTAATTTTCTTTTTTTGTGATATCTTTGTTGTTGTTGTTGTTGTTTTTTGTATCAGGGTGATGCTGGCTTGGCAGAATGAATGTGTAAGTGTTACTTCATCTGCCATTTTTTGGGAATTGCTTGAAAAGGATAGGTGTTAAGTCTTTTTTTTTGAATTTTATTTTATTTATTTTTTATACAGCAGAGACTTATTAGTTATCTATTTTATACATATTAGTGTATATATGTCAATCCCAATCTCCCAATTCATCCCACCACCCCACCACCCCTCCACTTTCCCCCCTTGGTGTCCATATGTTTGTTCTCTACAACTGTGTCTCTATTTCTGCCCTGCAAACTGGTTCATCTGTACCATATTTCTAGGTTCCATATATATGTGTTAATATACGATATTTGTTTTACTCTTTCTGACTTACTTCACTCTGTCTAGATCAATCCACATCTCTACAAATGACCCTATTTCATTCTTTTTTATGGCTGAGTAATATTCTACTGTATATATGTACCACTTCTTCTTTATCCATTCATCTGTCGATGGGCACTTAGGTTGCTTCCATGACCTGGCTATTGTAAATAGTGCTGCAGTGAACATTGGGGTGCATGACTCTTTTAAAATTACGGTTTTCTTAGGGTATATGACCAGTAGTGGGATTGCTGGGTCATATGGTAATTCTAATTTTAGTTTTTTAAGGCACTGCCATACTGTCAACATAGTGGCTGTATCAATTTACTTTCCCACCTAACAGTGAAAGAGGGTTCCCTTTTCTACACACCTTCTTCAGCATTTGTTGTTAGTAGATTTTCTGATGATGCTCATTGTAACTAGTGTGAGGTGATACCTCACTGTAGTTTTGATTTCATTTCTCTAATAATTAGTGATATTGAGCAGCTTTTCATGTGCTTCTTGACCATCTGTATGTCTTCTTTGGAGAAATGTCTATTTAGGTCTTCTTCCCATTTTTTTTTTTCTTGTGGTACGCGGGCCTCTCACTGCTGTGGTCTCTCCTACCGTGGAGCACAGGCTCCGGACGCGCAGGTCCAGCGGCCATGGCTCATGGGCCCAGCCGCTCCGTGGCACATGGGATCCTCCCAGACTGGGGCATGAACCCATGTCCCCTGCATCGGCAGGCGGACTCTCAAACACTGTGCCACCAGGGAAGCCCTTCTTCCCATTTTTTGATTGGGTTGTTTGTTTTTTTAATTTGAGCTGCATGAGCTGTTTGTATATTTTGGAGATTAATCCTTTGTCCGTTGATCTGTTTACAAATATTTTATCCCATTCTGAGGGTTGTCTTTTCATCTTGATTGTAGTTTTTTTTTGCTTTGCAAAGCTTTTACATTTCATTAGGTCCCATTTGTTTATTTTTGTTTTTATTTCCATTACTCTGGGAGGTGGATCAAAAACGATCTTGCTGTGGTTTATGTCATAGGGTGTTCTGCCTATGTTTTCCTCTAAGAGTTTTATAGTGTCTGGTCTTACATTTAGGTCTTTAAGCCATTTTGAGTTTATTTTTGTGTATGGTGTTAGGGAGTATTATAATTTCATTCTTTTACATGTAGCTGTCCTGTTTGCCCAGCACCACTTATTGAAGAGACTGTCTTTTCTCCATTGTATATCCTTGCCTCCGTTGTCATAGATTAGTTGACCACAGCTGCATGCGTTTATCTCTGAGCTTTCTATCCTGTTCCATTGATCTATATTTCCGCTTTTGCACCAGTACCATATTGTCTTGATTAATGTAGCTTTGTAGTATAGTCTGAAGTCAGGGAGTCTGATTCCTCCACTCCATTTTTTCCCCTCAAGACTGCTTTGGCTATTCGGGATCTTTTGCGTCTCCATGTAAATTTTAAGGTTTTTTGTTCTAGTACTGTAAAAAATGCCATTGGAAATTTGATAGGGATTGCATTGAATCTGTAGATTACTTTGAGCAGTGTAGTCATTTTCACAATATTGATTCTTCCAATCCAAGAACATGGTATACCTCTCCATCTGTTTGTGTCATCTTTGATTTCTTTCATCACTGTCTTATAGTTCTTTTTCTGAGTACAGTTCTTTTACCTCCTTAGGTAGGTTTATTCCTAGGTATTTTATTCTTTTTGTTGCAATGGTGAATGAGATTGTTTCCTTAATTTCTCTATCTGATCTTTCGTTTTTAGTGTATAGGAATGCAAGAGATTTGTGTGCATTAGTTTTGTAACCTGCAAATTTACCAGATTCATTGATTAACTCTAGTAGTTTTCCGGTGGCATCTTTAGGATTCTCTATATACAGTATCATGTCATCTGCAAACAGTGATAGTTTTACTTCTTTTTTCCAATTTGGATTCCTTTTATTTCTTTTTCTTCTCTGTTACCATGGCTAGGACTTCCAGAACTATGTTGAATAACAGTGGTGAGAGTGGACATCCTTGTCTTGTTCCTGATCTTAGAGCAGATGCTTTCACCATTGAGTTTTTCATTATTGAGAATGATGTTTTCTGTGGGTTTGTCATATATGGCCTTTATTATGTTGAGGTAGGTTCCCTCTATGCCCACTTTCTGGAGAGGTTTTTTTTTTTTCATCATAAATGGATGCTGAATTTTGGAAAAGCTTTTTCTGCATCTATTGAGATGATCGTATAGTTTTTATTCTTCAGTATGTTAATATGGTGTATCACATTGACTGATTTGTGTATATTGAAGAATCCTTGCATACCTGGGATAAATCTCACTTGATCATGGTGTATGATTCTTTTAATGTGTTGTTGGATTCTGTTTGGTAGAATTTTGTTGAGGATTTTTGCATTTATGTCAGTGATATTGGTCTGTAATTTTCTTTCTTTGTGGTGTCTTTGTCTGGTTTTTGTATCAGGGTGATGGTGACCTCATAGAATGAGTTTGGGAGTACTCCTTCCTCTGCAATTTTTTGGAAAAGTTTGAGAAGGACGGATATTAGCTCTTCTCTAAATGTTTGATAGAATTCACCTGTGAAACCATCTGGTCCTGGACTTTTGTCTGTTGGAAGATTTTAAGTCACAGTTTCAATTTCATTACTTGTGATTGGTCTGTTCATATTTTCTATTTCTTCCTCGTTCAGTTTTGGAAGGTTATAACTTTCTAAGAATTTGTCCATTTCTTCCAGGTTGTCCATTTTATTAATTTTATTATTATTATTTTTGCAGTACGTGGGCCTCTCACTGTTGTGGCCTCTCCTGTTGTGGAGCACAGGCTCCAGACATGCAGGCTCAGCGGCCATGGCTCATGGGCCTAGCTGCTCCGTGACATGTGGGATCTTTCTGGACTGGGGCATGAACCTGTGTCCCCTGCATTGGCAGGCGGACTCTCAACCACTGTGCCATGAGGAAAGCCCTATCCATTTTATTGATATAGAGTTGAGTGTTAATTCTTCTCTACTAGTTTAGTAGAATTCATCTGTGAAGCCATCTGGTCCTGGACTTCTGTTTGTTGGGAGTTTTTTTTTATTACTGTTTCAATTTCACTACGGGTAATTGGTCTATTCATATTTTTTATTTCTTCCTGGTTGTCTTGGGAGTTTGTACATATCTAGGAATTTGTCCATTTCTTCTAGGTTATCCATTTTATGAGTATATAATTGTTCATAGTCATACTATATGATATTTTTTATTTCTGGGCTATTGGCTGTTATTTCTCCCTTTTTTTTTTCTTTAGCTTACAAAGTTGTCTTTATTGGTTTCTTACTGCCTCACAGGGTTTCAGTGTCTATCCCTCCCAGGAATATGGCATTTGAGGAGATAAATACTTATTTTGCTCCCTACTCATCAGTAGGGGGAGGTTTAATAAAAATAGTAATATAATAACAATAATAATGACTGCAATCAATAATAAAATGCCCCTATGATCCCCTAATATGCAGTTGGTTGAAGCTTTGAGAAAAAAGACACCCCTCCACCCCGGCCTTTCTGTGAAGGGCCAGAATGTGCCTGGAAACCCATAGGGTGCCCATCTCCAACCAAGTAGCCCTTATAAATACCTCCCCATCCATTCCCTGGCTCGGACTTATCTTCCTCCTGGACAGATTAGATGACAATGTCAGTTGGCTCATGGAGCCCCTCCCTCTTCCTACCCCCACTGGCTCCCCCCAGACAGAAAGCACCTATGTGTGTGCTCTCCCAGCTCCCTCTCCCTCCACCCCTTTCCTCTAGCTTCTCTCTTCTCCATCTCTCCTCCTTTATCCTTCTCTCCTTCTCCTCTGGATGGCTTTCACCTCCTTCCAATCACTATCCCCTCCTCTTGTGCTTCCTTTCCTTCCTCTTGCCTCTCTCACCTCTTTCACCAACATCCTCTCCCTCCATCTCTACTTCTTCCTCTGGATTAGAGCCTGTCTTTCCTGCCCTGACCCTGAGCAGAGACTGGGAAATACCCCAAGTTAACCTCCTTGGGGGTTAGGCAGTCCACAGCCTAGACATCAGACTGCTCCCAGGAACCCGGCCCCTCTCTGTGCCTCTTCTGGACTCTTGCTCACAGGACTCCTGAGGCTTGGCCCTGGAAGTGAGAGCTTTGGAAAAATCACCCCTGGACACTGGTGCAGAGGTTCCCCAGGGCAGAAGGGGGCCAACCTATTCCCCATGACTAGTACAGGCTGGGGCTGGGAGCAGAACAAAGGGTGGAATGAGAGCTGGGATTCAGACCCCACCCCCAGCCCTGTCCTAGCAACCCAGACAATGGCTGCCCAGCCCAGGCCCTCCCTGAGTCTGAATTTCCACACGTCCTGGACCAGCTGGAATATGACGTTCCTCAAATTCTTTGCTCTCTCGCATCTCTCAGTCCTGGGATTGGGGGTTGGGCCCTGCTGGAGGGTGTCAAGGGGAGCTATCAGATTCAGGGGCCGGGAGGAGGCTCTGGGGCTGTTCTGAGACTGTGGTCTGTGTCTCCAGTGAGACTGTCACTGCCCATGGAAGCTGGGTGCCGTGAGGCCTCAGAGAAGCTGTGGGACTGCTGTGGGCACCTTGGCCTTTCTCTTCTGAGCCTGTTGGGGACAGTGTGGAAGGCTGGAACCAGGTCAAATGAACTGCATACGGCCTGGATGCCCTGAGGTCCCGGGTCTCAAGTAAGCAGAGGCTGGTGATTGACTCAGCCTCACCAGGGAGGCTTGGGATTGGCTCCAGAGGACTCACACTCACCAGGGACAGGTCTCTGGCACTGGGCCTTCCATCTGCAGGGCCCACATGCACCAGGTGTTTGAAGTTGATAGGCATTGAGATAAGCTTGGAGCGCACAAAACGGTTCTTCAGCATCTCCCTACAGCAGGGAAGGGGTGAAGGGAGGAAGGCGACGAAGGTGACACCTCCCCGCCCTCTCTGGGATGGGGAGGCACGTCTACTTCTCCTTTTTCATTTCTGATTTTATTTACTTGGGCTCTCTTTTTTGTTCGTGATGAGTCTGGCTAAATTTTTATCAATTTTATTTTTCTTTTCAAAGAGCCAGAACCTGAGTTTCATTGATCTTTTCTATTGTTTTTTTTTTCTCTTTTTAATTTATTTCTGCTCTGATTTTCATGATTTCTTTCCTTCTACTAACTTTGGCTTTTGTTTGTTCTTATTTTCTAGTTGCTTTATGTGTAAGATTAGGTTGTTTATTTGAGATTTTTCTTGTTTCCTGCAGTGGACTTGTATCACTATAAACTACCTTCTTAGAACTATTTTGTTGTGCCTTATAGATTTTGGAGCATGTGTTTCTGTTTTCTTTTATCTCCAGGAATTTTAAAATTTTCTCTTGATTTCTTCAGTGACCCATTAGTTGTTCAGTAGCATATTGTTTAGCCTCCATGTTTTTGTGGTTTTTGAAGTTCTAATATTGTAGTTGATTTCTTGTCTCATACCATGTTTTTTGGAATAGTTCCTTGACATGATTTCAATATTCTTAAATTTACTGAGACTTATTTTGTGGTCTGGCATGTGATCTATCTTGGAGGATGTTCCATGAACACCTGAAGAGAATGTGTATGCTGTGTTTGATGGGGTGTTCTATATATATTTCTATTAAACTTGTTTGAACTAATGTGTTGTTTAATGTCAGTGTTTCCTTATTGGTTTTCCACCTGGATGATCTGTCCATTGAAGTAAGTGAGGTGTTAAAGTCTCCTATTATTATCATTTTACTGTCAATTTCTCCCTTTATGTCTGTTAATATTTGCTTTATGTATTTAGGTGTTTTTATGATTGGTACATATATTTACTATTATATCTTCTTTTTGGATTGATTGCTTGATCATTATGTAATGTCCTTCTTTGTCTCTTGTTATAGTCTTTGTTTTTAAATCTATTTTGTTTGATATAAGTGTTGCTACCCTGGCTTGCTTTTCATTGGCATTTGCATTGTATACATTTTTCCAACTCCTCACTTTCAATCAGACTTTGTCTCATATATGTGAAGTGAGTCTCTTGTAAGCAGCATTTATATGGGTCTTGTTTTTGTTTCCATTCAGCCAGTCTATGTCTTATGATTGGAACATTTCATCCATTTACATTTAAAATAATTATTGATAGGTGTGTACTTATTGCCATTTTATTAATTTGGGGGGATTGCTTTGGTAGTTCTTTTTTGTTCTTTTCTTTTCTTGCTTTTATCCATTGTGATTTGAGGACTATCTTTAGTTTTGTGTTTGGATTTCTTTCTCTTTTGTGTGTGTATATCTGTTATAGAGTTTTGGTTGGTGGTTACCATGAGGCCTATGTATCAATATCATATCTGTATCTATAGATATAGACATACTATATATGATTATTTTTAGTTGTTGATTTCTTTAGTTTGAATGCATTTTAACAACCCAGTATTTTTACTCCTCCCACCTCGTTTACTATTTGTGACATCATATTTTACAACATTTTGTTTTGTGTATCCCTTACCTACTTATTGTGGATATATACTTTTTTTTTTTTACTACTTTTGTCTTTTAACCTTCATACTAGCTTTATATATGGTTGATTTACTAACTTGAATTTATATTTGTTTTTACTAATGAGATTTTTTTCCTTTTGTAATTTTAAAATTTATAATTGTGGCCTTTTCTTTTTTGCTTAGACAAGTCCCTTTAACATATCTTGTAAAGCTGGTTTGGTGGTGCCAAACTCCTGTTGCTTTTGCTTATCTATAAAACTTTTGATTTCTCCTTCAAATTTGAATGAAAGCCTTGTCAGGTAGAGTATTCTTGGTTGTAGGTTTTCCCCTTTCATCACTTTAAATATATGTGCCACTCCTTTCTGACCTGTAGAGTTTCTGCTGAAAAGTCAGTTGATAGCCTTATGGGAATTCCCTGGTATGTAACTCTCATGTCTTTAATTTTTTGCCATTTTAATTACAGCATGTCTTGGTGTGGTCTTTTTTGTGTTAATCTTGTTTTGTACTCTCTGTACTTCCTTGACCTAGATGTTTGTTTCTTTTTCCAGGTTAAGGAAGTTTTCAGCTATTATGTCTTCAAATATGTTCTCTGCCCCATTTTCTCTCTCTTCTCTTTCTTGGACCTCTATAATATGACTTAGTATGCTTGATGTTGTCCCAGAAGTCTCTTAAACTGTCCTCACTTCTTTTCATTCTCTTTTCTTTTTTCTATTCAGCTTCAATGATTTCCACTACTCTGTCTTCCAGCACTGATCTGTTCCTCTGTATTATCTAATCTACTGTTTATTCCCTTTATTGTATATTCTTTTTATTTCAGTGATTACATTCTTCATTTCTTATTGTTTCTTCTTTATATATTCTGTTAACAAACTCTAAGTTCTCGCTGTGTTCATTCATTCATTCTTCTGAGATCTTTGAGTGTCTTTATGATCATTACCTTAAATTGTTTATCACATAGATTGTTATCTTTACTTCACTTAGTCCTTCTTCTTGGGTTTTATCTTGTTCCTTTGTTTGGAACATATTCCTCTGCAATTTTACCTAATTTGCTGTTTTTATTCTAATGTATTTGGTATGTTGGTTGGGTTTCTTGACCTTGGAGAAATGGCCATTTGTAGGAGACATCCTGCAAATGTGTCCCAGCAGCATACTCTCCTCTAGTCACCAGAGCTAGATGCTCCAGAGGTGCCCCTAATGTGGGCTGTGTGTTTTCTTCTGTTGTGGCATGATTACTTCTTACTGTGTGTGGTCTGGTAGGCATGGTTAGCCTCCAGTCTGGTTGGTTGCCAGGGCTTGCCCTGTGTGGAGGCTGCCAGCCACTGATATGTCAAGCTGGGTCATGAGGCAGCTGGCTGCAGAGCCCTGGAGGGGTTGTCCCAGGGCTAAAGCTGGCCAACTAGTTGGAGGAGCCTGCTTCTGGGGTGAATATTGTGAGGCCAGGGGTCTTGGACCTAGTGTTGGCCTGCTGGTGGGTGGGGCCAGTTTCTGACATAGCTGGCTATAGTGTCTGGGATTTTCCAAAGCTTATGTTGGCCCACTGTTGAGTGGAGCTGGATTTTGCGGCAGCAGGCTGAGGGGCCAAGGCAGCTGGGAGCTATTGTTGGCCTGTTTGTGGGTGGGGTCAGGGCAAACTGGGGTTCCAGGTCTGGTAGCAACCCATTGGTGGGCATAGCCAGGTCCTGGGATCTCTGGCTATAGGGCCCTCATGGTCCCAGAGTTGGTGTGTCAGCCCACTCATGCATGGGGCTGGATTCCTGTGCTTCTGGTTGAGGGGCCTATGGTGTCCCAGAACTGGTGTTGGCTTGTTAGTGGGTGGGCTGCATCCTAACATTGCAGTCTGTGGGGCTGCAGTGATCCTGGGGCTGATGTCTGCCCACTCTTGGGCAGGACTGATGCTCAAGGAATCTCAGGGCTGGGGCTGCCCACTGGTGATTGAAGCTGGGATCTGAGGATAGTGCTGGTCTATTTGTGGGCAGAGCCGTGTCCCAAGGTCTCTGGCTGTGGGGCCTTGGGGGTCCCACAGTTGGTATGTCAGCATGCTGGTGGGTGGGGCTGGGGCCCTGTGTGTCTTGGGGCAGGTGTATGCCCACTGGTGAATAAAGCTTGTCTCAGAGCTAGTGCTGGTCCACTGTTGAGTGGATCTGGGTCCCGGAGTCTCTGGCCGCAGGGCCCTGGAGGTCCTGGGGCTAGTGCTGATGCACTGGTGTGCAGGGCTGGGTCCTGGGGCTGCTGTGGCCTTAGGGGGTCTTAAGGAAGCTGGCCTGCTGGTGGATGGGGCTCTCTTGTGGCTAGCTGCTTGGCCTGAGGTATCCCAGTACTGATGCTGATAGGCTTGTTGGTAGGGCCGGGTTCTGGTGCTAATAAACGAGAGGGAGGATTCCAAAATGGCACTTGTCAGTGCCAGTGTCCTTGTGGTAGAACAAGCTCCCCCAGATGGCTGTCTCCAGTGTTTATGTCCCCAGGGTGATCTCCAGTTTTTTCTTACCTATGCTGAAGAGTCTCTAAGATCAGCAGATGGGTTTGACCCAGGCTCCTTTCAAATTACTGCTTCTGCTCTGGATCCCAAAGCATGTGAAATTTTTGTGTGCACATTTTAAGAGTGGAGTCTCTATTTCACACAGCACTCGGGATCTCCCTAAAGTAAGCCCTGCTGATCTTCAAATCCAAATGTTCTGGGGGCTTGCCTTCCCAGTGCAGGAGTCCTGGGTTACAGAGCCCAATGTGGGGCTCAGACCTCTCACTCTTTGGGGAAAGCCTCTGCAATTGTAATTATCTTTCAGTTTGTGGGCTGCCCACGTGGGGATATAGGTCTTGACTATTCTGTGTCTTTACCCCTCCTAACCATCTAGTAGTTGTTCCTTCTTTATATCTTTATGTATAGAAGATTTTTCTGCTAGTCTTCCAGGCTTTCTCATCAATAGTTCCTTTTAAATAGTTGTAATTTTGATGTGTCTGTAGGAGGAGGTGAGCTCAGGGTCTTTCTACTCCACCATCTTGGCCACTCCCCCCTGAACACAGGTCTTCTGAACCCCTTCCACCATGATGAAACAGCTGGATGTAGTGACATATGGAGGCTTACATACGTCTGGCCCTGCCCCCAATATATTTCTTGTCCACATTGTACTACTGTGCAGTGAATGTTCTTATAACTAAGGACAAGTCAATCCCTTTGCTAATCTGAAATAAATTTTCAGTGATTTATAAAGAAAAGCTTGGAAAGCCATTTGTTGATGTAATAGGAGATATGAAGGTAGATAGGAGAAAACAAAAACAGAACTATATTTTCTATTGAAATCAGCCACAACCAGGCTTGCCATCAGTCTCATAGTGGTTGCTTACAATCCAAGAAATGATGTAAGAGCTTCACAGGACCTGTGCTTTCAACTCAAATAAACAAGCATAACTAGAAATGTTGAGAAACAGAAATGAGAAAAATTGGTAATATTGAAGCATATAAAAGGCTATTTTCATTTTATGGTTCCTAGTATTATAATTAATATAGTCATGCTTTTTGTTTTCTATAAAAGCAGAGTTTAAGAAATCAAATACTTGTTACGTGGCATTTAAGAATCTAATGCATTAAACAGCCCAGAATAAGACAAAGTATTTCATTTTCCACTAATGCCCAAGGCATTTTGTATTTCAGGAAGGCTAGTCTTTTGAAACTGAAACAAATGGTTTAAGGAGAACTTTGATTTCTTATAAGTTATACAGATTTCTTAGAAACACATTTGAAAACACAATTAATTTATATCTTAACAATACTATAATTTCACACTTGGAGTATTTTGATTCAAAAATACATTTTTGGGGGTGGTAAAACTTCATAAATATCTCAAATAAGACACCTAAAATCTGCCAGATATGCAAGAAGTAAACAGACTTAGTATCCTAAATTAAAAATGTTAAAACAGCTGATAATCTGACAAGTCTATCATCTGGACAGCAGTGCTTAAATTTAACTATTAATTCTAAATGAGTATGAATATAAACAGTTATAAATTTCTTTATAGTGCAACTGTTGTATATGTGAACCATTGTCTTGTCTCAGGTCAAATGTTTCCAATTCTGTTAGTTCCCTGCTAGGTGTCTGTGTCCCATGGGTGTTTATAAGTGTTCTGGGCACTGAGGGCAGACACTTATAAGAGCAGCCAGATGACACCTCATGGCTTAGGCTGCACATTGTTCTTTTTAGGTGCTCAGCTGGTGATGTACTGAACTAACAGAGCCAACACTGAGCTTAAAATGGAAACAGTTTAGACAGAATAATGATTTATGTTTTGCCTTAAGCAAATGTGTGAGGAACAATAAAGTCAGCAGTTTGTAGTGTGTGTGTGTGTGTGTGTGTGTGTGTGTGTGTTTAAAAAAAGTCCTTCACTGTTTTTCAATTTGCCTTGGGAGGTAGAGTCATTCTCCTTGGAGCTAGGACTAAGATCAGAGCCTTCTTCTGGGAGAGTCTTTAGAGAATTGTTCCTCAGTGTTCACTCTCTCCCCTAGGAAATAGGTGGTCCTGAAGGAAAGGTTAACTGGCTTCCTTCACACCCCAAAATTAACAAACAAAAACAACCCATTTCCTCCCTGTGCTGTCAGCTTTCAAAGAAATACTCAAAGGTATCTCAAAGAGGACAAGTGAATCCATGGCTCAGAGGGGTTTATGCTGGCCTTGATTATTCCCTGGAAAGAATTCCTGCATTAGGGCTCTTGCAGGCCATGGGAGTCCTTTTTATCACCTAAGTAAGTGGGAAGAACTGGCTGCTGGGATCAGAATTCTGTCTGAATGTATGGATCTTAGAGCCATATGGTTCCAGATGGTGAGGTCTAGGATATGACCATGAGAGTGAGTGACAAATGCAAGCCAGTATCTTGAGAACCAGCATATTGTTGAAATCCTCTGGGGTGGCATCAAGTCAGGCTGTACACTCGTTCGTTACACTTTGGGTGAAAAGGATGACAGATCATCATGATAGAATTAATGAGAGTGGTTAAATAGCAACCCAAAGGGTGTGGGTCTGGTAATTAGAATCGGTGAGTCAGGCCTTTCCCTGGGTACTTTCTTGACAGTGTGAACTCAGGAAAAGCAGAGGGAAGCATCTAAAGCTTACTCCAAAGCTGTGAGGATAAGGAACCATGTGCCTCTGATACTTTATCAATGGTGGAATTTGGAGAAATTTGAACACCTGTGCCAGAGAGATAGGATTGTATGTGAGGAAGGCTCTGGTGGGTCTAGAGGACCTGACAGTGAATTGTGTGTGGGATTTTTGGGGATCTTGTCCTCCTGAACTGGATGTTTGGGTTCCAGGATTGTTCTGGTAAATTTTAACCCCAACCCTTTTCCAACCTAGACATGATCAGAGGATGTTTGTAATAAGTGTGCTGAAGTACTCTGGAAGGTTATGAGAGTCTTTGACTTAGACCATATTTTAGATGCTAGATGATATGATGTGGGTTGGTACTTAAACATAGATTCTTAGATTCAGGGGTTGGTTGCCTGACCCTTAGATCTTTGACTCACTGAGAAAGATCTTCAGAAGCATAAGTTCCTCTTTCACATATATAATTCCTGTACTGGTGCCTATCAAATGCACCAATTTTGGTGGTTTGAATTCGGCAACCAGGTTTGAGTTTTGAGGTATGGAAGGAGCTAAATTCTCTTTGGCCTCTCTTTTCATGAACAACTGCTGGATACGTTGGCACTGCCCTAAGAATGGGACTACAGTCTACTTATATTTGTTCACACTGTAAGAGCTTCACTGGAATAGAATTTCTGCAGCTTGCACTCCTTTACTTTTTATAAAAAAGATTTGCCTATGGAATGCATTACTAGTACAGAGTATATTAGGTTGGATAATTGAAAGACTTACAAGGCCTCACAGATCATGATCAATAAAGGCAAAAGATATAGAACAGCAGGAGAAAGAGAGTGCAAGCAAGCATCTGGAGCCCAAGAAACATCCCAGTGTAGCTCCCCAGTGTTCTTATTTGCACAAGGATGTATTTTGTTTCCAGATTGAATTACCAAGAATTGTGTGATGATAGATTTTTGTTTTGGGAGAGGAATTTAAGTTTCCATCTTGGACTTTTATGAGTCTCTTGGTCACATAGCCAAACCAGGCTGTCCAACTGGTTACACTGGGTACAAGCAATCAATAAAAAAGCTGGTCCTGGCTGACACCAGGAGAGTTCAAACTTTAAATAGCACATCATAAATCATTAGCTCACTGCCCTTATCTTGGCTAAGAGTCAGTGCCAGAATCCCAGGCATTCCCAGAGATAAGCAGTGTTGTTCTGGTCCAGGTGTGACATAAGTATCCTATATAATCTACACTCTGACTACTGGTCATGCCTTTTAAATTGTATATTGCGTATTATTCTCTTCCCTGAAACTTGGGCTATTTACAGAACATAAAACAAAAAAGGACATTTTCCAAAATAATAACTGTTTCCCAATGAATATTGTTTTAAATAGGTATTGCTTAAATGCCTTTTTAAACCAAGTTTGCTAAATTTCCAGCATAATCATGTACAAACTTAACAATAATTTTATCTCCTTCCACCACTGAAATATTTGGAGGAGAGGGAGCTGCTTTTTTAAGAATTGAGACATAATTTACAAACCACAAATGTCACCCCTTAGAAGTATATAGTTCAGCGATTTTTAGTATATTCACAAGATTGTGTAACCATTTCCTCTATGTAATTGAAGGAAATTTTCATCATTCCCAAAAGAAATCCTGTATGCATTAGCAGTCATTCTTCATTTGCCTTCTCCCCAAGCCCCTGCAAAACCACGAATCTACTTTCTCTCTCTATGGAACTGCTTATTATGAACATTTCATATAAATGTGACAATACGTGACTTTTTGTAACTGGCTTCTTTCACTTAGCATGATATTTTCAAGTTTCATCTACATTGTAACATGTATCAGTACCTCATTTAAAAAACAGCTTTATTGAGACTATAATTCACATACTACCCAAATTCACACATTTAAAGAGTACAATTCAGTGACATTTAGTATGCTCAGAGTTGTACAACCTTCACCACAATCAATGGTAGAATATTTTTATCCAATCTTTGAGTGTATCTTATTTAGAGTTTCTTAAGATCCTTGAATATGTAAATTAATGATTTTCATCAAATTTGGGAAGTTTTTGGTCATTATTTCTTCAGATTTTTTAATGCTTCTTTCTTTCTCTCCTCTCCTTCTTGGATTCACACTATGCAATATGTTGGTACAGTTGATAGTGTCCCACAGGACTCTGAGGCTCTATTCATTTTTCTTTATTCCCTTTTCTTTCTATCCTCAGACTAGGTAATCTCAGTTGACCTATATTCAAGTTCTCTAGTTCTTTCTTCTGCCTGCTCAAATCTGCTGTTGGGTTCCTCAAATGAGTTTTTTACTCCAGTTATTATATTCTTTAGCTCCAGAATTTATATTTGGTTCTTTTAAATAATTTCTATTTTTAAATTGATAATCTCTATTTGATGAGACATCATTCTTATACTATGAGTCTTTAGATATGGTTATTTTTCTTTATTTAAACAGTGAATTTAAAGTTTTTGTTTACTAAGTCCAATAGCTGGGCTTCCTCAGGGCCAGTTTCTATTGATTGTTTTTTTTTATTTGTTGGTTTTATTCAGTTTTTGTCCTGTGTGTTGGCCATACTATTTTGTTTCTTTGCATGTCTTATAATATTTTGTGGAAAACTGGATATTTAAAATAATATAATGTGGCAGCTCTGGAATTCAGATTCTTCTCCATTCTTCAGGGCTTTCTGTTTTTGATGCTTCTATTGTTATTTGCATTTTTGTTTAGTGAGTTTTCAGAACTAATTTTGTAAAGTCCTTATTCTTTTTCCTGGGTGGCCACTGAAGTGTCTACTTGGTTAGCTTAGCGGTCAATTAATGATTGGACACAGATTTCCTTAACTGCCTGGAATCAATAAGGCTTCCAGTCTCTACTAAGTGCCTCTGTATGTGTGTTGGGGACATGCCTTCAACACTCAGTCAGGCATTTGACAACACTGGTTTAGCCTTCACTTGCTCCTTGTGCAGAAACTTAAGGTCAGCCAGAGGCAAGAGTTTAGGGCCTTCTTAGGTCTTTCCTGAGCATGCACATAGTCCTGTGAGTTCACACAGCTCTACACATGCAAATGGCCTTCTTGATTCTCAGGAATCTAGAAAAATCCCAGGAAGATTCCTATGCTTTATACTAAAAGATATGCAGCTTTTTAAAACCTCTGTTGACATTTTATTTGCCAGCTTTTCCTTTTAAGTTTTCTGATTAATCTATTGTTTTTCCCAATTCTTATCTATTACTTTAGACAGCTGCAATGTTAAACAATTGCTTCTAATTGTTTTCAACAAATGCCCCTCCTTCTCCTTCCATCTGGAAGAACATGCTTACTCGTCCATCTTGGGTCAGTGTGAGGCTATCTCTATCTATCTATCTCTTTCTCTCTATCTGTTGAGCCTCCGATTTGCTTCTGAAAATCTGTACTACCTGTCCAGGCTCCTTTCACTCTTTCCGTTCCTCCTGAAATAACATCTCTGCTAAGCATAAAACATGGGCCAATAAGTTTTTTCCTCAGTATGATTCTCTTCTTTAAATATAAATTTGGCTTGTTCTATGACTACTAGACCATTTGAACCCAGGGCTCTTATACGATGTTTTGACCAATGTTGGTTTAGTCACCCAAAGTGTTGTTACCATAGAGTACTTATTTCTTGGGTAGTTTTGACTGTATAGTTTGGACTCCAAAATGTTCAGTTCCACAGAACAATGCCACATGGGTAGCAGTGGGCCAAAATATAGTGTGATTATGCCAAGAGCTTCCCATAGATGTTTTTGGCAGACAATGGGCTATTGGTAGTAGTTATATAAGCCCACCAAGTCACCTCAACTGACATTGGTTTGTTTGCCTATCATTCTTTACCTTGATTATTGTCCTTCATCCACAAAAACATGGTCTACAGGCATTAGGGCACATGATACAATGATAAATTGGGCATGTAGCCAAGCCATTATATCTGGACACTTTTCTATATAATTCATCAAATAAGGTAATACTTATACAGTGACCTGTGGTTCTGTTATTGAACAAAGTCTTTCTTTGGCATTTGAGGGGCAGTAGTTCCCCCTTGTCACCTCTGAAAGGGTCTTCTGTAATAAATTAATTGGGGGCAATACTTGTGAAAGGTAAAGGGAATGGGAGCAGAGCAGGAATAAAAATGGAATAAGAGGGCTTCCCTGGTGGTGCAGTGGTTGAAAGTCCGCCTGCCGATGCAGGGGACACGGGTTCATGCCCCGGTCCGGGAGGATCTCACATGCCGCAGAACGACTGGGTCCATGAGCCATGGCTGCTGAGCCTGTGCGTCTGGAGCCTGTGCTCTGCAACAGGAGAGGCCACAACAGTGAGAGGCCCACATACCGCAAAAATAAATAAATAAAAAATGGAATAAGAATGTGATATATGACTGACACCCATGAAAGGAAAAGAAGGAAGATTAGATAAGAAGAACCTCAGATTGTGGTTCAGATTTCTTAGGTTTGAGAAAGATTTGGCTAGCTTATCAGGGAACTCTAGAGCAAAGATTCTCTATTAGAAGTGTCCAATATTGGGCAGAAATTACCAGGCCTTATTATTCCCCACGTGGTCAATCACTGGCAGGAGCTTCCCAGGAAGACTGTGGCTTCAAGTCAAACATTGAAGGATCCTGAAAGAATTAGCATTGAAGCCTCTTGGTTTCCTGACTGTGCTCCCTGCAGCAGGCTCTCTCTCTCTTCCCAACTGCTAGTCTGCTCTCCACATCTTTAATTACGTTATTTAAAGAATGTTGTATAAATGAAACACTACAGTGTATTCTTTTGAAATTTTGAAGTTGGCTTTTTTCACTCATCATAATTTCCTTGAGTTTCATCCAAATTTTTGTGTATATCAGTCATTTCTTACTCTTTCTTGCTAAGTGGTATTCCATGGTTGGATCTACCACCATTTCTTTTACCATTCTAAAATTGATTTTCGTATTGATCTTGTTTCCTGTAACTTTGACAAACTTACTTATTAGTTCTAGTAATTTTTAAATATATTTGATTAGATTTCCTACATCAATGATCACATTGTTTATGAATAAAGATAATTTTATTTCTTCCCAATTTGGAGCCTTAGGCAATAATCTTAGGGAAAGCCTTCAATCTTTCACCATTAAGTATGATGTTTGCTGTAAGTTTTTGTGGATTCCCTTTATAAGGTTGAAAATATTCCCTTCTATTTCTATTTTGCTGAGATAATTTATGAACTAGATTATTAGGCAGATAAAGGCTTATGTCCTTTGATAAATTAACTACTCTATTATAAAAAATGGACCCTCTTTATTTCTGAAAATACTCTTTTCTCTGAAGGGTACTGTGTTGGTTATTAAGGTAGCCACTCCAGCTTTTGCTTGATTAGTGTTGGAATGGAAAAAGATATACCATGCTTAAAATATGTATTTTTATATTTAAAATGTGTTTATTGTAGGTAGTGTATGGTTCAGTTTTGCTTTCTTATCCAATCTTAAAATCTCCACCTTTAAATTGAGGATTTTCAACCATATACACTTAATGTAATTATTGATATGATTAGTTAGTTATCTTGCTCTTTGTTTGTATTTGTCTCATGTGTTCTTTGTTTTTTCTACCTCTCCATTTTTGGATTAATCGACTCTTTTTTATAATTCAGTTTTTTTTTAAAATATATAATTCAGTTTTATATCAATTTTTTTGGCTTATTACTTCATCATTTTGCTGATGTCACTCTAGCCATTGCTTTTTTCTGCAGTTTTTGAGAAAAAATTGAAATATAATGTGCAAACTTAAGGTGTACAACATAATTATGTGATAAATATATGCATTGCAAAATGATTACCACCATGAAGTTAGTTAGCACATCCTTCTCCTCATGTAATTATATTTTTTTCTGGTTATTGTGAGAAATTTAAGATCTAATCTTTTAGCAACTTTCAAGTATACAATACACTATTGTTAACTATAGTCATGATGCTTTGCATTAGATTCCCAGAACTTATTTATATTCTAACTGGAAGTTTGTACCTTTGACCAACATGTCCTCACTTCCCCCAGTCCCCATCCCCTGTCAATCACTATTCTACTTTATGTTTTCATGAGCTTGGCTTCTTTTGTTTGTTTGTTTGGGTTTTTTTTAGGTTCCACAGTGAGATCATACAGTATTTGGTTTTCTCTGACTTATTTCACTTAGTGTAATGCCCTCAAGGTTCATCTATGTTGTTGCAAGTGGCAGTTTTTCCTTCTTTTCTTTTATGGATGAATATTATTCCATTATGTACATTTCTTTTCTTTCTCTTTATCCATTCATCTGTCAATGGACATTGAGGTTGCTGTAGTGAACATGGGGTGCAGATATCTCTTTGAAATAGTGTTTTCATTTCCTTTTGATATATACCCAGAAGTGGGATTGCTGGACCATATGATCTATTTTTAATTTTTTGAGGAACCTCCATGCTGTTTTCCATAGTGGCTCTACCAATTTACATTCTCATCAATAGAGCAAAAGAGTTCCATTTTGTCTACATACTCATCAGCATTTATTATTTGTAGAGTTTTTAATGATGGTCATTCCTAGCCATTTATTTTTGATTTCAAAACCATTCCTGGGGGCTTCCCTGGTGGCGCAATGGTTGGGAGTCCGCCTGCCAATGCGGGGGGCACGGGTTTGTGCCCTGGTCTGGGAGGATCCCGCGTGCCGCAGAGCGGCTGGGCCCGTGAGCTATGGCCGCTGGGCCTGCGCGTCCGGAGCCTTTGCTCCGCAACGGGAAGAGGCCGTGGCAGTGAGAGGCCCGTGTACCGCAAAAAACAAAACAAAACAAAAACAACAACAAAAAAACATTCCTGGGACTTCCAAGTCTTATTTACTTGGAGATAGACTCCCTGATCCTCCCTGATGAATGTCGCATGTCTCATTCCCTCAATCAAATATTCTTACAGAACAGGAAATCAAACAGTAATGAACTCTGGAACCCATGCCTCATTGTATTGAAGCAATATTCTGCTACTGTAGTGAGGGAAAGAGCTCTGATCCCCAGTTATTGCTAGGACTCTTCTTTTCTGTTCTTTATTATCATTCCTGAGTTTCCATTATGATGGTTCTATGTAAGCACTCTTTTCCTGGAGGCCAAGGTACCTTGGGCTCAGTTCCCTTCAGGCTGGACCCTGTGTCACATCTGCCTCTGACAGTCTAAATTTTCCCCAGAGCCTGTTTAGTAGTCCCTGTCCATAGGTGGTTTGGCCTGGAATTGCATCACAGGCTGGAGAATGCTTATTTTCTTTTCTCTTGCAGACTCCAGCTAGCCTTGTGTCCTTCCTCATCACCATGTTTTCCCTAGGAAATTGTTCAGGTAATAGAAATGCATCCTGAATTTGGAGTTTTAGAGAAAAAGGTTGAGGTTAATGAGAAGATCTCCTTGTGCTCAAAGGGTTGTTTCTAATACTTGTCTAGGCTTTATTGTCTTCACTCCTTGTAAGAGGGCTGCTTTATCAGTTGGGTGGAGTTATGATGACATAGTTACAAACATTAAAGTACAAGCTTGTAATGGAGAGTCCATTTTAATATGTCATTAAGGGCCAGGGACAGATTTGTATCTCTTTGTAATGAACCCATCCTCTTTGATAGGACTGCACTGCTGGAGTCTGACCTTCAGGAGCATGTGTATGTAAAGACCATAGGCTTTCAGTTTTCCTCTTGAAGATGGGCAGCAGAAATTTCAATTATCACAAGATTCTTGATCTCCCTTCAGAGCTCATAGAAACTATCATTAAAATAAATGCCCCATTTAGCGTAGATGAGTTTGAGTTTTTATTACTTTTAAATAAGAATTCAAGTTTCACCCCTCATGTTGGTGATCTCTAAGCCTATTACTATAGATGGACAAGGTTATTTAACACTCCCCCAATATCACTGTACCATGCTCCTGCGCCCTGGTGGAGCAGAGAGCAAGCATTTAATTTGTCCAGATAGTAGATGCTGATGAAATGCAGTCGCCATTCTTAACATCCCATTAAAGCTAATCCATGTTGCAGCTTAATTTTTGCTTCCTCTATTAGTTGCTCAGGGCCTATATATATTATGTCCATCTCCCTGCCCTAGAAGGAAGTGGATATAAGGGTTTTCCTAGACTTTCAATTATCTTCAATATCAGAGCATCTAGCTTCCCCAAATTGGCCAATGAAATTTGGGCCTGTTATGGAGTGACTAGTGTCATAAGATGTCTGGGTTTGAACAGAGGAGAAGCAGAGGTGATTAAGGGGAAGAGACAGAAAGGGTCACATAGTACTTTGGTAGAAGTCAACCTTTGGGGTGTGTCAGCATTTTTGTCCAGGAAGGGAAGCTGACAGAAAGAATAGTCCTGTAAGAACCTGAGATCAGCTGGGAGCAAAGTTCAGATACTGTGGACCCCAGAGGCCATGGTAGCACTGATAAGTTCTGGGAGGATTGGAAGCTGAAAACAGTCCTAAGACTACAAATTGGGAATGAGGGTTCACAAACTAAGGATATCTTCCTATGCTTTTTTCCTTGATGTCAGTATTTTTGGATTTCTGTCACAGACTGATTTTGTAAATGAAATCTTGAGGGTTTTCCTGAGTGTTCTCCCTCTAAATAAAGTTTCCTTTAATTATAACAGAACTAACTTACAATCCATTGTTCCTGACATAGATTTATCTTACACTGGGTTCCCTCAGAAGAAAACCCTGAGACCAGGACTTGCACATAAATGGTTATTTAGGAGATAATCTCAGAAAGCACCAATAAAGGAGTAGAGATGTGAATGATACAGGAAAAGAATGGAAGCCAAATGGGATGTGTTTTTAAGCAGGTTACTTCTACGATCAACTGAGTCTTAATCCTTCTGGGAAACTCTGGGAAGCAGTGAAGAAATCCTCTAAGACTTAACCCAACCAAGGACTCCCATAAGTCATTGATTGGTGGCTACTTCTTGGTACTTCTGGCCTGTTGTGTACTCAGTCAAGAAAGGCCTTAGACAAAGAGTTGCAGACACTTGCAGTTCAATCAGATTTTCATGCACAGGAATGGTAAAAGGAGTCTCAACCTGATTACGCTTAAAATATTTCTCCCTCATTTTCTAAGAATTATCTACATTCAACAGTGGCCAAACTAGGAAACCAGGTAGGGATGTGGTATGAATCCTCACCCTGAATTTCTTCAAGATTTTAGAGATGCTAATATGGATGAAGCATTGCTTTTGATTTATTCTTGATAGAATTGGAGAGCTAAATGGGCTTCTTTTTGGCTTTTCCTACTAAATTATTGTGCAAATTCTACTAGCTGCTGAAGATATCTATTCAATAAAACATTAGCGAACTGGGGAAATAACCATGTGGTGCCTTTGGGTCCCAGTGGGCTTATAATAGAGCAGGCTCTGGACGCGCAGGCCCAGTCAAATATCCACTTATATTTTTATTCCTATAAGTCTCCATTATGGAAAGAAGACCATAGTAGCATTTTGGTTTCCCAGGAAGTAATCATCAGGGCTAATGTCCAATAATTCCTCAAAGGTTTGGGTATTTTCCTTTCTCCAATGCAGTTTAGTCTTGAAAATTTCAGCAGTTTCCATTGGAGAGAGCTAGGAGGATGCAATATCATATCTGTTTATGATGTTGAGATAGAATTTGCCATCAGGCATATCTCTCTTTCAGTACTGACTTTGGATAGGTTGGAAAACAACACTTGGTCCTCAAGATACCTTATTGCCTTATGCTGCAAAATCATTATAACTGTGAATGGTATCCTCTAAAGTTGAGCAACGCACAATTTGTCTGAATGTATGTGGTGGTTCCTGCTGGCCTGCCTTGTATTCGAAAGGTTCTTGGTCTGTGAACTAACAGTTCTAGGAATTCGGTGAAGGCCCATGGCTCTCCACATTGAAGGCTTAAATTAGACCCTTGTTCTCAAGACATAGAATTTTTGTTAAAAGAATTTTTGTTATACAAAAGAGTTGAACATTACTAGGCTACCCATATATTTTGATCCTAGTGATCTCATATTTAAATAACAATTAGCAGAGTCAAAATAGCATAATTTTTATAAAAAAAAGCTGAGTTTTCTGATACAGAATGGTTTGCACTATAGGGCTGTCTGGTGAAGTATTTTTACCTGATTTTGCCACTTCAGAATGACTTTCTTAACATTGAAATTAGAGAGGTCATTTAATTTACAGCATCTTCCATCAGCATATCTGATCTACAGAGAACCACCACTCTAGAACTTTAAAGATGCTGGCATGCTCCTTTCCTAAGTCTTGATGGAGAGGGTATGCCTTCTGCATCCTTTAGTAGGATATAATTGAATAGACAGTGATTCTCTACTTCATATATTATAAACCACACTGGATTTCTATCTTGTGAAGTCCTTAACTGACAGAAATTCTTTGTTTACAATATAGAAGCCAGAACCTAGCTAGGACCACCTTTGAGTTCAAATTTCTATGAGTTATTTCAGAAGCAAGAGAGCAACTCCTGGCTACTTCAGCTTTTATAGTTAAATCCATAATCTGGTAATTATATCCATATCACTAAATAAACCTCAAGGTAAAATTTAGAACTTGCTTGGTCTAGCAGCTTCACATTTTCCAAACCAGTCTGTTACGTGTTCCACATATTTAGCCAACTTTAGGCAGCAATATTCTGCAATTGTTTTGGCAGATAAGCTTTCCTTTCATAATCTCAGCCCAGTTCTTCCTCTACTGCCACCATGTGGTAGATGTAGAGATGTGCTGCCCAGATCACTTGATGTAGGGGTTTCCAGCCCCAGTGTGGGGAGTTCAGGGCACAGACAGCTTCTAGCTGCCAGATACTTCAGGGTCTGTCTCAGTGGTCACTTTCCTCACTCAATGTCACTCTCTTGTTGGGGAAACTCATGTCCAGTGACTGAATCGGGCAGGGTAAAAAGGCTGGGAATTGTAGCTTGAAGCAGGACAACTCTGGTGAGCAGTACTCACTCTTGAGCTTCCCTCCTGTTTTGTTAGAAAATTTGCTGGGCTTGCACCCTATATTCAGTCTCAGATTTCGCTTCTGGAAAATACAACCTGCAACAATTGGTACCAGAAGTGGTATGGACTGATAAATAGGTGATAAGTTGGGGTTTTGGATCTGGGTTACTCACTGCCCCACAGGTAAAGAGGACCCCATCACTGTTGGTAGGAGGAGCACATGCAAACTTTCACTGGTGGTGTATGGTGATGGTCTACTATGTGGAAGGATAGCACTAGTGGGTGCAATGTGTCAGGTGTTTGAGACATGGAAGAAATAGAAGCTATACGAATGAATGAATTGGATGGTTATTGCTAAACATCTTCATGCTTCAGAAAGATAATAAATGGGCAATTGAAAAGATGTGTGAAAGCCAGAGGGCCTATTTAATTGTATATGAAGAAATTCCTATTTCCTGCATCAGGAAGGCAGAAAAAGATGACCCAAAACAGAATCCAATTGTCTGAGTAATAGAATGTGAAAGATGGTTAAAGAGCCCAATCAAAGTAGATCTGTTATATCAAGTTGAGGGCCCTGGTTGAGAGAATCTGGACCCTAACACTTGAGATGGGGCTATCTGGGTAGATGTCCCCTAAATTTTGGCTTCCCAGAATTTTCTGAATCTGCCGAAATGGCCCATGTCTTCTTATTATGAGCTAGTGGTTTCTTGTGTTGAAAGACAATACATAGGCATTTCTGCTGCAAAGTAACATCCCCTCAGAACCTGCTCCCAAACCCTTGTCCTGGCCAGTAGGCCTATCATTATTAAATCACAGAATAATCAAGTTTGAGAGGTGCTGGACTGGAAAAGGTGTTTCTTTCAGGTCAGCTGGAGAATCTCTCCAGTTTGCTGATTCTGAGTCTTATATAATTTAAGCTAATCAAGAGAGTGACTTCCCAACACCTTTGCCATATTCTATTGGTATAAGAGTGAGTCATGAGATAGTCTCATCTACCAGAAGGTGGACAGCAGAAGCAAGAAGAACTACAGTCCTGCAGATTGTGGAACAAAAACCACATTCACAGAAAAATAGACAAAATGAAAAGGCAGGTGACTATGTACCAGATGAAGGAACAAGACAAAACCCTAGAAAAAACATTAAATGAAGTGGAGATAAGCAACCTTACAGAAAAAGAATTCAGAATAATGATAGTAAAGATGATCCAGGACCTTGGAAAGAGAATGGAGGCAAAGATCGAGAAGATGTAAGAAATGTTTAACAAAGACCTAGAAGAATTAAATAACAAACAAACAGAGATGAACAATACAATAACTTAAATGAAAACCACACTAGAAGGAATCAATAGCAGAATAACTGAGGCAGAAGAACGGTAAGTGATCTGGAAGATAGAATGGTGGAATTCACTGCTGTGGAACAGAATAAAGAAAAAAGAATGAAAAGAAATGAAGACAGCCTAACAGACCTCTGGGACAACATTAAATGCACCACCGTTTGCATTATAGGGGTCTGAGAAGGAGACGAGAAAGAGAAAGGATCAGAGAAATGATTTGAAGAGATTAGAGTTGAAAACTTCACTAACATGGGAAAGGAAAGAGCCACCCAAGTTCAGGAAGCACAGAGAGTCCCAGGTAGGATAAACCCAAGGAGAAACATGCCAAGACACACAGTAATCAAACTGACAAAAATTAGAGACAAAGAAAAATTACTGAAAGCATCAAGGGAAAAACAACAAATAATGTATAAAGGAACTCTCATAAGGTTAACAGCTGATTTCTCAGCAGAAACTCTACAAGCCAGAAGGGAGTGGCATGATATATTTAAAGTGATGAAAAGGAAGAAACTACAACCAAGATTACTCTACCTGGCAAGGATCTCACTCAGTTCAATGGAGAAATCAAAAGATTTACAGACAAGCAAAAGCTAAGAGACTTCAGCACCACCAAACCAGCTCTACAACAAATGCTAAAGGAACTTCTCTAAGTGGGAAACACAAGAGAAGAACAGGACCTACAAAAACGAACCCAAAACAATTAAGAAAACGGCAATAGGAACATACATATCGGCAATTACCTTAAGTGTAAATGGATTAAACACTCCAACCAAAAGATACAGGCTCGTTGAATGGACACAAAAACAAGACTCATATATATGCTGTCTACAAGAGACCCACTTCAGACTAGGGACACATACAGACTGAAAGTGAGGGGACGGAAAAAGATATTCCATGCAAATGGAAATCAAAAGAAAGCTGGAGGAGCATTACCCATATTAGATAAAATAGACTTTTGAAAAAGAATGTTACAAGAGACAAGGAAGGACACTACATAATGATCAAGGGATCAATCCAAGAAGAAGATATAATAATTATAAATCTATATTCACCCAACATAGGAGTACCACAATATATAAGGAACTGCTAACAGCTATAAAAGAGGAAATTGACAGTAACACAATAATAGTGGGGGACTTTAACACCTCACTTACAACAATGGACAGATCATCCAGACAGAAAATTAATTAGGAAACACAAGCTTTAATGACACAATAGACCAGATAGATTTAATTGATATTTATAGGACATTCCATCTGGAAGCAGCAGATTACACTTTTTTCTCAAGTGCACATGGAACATTCTTCAGGATAGCTCACATCTTGGGTCACAAACCAAGCCTCAGTAAAGTTAAGAGAGTTGAAATCATATCAAGCATCTTTTCAGACCACAACACTATGGGATTATAAATCAATTACAGGGAAAGAAACGTAAAAAACACAAACATATGGAGGCTAAACAGTACGTTACTAAATAACCAAGGGATCACTGAAGAAATGAGAGAAGAAGTAAAAAAGTATCTAGAGACAAATGACAATAAAAACATGACAATCCAAAACCTATGGGATGCAGCAAAAGCAGTTCTAAGAGGGAAGTTTATAGCAATACAATCCCAGCTCAAGAAACAAGAAAAATCTCAAATAAGCAATCTAAACTTACACCTAAAGGAACTAGAGAGAGAAGAACAAACAAAACTCAAAGTTAGAAGAAGGAAAGAAATCATAAAGATCAGAGCAGAAATAAATGAAATAGAAACAAAGAAAACAATAGTAAAGATCAATAAAACTAAAAGCTGGTTCTTTGAGAAGGCAAACAAAATTGACAAACATTTAGCCAGACTCATCAAGAAAAAGAGGGAGAGGACTCAAATCAATACAATTAGAAATGTAAAGGAGAAGCTACAATGGACACTGCAGAAATACAAAGGATCATAAAAGACTACTACAAGCAATTCTGTGCCAATAAAATGGACTACCTGGAAGAAATGGACAAGTTCTTAGAAAGGTATAAGCTTCCAAGACTGAACCAGGAAAAAATACAAAATATGAACAGACCTGTCACAAGTAATGAAATTGAAACTGTGATTAAAAATCTTCCAACAAACAAAAGTCCAGGTCCAGATGGCTTCCCAGGTGAATTCTATCAAATATTTAGAAAAGAGCTAACACCCATCTTTCTCAAATTCTTCCAAAAAATTGCAGGGGAAGGAACACTCCCAAACTCATTCTACGAGGCCACCATCACCCTGATACCAAAACTAGACAGGCTAATATCACTGATGAACATAGAAGCAAAATTCCTCAACAAAATACTAGCAAACAGAATCCAACAAATGATTAAAAAGATCATACACCATGATCAAGTGGGATTTATCCCAGGGATGCAAGGATTCTTCAATATACGCAAAGCAATCAATGTGACACACCATATTAACATATTGAAGAATAAAAACCATGTGATCTTCTCAATAGATGCAGAAAAAGCTTTTGACAAAATTCAACACCCATTTATGATAAAAACTCTCCAGAAAGTGAGCATAGAGGGAACCTACCTCAACATAATAAAGGCCATATATTACAGCCCCACAGCCAACATCATTCTCAATGGTGAAAAACTGAAAGCATTTCTTCTAAGATCAGAACAAGACAAGGGTGTCAGTCTCACCACTATTTTTCAACATAGTTTTGGAAGTTTTAGCCAAGGCAATCAGAGAAGAAAAAGAAATAAAGGAATACAAATTGGAAAAGAAGAAGTAAAACTGTCACTGTTTGTAGATGACATGGTCACATACATAGAAAAGCTTAAAGATGCCACCAGAAAACTACTAGAACTAATCAATGAGTTTGGTAAAATTGCAGTATAGAAAATTAATGCATAGAAACCCCTTGCATTCCTATACACTAACAACAAAAGACCAGAAAGAAAAATTAAGGAAACTATAAACAAGACGAAAAGACAACCCTCAGAATGGGAGTAAATATTTGCAAATGAATCAACAGGCAAAGGATTGATCTTCAAAATATACAAACAGCTCATGCAGCTCAATATTTAAAAAAAAAAACCCAATCAAAAAATGGGCAGAAGACGTAAACAGACATTTCTACAAAGAAGACATACAGATGGCCAAGAAGCACATGAAAATCTTCTCAACATCACTAATTATTAGACAAATGCAAATCAAAACTACAATGAGGTATCACCTCACACCAATTAGAATGGGCATCATCAGAAAATCTACAAACAACAAATGCTGGAGAGGGTGTGGAGAAAAGGGAACCCTCTTGCACTGTTGGTGGGAATGTAAACTGATACAGCCACTATGGAGAACAGTATGGAGGTTCCTTAAAAAACTAAAAATAGAATTACCATATGACCCAGCAATCCTACTACTGGGCATATAACCAGAGAAAACCATAATTCAAAAAGGCACATGCACTCCAATGTTCATTGCAGCACCATTTGCAATAGCCACGTCATGGAATCATCCTAAATGTCCACTGACAGACAAATGGATAAAGAAGATGTGGTACATATAGACAGTGGAATATTAGCCATAAAAAGGAACGAAATTGGGTCATTTGTAGAGATGTGGATGGACCTAGAGACCATCATATAAAGTGAAGTAAGTCAGAAAGAGAAAAACAAATATCATATATTAAGGCATATATGTGGAATCTAGAAAAATGTTACAGATGTACCAGTTTGCAAGGCAGAAATAGAGACACAGATGTAGAGAACAAATGTATGGACACCAAGGGGGGAAAGCGGGGGGCAGTGGTGGTGGTGGGATGAGTTGAGAGTTTGGGATTGGCATATATACACTAATATGTTTAAAATAGATAACTAATAAGAATCTGCTGTATAAAAAGAATAAAATAAATTTTTTAAAAAAAGTGTGAGTCATGACTACCCTCAGCTGGTTAAGACTATAGCAGGGCTACAAGAGTATGACTTTTAGGGTGACTTTTAGGGTTCTTGGCCACAACCTCTCAGATGCTGATCAAGTAACAAAAAAAGGGCAAATGTGTACTATATAGCAGAATAACTTCAGCATAATATCAAGTGCCAAGAATATTTTATTCTTCAAAGCCATCAATCTACCTTTCTGATGACTAATTTGGCTTGTCATTCCCCCTTGATGGGGGAATAGTATTAAGGATTAATATGTCTCATTTTAACATATAAATGAACATTCTTTATAACCTAAGTTAAAATAAATCCATTACCATGTGTATTACTCAGGGTTCCCCAGAGAAACAGAGCCATTAGGAGACCTCCCTCGCTTTCTATTAAGGCCTTCAACTGATTGGATGAGGCCCACCCACATTATGGAGGGTAATGAGCTTTACCCAAAATGTTTGAATGATCTAAATGTTAATATCATCTAAAAAATACCTTCACACAAATATCTAGGATAAAGTTTGACCAAATATTTGGGTACTGTGACCTAGCCAAGTTGACACATAAAATTAACCATCACACCATGAAACCTAGTTGCCTTTCTTAGTCTGGTCAACTCCTTAATTTTATAGAGAGAAAACAGATGAAGTGACTTGCATCAGACTATACTGCATACTATTGGTATAAAAACTGGTCATAAACACTAGAAGCTGCCCATGCTTTGTTTCTAAAGAAAATTCGTTATTCATAATGTTACACTGGTGCCATTTGGTATGCAATATAGTCTGTGTAGGTGTCTCTGTACCACTAGCAATGCTGGAACTGCCTTGTCTAAGAGATAAGTGGAGGTCTAAAAGAGTGATCCTATTTTTAGGAAGCTGAGACACATGTTGGCCCCTTCTTTGGGTTCCACATACAGTTTTTTTTTTTTTTTTTTTGGTCAGGAAGGAAGAGGCAGGTAAAGGAGAAGGCATAGAGTGTACAGCGCTTTCTTGATGCAGTATGGAGAGGGAGAGAGAGGCAGCAGTGTCCCCTCTGCAGGCAACCATCTTCTGGTACAGAAGGGCCATCACCCAGCTGGAGCCCAGCACCCCTGCCCTGAGCCTAAAGCCTTGGCTAAGGTTCTCTCTCCTCTGTGGGTTAGGGCAGAAACTGGAGAAACACCCAAGGTGTTCTCCAGGGAGAAAAGTCAGAGCACACTCCCAAAGCCATTCCCATTTCAAGAATTAGGTTGCTCTTCACCAGAGCCACAGTGGACTGGAAGGGATTCCACATACTTATTTCTTTAGAAGCAGAAGTCCAACCACATCCAGAGGGGTAGAATGACCTATATTTTTCTTTACACGTCTTAACATTCCTCTTAATATAGGTGTATCATATGTGTAATCACATGCCTTTTCTCTCTGCCTTCTTTCTCTTTTGCCACCAGTTATAATTATGTGCGCATTGCACTTTCAAGATTCCCAAGAATTCTGGACGCGTCTGCTTTCTCTGATTTTAATGCCTTTGCCAAATAACACATCTCTATTCCTGGTTGTTGATAACCTAACCTTGGCTTTAGTGGCATGCTTAAGTATCCTGAAGTCTTTTCTTTCTTTTTTTTTTTTCAAGTTTCAGAGCGAGGTTTAATGCTGTGTGCATTCACAAACCAAAGCTATTGTCAAAAACCTCGAAAGTCTAAGTCGCGCTGTGGGTTTCATCAAGGTCCATCCTGAGAGGTTGGGCTGTTCCAGAGGCAGATGGAAAGAGGCAGCACCACCAGATACCAGAAGGGCTTCAGGGGGATTGATTTAATTAATCATCCTTAAACTTGCCGTTGATGTAGAACACCCAGTCCAGGATCAGCTGCCAGGCGGTGGCTCACACCACCCCATGGTGCCCAGGGGCTCCATGTGCCCACCATGGGAATTCAGTTTCTGACCAGCTTGCGGTAGCGTGGGCCCAAGAACCTGCTCAGGGCGACCCTGGACCCACGGCCCAGGCGCACTCTATCCTGCAGTCTTAGAACCGAGGATGACAATGGACCAAACCCTGCATGTAAATCAATACTCCTCACAAATCCTCAGTTTGTGAATTTTTCCAAAGCGTATTTTGTAATATGCTTTAACTATGTTCCAGTTTATATGATGGTTCAAAGATTTTCTCTTATGAAGTTTTAAATTTTAATGTGAAACATACATTCACTGAAAACAATAGCAAAAAGTCAAGTTTACTTTAAAACATCATTATAGGATAAGCTTAAATTATTCACCAGCAGATGGCAATATAATCATAAATATTACTGGTCATAGGTAATTAAATAATTTATAAAAGACGGAAATAGCATATTAAACCCATAGATTAAATTCAATTTCACCCATATAATTTTCTTGCACCAAGACTTTTTTTTGGTCTTTTTATGTCTATTTCAGAGCTATAAAAAGTCATTAATTTTATGACTTTTATTTTATTTTTAAATAAAATTTAAAATTTATTTAAATACATTAAAAAACCCTAAACTGTTAGAAACCATGTTAATCAATGATAGACTCAATATTGTAATGATAAGTCTTATGACTTTTAAAGTATATGGTATCATTAGAATGAGTCTTTAATTGTAAAATCAAACTAAATTATATGTGCTAGTTCTAATTTTATGAGAATTTAGACATGGTCTATACGCAAGTATTATTGACTTCTAAGGTTCAAAATACTGTCCTTTAAATGTCAGAACCTTATTAGTTAGGGGAGCCCTTCTATTTTTTTCCCCCAATATCCCCAACTAATTAAGCAACAGAAACTTTTGCAATGAGCTGCTGAATTTTGGACCTGAAGACTTCTATAACTTGAAGAGCTTCCATTTATGATACATGGTTGTATTCTATTGCTTCCTTCTATAACATATAAACTAAGCATGTGTATGTATTTGTAAAATGAGGTTAGTGAAAAGATTAATTTATTCTAATATTTTATAATTTAACTAAAATTTCTTAAGTTAGTTTTCCTTTGGTTTTATGGGGCTAATTATAAAAATTATCAAGGAGCCCATGTTAGTTTAGTATACTTACAAAGAATCAGGAACACCTGGAAATTGCTTAGATCAGTGATTTGCAAATTTTACTGCCTATTAGGATCACCTAGGAAGCACCTAAAACTCACATCCAGGTCTCATCTATACAAATTAAATAAAAACCTGAGGGTGAGATCCAGGTATCAGTAATTTTTAAAGTTCCTAGTACCAACTTCTGATGTGAAGCTAGGGTTAAGAGTCACTGGTTTAGACCGGTTTTTCTTAAAGTTAAATGTTCATATGAATCACATGAGGATCTTGTTAATACACAAATTTTCATTCAGTAGGTCTAAAGTGGGTTCTCATTTCTTGCATTTATAACCAACCTCCAGGTGATGCTGCTGCTGATCATAGATCACACTTTGAAAAGAATTGGCTTAGCTCTTTAAAGACAGTAGTTCTCAATATTTTTGTGTGTATCAGAATTACCTGGGAAAATTGGTAAAAACAGGCTCAGACCTTAGTATACGTCAATGAACCCAGGTGATGCTGACTCACACCAAAGTTTGAGGATGGCTGTTTTAAGACAATTAGAATTCTTGTAGCTGAGTTATCCCAAAGATTATTACTTGAACAATCTGTTTCTCTGATAGTAATTTTAAACTTGGCTGGCAAGGTGATTGGCCTGGCTTGATGCTCTTCCCACTGGTTGAAAAGTCCTTCTACCTCCTCTAGTTGCAGAAATTCTACCCACATTTAAGACCCTGCACTAATGACAATTTGTCTAGAAGGTCTGTCTGATAATCACCTCTAATGGACTTGAACTTTCCTCCAGCTGTGCATAGCTCTATTGGCTCCTTTTCTCTCCTGTTAGTATTAAAACTTAAACCAGAGGCTAAATTTAACATTTTAATTTTTGTCTTCCTTTCCTCTGAGTTCTCCCTCAATCAGATTTGATCCCTTTCCTCATCTTTGACTGTATGGGGGTATCTCCTATTTGATACTTGAAGGCATGAATATTTATACCTCCTTGAATGGGGTAAAAAATGTGGTGGATAAATATTCTGTTCAGTAAAGAGTTAATACTTGATAGTGGCTATTAAATATGCTCTGTGAATACGGGTGAATGTGGGTCTTGCTTCCCACCATATCCACTATACCTAGCATATAGTGAATGTTCAAATGTTGCCTTTGGCTCAAAGAATGATAGGAGTGGAAAAAATGAGAGTCAAACCATAAAGACATTTTATGGTAACCTAAGGATTTGAGAGTTGATCTTACAAACATAAATATAGAAGTTTTGGCAAAAACAGAGAGGATGAGGATGAAGAGAAAAAAGACTGAAGACAGAGAGTCCCATTAGGAGGATATCATATAATAAAGGCTGGATTAGACATTAAGGTAGGAAACAAAGTTAACCACCATTTTATTGAGAAGCTACTTTGTACTACTCATAATGCTAAGTACTTACTATACATAATCTTTTATCTTTATAAATATGCCATATAGGAGATATTCTCATTTCATAGATGATGAAATCCAGGCTAAGTATCTTCTCAAAGAGGTTAAGTAACTTGTCAAAAGTCAGACATGAGAGCTAGAACTTGAACCCCAAACTGTCCAACTCCAAAGTCTTACACTGCAGTAATAGTAATGATGTGGCTGGAGCAAAGAGGGCAAGTTCTGGAGACATTTTTATTTTGAGGAGAACTAACTCACTGTGGTGACTGATTCAGGTTTCTGAAAACCAGGTGAGGCAGGAAGAAATAATATTGTGTAGCATTACCATGATTATATGCATTTTGGTGTCAGCTGTGATAATGAATTCCATTATGTGGTGAAGGCTGATGTGATCGGGTCTGGCTATGTGAGATCTTGGTTACAAACTCCCAGGAAGAATGACCCAGGAGAAATATAGAGAATCCAGTGGCTATATATGAATCTGGTGCAGGTCCCTTCATTGTTTTTCTGGTTCTCTTAGAGTAATTTTCTGGTATCTCGGACACATTATAAAATAAAGATGAGTGGCTGGAATAAAAGAGCTTCTGCTGATATTTGGTGTATGAGTCTTGTGACTCCTCCATTTTTCTGAAACAATTAAATACAGTGTATTAAGAAGAATGCAGTCAATACTTGTGCCTGCCAGTACGTTTTCAAATCATGAATTTAGAGCTGCAATTTGAAAAAAAATCAATAATAGGGAATCTGTTCATATTGCATAAAATTGAAAAAGCTCTACCTACTTTTTACTTGCATAGTCCAATTTAGTCCTGTTAAAGTGGGAGAAGCCATGATGTAATTCCAGATAAGAATGAAAACTGATTGAATTTTCTGAGAATTATAGCCTGGCTCTAATTTTAAAAATACTACTTCGGTTTGGTGGGCTTTTAATTTTTTAGCTCCTATACAACAGTGCCACAAATGGTCTCCTAGGTTTTTTTAATTTTTTGGACATCTATTGTATTTATGCCCATCAAACTGCTTCAGTCTATATAGTACCTGAAACTCAGCATAGTCATGGAAACTGACAATGGAAAGAAATGCTTCATGCTGCTCAAGGATATTCTGTATCCTTTCCAATGCTCTTAATTTTGTCATCACCTTTATTGTTTAAAAGTTATTTTTCTTATCACCATAGTGATAAGAATGTCTTTTTGTAAGCTAATGAAATGACTGGTGACTGGGGGCCCCTAGTTAGTGTCAGCAAAAGGGCTGGTCACTGGCAAGAACAAGGTGTGAAATTTCAGCCTTATCCCTACCCTCAGGGGAGGGGAGAGGGGCTGGAGAGTGAGTTAGTAAACTATCATGCCTACATGTGACAAAGCCTCTGTAAAAATTTTTAAACTATAGAGCTTCTCGGTTGGTGAATACACCCATATGCTGCGAGGTTGGTGCACCCTAACTCCATAGAGACAGAAGTTTCTGTGCTCAGGACCCTTTTAGACCTCACCCTATGTGCCTTTTCGTCTAGCTGATCATTTGTATCTTTTATAATATCCTTTATAATAAACTGGTAAACTTAAGTGTTAAAAAACTTATTTTCCTTATTCTGAAAAAAGGTCTTATAAAATATGTAAAAGCATAAAGGAAAAAAAGTCGCCCATAATCTCATCGCTCAGTGCCAACCTTTGGTAACATACTCTAAGTAACTTTGAAGTGCAAATATATGTACCTGTTTACCCAGTTTTATAATAGAATACATAATATACAATTTTGTAATTGACTATCTGTAGGAAAGCATTAAAAGATGCAGGAAAAGAGACATGCTCAAATGGATATGTCATGTGAGGCCAGAAGATCCGACAGAGAATTATTTTATTTCACTGAAGGGCCCAAGGGATGCATTCACAATCAGGAAGCTACTGATGAGAGGAAATCAGCATCATGTAAAAGTGTTGCAGTGACTTCTCTGCAGGCCAGAGTTGACAGTAGGAAAAGTGGTCATACAGCTGGACTTATTAATTGCAGTGGAAATGACGGGGCCACAAAGCAATAGAGGTTGGTGGTGCTTAGCTTCCAGAAGCTGAGTGGTCACAATTACCATAAGGGTCAGTAAGGTTGAAGAGCAGTCATCAAAATGGCTTGACCTTGAGGGAATTGTGGAGATGATTAAAGAACATGGTGTCACCAAGGGCAAAACAGGTTTTGCCCTACATGCTGAAAGCAGAAGCAGGCAAGAATACATCAGCAGGAGACTGAAGTCAGTCACCCCCTGCTCCAACATAATATCTTGTCCAAGACCTGGACCTAATCCATTTCTCAGACCTGGAATCTGTTGACTGAAGAGGTGGTCAGGACAGAGTTGCTAGCTAAAATAGTGGATGCCCAGTTAAATTTGAATTTCAGATAAACAACGAATAGTATAAATATGTCCCATACGATACTTGGGGAATACTTAGGCTAAATGTTATCCATTGTTTATCTGAAATTCAAATTTACTTGAGTGTCCTGTATTTTATTTGCTAAATCTGGCCACCCTACTCCCAGAAAAGGATCTGCAATACCACAATAACATATAAACTATGTTGATTCTTCATTTGATTGATCTTTTCCTGAAGGGACCTATGGCTATTTACTTGGATGACAGTGCACTAGATGTTCTGAGGAATCTTGGACACAGAATTTGAGTTGACATTGATACCTGGAGACCAGAAGCTCCACTGTGGTTCCCTATTGGGTAATAAATGGAGTAGTGGCCAAGTTTCAGCTTGCAGTAGGTCTACTGAGTCCAAGACTGAGGAATCTCATGACCATTTCCTTGGTTCAGGAGTGTATTAATGGCATTGATATACATAGCAGCTGGTGTAACTACCAGACTAGGCCTTGGCCTGCAGTGAGGAAGGCCAAGTGGGAGCCTCTAAAACTGCATACATTCCTCTCTGACCTCTAGTTTCTGCCAAGATAGTAAATAAAAACAATATTACATCTCACATGTCAGGAAATATAACAGAGATTATTCCCACCACTAAGGATCATAAGGATGCAGGGGTGGTGGTTCCCATCATCTATGTCTTTAATTCACCTGTTTCTTTCCTGCAGCAGCTGGATGGATCCTCAAAAGAGATTATAGGTTGCTAAAAGCTCAACTAAGTATTATTCCCTATTGTGGCTGCTGTACTGGGTGTGGAATCATTGCTAGAGTATGTTAATAAGGCCTGCTGCATATGGTATGTAGACACTGAATTGGCGAATGTGTTCTTTTCTATCCCAGTCAGGAAAAAGTATCAGAAACTATTTGCATTCATATGGAATGGGCAAAAATTTACATGAGTTTTGCCATAGGGCTCTCTGTCATAATATAGTCAAAAGAAATCTGTACCATCGGAACATCCTACAGAATATCTTGCATCCTCTACCACAAAGAAAGAAGCATAGTATCTGTTGAGTCTCTTCGGGTTTTGAGGGCAACACATTCCATACTTAGTAGTTGTATTCTAGACCATGCACTGAGTGACTCAGAAGGCTGCCAGATTTGAGTAGGGCCTGGGCAGGAATTGTTTCTGCAGTAGGACCAGGCTCTGGTGTAATTAGCTTTGCTGCCTAGGCCATATGATTTGTCTGACACTACGATACTGGAGATGTCAGTTGTGGGAAAAGATGCAGCATGGAGTTTATGGCAAACCCAGTAGGATAATTAAAATGCAAGCCCCTGGGTTTCTGGAGCAGGACATTTTTACACCTTTCAAGAAACATCTCCTGGTGTATTACTAGACCCTGGTAAAGTACAAACACTTTATTGTTTTCATCAAATGACCATACTTCCACAACTGGCCATTGTACGCTTGTAATGGATCTACCATTATAATGGATTCTCTTGGATCTACCAAGTCTTAATATTGAGTGGGCCCAGCAGCAGTTTATCTTAAAATGGAAATGGCACTTCCAGAATTGATCCTAAGCTGGAAAGCACATGAGTCAGTTGCAGGTAGCATTTGGAGGAGGTTATCAAAAGGACGTGACCACTGGTTGACCTGTGAGCTGGACCTGGGAAATCAGAGGTTCCTTACCCTTTCCCCTGTCCTTAGAGTGTACGTTCCTCCTACTATTCCTATGGTAGCAGCTCTTTCAAGGACATAATCCTGAGAAAGTTAGGTGTTGTTGAGATTATCTGGACAGAATACATGACTGAATCCAGTTAAGACCTCTATATAAACTTTTAAGATTCTGGCAGGCAGGTGTGGAGATATACCCATCTTGAGGCTGCCCAAGACAAGCCTCGTATGTTAGTTCCTTTGCTGCCACCTATCAGAACTTCCCTGGTGGTCTAGTAGTTAAGACTCTGTGCTTCCAATGCAGGGGACATGGGTTTGATCCCTGGTTGGGGAACTAATATCCCACATGCCTCGAGGCACAGCCAAAAAATTTTAAAAAACTGAGCTCGCGTGCCTCAACTGGAGAGTCTGCATGCCACAAACTACAGAGCCCACACGCTCTGGAACACGCGCGCCACAAATAGAGAAGAGAAAACCCACACACCACAACTAGAGAGAAGCCCATGCACAAAAACGAAAGATCCTGCGTGCCTCAACGAAGATCCTGTGCACCACAACTGAGACCCGATGCAGCCAAAAATAAATAAGAAATAAATCTTAAAAAAAAAAAACCAGCCCTGCCACCTATCAATCTGGAGTTGCTGCCTCTTTCTTTGGTCTCTCTTTGCCCTTCATATATGGGGGTCAATTTGTGAATCAACAGTAGCCCAGACCCCATGTCACTTTCAAGGTTGGTGTTAGCATCATTTGTTAGCTTGCACTTGTGGCCATGTTGGGAATCATGTACAACTAGTTAAAGGAGCCCAAGCTTGGTTTATGGATTGATTGGTGTGGTATGTGGGTACAATACAAAAACAGATGCCTGGTACACCATAGCCACACCGAAGGGTGAACTTGAAAGACAGTGGCAGGGAAAATCTGGACAGTGGTGAATGATCTGGCTGGATGGTCAAAAGCCCAAAGGGAAAAGAACTGAAAGATTGTATACAAGGAAGTTTGAGATAGAATTGTGAATGGATATATGGGAGTGGGTATAAATTATGAAGATTTTATATCATAGATAATGCCCACCAGGAAGCAAGTACCCATCATGGGTGAGGCAATGACTAATAGAGTTGATAAAATGTTTTGATGTTAGCCAGCCTTGCCACTGGTCACCCTGAACTGAAATAGAGTGGTCGTGGGGCAGGGATGTGGCTTCAGGTGAGATCAATAGCATGAAACCCATTTACCAATTACTCCATGAGTGGAATAGAAAGTGGTGGCCATGGAGTTCCACTGCTTAGATATTCCTTTAAGAGAAAAATGTGCAGATCAGTTGTGAAGAGCGTAGTTAGCTGACAGTTTCCAACTGTAGCACCTTCTGAATCTATCACAGCATTTGAACTGCAGCCACTCCGTCTTCCCAGGCAGCCCCAGGTGATGGCTGAACCCAGTGGGGGTAACATGGCTTGACCCTTTCTGCCCAACACTGGACTCTTCTACCAGCAATCTCTGCTCTAGAGCTCTTAGTGGGCAAAGTGAGACTTTTGCAGAGCCACACCTCAGTCTGAGGCTTTTCTTACTCACTGCTCAGCCCTTCCCCATCTCTTCACAAGTTTCAGAACTACATCACAGTCTGAAGACTTTTCTTGTCTACTTCTGCTTCCTTTCCCCTTTATTTTCATGGACACTGTCTCCAGTAAGCCTTTTGCTTGTCTACCTTCTCCTGGTCATCTGCTTCCTAGAAGACCCAATAGATGGCAGAGGTTTTTCAGTTTTTCATTATTGTAATAATGACTTTGATTTTCAAAGTACACGTTTGAATAGTTCTGTTCCTTGTTGTTTGCCTCTTTGCATTGAGTATTTTATTACATAGTACTTTTTCTCACCTTATATCTGAAATGTACTTGAGTACTCACACAAATCATTCACAAAAATATATTTGAATGTGTCAAGAATAGTGACTTAGTATAACAATTCCACAAGTAATTAATTATGATATAAGTTCTTACTAGGTAAATGTGCCTTCATTCTATGATGTATATAGGTGGTATGGATGTGTCAAGTGGTAAAAATATCCAGTAATTACAGAATACCTTAAGGAAACTTTAAATGTAGTCTCAATGTAGTTTGAATATAAATATAAATTTTTGGTTATATGTATGCCTGGCACAGTAGGTATTCAATAAATATTTGTTGAATGAATGAATAAAATAATTGGCATAAAACTGCTGGCCAAGTAATTATTTAGGAGTGTTAATGTAGAATTAAATTTAGAAATTATTTTCATTATTTTACTGAAATTATATAATAATTATAAATTGTTATTAACAAATTGTGGTAATTCCCAGCAAAATTATCTCAGCAGCCCTTCTCACACAAATCTATTTGTCTCTGGTTCCAATTACCATGCCTCTTTTCCACAATTTCAGGCCCAGTGGGGTTTTTTTATGACATCCTGTTAGTGTTAGGTTCAAGGTACTGAATTATCCCTCACTGATTTCCCTACAGCCTGCCCAACCTTTATAAATTAACTTTATTTCCTTCTTTTTCCCAATTACCCAGTTTGAGTGTGCCATGTATTTCCTGCTATCTTGACTTGACTGAATAGAAGCAGAGCAGCCAGAAAAGATTCAAATGTGCCATCAGAAAAGATAAATTGTTATGCATCAGTTTTAGGAAGTCCCTCTTGAAGGACTGTTCACATTCTGCTAAGGGAAGCTAGGTGGAACATACCCAAAGTAAGGATTTTGAGGCATGTGGCCAAGAAACTTCCTGGAGAAACTCCACAGGAATGCGGTGCCAAGGTGTCATGAGTTGTCACAAGTTGGGTTCTCTGGAAGTAGATAAGGAGATGGAGTTTAGGGTGTAAGATAGGTATCAGAGATCAACACCTGCAAAAGGAAGGGTGAAGAAGCAGGATTGGGTGGAGGGAGAAGTAAAGCCTGCAGCACAGTTAGCAAAGTAGTGGCCAACACAGTCAAGTGAGGGGGGTCCATGGGTGGGGGGGTATGAGGGGGTGGGATGAGGCTCAGGTCAGGCCAAAATGATTGGGCCTTTATATTTTGGCCTCTGTCACGGAATGCAGGCTGCCTCAGAAAGCACAGTACTTTGGGCAAGTTAGATCCTTCAGGCGGCTGGTTGCCGAGGGCTGGGAGACTATCTGAAGGTGTACTCTCCACAGCTAGGTAGCAATTTCTTTTTCCAAGGGGAATCTGGGTGGTTTATCTCTTTGTGTACAAAACATACATGTGAAATGATGGTAGTATTAAAGCTGCCAGTTTTTTTTTTTTGAGTTAAAATTTGTTCATTTTATTGTATATAAATTATAAGCCTGCAGTTCAATATGATCTGATAAATGTAAGCACCCATGCAACAAAACCACCCCACTTAAGATAACAGACACTTTCATCACCTCTATAAAATTTCCTTTCCTCTTTCTATTCAATCCTTTCTCTTTTGTACATGGTTTCTTAATTTCAATATGATATTTTTGAGATTTATACACTTGTGTGTTTTGGTAGTTTGTTTATTTTTGCTGTTGAGTAGTTTTCCATTGAAAGAATGCACCAAAATCTGTCCATTCTAGAGTTGGTAGAATATGTGGGTTGTTTCTGTTTTTCTTTTTAACTCGTATCAATAAAGTGGTTATGAATAGACTTGTCTAAGTGTTTTGTGCACATGTGTTTTCATTTCTTTTGGGTAAACATCTGAGAGCAGTATTACTGTATCATGTTGTAAATGCAAATTTAACCTCATAAAGAAACTGCTAAACTGTTTTCAAGTGATTGCATCAGTTTATATTTTCACCAGCAATGTATGAGAGTTCCAGTTGCTTTAAATTCTTTCCAATATTATTAGGCTTTTAATTTTACCCATGAGTTTGAAATTATATTTCATGGTGGTTTTAAACTTGTATTTCCTTATGTTGACATCTTTTCATATATTTGTTGATTGTGCATACATCTTCTTTTTCAAAGATTCTGTTGTCCATATTTTCCACTAAAAAAATTTTGTTTTGTAGGATAAAAAGTTGATACAAGTACTTTGCCATATATATACATGTATATGTATAGTTTGGCTTTTTGCTTTCTTAATGATTTCTGTAAAAAGCAGAAGTATTTTTAAAAACTTTGTTAGACTTTAATTTATCACTATTTTTTCTTTTACGGTTACTGATTCTTGTGTCCTATAAAATATTTGCTTTTCTCAAGATTGCGAAGATATTCTCCTTTGTTTTCTTCTAGAAGGTTTATGGATCTTTTTAATTTAGATGTATGATTTTCTCAAGTTAATTTTATATGGTGTGAGATAGGGATTGAGGTTCACTTTTTTTTCATATAGGTAACCAATTGTTTCAGCACCATTTGTTAAAAAATAGTTCAAAAGCCAATGAATCATATATGGATAAGTATATATTGTCCATATATACATTTGGATAATATAGGGATAGATTTCTAGACTCTCTATCCTATTATATTGATTTATATGCCCGTCTTTGTGACTATACCACACTATCTTGGTTACTGTAGTTTTATAATATGTCTTGAAATCAGGTTGTGTCTTTCAGCTTTGTTCTTCTAAAAGATTATTTTGGCTATTCCAGCTTCTTTGCATTTCTCTATAATATTTTGTAATCAACCTGCTTATTTCTACAAAAAAATGCCCCTGGGATCTTGATTTGGCTTGTGCATGTATAGATCAACTTTGGGAGAATTAATATCTTAGTTCATGAGTTTTCAATTCATGAACATGGTGTATCTCTCATTTATTAAATTTCTTTTAAATTTCTCCCTGCAATATTTTCTAGTTTTTAGAATAGAGAGATTTTGCACATTTTTGGATTACGTTTATTCCTACATATTTTATGTTTTTTGAAGTTTTGCAAGTTGTATTGTTTTACATTTATATTCCAGTTGCTTGCTGCCAGCATACAGAAATGCAATTGAGGGGAGCTTCAAGACGGCGGAGGAGTAAGACATGGAGAACACCTTCCTCTGAACAAATACATCAAAAATACATCTACAGGGCTTCCCTGGTGGCGCAGTGGTTGAGAGTCCACCTGCCAATCCAGGGGACACGGGTTTGTGCCCCGGTCCGGGAGGATCCCACATGCCACGGAGTGGCTGGGCTCGTGAGCCATGGCTGCTGAGCCTGCGCACCCGGAGCCTGTGCTCCGCAACAGGAGAGACCACAACAGTGAGAGGCCTGCGTAACACACACAAAATACAAATAAATAAAAAAAATACATCTACATGTGGAACAACTCCTACTGAACGCTGGCAGAAGACCTCAGACTTCCAAAAAGCCAAGAAATTCTCCACATAACTGGGTAGGGCAAAAGAAAAAAGAAAAATAAAAAAAGAGAAAAAGGAATCAGAATGGGATCTGAGCCTCTGGGTAGGAGCTGTGAAGGAGGAAAAGTGTCCACATTCTAGGCAGTTCCCTCACTGGCGGGAACGGTAGGGAGCTTCAGAGCCTCAGAGGAGAGGGCAGCAACAGCGGTGTAGAGGGCAAAGTGGAGAGAATCCCACACAGAGGATTAGGGCCAACCAGCACTCACCGGTCTGAGATACATGTTGGCTCACCCACCAGGGTGGGTGGGGGCTGGATACTGAGGCTTGGGTTTGGAGGTCAGACCCCAGGGAGAGGACTGGGGTTGGCTGCATTAAGACAGCCTGAGGGGGCTAGTATGCCACAGCTAGAAGGGAGGGGGTCCAGGAAAAAGCCTGGGCCTGCCAGAGAGATAAGAGACCACTGTTGCAGGGTGTGCGAGGAGAGGGGCAGGCCCATCATAGGAGCTTCTAGCTCTGTGCACTCGTGGACTGCAGAGCACCATCTATGTGAGCTCCAGAGGTGGGCCTGAGCTGCCGCTGTTATCTTGGAACCCAGAGGTAGACAATGGCTGCCACTACTGTCCCCAAGGGTCCTGTGTGCAAGCTCAGGTCACTGCACACACCCTCCTGGGAGCCTGCACAGCCCACCACTGCCGAGGGTCCCACGATCTGGGGAAATTCCCCAGAAGAATGCACAGTGCCCCTCAGACTGCAGCAACATCCTGCCAGCCTCTGCTGCTACAGGCACTCCCTGCACATACCAATTGTGGCTGTCGAATCCCTCCCTCTCCCCAGCCTGAGTGAGCAAGTGAGACCTAATCAGCCGCTATTTTCAACCCCTCTTGCCTGGCCTGGAAACAGATGGCTGAGGGTGGCCGACAAGCAGGAGCAGGGCCAAAAGCAAAGCTGAACTCCAGGGGCGGTGCAACCAAAGAAGACGGAGGGAAGTGTCTCCATGCAGCCACAGGAGCAGTGGATTAAAACCCTGTAATCAGCTTGGTAAACCCTGCACCTGTGAAATATGTGAATAGACAATGAGTGTTCCCACAATCGAAGCTGTGGACTTTGGGGACAGTTGTGGAATTTGGAGGCAAGTACAAGTGGGAGTAAGGCCAGATCACAGTCTAAGCTGGCCCCACAGTGCCCACAGCAGGTCCAGAGACCTACCTAGAAGTATTGGAGGACTTCCTGGGTAGGCAGGGAATAGCAGTGGCCAACTGTGAGGGCAAGGGCACTAACAGCTGAGGCCAGAGGAAGATATTACTATCATTACTATTATATATCTTTTTCTTTTTTTGCCATTTTGTTCTATTGTTGTTCTTTTTCAATTATTCTTTTAATTTTTATTTCTTTATTTACTTTTGATTTTCTTTTATTTTTAATATATTTTTTATCTTATTTTTTCCTGTTTCTACTGTACTTTTTCATTATATTGTGTTTTTTTTTCCTTTGCTTTGCTGTGTTTTTATCTTATTTTTAACTATATTTCCTATTTTTACTTTATGTCTTTGTTGTTTTGCATTTTTCTCCTTTTGTTTTAATCTTTCAGTTTGTACTTTTTTGGATCATTTTTGTGTGTTTGTTTTTGTGCTTTTCGTTTTTTTAGTTTGCTTTCTGTATTTGATTTGCTTTTGTTTTTGTTACTTAATTTTTAGGGTTTGTTTTCGTTTGGGGGTTAGTTCATTGGTTTGGTTGCTCTCTTCTTTTTGTTTTCACCTTTTTTTTTTGTGAGTGTGTGTGTGTGTGTTTCTTTGTGTGTTTTGTCCGTTTAGTTTTGCTTTTACCATTCTTCTCTTTTTTGGTTTTGTTCGTCTGTTTTCTTTTTTCCCTTTTCTTCTGTGCTGTGCGGCCTGTGGGGTCTTGGTGCTCAGGCCAGGGGTTGGGACAGAGTTTCTGAGGTGGGAGAGCCAAGTTGAGGTTGCTCGACAACAAGAGAACTCCTGGCCCCATGGAATATTAATCAGTGAGAGTTCTGCCCCAGGTCTCCATCTCAACACTAAGACCTGGCTCCATGCAGTTTCTTATATAGAAAATCCTAAGGAGTCAACAGAAAAATTGCTAGAATTTATGGGTGAATTTAACAATGTTTTATAATGTAAGGTAAATAGGCAAAAAATCAATTGCATTTCTTTTTTTCTAAACAGATTATTAATCTTTTTATTTTTCCATGTATCCAGTTTTATTTTTAATTTTTAAAAAAATTTTTAATTGGGGTATAGTTGTTTTACAATGTTGTGTTAGTTTCTACTGTACAGCGAAGTGGAGGTTCCTGTGGTATACAGCAGGTTTTCATTAGTTATCTATATTATATATATTAGTATATATATGTTAATCCCAATTCATCCCACCCCCCCTTCTCCCCTTGTTGTCCATACATTTGATTTCTATGTCTGAGTGTTTATTCCTGCCCTGTAAAATGGTTCATCTCTACCATTTTTCTAGATTCCACAAATATGTTTTAATATACGATATTTGTTTTTTTCTTTGTGACTTACTTCACTCTGTATGACAGTCTCTAGGTCCATCCACATCTCTACAAATGACCCAATTTCCTTCCTTTTTATTGTTGAGTAATATTCCATTGTATATATCTACCACATCTTCTTTACCCATTCTCTGTTGATGGACATTTAGGTTGTTTTCATGACATGGCTATTGTAAATAGTATTGCAATGAACATTGGGGTGCATGTGTCTTTTTGAATTATGGTTTTCACTGGTTATATGCCCAGTAGTGAGATTGCTGGGTCATATGGTAATTCTATTTTTAGTTTTTTAAGGGACCTCCATATTGTTCTCCATAGTAGCTGTATCAATTTACCTTCCCACCAACAGTGCAAGAGGGTTCCCTTTTCTACATACCCTCTCCAGCATTTATTGTTTGTAGATTTTCTGATGATGGCCATTCTGACCAGTGTGAGGTGATACCTCATTGGAGTTTTGATTTGCATTTCTCTAATAATTAGTGATGTTGAACATCTTTCACCTGCCTCTTGGCCATCTGTATGTCTTCTTCAGAGAAATGTCTATTTAGGTCTTCTGCCCATTTTTTTAATTGGGTTTTTTGTTTTTTTGATATTGAGCTACATGAGCTGTTTATATATATTGGAGATTAATCCTTTACCTGTTGCTTCATTTGCAAATAATATCCCCCATTCTGATGGTTGACTTTTCATCTTGTTTATGGTTTCCTTTGCTGTGCAAAAGCTATTTTCATTAGGTCCCATTTGTTTGTTTTTGTTTCTATTTCCATTAATCTATGAGGTGTGTCAAAAAAGATCTTGCTGCAATTTATGTCAAAGAATGTTCTTCCTGGGTTTCCCTGGTAGCACAGTGGTTGAGAGTCCACCTGCCAATGCAAGGGACAGGGGTTCGTGCCCCAGTCCGGGAAGATCCCACATACCACGGAGCGGCTGGGCCCGTGGGCCATGGCTGCTGGACCTGTGCGTCCAGAGCCTGTGCTCCGCAAGGGGGGAGGCCACAACAGTGAGAAGCCCGTGTACCGCAAAAAAAGAGAGTGTTCTTCCTATGTTTTCCTCTAAGAGTTTTAGAGTGTCTGACCTTATATTTAGGTCTTTAATCCATTTTGAAGTTATTTTTGTGTATGGTGTTAGGGAGTGTTCTAATTTCATTCTCTTACATATAGCTGTCCAGTTTTCCCAGCACCACTTATTGAAGAGGCTGTCTTTTCTCCATTGTATATTCTTGCCTCCTTTATCAAAGATAAGGTGACCATAGGTGAGTGGGTTTATCTCTGGGCTTTCTATCCTGTTCCATTGATCTGTATCCCTATTTTTGTGCCAGTATCATACTGTCTTGATTACTGTAGATTTGTAGTATAGTCTGAAGTCAGGGAGTCTGATTCCTCCAGCTCCATTTCTTTCCCTCAAGACTGCTTTGGTTATTCGGGGTCTTTTTTTTCTCCATAAAAATTTTAAGAGTTTTTTGTTCTAGTTTTGTAAAAAATGTCACTGGTAATTTGATAGGGATTGCATTGAATCTGTAGATTACCTTGAGCAGTATAGTCATTTTCAGAATATTGATTCTTCCAATCCAGTGACATGGTATATCTCTCCATCTGTTTGTATCATCTTTTATATGTTTCATCAGTGTCTTATTGTTTTCTGCATACAGGTCTTTTTTCTCCTTAGGTTTATTCCTAGGTATTTTATTCTTTTTGTTCCAATGGTAAATGGGAGTGTTTCCTTAAATTCTCTTTCAGATTTTTCATCATTAGTGCATAGGAATGTAAGAGATTTCTTGGCATTAATTTTGCATTCTGCTACTTTACCAAATTAAGTGATTAGTTCTAGGAGTTTTCTGGTGGCATCTTTAGGATTGTCTATGTACAGTATCATGTCATATGCAAACAGTTATAGTTTTACTTCTTCTTTCCAGTATGGATTCCTTTTATTTCTTTTTTTTCTCTGATTGCTGTGGGTAGGACTTCCAAAAGTATGTTGAATAATAGTGATGAGAGTGGGCACCCTTGTCTGGTTCCTGATTTTGGAGGAAATGTTTTCAGTTTTTCACCATTGAGAATGATGTTTGCTGTGGGTTTGTCATATATGGACTTTATTACGTTGAGGTAGGTTCCCTCCTCTTTATGCCCACTTTTGGAGAGTTTCTGTCATAAATGGGTGTTGCATTTTGTTAAAAGTTTTTTCTGCCTCTATTGAGATGATCCTATAGTTTTCACTCTTCAATTTGTTAATATGGTGTATCACATTGATTGATTTGCATATTTTGAAGAATCCTTGCATCCCTGGGATAAATCCCACTTGATCAGGGTGTACAATCCTTTCAATGTGTTTCTGTTTACTAGTATTTTGTTGAGGATTTTGCGTCTATATTCATTGGTGATATTGGTCTGTAATTTTCTTTTTTTGTGTGATATCTTTGCCTGGTTTTGGTATCAGGTTGATGGTGGCCTCATAGAATGAGTTTGGGAATGTTCCTTCCTCTGCAATTTATTGGAAGATTTTGAGGAAGATGGGTATTAGCTCTTCTCTAAATGTTTGATAAAATTAATCTGTGAAGCCATTTGGTCCTGGACTTTTGTTTGCTGGAAGATTTTTGACCACAGTTTCAATTTCATTACTTGTAATTGGTCTGTTCATATTTTCTTTTTCTTCCTGGTTCAGTCTTGGAAGATTGTGCTTTTCTAAGAATTTGTCCATTTCTTCCAGGTTGTCCATTTTATTGGCATAGAGTTGCTTGTAGTAGTCTCTTATGATGCTTTTATTTCTGTGGTGCCCATTGTAGCTTCTTTTTTTTCATTTCTAATTTTAATGATTTGAGTTCTCTCCCTCTTTTTCTTGATGAGTTTGGCTAATGGTTTATCAAATTTTTTTATCTTCTCAAACAACCAGCTTTTAGTTTTATTGATCTTTGCTATCGTTTCCCTCATTTCTTTTTCATTTATTTCTGCTCTGATCTTTATGATTTCTTTCCTTCTACTAACTTTGTGTTTTGTTTGTTCTTCTTTCTCTAGTTCATTTAGGTGTGATGTTAGATTGTTTTTTTGAGATTTTTATTGTTTCTTGAGCAGGGATTGTATTGTTATAAACTTCCCTCTTAGAAGTGATTTTGTTGCATCCCAAAGGTTTTCGGTCACTGTGTTTTCATTGTCACTTGTCTCTAGGTATTTTTTTATTTCCCCTTTGATTTCTTCAGTGATGTCTTGGTTATTTATTGGCATGTTGTTTAGCCTCCATGTGTTTGTGCTTTTTACAGTTTTTTTTCCTGTAATTGATTTCTAATCTCATAGCATTGGGGTTGGAATAGATCCTTGATATGATTTCAATTTTCTTAAATTTACCAGAGCTTGATTTGTGAACCAAGATGTGGTCTATCCTGCAGAATGTTCCCTGTGCACTTGAAAAGAATGTGTATTCTCCTTTTTTGGATGGAATGTCCTATAAATATCAATTAAATCTATCTGGTCTAATGTGTCATTTAAAGTTGTGTTTCCTTAGTAATTTTCTGTCTGAATGATCTGTCCATTGGTGTAAGTGAGGTGTAAAGTCCCCCACTATTTTTGTGTTCCTTTCGATTTCCCCTTTTATGGCTGTTAGCCTTTGCCTTACGTACTGAGGTGCTCCTATGTTGGGTGCATATATATTTATAATTGTTGTATCTTCTTCTTGGATTGATCCTTGATCATTATGTAGTGTCCTTTCTTTTCTGTTGCAACAGTCTTTATTTAAAAATTTATTTAATGTGATATGTGTATTGCTACTCCAGCTTTATTTTGATTTCCTTTTGTATGGAATATCTTTTTCCATCCACTCACTCAGTCTGTATGTGTCCCTAAGTCTTAAGTGGGTCTCTTGTAGGCAGCATATATATGGGTCTTGTTTTTGTATCCATTCAGCTAGTCTGTATGTTTTGGCTGGGACTTCTAATCCATTCACATGTAAGGTAATTTTCAATATGTATGTTCCTATTACCATCTTCTTAATTGTTTTGGCTTTGTTTTTGTAGGTGTTTTTTCTTCTCCTGTGTTTCCCACTTAGAGAAGTTCCTTTCTCATTGGTTGTAGAGCTCGTTTGGTGGTGCTGAATTCTCTTAGCTGTTGTTTGTCTGTAAGGCTTTTGATTCCTCCATCAAATCTGAATGAGAGCCTTGCTGGGTAGAGTAATGTTGGTTGTAGGTTTTTCCCTTTCATCACTTTACTTATATCCTGCCACTCCCTTCTGGCCTGCAGAGTTTCTTCTGAAAAACCAGCTGATAATCTTATGGTGATTCTCTGTATGTTATTTTTTGCTTTTCCCTTGCTACTTTTAATAGTTTTTCTTTGTATTTAATTTGTGATAGTTTGATAAATGTTTCTCAGCATGTTTCTCCTTGGTTTATTCCATATGGGACTCTCTGTGCTTCTTGACTTGATTGACCATTTCCTTTTCCATGTTAGGGAAGTTTTCGACTATAATCTCTTCAAGTATTTTCTCAGACCCTTTCTCTCGTCTTCTTCTTCTGGGACCCCTATAATTTGAATGCTGTTTTGTTTAATTATTTCCCAGAGGTCTCTGAGACAGTCCTGAATTATTTTTATTTTTTTTCTTTACTCTGCTCCTTGGTAGTTATTTCCACCATTCTATCTTCCAGCTCACTTATCTGTTCTGCTTCAGTTCTTCTGCTATTGATTCCTTCCAGAGTATTTTCAGTTTCAGTTATTGTGTTGTTCATCACTGTTTGCTTTGTAGTGCTTCTAGGCCCTTGTTAAACGTTTCTCGTATTTTATCCATTCTATTTCTGAGAGTTTGGATCATCTTTACTATCACTACTCTGAATTGTTTTTCAGGTAGACTGCCTATTTCCTCTTCATTTTTCTGGTCTTCTGGGTTTTTATCTTGCTCCTTTGTCTGCAAGATATTTATCTGTCTTCTCATTTTATTTAACTTAGTGTGTTTCAGGTCTCCTTTCCTCAGGCTCCAGTGTCTTTGTTCCTCTTGCTTCTGGTGTCTGCCCCCAGTGGGTGAGGTTAGTCCAATGGCTTGTGTAGGTTTCCTAGTGGGAGGAACTGGTGCCTGCATTCTTGTGGGTGGAGCTGGATCTTGTCCTTCTGATGGGCAGGGCAGTGTCTGGTGGTGTGTTTTGGGGTGTCTGTGAGCTTAGTATGACTTTAGGCAGCCTGTCTGCTAATGAGTAGCCTTATGTTCCTGTCTTCCTAGTTTTTGGCATGAGGCGTCCAGCACTGTGGCTTGCTGGTTGTTGGGTGTAGCTGGGTCTTAGTGTTGAGATGGAGACCTCTGGGAGAATTCTCACCAATTAATATTCCCTGGGGCCAGGAGTTCTCTGGTGGTCCAACATCCTGGACTCAGCTCTCCCACATCAGAGGCTTAGGCCTGACCCCTGCCCAGAACACCAAGACCCCACAAGCTGCACGACATGGAAAACAAGACAAGACAAGACAAGACAAGAAAAGAAAAGAAAAGAAAAGAACGAACAGACAACACTACTCCAAGACAAATGGTCAAACCAAAACTAGACAGACAAAAACACACAAAGAAACACACAGACACATAGACAAGAGAAAACTAAAAAGAAGACAGAAACCAAATAAATAAACAAAACCAAAATTGAAAACAACACTAAAAACTAAAGTAACAAAACAAAAAAAACCAAAAAGAAATCGAAAGCAGAAAGCAAGCTAGAAAAAGGCAAAGAAAGCAAAAAACAAAAACAGAAAAAAAGAAAGAAAAAAGGTAAGAACAAAAGAAAGAAGAAAACAAAAGGAAAAAACACAAAACAAAAAAAAGGTAGAGTAAAAATAGAAAAATATAAAATACAGTTAAAAAAATAAAAACAAAGCAAAACAAAGGAAAATATCAAAACAGGGAAAAAACACAATATAATGAAAAAGTACAGTAGAAATAGGAAAAAATAAGATTAAAAATATATTAAAAATAAAAGAAAATCAAAAGTAAATAAAGAAATAAAAATTAAAAGAATAATTGAAAAAGAACAACAATAGAACAAAATGGCAAAAAAAGAAAAAGATATATAATAGTAATGATAGTAATATCTTCCTCTGGCCTCAGCTGTTAGTGCCCTTGCCCTCACAGTTGGCCACTGCTATTCCCTGCCTACCCAGGAAGTCCTCCAATACTTCTAGGTAGGTCTCTGGACCTGCTGTGGGCACTGTGGGGCCAGTTTAGACTGTGATCTGGCCTTACTCCCACTTGTACTTGCCTCCAAATTCCACAACTGTCCCCAAAGTCCACAGCTTCGATTGTGGGAACACTCATTGTCTATTCACATATTTCACAGGTGCAGGGTTTACCAAGCTGATTACAGGGTTTTAATCCACTGCTCCTGTGGCTGCATGGAGACACTTCCCTCCGTCTTCTTTGGTTGCACCGCCCCTGGAGTTCAGCTTTGCTTTTGGCCCTGCTCCTGCTTGTCGGCCACCCTCAGCCATCTGTTTCCAGGCCAGGCAAGAGGGGTTGAAAATAGCGGCTGATTAGGTCTCACTTGCTCACTCAGGCTGGGGAGAGGGAGGGATTCGACAGCCACAATTGGTATGTGCAGGGAGTGCCTGTAGCAGCAGAGGCTGGCAGGATGTTGCTGCAGTCTGAGGGACACTGTGCATTCTTCTGGGGAATTTCCCCAGATCGTGGGACCCTCGGCAGTGGTGGACTGTGCAGGCTCCCAGGAAGGTGTGTGCAGTGACCTGCACTTGCACATAGGACCTTTGCTTGCAGTGGTGGCAACCATCACCCACCTCTGGGTTCTGAGATAACAGTGGCGGCTTGCTTCCACCTCTGGAGCTTGCATATGTGGTGCTCTGTTGTCTGTGAACACACAGAACTAAAAGTTCCTATGATGGGCCCGGCCCTCTCCTTGCACACCCCACAAGAGCAGTCCCTTGCCTCTCTGGCTGGCCAAGGCTATTTCCTGGACTCCCTCAGCTGTGCCACACTAGCCCCCTCAGGCTGTCTTAATGCAGCCAACCCCAGTCTTCTCCCTGGGGTCTGACCTCTGAATCCCAAGCCTCAGCATCCAGCCCCCTCCTGCCCCAGTGGGAAGAGTAGCATCTCAGGATGGGGATTGCTGGTCAGCACCAATCATCTCTGTGGGATTCTCTCTGCTTTGCCCTGTTGCTTCTTTGAGGCTCCAAAGCCCTCCCCTGATCCCTGCCAGTGAGGGGTCTTCCTAGGGTGCAGAAACTTTTCCTCTTTCACAGCTCTCTCCCAGAGGCACAGGTCTGGTCCCGATTCTTTTTTCTCTCCTTTTTTTTTTTTTCTATTTGTGGTAGGTGGGCCTCTCACTGTTGTGGCCTCTCCCGTTGCGGAGCACAGGCTCCGGATGCACAGGCTCAGCGGCCATGGCTCATGGGCCTAACTGCTCCACGGCCTGTGAGATCTTCCTGGACTGGGGCACCAACCCATGTCCCCTGCATCAGCAGGTGGACTCGCAACCACTGCACCACCAGGGAAGCCCTCTCTCCTTTTTAAAAAATTTTTTATTTTGCCCTACCCAGTTTCCTGGAGATTTTCTTGCCTTTTTGGAATTCTGAGGTTTTCTGCCAGCATTCAGGTTGTGTTCTGTAGGAGTCATTCCACATGTATTTTTGATGTATCTGTGGGGAGTAGGTGATCTCCACATCTTACTCCTCTGCCATCTTGAGGGTCTCCTCCTAGAAATTTTAAAATTTCTTCTAGTTTATCCAATTTCTTGGCATATAATTGATTATAGTTGTCTCTTATGATCCTCTATATTTCTGTAATATCAGTTGTGATGACTCATTCATTTAAATACTTAATTTACTTAAGTCTTTTCTCTTTTTTCTTCATTCATCTAGCTAAAGGTTTGTCAATTTTATCTTTTCAAAAAAATAGCTGTTAATTTTTTTGACCTTTCCTATTATTTTTTCTGGTCCCTATTTTATTAATTTCTTCCCGATCTTTGTCATTTCCCTCCTTCTTCTTACTTAGGGCTTAGTTTCTTCTTCTTTTTCTAGTTCCTTGAGGTATAAATAAGGTTGTTTATTTGGGATATTTCTATTTTCTTACTATATGCATTTTTCACTATAAACTTCCCTCAAAGAACTGCTTTTGCAACTTCCACAAGTTTTGGTGTGTTGTGTTTCCATTTTCATTTGTTTTGAGTGTTTTTTTTTTAATTTCTTCCCTGACCCATTACTTGTTCAGGAGTGTGCTTTTTAGTTTCCACATGTTTGTAAAATTTCTAGCTTTCCTCTTGCTGTTGATTTCTAGTTTCATGATATTTGGTATACTTTAAGTCTTTAAAAATCTGCTGAGACTTGCTTCTGGCCTATAAAATGATCTATCCTGGAGATAGATCCATGTGTACTTGAGAGGAATGTGTATTCTGCTACTGTCGGATGGAATTTCTTGGTCAGCTTCGTGAAATATATGATTCAGGTTCAATGTTTCCCTGATTTACATTCTGTCTGGATATCCATCCATTGCTAAAAGTGGGGTATTGAATCCTCTATTATTGTATTTATTGTCTCTTTCTTCCTTCAGATCTGTTAGTATTTGTTTAATACATTTGGGTGCTCTGATGTAGAGTGTGTATATATTTACAATTGTTTTGTCTTCTTAATGAATTGACCCCCTTTATCATTATATAATGACTGTCTTTGTTATTATTTTTGGCTTAATGTTTACTTTATCAGATATAAGTATAGCTACCTCCACTTTCTTTTGGTTTTCACTTGCATGGAATATCTCTCTTTTTTAATTGTTCTCCTCTGACTTGGTGTTTCAAAGTTCCTATCCTATATATCACTGATTCTATTCTGTTTGGTCTATTCTGCTGTAGATGGTCTATATTGCATTCTTCACTTCATTCGTTGAATTCTTAAGCTCTAGAATTCCTATTTAGTTCCTTTTTATGATTCCTATCTCTGTTGATTTCCCATTTTGTTCATGTATTGTTTTCCTGATTTTGTTAAATGGCTTTCTGTTTTCTTGTAGTTTGTTGAGTTTCCTCAAAACAGCTGTTTTGATTTTTTTTCATTTATATTGCAAAATTGTGTGTCTTTGAATTCAGTTACTAGAGGACTATCATTGCTTTTGGTGATAACATGTTTCCTTCATTCTTCATGTTTCCTGGAATTTTGCATTGCTGTTTTTGCACTAGATGTATCACCTCCTCAAATCTTTACCAGTTATCCTCAGTTGGGAGATACTTTTTATTGGCCTGCTTTTATCTGGGACTTTATCCAACCTTGTATGGATACACCTGCTCCATACTTCTTGTTCACTCTGTGGCAGAGGTCTTATGTCTTATCTGGCTCTTACAGCTCACCAGGCCAGCTTCAGGAAATCTCTCTGTTGTTTTTCAAAATGTGGTGCTATAGCTCACGTTTGTGGTTTCTCCCTTGCTGATACTTTGGCTTAGTTTTCTGAGGGTACTCTGTCTAGCAGAGCTTGGCCACCAAACTCAGGTATGTGTACAGGATCCAGTTCCAGAGTTGGTGGAAATATAGGCCTACAACTCAGGAGATTGGGGATGTGAGGTAGGGGAATCTTAAAGTGTTCTCCCAGCAGCTCTTGGGTAGGCTTCTTGCTGGAGTCTTGAAAGCAGACAGCAGGAATGGCATCCTTTTAATGCCCCTTCATATTCTTATCTGACTCTTTCCTGACCTCCCCCTCCATCCACATCAGGGAGGCTCAATGCAGTACTTTGGGTGCTGCAGGAGAGAAATGTGTTACTCTAGCAGTGCCCCACACAACTGGAGTAGCTGCTTTCCCCTCTGAAAGAGAGGTCCCCATGCTGTGTTGCCTTGGGAGAGGAGTGGTGCTTGCAAAGTTCCTCTTACCTTCTCCAATATGTCCAAACTTGGGTCGCCCCCCTTTTTCTTTTTGCTCTAGTGGAGTGTTGGAATCTCTATTTGGGAAGGCTGGACTTTTCTACAAAGGTTCTCTCATCCATGGGTGTCTGCCCAAAGCAGCACTCTCTAGGTTTTCTCCAACCAAGCCTGAAAGGGACTGGACCCATTTGTCAGATCTTGCTGGTTTCACAACCTGTAGAGAGATCTGTCTGCCAATTCATAGGTGGAAGAGACTTCTCCTGGGTCCCTTGGCATATGGTGCTGGATCCCACAACTCCCACAGAGGTACTTTTGTTCATGGATGGATGCCAAAATTTAGTTGTTAAAAATGGGGCACTAATAGGAAGGACATATTATGTTGCCATGAAACAGATATCACTCTGCATATTCCCCCCAAAACTTTATTTACAAAAATAGTTGCTGGTCCACTAACTATAGTTTGCTGACCCCAGCTATAAATAACATAGATTTGGTTAAAAATTTAAATATGAATTTTCAACATCTAAGTTATCATATGTTGGTTTTCTTTTTCCTCTTTGAACAATTTTTTTTTTTCGGTATGTGGGCCTCTCACTGTTGTGGCCTCTACCGTTGTGGAGCACAGGCTCCGGACGCGCAGGCTCAGTGGCCATGGCTCACGGGCCCAGCCACTGTGCGGCATGTGGGATCTTCCCGGACTGGGGCATGAACCGGTGTCCCCTGCATCAGCAGGTGGACTCTCAACAGCTGCACCACCAGGGAAGCCCTGAACAATTTTAAGTGATATGCAAAATAGAAAAAAATGTAAACATTCACATACAAAAGGTTTCCTTTACTACCTTCCCTCTCAGTTCTTAATTTACTTGATCACTGGGGAGCAGTGTGCTTCATCATTTTACCTCCTATAGTGAATATAAAAATTTCTTCAAATTCTGATGTGACAGAAACAAAATGAATAATTTTACTGTATCTATACCTAAATGCCTCTTTTTTTGCTATTTTTTTCTAAACAGCTGTGACTCTTGAAATCATTTGTTTTTGGAAGGCATTTTTAAACTTCCCTTTTTTGAATACAGGAAAAATAGTTTTTTTGTGATTTGAGAATTTGTAGCACTGTGAATAATATACTGCATTCTGAAAGGCTGACTCAGGAAGAATTAGAAAGCCCTCTTATTCATGCTTCTCCATTTTCCTTCTATCTTCTGTTAACTAGGTACAAACAATTTGAGGGAAGCCATATCTAAGGGATGAGTAAAGTTTTGGCAGATGAAGAAAAAACAGAGGAGATTTGATTCCTCACCTACTTATTTTTATAACAGAGGAAATTGAGACCTGGACAAGGTTAAACAATTTGTGCAAAGAAGATAAAGGTACCTCTTGATTTGGGTCTTATTACTATATTAAATTTATTCAATTTTGGTTCCAATTGATTGTATTTTTGTTTTTTAAAATGAGACGGATCTAGTACAAACTAGAGGAAGAATGTTTCTACAGATAATTATTCACAGCTTGGTATGTCCATGGTTGGAAAGCAGTGTGTTGCTCTGCTGAAGAGATGATGTGGCCTTCCTGGATTTAAGCACTTTTATAGTTTGTGCTGCATTGCCCTCCATTGTAATATAAAGTTCATTCATTCTCTGAATTCCAAAATGCAGTGACCCTAAGCCAGAAAGGATGAAAATATTTATTTTAGTGTTCTTTTAAAAATAGAAGTTTATCTCATTCTATTTCTGAAGTTTGAAATAGTATGTATTACATTCCAATTCATGCTAATTATGAAATATTTGACCACAAAAATCTAACAGTTTATAATTAACAGATTTAATTATAGTGTCATAGAATTTTAGAATGAAAGGGACTTAATAGATGATTTATATCAATGGTTCTTACCTTTTTTTTAGGATTGTGGATCACTCTGTGTATTAAGATTCTGGACTCTATTCTCCCAGAGATGTGTGTGTGTGTGTGTGTGTGTGTGTATATATATAAAATCACATATTTACAGTGTATGTATTTTTAAGTTTTAGCCACCTTACAGATAGCCAAACTTTATTCATAGATCTCCCGCTTTGACTTCTAAGAATATCTGATGCAGTTTTGATTTTGGAAAATAGTACTTGAAAGAGTTTTAAGAAGCAATTCGTTAACATACAGGCAGACCTGTACTTAAACAATTCAAATAACTCTTACCTTTCTTTACTAATATGATATTAGAGAAAGAATACAAGATTAAAAGTCAAGAATCAATTGATCCCATAAATAACTAGCTGTTTGTTTAAATTATAAGGCTTATGGAGCTAGAAGAAATCTTGAAAATCAACTTCAAGTGCTTAAAACTAGAGATGTTATTATATAGGGACACCTTCCGAACCTCAAATCTTAATTTACATATGGATTTTCAATAGCATTTAACAATATTCATCATCTACTCAAGAATTTTGTCAGACACAAAATCTATCATTTAGTTAAATGGACAAAGCTAACATAATGAAGCAATGTGAAGAGTACTGATTAATTAAACTGTGCATATATGAGTTCCCCCGTAAAGGCAGATTGAGTCTTTACTTGCCTAAGCTCATGTAACTCATAAGTGGCAGATCTGGATGTGAACACAGGCAGCTGTGTCTTCAACATAACACAACCTTGGCTACTAAAGACAAAATCAGTGTGAGCAGGGGTGGCTGGAGAAGTTCTTTGTTGGTGCTGATACTTGAGCTGCTCATTAACGGGGAACACCTAGTGGGGAAAGTAGACTTACACATGACTCGAAGAGCATGGGCAGATTTCACAAGGAACTTAACACTGCTTACATTAATGTAAGCAGTATAATAACAGATACATAGAGTCTTCTTGGCATTCAGTTTTCTCTCATAGGAATCACACTTGTTCTAGCCATCAAATGTTACCTAGATCTGTGCTCTTTCTAAAATTCTTTTCCAACAATGTGCTGATACCTCCCGCTCTAGCACTGCAGCTTACTGTGTCTCAGATGGAACTCTGTGCCCTTTCTGCTCACATAGGTCCAGTGGAGGAGGACCTCCACTGGACCTATGTGAGCAGAAAGAGCACAGAGTATTTTTCAGCAGAAATTCTGCAGGCTAGAAGGGATGGTGTCATTAAGACTCTTTCCAGCTCTAAAACACTACAAGAATATAGGATTGGAAATAGTAATGGCCACACATGTGTTTTTTTCTCTATGATGTTCCTTATCCAAACAAATAATGATAGTATAATTTTAAAAATTCTTTGTGACAAACCTTACATTCTTGTATCCTACTCCTATCACAGTTTGTGAAAAATTGCATCACTAGAGGTTTCCTCTCTGGGTAAATTTTGTGCAAGTATGTTATTTTAAAATATCAATTCTATTTCTTTTTCTGTCCCATATAAAACATTTACATTATATAAAGTCCACTTATGGAAAACATGAAAAGTCATTGCTTTGTCTAACTAAAATTCACAATGGGAATATTGGTGTTTTTGCGAGGAATTTTAGACATTACTTCAAATGTCAAATCCTAAAATGACAAATGACTGGCAAAAGTATGTTAGAAATATTAATAAATGTTTTTAGTTTCTTTTTTATCTTTTAGGCCCTAAGCTGTTTGTTCACATTCTATAATATCATTTTTTTCAAATTATGTTACTTTTCTCAGAGTCTTCTCCTCTGGAGTGTGAGCCTCCAGGAGGCAGGGAGTGTCATTGTTATCTCAGCCCTTGATATGGTCATTGCCTATAATATAGAAGGAGGGAAGGACAGGGAAATGAGTAAAGGACATGAAAAGTGAGGGAAAAATCAGGGAAAAATCAATCTGCTTAGCAAAATTAACTTTTAGAGAATCTTATTTTATTAATATATATGCAAATATGCTTTGCATATTGTACTTTTTCACATTGAGTAAATCACTATTTCAATAAATGATTTAAGACTCCTTAGTTTGCAAGGCACAGAAGTGTACTTGAATTAACGTAAAGATGTTTATTTTCAGGATAGTGAGTGGAAAACTTCCAAATATCGAAAAGGAGAAGTTATAATACCTTTTAACTTGAAATTGAGAAATGCCTCAATAAGTGAAGGGTCATCAACTGTAGATGTTTTTACATATTTAACAGATTATTTCCCCAAACCCACACTTATTTATTATTAGTCTTGTATAACTTTTAAAAATTCTTGAGTTTTTGTTTTCTCATCTAGAGAATAATTATCTATTCTAGTCATTTGGAGATTGAAATTAGAATTTTGTTTAAAAAATTAAAGTTCAGTGACTGGATATTATTGGTCTAAACTATAACATTTGTTTCTTTCTCCATTTCTCTACTTAAAAAACAAGAATAATTATATTTTGTGTAACATCTGATTTGATGCTCACAATAATAAATTATGTGAATGGATTGTGAAAACTTAAAAAAGTTTCACAAATATTTGCTTGATACTTATACCAACCACTCAAGGTAATAGCTAAACAAGGACCCAGAAAGTTCCAGAAGTAGTGTCCTTTTTTAAAAAAAAAATCAAATCAAGGATATAAATGCATATGGGTGCTCAAAAGTGAAGATTACATTTAATTACATGCAAATCAAAATAAAATACAATCTATAATCAAATATTTAAAACAAGTCACTAATGAACTTAGTTTAAAAATAGATGAAAAGTTTAATTAAAATAAATAAATAAAATTTAATTGTCTTTTTTTTTTTTTAAAAAGTTTAATTAAAAATAGATGTCATTTATGTTGGTAGGCATTTCTGTACCAATTCACTGGGTTTTTGATTCCTCAATAGGAAGTTGTCTTTCATTGCTTACTTGAGAACAAAAAGAAAATTCCATTTCCAATAGTGAGTGTTTATAAACAGCTTTATAATTGTTTCCAGTTTATATTTTTAAAGATGGTCCAGGGCCGCAGGACCCACCACCACTCACCTGGAGGGGTGCGGACAGATACAGCCACTGGGAATTCTGCCAGTGGGCCTCAGGACGTGCCCATACTGTCTTGGGAAGGCATGGAAAGCTTCAACTGGGAAATCCATCAGTGGGTGCCAGAACACACCCCACTCTCCCAGGAGGGTGCAGAAAGCTTCCACTACTGGGAAATATGCCAGTGGGTGCTGGGACACACACTGCTGTCCCAGAACGGTGTGGTTAACTCCCCCCACTAGGAAATTCACCCAGGGGAGGACCTGAAACAACAGTTGAGCCCCAGGGGCTACATGACTAAGGAAGAAGAACTGAAATCTCTCCTCGTGGCTGTGAGAGCTGTGAAGTTACACCTTCACTGACAGATCCCTAAATTCAGCACCTGCAAAGCATTTGAAAGGATAAAAAGTGCTAATGCAGCTGGGGTGTGTCTGGCATTAGCAGCTGTAGGCTCTGCAGGCATGTGCAAGTGAGGGTAGGGCCAGATCAGAGTTTGAAATGCCTCAATAGCTCCCACTATGGGTCTAGGTGCATGAATACTGCAGTATTGGGACCTAACCTCAGTGAGCCTGCATCAGTCACTGGGTGAAAACAATGTCTGAGAGTCACCAGGGGCAATTGCTGTCACACCCACAGTTAAGGTGGGACTGACAGAAGTGCCAACAACAGTACACTTCATGAGCCCACACAATGAGCAGAAGGAGACACAATAGAGCACATTCACAGGTGAACAGCTCCAAAGGAGGAAAACTCAGTGGCTTCTCTCCCAGTGTGAGTGCTCCAACTAGAGAGCAGACTCCATCCCTGACAGGACAGTGACAACCACAGAGCAAAGGGGAGGCACTGCTCAATATCTAGGGTAGGCTCTTATCATCACAACACTCCTATCAAGGGTATAAGAGCACAAACCTCTGGACCAACCTCACCCACCAGGGGGCAGACACCAGAAACAAGAGAAACTGTGATCCAGCAGCCTGCGGAAAGGAGACCACAAACACAGTAAGTTTGATAAAATGAGACTACAAAGAAATATGTTGCAGAGGAAGGAACAAGATAAAAACCTACAAGAGCAACTAAATATAGAGGAGATAAGCAATCTGAAAAAGAATTCAGGGTAATGATAGTAAAGATGATCCAAGACCTTGGAAAGAGAATGGAGGCATGGAACAAGAAGATACAAGAAAAATTTAACAAAGAACTAGGAGAACTAAAGAACAAACAAACAGAGATGAACAAGACAGTAACTGAAATGAAAAACATATTAGAAGAAATCATTAGCAGAATAACTAAGGCAGAAGAATGGATAAATGACCTGGAAGACAGAATGGTGGAAATCTCTGCCATGGAACAGAATAAAGAAAAAAAAAAAGAATGAAAAGAAATAAGAACAGTCTCAGAGACCTCTGGGACAACATGAAACACAGCAACATTTGAATTATAGGGGTCACAGAAGAAGAAGAAAAAGAGAAAAGACCTGAGAAAATATTTGAAGAGATCATAGTCAAGAATTTCCCTAACATGGAAAAGTCACCCAAGTCCATGAAGCGCAGAGAGTCCCATACAGGATAAACTCAAGAAGTACATGCCAAGACACATATTAATCAAAGAAACAAAATTAAATACAAAGAAAAAATATTAAAAGCAACAAGAAAAAGGCAACAAATAACATACAAGGGAATCCCCATAAGGTTATCAGCTGATTTTTCAGCAGAAATTCTGCAGGCCAGAAGGCAGTATATATTTAAAATGATGAAAGTGAAAACCTACAACCAAGAATACTCTATCCAGCAAAGCTCTCATTCACATTCAACAGAAAAATCAAAAGCTTTACAGACAATTTACAAAGCTTTACAGACAATAGAATTCAGCACCACCAAACCAGCTTTACAACACTTGCTAAAGGAACTTCTCTAGGCAAGAAACACAAGAGAAGAGAACAAAAGAGGAAGGGAAGAAAAAAGACCTACAAAATCAAACCCAAAACAATTAAGAAAATGGGAATAGGAACATACATATTGATAACTACCTTAAATGTAAATGGATTAAATGCTCCAAACAAAAGACAAAGACTGGCTGAATGGATACAAAAACAAGACCTGTATATATGCTGTCTACAAGAGACCCACCTCAGAGCTAGGGACACACACAGACTGAAAGTGAGGGGATGGAAAAAATATTCCATGCAAATGGATCAAAAGAAAGCTGGAGTAGCAATACTTACATCAGACAAAATAGACTTTAAAATAAAGACTGTTAACAATTGACAAGGAAGGACACTACATAACGGTCAAGGGATCGATCAAAGAAGAAGGCATAACAATTGTAAATATATATGCACCCAACATAGTTGCACCTCAACATGTAAGGCAAATGTTAAGAGCCATAAAAGGGGAAATAAACAGTAACACAATAATAGTGGGGGGCTCTAACACCCCACTTACATCAATGGACAGATCATCCAGACAGAAAATTAATAAGGAAACACAAGCTTTAAATGACACATTAGACCAGATAGACTTAATCGATATTTATAGGACTCTCCATCCAAAAGCACCTGAATACATTTTCTTCTCAAGAATACAAGGAACATTCTCCAGGATAGACCACATCTTGGATAATAAATCAAGCTTTGGTAAATTTAAGAAAATTGAAATCATATCAAGAATCTTTTCTGACCACAACACTATAAGAGTAGAAATCAGTTACAGGAAAAAAATTGTAAAAAACACAAACACATGGAGACTAAACAATATCTTACTAAATAACTAATGGATTGCTGAAGAAATAAAACAGGAAATAAGAATATATCTAGAGAAAAATGACAATGACAACATGATAATCCAAAACCTATGGGATGCAGCAAAAGCAGTTCTAAGCGGGAAGCTTATAGCAGTACAATCTTACCTCAAGAAACAAGAAAAATCTCAAATAAGCAACGTAACCTTACACCTAACTCAATTAGAGAAAGAAGAACAAATGAAACCCAAAGTTAGTAGAAGGAAAGAAATCATAAAGATGAAATCAGGAATAAATGAAATAGAAAGGAAGAAAACAATAGCAAAGATCAGTGAAACTAAAAGCTGGTTCTTTGAGAAGATAAACAAAATGGATAAACCTTTGGCTAGAGTCATCAAGAAAAAAAGGGAGAGGACTCAAATCAATAAAATAAGAATTGAAAAAGGAGAAGTTACAACTGACACCACAGAAATACAAAGGATCATAAAAGACTACTACAAGCAACTCTATGCCAACAAAATGGACAACCTGGAAGAAATGGACAAATTCTTTGAAAGGTACAACCTTCCAAGAGTGAACCAGGAATAAATAGAAAATATGAACAGACCAGTCACAAGTACTAAAATTGAAATAGTGATTAAAAATCTTCCAACAAACAAAAGTCCAGGTCCAGATGGCTTCACAGATGAATTCTATCAAACATTTAGAGAAGAGCTAACACCTACTCTTCTCAAACTCTTCCAAAAAAATTGTAGAGGAAGGAACATTCCTAAACCCAATCTGCAAGGCCACCATCACCCTGATACAAAAACCACACAGGCCAATATCACTGATGAACGTAGACGCAAAAATCCTCAACAAAATACTAGCAAACAGAATTAAATAACACATTAAAAAAATCATACACCATGATCAAGTGGGATTTATCCCAGGGATGAAAAGATTCTTCAATATACACAAATCAATCAATGTGATACACCATATTAGCAAATCAAAGAATAAAACCCATATGATCCTCTCAATAGATGCAGAAAAAGCTTTTGACAAAATTCAACACCCATTTATGATAAAAACTCTCCAGAAAGTGGGTATAGAGGGAACCTACCTCAACATAATAAAAGCCATATATTACAAACTCACAGCCAGCATCATTCTCAATGGTGAAAAACTGAAAATATTTCCTCTAAGATCAGGAACAAGACAAGGATGCTCAGTCTCCCCACTATTATTCAATATAGTTTTGGAACTTTTAGCCACGGCAATCAGAGAAGGAAAAGAAATAAAAGAATGCAAGTTGCAAAAGAAGAAGTAAAACGGTCACTGTTTGTAGATGAGATGGTTGTATTCATAGAAAATCCTAAAGATGCCACCAGAAATCTACTAGAACTAATCAATGAATTTGGTAAGGTTGCAGGATACAAAATTAATGCATAGAAATCTCTTGCTATACACTAACAACAAAAGATCAGAAAGAGAAATTAAGGAAACAATCCCATTCACCATTGTAACAAAAAGAATAAATTACCAAGAATAAACCTACAAAAGGAGGTAAAAGATCTGTACTCAGAAAACTGTAAGACACTGATGAAAGAAATCAAAGATGATACAAATAGATGGAGAGGTATACCATGTTCTTAGATTGGAAGAATTAATGTTGTGAAAATGACTATATTACCCAAAGCAATCTACAGATTCAGTTCAATCCTTATTTAATTACCAGTGGCATTTTTCACAGAATTAGAACTAAAAATTTTATAATTTGTAGGTAGACACAAAAGACCCCAAATAGCCAAAGCAATCTTGAGAAAGAAAAATAGAGCTGGAGGAATCAGGCTCCCTGACTTCATACTATACTGCAAAGCTGCAGTCATCAAGACAGTATATACGGGCACAAAACCAGAAATATAGATCAATGGAACAGGATAGAAAGCCCAGAGATAAACTGAGGCACCTCTGATCACCTAATTTATGACAAAGGAGGCAAGAATATACAATGGAGAAAAGACAGTTTCTTGAATAAGTGGTGCTGGGAAAACTGGACAGCTATATTTAAAAGAATGAAATTAGAACACTCCCTAACACCATATACAAAAATAAGCTAAAATAGATTAAAGACCTAAATGTAACCTGGACACTATAAAACTCTTAGAGAGAAACATAAGCAGAGCACTCTTTGACATAAATCGCAGCAAGAGCTTTATTGACCCACTTCCTAGAGTAATGAAAATAAAAATGAAAATAAACAAATGGGATCTAATTAAACTTCAAAGCTTTTGCACAGCAAAGGAAACCATAAACAAGACAAAAAGACAACCCTCAGAATGGGAGAAACTATTTGCAAACGAAGCAACTTACAAGGGATTTATCTCCAAAATATACAAACAGCTCATGCCACTCAATACAAAAATAACCCAATCAAAAAATGGAGGGAAGATCCAAATAGACATTTCTCCAAATAAGACGTACAGATGACCAAAAAGCACATGAAAAGATGCTCAACATCACTAATTATTAGAGAAATGCAAATCAAAACTACAATGAAGTATCACCTCACACCGATCAGAATGGTCATCACCAAAAAATCTACAAACAATAAATGCTGGAGAGGGTGTGGAGAAAAGGGAACGCTCTTGCACTGCTGGTGGGAATGTGAATTGGTACAGCCACTATGTAGAACATTATGGAGGCTCCTTAAAAAACTTAAAATAAAACTACCATATGACCCAGCAATCCCACTCTTGGGCATATACCTGGAGAAAACCATAATTCAAAAAGATACATGCACCCCAATGTTCATTGCAGCACTATTTACAATAGCCAAAACATGGAAGCAACCTAAATGTCCATCAAAAGAGGAATGGATAAAGAAGATGTGGTACATATATACAATGAAATATTACTCAGCAATAAAAAAACACAAAAGAATGCCATTTGCAGCAATATGGATTGACCTAGTGTTTGTCATTCTGAGTGAAGTTAGTCAGACACAGAGACAAAATATCATATTGCTTATATGTGGAATCTAAAAAAAAGGGGGTACAAATGAACTTACTTACAAAAGAGAAGTAGAGTCACAGATGTAGAAAACAAACTTATGGTTACCAGGGGATAAGGGGGTAGGGGAGGGATAGATTGTGAGATTGGGACTGACATATATACACTACTATACATAAAATAGGTAACTAATAAGAACCTACTGTATAGCACAGGGAAGTCTACTCAATACTCTGTAATGGCCTATATGGGAAAAGTATCTAAAAAGAGAATGGATATATGTACATGTATAACTGATTCACTTTGCTGTATACCTGAAACTAACACAATATTGTATATCAACTATCCAATAAAATTTAAAAAATGAAAAATAAACACATTCACCCTAGGAAAAAAAATAAAATAAAAATGGGCCACTAGAATAATGTGAATTGTTTGTACAATTGTTTCATGTCTTTGAAACTTGTCAAAGAGAAGAATGTTTATTGAGTAAGGAGTGTCTAGAGTAAAAATGCTAGAGCCAGAAACAATCTTATGGTTTAGATATTATCTTTTTCAGATATCTTTTTGAATCATCTTTTTCAAACAGTTATAGCTGAAGTATTTGAGAATCTAGAATTGTTTGAGTAATCAAATCACAAACACATAGTACTTAGTGGAAAATATGGAACTAGAACTCAGGTGGTAGGATCCAGCTCTGAGGCAGTCTTTAAATGAAGAAGAATCCACCATTAGCATTTTAAGCTCTGTCAGAAGCTGGCATGTGTACTGCTTAATGTAGCAGGTTAGCCACTGGTGCTTTAGCATGAAGGAGAATAATTCCACCATTCAGAAATCCCTCTGTGTTCTTGAGCAGGTTGTAGTTTCCACGTTGTAAACAATTGCTGGCCATACCTTGGTGCTGAGCATTTTAGGACACAGTAACTAAAGAAATTAAATTTATATCCTTTAATGAGTGAGTATTGGAATATTGACCTTTTCATGAGCAGAAGCATTAGCTACTGGAAACAAAATAAAAACAAACAAAATCCCACACATCTTTTGTTCGTATATTTTTAGAAAAAAGTATTGTATCTAGTAACACCCTAATAGCTGAAGAGTTTCTTTCAATAAAATGATGTAATTCTATTTAAAGATTGATCAGTATGTATTTACCCCAGAAACTGGAAAAACATATTTTTGGTTGTGAAAAAGAGTTAAATTGTCTTGTTGGATATTTCCATTGATGAACTCAGATAATTTTTTCTTGTGGTTTGTGGACTGAGTGAGATCTTACCATCCTTTACCTGGCCCAAACAATTTATATGTGAAAATAAAATTAACTTTTATAAAGTCCTCAAATGTCTTTGCTATCTTTTATGGAATAAAAAATTATCTTCATAATTATTTTGAAATATTAAAATTATTTAAATTTTGTTTTTCTTATTACAAAACATACAAATTATTGTAAAAAATCTGGACAAGTAAAAAAAATTAAATGATTATTAGTGTTTAGATAGTGATATTATAGATTAGTATACAGATGTTCACTTATGGTCTTTCACATGTTCACATACTCATTTTTACAAAATAACCATTTAGAACATACTATTTGGACTTTTTAAAAAATGTAATGCTATATCTTGATTATTTTTCTATGCCAATTAAAAATTCTTCTACAATATTTAAGTGGCTTATATTAATATACCACAAATTTTAAAAGATTATGTTATTAGACATTTAGGTTTTTCAGTGTTTTAAAAATAAACATTGCTCTGACGAATATCCATGTTGCTAAACATTTGAAGATACATTCATGTTGATTTCCCTCAGCATAAATTCCAAGAAATGGATTTGCTTGTTCCAAAAAAAAAATTACTTTTTAGAAAATTTTTGGTTTATATAGCCAATTGCTCACCAGAAATGTTGTAATATGAATTATCTGTAAGTGAAAACATATGAAATACATCATTTTTATGTGGTGCTGAAGGTGGTCTTGTTTAATTAAAAACACCAATAGGAAGTTTCCACTGTTAGAAAGTAGAAAGAAGGGAAGGAAAAAGACAATGGTCACAGAGCAAACATTGGAAAAGTTGTTTTCAGTATCAGGCTAAGATCTACTCTTACAGTTTGGAATAGACTTTCTTAGCAGAGTAGGCAAATTATCAAGTTAACAGACCTTAGGTGAGATTTTTCTTTGCCTTTTCAAAACCTTATCTCTTATAGTCCTTCTTTCCCCCACTTTCCTTCAATTTGTCTCTCCTATTTTGATATTCTTTCCTCCATAAATGGCACCACTGACATTTGGATAGTTATCCTCAGTGGGTCTTTTTTTTTTTTAAACATTTATTTATTTATTTGGCTACATTGGGTCTTAGTTGTGGCATGCAGTATCTTTTTAGTTGTGGCACGTGGGATCTTTAGTTGTGGCATGTGGGACCTAGTTCCCTGACCAGGGATCGAACCCGGGCCCCCTGCATCAGGAGCGTGGAGTCTTAGCCACTGGACCACCAGGTAAGGCCCCCTTGGAGGGTCTTTCCAACGTGAAGCTCATCACCTAGTTCAGGTCATAGGTCAGGGACAATGAAAGCTGACTTGGTACCTTGGGATAGTAACATGCATTTCATCACTGTCCCATCAGCTGATCAGTTATAGGAACCCTGACATCACCTTGTATTTTAAAAGAGCTAATTTTTTAATCAAATAATACAAATTTTTATTACCATTTCAGGATATAATAGGAGTTATTTCTCTTCACTATTTAATTGTTAACTTCTTATCACAAAATTATCAATTTTAGAGAGTATTGTCATAAATACAGTAGCCTATTATTTATTACCTCTTATAATTCTCAAAATGTGGTATCTGAATCAACAGCATCAGCGTCACCTGGGCACTTGTCAGGAATGTAAATTCTCAGGCCATATCCCACTCCTACTGAATCCCACAACAGAAATTCTGGGTGTAGGACCCCCCAGCTCTGTTTCAACAAGCCATCCAGGATTCTGATGCATGCTGAAGTTGAAGGACCACTGATTTAAGACAATATTCAGGTTTCCAGGAGTCTTGCTAAGTCAGGATGATTTTGGAAGAATGTAATTTAATAGTAAGAAAGACTTCTCTCTCATCACTCCATGTATTTGAATTAGTTGTGACAAACAAAGCCTCAAAGATAGCTTTAAAATATGTGTAGGATAAACCACTTCTCCCTGGAAAATAATAGGATAATTGTTACTTTTCAAATTATTGAGGCTGGAAAGTTGTGTTTCTTGGGAATGTTTTGATGCTATACTCTTCATTTAGCTGAGTGCAGCTGAAAAAATGTTTCCCATTAGTTCTCCTTAATTTCCCAGTGGTTAGATATACCCGCTCCATCAGATTTCTGGTTACTATGAGTAAAAGTTTTGACGTCATCATTCATTCAATTGTTTTCACTTGCAAAAACATACAATATGCTGAGAGAAACTAATCTCACTGGCATTTCTTCATAAGCATTATCCAGTTAAGACAATGGAATGATTTTTTGATTTGTGAAGAAAATCTTTGCTTCGGTTAAGAAACAAGGTTAATGTCTTCTTGGAAAAATGAAGTTACTGCTAACATTTATAGGGAGTTAAGTAGCATATCAATCGTTAAGGATAAAACTGTTATATATATGTGGCATAAGATATATGTGGCTGCTGTGCCTTACTTTTGAATCAGATGAAAGGGTCCCAGGAAAAATCAACTATCCAATGAGAACAAGGACCTCCTTCATCAGTCAATTTCCTTAACCAGTTTCTATGGATGACCACAGAGGAAAATACAGGAAGGCATAGGCTTCAGGCAGCAGATGCATGAAGGCCCATTAAATGAGGCAGAGAGGAGAGAAGCCTTGTTGCTTGAACCTCGCTGGGTCTTGAGACTGTTCTGACAAACTGCCCATGCACTTTCAGCTTTCCAGGATGTGGTCAGATCTACTTCTTCCTGCAGTTGTGAACAGAGGGCAGGAGAACCCATGGCTGCTAGCGGAAGGGGGAGTGGGAAACAGGAGAGAAAAGTAGAGAGATGCAGAAAGCGTGTTTTACTGCTCAACCCAGCCCGCCCCCCTCCCCCGAACCATAATGTCTTGTTTCCCTTTCGTTTATAAACGAGATTACCAACTCTAGGTAATAAAATAAAAAAAACATGTAAAATGATTCTGTTTAATTTATCACATTATCGTTTTACTTTTCTCATGAGTAAATACATTGTCTCTTCAGAAATGTGTATAATATACTCAAGCTAAATTTACTCATATGCACAAGTATCTGAGCTTAAGAATTGGTCTAAGTCAGGTAAAGAATGAATTACACTATATAAAAAAAATCACCAAGACTTCTCAGTTATTCAGAGTATGTTAGATTTAAATAAGGCAAACACATTTCTAAGAAATGTGTACAGAAAGGAAGCATAAATTGAGTGAAGATGTACACAAGACCCATTGCATGTTTGGTTATAGTTGAAAACAAATGACTAAATAAGGAATCAGCATCCATTCTATTAAAAAAGCACTCCTACAAAATAAGCTTTTGGAAAAGAACTTAAAATATAAAAAAAGTTTGGACTATGTCTCAATTTAATTTATCACAGTCAAGCATGGATTCCGTTATTAGGACTGATTTTAATAATTAGATTGCAGTGCAAAGTCATGCATTCAACAAAAATGTAACAAGTGTGGACATGCAGAGAGAAAATAGTGAATTTAAAACTAGAGGTCCTTTATAATATTTATATTTCTTACTGAAAAAAGAGAAAGATTTACGGTTTTCTTAAATTATGAATCCCAAACATGGAGTCAAATTCACCAGTCAGGAAATGACTGAAACCCAATGATAGAAGTCACTCACGCTGTAGTAAGGCACTAACCATAAAGAGTCCAGGGTAAAGTTTGTTCAGGGAGAGCAGTAGGTCTGTATAATAATACTTTGTTTGTAGCCATCACTGAATTTCATTTTAAGCATAATCTGCATTGTGGAAAATGATTGATACCATCTCAATGAAATCATCATATGATGAAAAGAACACATTAAGCATTACACTTAAGAGAACAGGACACCACATTTGAAAATAATGTTAAGAGAAAATCATATTTCTGAAAGCATATTAATGATAACTTGCAAAATACATTGATACATTGATACTAGAGCTGACTGGGTGGTGTCAAATCAGAAATTTCCAGTTTACTAAAGAGTCTCTATTTACTGAAGAACTGCTCACTTTTATATTTTCAGTGTGAAATATGCAGACAGAGCTTGATGCTTTTAAATTATTCTATCTGAATAACTACCTGTAATAGTTACATAAAACTCTAGGATTGATTTGGGTAATTATCTATTGGGATTTTTCTGACCTAGAGTAAAGGGAAAGGAAACAAATATTTATTAACAGAAAAAGCTTCCAAATAAGTTTGTCACCACATTTAGCTCTTAAAGCAATGTTATATCAATGTTTATTGGTGGTGTGGGAAGTCACCTGATAGGATGCATTAAAATTCTTAGACTGTTTAAAATAAGATGAGCATTGATTTTCTTCTGAAAAATGAGTGCTAAAATGAACATTTTTGTTCTCAGTGATTTCAAGATGCAAGCCTTTCTATTAAATAATTAATAATTTATGAATACATAACTCAAAAATATCCTTGGAGGATAATAATACTACGGTTACCTTTTAAAGTTGTCATGAAGATAACAGTGAAAATGCATGTGAAATATCTAGAATAATGCCTGGAATATAATAAAATCTTTCCTTCTCACATTCATGGGGACAAGGACTCCTTCTTCTCTGACTCTGCTCTTGTACATTTTGGACTTTCTATGAATACTTGCTTATTTATTGCCTATTGAAACTATTAAAAAAAGAGTTTTGCATTATAAGTGGTTCATATGGAAATTGGAAGAATCTAAAGTCACACAGAGCCTAAAGTAAAATGATCTCTAGTCTGGTTTTGGCAACTTACCTAGATGGGTTAGATACTTGGGTAACTATTTAGCATCTGAGGCTTTGGCTAAAAGCAAATTCCATAAGCTCATGGTATTTATGTGGTTATATTAGTCATTTTGGGGGCAGTGGGAATGAAATGTTTTCCCCAACTTCCCTATGTTTAATATAGTCTCATAATCTTTTTTTCAAATTTTCTACTGAGAAACTCAGCTAATTCACATACCCTAAAGACACACATACACAAACACACAAATATAAACCAAGTACATTTATGAATTATATATATATATATAAACTAGATGTGTACAGATAAAAAAGATGTATATAAGTTAAGTACATACACTAAATATATAAACTAAATATAAACTACATATATTTATGAAATTGTAATTGATGAATTGATGAAATTGTATATGTAAACTCTAATATACCTAAATAAACTAAAAATACAATATAAAAGTAAATTAAGTATCTATGTCAATATCATACTTTGATCTACATATCCATTATAACTGGGTGTTGACAAGGTGCTAGGAATTATGCTAGGCATACAAGATAAAAATATAGTTTCTGTCTTCATGAAGTAGATTAAAAATATATAATATAGTGTTTATACCTGACATAATAGAACACTAACAAAGAGAAATAATGGTAGAGGAAAGAGCAGCCCTGCATATTAGGTGGTTGGACAAGGCTTTATAAGACAGGTGACAATAGACTTTTATGATGATTAGTAGTTCATCAAGAGGAAAAAGATTAGGAGGGATCAGAAGAACAGCATGGCAAAAGTGATAGTAACATGGCAGCACATGGCTTGCTTTTGGGTGGAGGTGTATGACTTTGGCTGGAACCAAGAAATTTGGGTTGAGATGGTTGACGAGAGGTCAGTCCTGGCATGAATGGTCTAGGGTGGGCTAACTGGGAGCTGCCTCTAAGTGGACCAGTAGGCCTTCCTGAACTACTTGGGAGGTGGAGCTGAATTAGCAGGAAGAATAGGCAGAGAGGTGAGGGACCAGCCAAGATGATGGTGTAGAAATATCTTGAGCTCACCTCCTATGATGAGCACACCACAATCACTACTATCTGTGAGACAACCATTGGTGGAAAAGGCTGGAACCTACCAGAAAAGATCTTCTATAACTAAAGACATAAAGAAGGAACCTAAATGAGACAAATAGGAGGGGTGGACTTGCAATATAATCAAATCCCATATCCCTGGGTAGGCAACCCGCAAACTGGAGAATAGTTATATTGCAGAGGTTCTCCCATAGGAGTGAGAGTTCTGAGCCCCACATCAGGCTCCCCAGCCTGGGGGTCCTGCACTGGGAAAATGAGACCCAAGAGCATTTGGCTTTGAATGCCAGTGGGGCTAATTTTGGGAACCCTACAGGAGTGGGGGAAATAGAGACTTCACTCTTAAACGGTGCACACAAAATCTCATACACACTGGTAGCCAGGGCAAAAGCAATAAGATGACAAGAGCCTGGGCCAGATCTACCTGTTGCTCTTGGAGAGTCTCCTGGAGAGGCAGGGGGTTGGCTGCTCCTCATGCTCTGTACATGGACACTGGTGTAAGCCATATTAGGGAACATTCTATCACATGAACACTGCTGTTGGTGCTGCCATTTTGATTCATTAGTGCCAAGACCCAGCCCCACCCAACAACCTAGAGGCTCCAGTGTTGGGACACCTCAGGCCAAACAACTATTTGGGGAGGAACACAGCCCCACCCATCAGCAAACAGGCTGCCTAAAGACTTCCTGAGCCCATATCTGCTTCTAGACATGCCCCTAGACATGACCCTGCCCCCCAGAGGGCCAAACCTCGGCTCCACCTACCTATGGGCAAACACTGGCCTTTCCCTCCAGGAATCCAGCACTAGCCTCTAGACCAGCCTCACCCACCAGGGGGTAGATAGCAAATGCAAAAACTATGATCCTGCAGCCTTCAGGCTCAGCCCACCCACAGCAGGCCAGACCCTACCCAGGGGTCAGCGGAACTCTGGCCCTGTCCATTAGTAGGCCAATGCAAGTTTTGGGACACCTTGGACCCCATACCCAACTGTATCAGGATCCAGCCAAGCCCCACCAATGATCCAAAACAATCTCTGGGATCCCTAGGTCCTCCACCCAGACTCCGGGAATCAGCTCTGCCTGTCAGTAGTCAAGCACTTACCCCAGGACCTGGCTTTACACTCCAGTGGGCAGGCAACAGCCCTGGAGTCCTCAGGACCCTGACTCCACTGAAAAGTTCCCTAACCTGGGAGACAATCAGACAAGTCCAGGAAATGCAGAGATTCCCATACAGGATGAACCCAAAAAGGAACAAACCAAGACACACTGTAATCAAAATGACACAAATTATAAAGAGAGAATATTAAAGGCAGCAAGGGAAAATCAACAAATAACAAGGGTTCTCCCATAAGGCTATAAGCCTACTTTTCAGCAGAAACTCTGCAGGCCAGAAGGGAGTGGCTCATATATTTAAAGTGGTGAAAGGGAAAAGCCTACAACCATGTTTGTATACTCTATTCCACAAGGCTTTTATTCAAATTTGAAAGAGAGATCAATGGCTTTACATACCAGAAAAAGCTAAAAGAGTTCAGCACCACCAAACCAGCTTTACAACAAATGTTAAAGCAACTCCTCTGGATGAAAAAGAAAATGGCACGATCAGAAGCAAGAATATTATGGGGCTTCCCTGGTGGTGCAGTGGTTGAGAATCTGCCTGCCAATGCAGGGGACACAGGTTCGAGTCCTGGTCTGGGAAGATACCACATGCCGTGGAGCAACTGGGCCCATGAGCCACAGCTACTGAGCCTGCACATCTGGAGGTTGTGCTCCACAACAAGAGAGGCCATGACAGTGAGAGGCCCATGCACCGCAATGAAGAGTGGCCCCCACTCACCGCAACTAGAGAAAGCCCTCGCACAGAAACAAAGACCCAACACAGCCAAAAATAAATAAATAAATAAAATTAAAAAGAATATTATGAAATGAAAAAGCTCACAAGTAAAGGCAAACATACAGTAAGAGTAGGAAATCATCCACACACAAAGTTAGTAAGGAGGTTAAAAGACAAAGGTAGTAAAATCATTTATATCCACAGTAAACAGTTAAGGGATACATAAAAATAATTAGATGTAAAATATAATATCAAAAACAGTAATCATGAGAGGAGGAGAGTACAAGTGCAGGGTTTTTAAAATACATTTTCAATTATGAGATCAGCAACTTAAATCACGTATATATATATAGACTGCTATACAAAAACCTCATGGTAACACAAACCAAAAATCTATAATAGATACATACACACACACACAAAGAGAATTCAAACCTAACTAAAGTTAGTCATCAAATCACAAGAGAAAATAACAAAAGAAGAAGAAAGGGCAAAAAAAAAACCCCTAGAAAAACAAATCCAAAGAATTAACAAAATAACAATAAGGACATATGTATTGATAATTACCTTAAATGGAAATGGACTAAATGCTCTAACCAAAAGACATAAAGTGGCTGAATGGATAGAAAAAATAAGACCCACATATGTGGTGCCTACAAGAGACTCACTTCAGATCTAGAGACACATACAGACTGAAAGTGAGGGGATGGAAAACTATTCCATGAAAATGGAAATCAGAAGAATGCTAGAGTAACAATACTCATATCAGACAAAATCAACTTTGAAATAAAGACAGTTACAAGAGATGAAGAAAGATATTGCCTATTGATCAAGGGGTCAATCCACATGAAGAAGATATAGCAATTGTAAATATATATGCACCTAACATAGTAATATCTAAATATATAAGGCAAATATTAACAGACATAAAAGTAGAAATTGAAAGTAACACAATGATAGTAGAGGGCTTCTTTAACTTGTCACTTACATCAATGGACAGATCATTCAGACAAAATCCACAAGGAAACAATGGCCTTAATGATACACTAGATCAGATGACCTTCATAGATATATATAGAACATTTCATCCAAAAGATGCAGAATACACATTCTTTTCAAGTGCATATGGAACATTCTCCAGGATAGCTCACATGCTAGGCCACAAAACAGTCCTCAGTAAACTAAAAAAACTGAAATTGTATCAAACGTCTTTTCCAAAAACAGTGCTATGAGAGTAGAAATTACCAGAAAAAAACTTCAAAAAATACAAACATGTAGAGGCCAATCAGTATGCTACTAAACAACCAATGGATTACTGAAGAAATCAAGGAAGAAATAAAAAAAATACATAGAGACAAATGACAATGAAAACACGATGAACAAAAACCTATGAGGTGCAGCAAAAGCGTTTCTAAGAGGGAAGTTTATAGCAATACAAGAAAAATCTCAAATAAACAACCTAGCCTTACACATAGAGCAACTAGAGAAAGAACAAACAAAACCTAAATTTAGTAGAAGGAAAAAAAATAATAAAAATCAGAGCAGAAATAAATCACATAAAGTCTTAAAAAAATAGAAAAGATCAATGAAACTAAAAGTTTGTTCTTTGAAAAGATAAAATTGATAAACCTTTCACCAGACTCATCAAGAAAAAAAAGGGAGAGGACCCAAATCAATAGAATCAGAAATGAAATAGAAGTTACAACCAACACCACAGAAATACAAAGTATCATAAGAGACCACTATGAACAACTATATGTCAATAAAATGGACAACCTAGAAGAAATAGACAAATTCTTAGAAAGGTTTCATTTTCCAAGACTGAACAAGGAAGAAATAGAAAATATGAACACACCAATTACCAGTAATAAAATTGAATCAGTTATTAAAAAAATCCCCCAAAACAAAAGTCCAGGACCAGATGGCTTCATAGAGAAGTGTTAACACTTATCCTTCTGAAACTATTCTAAAAAAATTTCAGAGGAAGGAACACTTCCAAAGGCATTCTATGAGGCCACCATTACCTGGATACCAAAACCAGACAAAGATATCAAAAAAAAAGAGGAGAAAATTACAGGCCAATATCACTGATAAACATAGATGAAAAATCCTCTCTAAAATAATAGCAAACCAAAGCCAACAATACATTAAGAGGATCATACATCACTATCAACTGGGATTTATCCCAGAGATGCAAGAAGTTTTAAATATCTGCAAATAAATCAATGAGATAAACCACATTAACAAATTGAAGAGTAAAAACCATATGATCATCTCAGTAGAAGCAGAAAAAGCTTTTGATAAAATTCAACATCCATTTATGATAAAAACTCTCCAGAAACTGAGAAAACAGGGAACCTACCTCAACATAGCAAAGGCCATATATGAGAAAACTACAACTAACATCATACTCAGTGGGGAAAAGCTGAAAGCATTTCCTCTAAGATCAGGAGCAAGACAAGGATGTCCATTCTAACCACTTTTATTCAACATAGTTTTGGAAGTCCTTGCCATAGCAGTTAGAGAAGAAAATGAAATGAAAAGAATACCAATTGGAAAGGAAGAAGTAAAAGTGTTACTACTTGTAGGTAACATGATACTATACATAGAAGCTCCTATAGACACCACCAGAAAACTACTAAACTCATCAATGAATTTGGTGCATTTGCAGGATACAAACTTAATATACAGAAATTTGTTGCCTTTCTCTACACTAACAACAAAGTACCAAAAAGAAAAACTCAGGAAACAATCCTGTTTACCATCTCATCAAAAAGAATAAAATACATAGGAATTAAACCTACCTAAGGCAGCAAAAGGCCTGTACTCTAAAAACTTTAAGGCACTGAAGAAGTTGAAGACAACACAAACAGATGGAAAGATATACTATGTTCTTGGATTGGAAGAAACAATATTGAAAAAATGACCATACTACCCAAGGCAATCTACAGATTCAATGCAATCCTTATCAAATTACCAATGGCATTTTTCACAGAACTAGAACAAATAATTTTAAAATTTGTATGGAAACACAAAAAGCCCCGAATAGCCAAAGCAATCTTGAGAAAGAAAACAGAGCTGGAGGAATTACACTCCCTGACTACAGACTGTAATACAAAGCTATGGTAATTAAAACTGGCACAAAAACAGACACATAGATGAATGGAACAGGATAGAGAGCCCGGAAATAAACTCACACACTTATGGTCAATTAATCTATGATAAAGGTGGCAAGAATATACAATGGAGAAAAGACAGTCTCTTGAATAAGTGGTGCTGGGAAAACTGGATAGCTACATGTAAAAGAATGAAATTAGAACATTCTCTAACATCATATACAAAAATAAACTCAAAATGGATTAAAGACCTAAATGTAAGACCAGCTACTATAAAACTCCTGGAAGAAAACATAGGCAGAACATTCTTTGACAAAAATCACACCAATATTTTTTTGGATCTGTCTCCTAGAGTAAAGGAAATAAAAACAACAAAAAATAAACAAATGGGACCTAATTACACTTAAAAGCTTTTGCACAGCAAAGGAAACCACTGACAAAATGCAAGACATCCTACTGAATGGGAGAAAATCTTTGGAATGTATGACTGATAAGGGATTAATAGCCAACATATATAAACAGCTCATACAAGTCAACATCAAAAACAAACAAACAAACAAACACAAAAACTTGATTAAAAAATAGGAAGAAGAATTGTATAAACGTTTTTCCAAAGAGGAAATGCAGATGGCCAACAGGCATATGAAAAGATGCTCAACATTGCTAATCTTCAGGGAAATGCAAATCAAAACCACAATGAAGTATCACCTCACACTTGTCAGAATTGCTATTATCAAAAAGACCACATATAACAAATGTTGGTGAGGATGTAGATAAAAGGGAACACTTGTACTTTTTTGGTGGGGACATAAATTGGTGCAGCCACTGTGGAAAACAGTATGGAGGTTGCTCAAAAAACTAAAATTAGAACTGCCTTTCAACCCAACAATTCCACTCCTGAGAATATATGTGAAAGAAACAAAAACACTAATTTGAAAAGATACATGTACCCCAATGTTCATAACAGCATTATTTACAATTGCCAAGATGTGGAAGCAGCCTAAGTGACTGTCGACAGATGAATGTATAAAGAAGATCTGGTGTATATATATATATATATATATATATATACATACATACATACATACACAATAGAATACTACTCAGCCATAAAAAAGAACAAAATTTTGCCATTTGGCACAACATGGATGGACTAGGAGGGCATTATGCTAAGTGAAATGTCAGACAGAGGAAGACAAATACTGTATGATACCATTTATATGTGTAAGCCAAAAAATAAAAGATAGTGAATATAATAGAAAAGAAGCAGACTCACAGATATAGAGAACAAACTAGTAGTTACCAGTGGGGAGAGCAGGGGAGAGGTAGTATAGGGGTGGGGGAGTGGGAAGTACAAATTATTGGGTGTAAGATAGGTTCAATGATGTTTTGTACAACACGGGGAATATCACCAATATTTTGTAATAACTGTAAGTGGAAAGTAACCTTTAAAAATTGTATATAAAAAAGGAATAGACACAAAGGCAAGCAGGGAACATTACAAGAAAAATTAATTTGGAAAAAAATTTCATGGTGAGAGCAGTTCCATATAACTAAAGATCCACAATAATTTTGCCTGTCTTAAAATAATATGGTGAAGATTAATAATTTTTTTTCCCAAAATACATGAGTGTTCTGTGGGATAGGGTGATGTTTACATGTTGTACTTTCCCAAATGACAAACTGTTACTAATCTTATTCCATATGACCAATGTTTTGAAATTAAGCTTTGATCTGCTTTTAGTTGATAGAGGTTTTCTCATCCTCTGAACTCCAGAGTCTTCCCATGACCCTGCATGCTCAGATGGCTCTCCACCACTAATGTCTCCTCCTCTTCACCTATCAAAATAAACTATTTTAGTATTTTGCATTTTATTCCAATTCGTCGATCCCCCTGTTGACATAGCAGATATCCTGAAATGGTTGGCCCTCACCCTGTCTAGGAAAATTCCCCCACAAGTGCTGTGAATTCCATCTATCTTACCCTCTTTCAGGATTTAGTTTCTTTGGTTACCTCATCCTCTTCTTGTTTCTTAAATCTCTCTCTTCATAGAGTCTTTGCCATCTCAATTTAAACATGTTTAAATATCTTTATTCAGTAAAAATCTCTTAGCCTGTGTTCCCATCTAGCTACTGCCCTCTTGTCTTTCCTTTACACTATATTTGACACTTTTTCACCCGACATGCATTCACTAACCCTCTGAAATTTGATTTATATCCCCTCCCCAAAATGGCTTAACTGAAATGACTCTTGCCAAGTCACTGATAAACAGCTAAGTGACATGGGCACTTAAATATCTTATTTTACTCTACATGCGGTTCATTTTCATGCCAAAGTTTCCTTTCTCTCTCATCAGAGCCTCCTTTATCAGGCTCCTGTGAGAACACTTTCTTCTGTTCTTTTCTGAATTTGATGGAAGTTCCTCCTCAGAGTTAAATTTTTTCCACTTAGTCTTTAAAATTTTGTTTTCCCAAGTATAAAGCGTGTGGGTATTATATTTATTTCAGGATTCTTGGGAATAACAAGGGTTGTAGTAACATAACTGTATGCTACTGACATAGTTTGGATTCAATAACTAGTAGCTAGAAGAGGAAGTATAGTTGTTAGAACTTTAGAATTTGGAGTCAGAATTCCTCCTCTGCTACTTTTCAGCTTGTGGCTTTAGGAAAATTCCTTAACCTGTTTTCCTTTATATCCTCATCTGTAAGATGGAGATCACAGTAGGACCTGCTTCATAGTGTGAGGACTCAGTGATGTAGTGTGCTCAAAGTACTTAGTACAGTGCCTGGTAAATATTAAGTTCTCAATTATTATTAACTTTAATAAAATAGCTTATTTTTTTACTCATTTGGCCATAAAATGTCCCTAAACCAGCTTTAACTTTCCATTTGTCATTCAGCGACCTCAACCCTTCTCAACATTGAAATTTTTTTTTAAATTTTCTATTTTTTTTCTTTGAGTAGCTTTAATTTATCTTTTAAAAAGGATTTAAATAATGTGAACACATTTGCTCCTGGCAGTTTCTAATTCATTTGCTCAAGATCTCTTCCGCTGAGTGAAGGACATCCCTTCATACTGCTTAACTTTGAAAGAAGCCAGATCTACTCTCATTTTTGGAATTTTTGAAACCACTCAAGAGGAGCATAGGATGGTGTAAAGGCACTGAGACTGGGAACCAGAAACCCAAGATTCACATCCTTGCTCCCCCACCAACTCATCTTATGACTTTGGTCAACGCCTACCTTTCTGGACTTTAGTTTCTACAACTGAAAAATGAACATATCTGCTTCAAATATAAAGCACATAAGAAAACATCCAAAATTATGAATTGTGAAAATTTGTAAGATACCAAATTAAGAAGCACTCTACAAATATGTGATGTACCTAGAACTGCTTTATTTACAATATTCTTTGGCATCTTGATGATCTAAATTTTGGTTATTGTCACAAGATAAGTTTATAGGCTTTATGGCTCATTTAACTGTGCTGCTGTAGCTTCCTGTCCTATTTTAATCTGGGCTCCTGTTTCTAAGGAGCCACTAGTGCTCTGCTCCAATGGTTTTGAGTATTTTAATCTTAAGGTTTCCAAACTTTTCAAATAATGATTCTTCTCTTCTATCTTATTGGCACATTGGAAGAAAAATCAAAACAAATACTAACTGTCCTTAGAGACACATAACTAAAAAAAAAAAAAAAGTCCAAAACCCAAAACAATAACCAAAACCATAGCTATTAGCTAAAAACGTTGCCTCTTGAAAACAAAATCATGTCCCTTCTTGGTTCCAGAAAAATACTTTAAAATTGGAAGAGAAAAATAAGACATGAAAAATAAGACAGTCTGATTGATGCAAATACATTTTTCGTGAAAACATTCTCTCTAAGGGGACGATATTGGTTGATGAGTTTCCACCTGGTATCTAAGCCAACCATAATTACATTGGCACTAAGGATATGATCACAGTTGATTTGAATTTAGATTGTACGTGACTGTGCCACTTTTTTTTGTGTTATGTGTAATCAACTGAATGAACAGAATATGAAATACACTTAACACATGCAGTTTAACCAGGAGGATGATGATTCTGCCAGCACTAAGATTTATCTCTGATGGGTTTTCAGTCAGCTAAACTGGGAATCTTATAATTTTCTACAATTTAGACTAAATTTTCTCCAATGGAAAGTGCACTGGTGGTGGGTGGGTGGAGCTCCTCTATTAACTTAGCACCCACAGTTTGCCAGTGTGGAATTTATGCATTTGTATTTCATGTTCAGGGTTTTTTCTGATGCAAGAATAATGCCATGATCTTTAAACGGGTCATAGTTTTCTTCCATATTTTCCTAAGCTTGTAACTTACCAAAATATTGGGATGTTTTGCAAAGATCATTAAATGTAATTTTTTTTGGTTTTAGTCACATATTTCTAGTGTCTTGTTTGCAGAAAATCTTACTTGCTCTTTCTCCAGCTGGAGGTGATCTCTCACATACTTTTATTTTTGGAGCTCTTTTATGACATGTTTCACTTTGTTTTAGTTTATAGATACCTATATGTGTTCTATTTGTCCCATTATAATGTAAAACATCCTTGAGAAAAGATGCTATATACACACTGTATTTCCAATATCTCAAATAGATGAGGTGCTTAAAAGACAAAGTACATAAATCAATAAAAAAATACCTACGTTGAATAACAACAACAAAAAATTTATAGTCCCTGAGAGTAGACAGAAAGATCTAGTGGAAAATGTCTCTTGGCTTGAGTAAAAAAACAAGCACTGCAGTTTTCTGGTTACTAAGGAGTTTAGGAGTTGGTGTGACCTTAGGCAACATTCTTATTCTGTTATTTTTTTATCTGTAAAATGGAAATATTTTATGTCAACCTCACAGAACCAATGAGAACCTCTAAGTTAGGAAATATATGTAAGGGTGTTTGTGAACTCCAAAGTGCTATATAAGTGTTAGAAATCAAACCATATGTGAAGGGGAATCTGGAGCTTTTGCTAATTCCCACATTTAACTGGGTTTGAGGTCCTTAGGAGAAATTTATGAGCCATACATTAAGTATCCGGAAGAATGCCTCCTTATAGTAGGCATTCAGTACATACTTGATGAACTGAATTATTGATAACTTCAACTATCAAAGGGTTCCCTTAGAGAGTCAAGGGAATTGTGCTCTGATTTGGCACACAAGAATTAGAAACTGACAGCTAGCATGTGACTTTGTGTGCACATGTCACACATGGATTTTAGATTTGTGCTCAGATTATAATTCCACAGGGCTTTGGATCCATTCCAGAGAGCTGTTTAAAAGAGTTGTGTAGGGTTTTACCTAGAGGGCTCAACAGGGACTATTTCTTGAATTGCTCAACAGAAATGTGCTCAGAAATTACCCTTGAGACATCCAGCTACTGGAAATCTAAAAGCTGTCCCAGAGGCAAGAAATACCTAAAATTTAGAGTGGTTAAGGCAAGTAGATGCTGAAGGCAGATTTCATTAGTGGTTGCTGCCAAATGAAGTCATAGCAGTTGCTAAGAACTATACCTTATTTAATTTATTCAAAAACTATTTATTGAATCCCTACTCTGGGCCAACCACTGTGTCAGACGTGGGGATTTAGGTGAGGGCAAGAAGGATGAAAATTTCTGCCATCATGGATAAAACTCCTTAGGAATAGCTGTTGGAAGGTACTGTCACCAGAAGCTGGGGTTAGTAGATAACTCACTAATGGCAGCAGCTGTGTCTCTGGGATCCATGAATGGCACACACTGACAGGAACACCTATGGAGGGAAACCAGAGGTTTCTCTACTATCTCAGTGTGAAACATCCTGATATGCAAGGAGATCATTGATTTTTAAAAATAAACTTTTATTTTCCTAAAAAGAAAATTTATATCTTGATTCCCATATCAACTTACATTGATTAATTATTCACATCTGTGTGCAGTTTTCCTCTCTTATATTACTTATCACTTTCTAGCTTATATTACAGTTAACTTTTCTTAAAGGGAGTATAGACTAGAATTAAGCAAAATTGTAATTGCTGGAAAATCTATATATAAAGGTCCCCATGCTGTAAGAGAAGTCTAAAATAGTTTTTTAAAAGTTGAGTGACTCAGTAACATTCTCTTCCCATGGCCTCTTGACATATTATTTTGACCTCTGGTGAACTCCCTTGTACTTTTAGACATCATTATTTAGTATTCATTATGGTACATTGAAACGATGCCAAAAAATTGAAGACAGCATGAAAATATTTATGGGATGGAAGTGCATTCTATAGACTCTTGAGTATCACTCCGAGAAGTTGAATGTGTTTGGACAAAATAAGAGAATTGAGATTAATTAAATAAAAAATAAAATATTTTTCTTTAAAAGATTTACCATTCAGAATGTTTGCCTACATGCTAGATGTATTGGTTAGAGCTTCAGAGTAAGAGCATGGACTTTGAGGTAACCCTGCTTGGATTTCTACATTTATTATTTATGTGATCTTGGGAAGTTACTTATGACTACTCTACAGATGAAGAAACTGAGGTTCAGAGAGATCATTTTTGGTATGTACCTTATAGGTTGTCAGAAGAATAAAATAATGATATTAAAGCACTTAGCATAGTGCCTACATCCTAATAAACATATATAGCTGTTCAATGATGGAAATATTATTATTCCTAGTCATTTACATCTAAGCATATTTTGGTTAATTCCCTGCCAAATACTGATTTCATTACCATACTATACCATTTTAATTATTATGAACAAGGGTGTTTTAAAATATAAATATTTTTAACTCTTTAAAATCTTTTTTATGGCTTATTTGAAGGGTTTCTGATTCAAACAGAGATCTACTAATCTGCTAAATATTTTTACAGATTTTTGAAGGAAAAAGACAAAAATGCTGTTAAGCTTGCAAGAGCCATTTCTATTAATGATATTTAGTAATCCAATTTTACTATTAATCTTAACTTCCATATAAACTTGGAAATGTAAATTCTTGTATATAATATATCAATCACTTTCACTGAGGGTTCCCTGTGTGCCAAACTGTTATGTACACAGCAGGGAGATGCTTAATTTAGCTGCAGAGGTTAAAGTTGGCCCCAAGTTCAAAATGAGTTGATGGGTCTAGGATAGAGAGAGATAAAAGTTCTTCCTTCAATTCAATGACACCTTAAAAGTAAGAATAATATATGAAGTCATCTATTTGATGTGTCAGTTATCATACTTCTATTTGCCAGTGACAGAAAAATCAACACTCACTGGCTAAAGCCAGATTAAAAACAAAACCACAATAACAAAAAGGAAATTTATTGGCTCACTCAGCTGAAGATAATATATTCAGGTGCAACATAATTCAAAGACTCACACTATGTAATTGAAAACCTGTTTCTCTACATCTCTCATTTCTGCTTTCCAACTTATTCTGTTCCACAGACCATAAAGAAGGCTACAAAATAGCCACCAGTAGCTCATACCCATTTCCTCCCATGTATAAGTTGGTAGAAAAGGGGGACTCTTCCCAGTATTCTTGGATTAATATGGGTCACATATCTATCCCAAAGTCAGTTACTGTGGATGGAGGGATTCAATAGGCTGAGAGCTAGTCCTGGGTTATTTATGCTACCCCTGAGACAAGGGTCCTTCCCAAGAGCCATACAAGGTGAAATGAGGTAGAGGAGGCACATGGAAGAAAAGTATGTGTATTCTTGCTAGAATAAGGAGAATATATGATCAGAGGGCAAAACAGCACATGTCCATCATATGGGAAGTATTTAAATTGAGCATGAACCTATCATAAATATTGTAGACTCTACAACGTAAATTATGCCCTGAATGGGAACTTGAATTAGATGGCTATAAATGCCCTTTTCAACTCTAAAATATGTTTGATATTTGTGATTTCATGAGATGGTGTTCCTAAATTGATATCTGTAAGAAGAACAGAAAATAATCACTTAAACTGATAGTAAGATTGTAGCAGATACAATAATCTGTTCTAAAGTTTATCAAATCATACTACAAACATGACTGGGAGCTTATTTTTTATCAGACTTTTCCTGTTAAAAAAAAACAAAAACACCAGACACTGGTTTATCATAAGAAGTCAGTTATGATAGTTATATTAGTTTTTGGCAAATCATAGCTTCTCCGTGAGACATACTACAATAGTGTTGAAGATGAATTGCCATAACTCTTTACTCGAGGATCTTTGAATATGTATTTAATTTTGGAGAGAATAAAATAATAATAGGTAACATTTGAGTACCTCCAATATGGTAGCCACTGCCCTAAGAGGTTCACATATGTTACTCAGCGAATTCTATTCCCAACCTTATGAATAGAGTAATATGATTATTTCCATATCAGAGATGAGAAAGCTGAGGGATAGAGAGATTAAGTAACAAGTAATATGTCTTATAAATTATATAATATATATGTATATACATATAAACCTATTTATAATACAATTTTATATTATAGTAGTTCAGATTGTCCAAGAATAAAAAGAAGATTGAATTATGATTTAATCAAGATTAATGAATACATTAATATTTTGTGTTATTTTATTAATCTTACATTTATTAATATAATAATACATTAATATATATTGTTATTTTTCAAAACTTAATTTTGACAATCAGAAGTTTACTTATTTTGCTTTAAACAGTTTCTTACCAAGAATGCCACAACATATTTTATAGTCTTCAGTGACTCATTTATAAGTAATTTTGAGAAAACATTTAGCAAATCAGTTCCTGAATTTACAAAACTATGCTGAATAACAGATGACAGAATATTTTTGACTGTGGGATATAAATGATGTAGAGATCAAATAAGCTTGAAAATAATTGTCTTGTTCCTTTTCTGTACTGCACAATCTTTTGTTTTTTCAATCTATACTTTTTATTTTAACTTTTTATTTTATATTGTAGTACAGTTGATTAACGATGCTGTATTAGTTTCAGGTGTATGACAAAGAGATTCAGTTATACATACACATGTATTTATTCTTTTTCAAATTCTTTTCCCAGTTAGGTTGTTAAGGAATATTGAGGAGAGTTTCCTGTACTATACAGTAGGTCCTTGTTGGTTATCTATTTTAAATATAACAGTGTGAACATGTCAATCCCAAATTCCCTAACTATCCCTTCCCCCATCCTTCCCCCCCGGCAACCATAAGTTCGTTCTGTAAGTCTGTGAGCGTGCTTCTGTTTTGTAAATAAGTTTATTTGTATCATTTTTTTTAGTTTCTGCACATAACTGATATTATACGATATTTCTCTTTCTCTGTCTGATTTACTTCATTCAGTATGACAGTCTCTAGGTTTATTCATGATGCTGCAAAAGGCATTATTTCATTCTTTTAAATGGCTGAGTAATATTCCATCATATATATGTACTGCATTCTTCTGTAGATGGACATTTAGGTTGCTTCCACGTCTTGGTTCTTGTAAACAGTGCTGCAATGAACATTGGGGTGCATGGACCATGTTTTTACCGGGGTATATGTCCAGGAGTGGGATTGCAGGATCATATGGTAGCTCTATTTTTAATTTCTTAAGGAACCTCCATACTGTTCTCCATAGTGTCTGCACCAATTTACATTTCCACCAACAGTGTAAGAGGGTTCCCTTCTCTCCACACCCTCTCCAGCATTTATTGTGTGTGGATTTTTTGATGACAAACATTCTGACTGGTGTGAGGTGATATCACATTGCAGCTTTGATTTGCATTTTATGGTACTGGCACAAAAATAGAACTATAGATCAATGGATACTGATAGAAAGCCCAGAAATAAACCCATGCACCTATGGTCAACTAATCTATGACAAAGGAGGCAAGACTTTAAAATGGAAGAAAGACTCTCTCTTCAATAAATGGTGTTGGGAAACTTGGACAGATACACGGGAAAAAATGCAATTAGAACATTCCTTAACACCGTACATGAAAATAAACTCAAAATGGATTAAAGACCTAAATGTGAGACCGGGCACTTCAATCTATTCTTTATATTCATTCCTTTCATTTTGATTTCATAATTTTTTTATACATACTAATTGGAGTATAATTACTTCACAATGCTGTGTTAATTTCTGTTGTATAACAAAGTGAATCAGTCATATGCATACATATATACCCATATCCCTTCCCTCTGGAGCCTCCCTCCCATACACACTATCCCACGCCTCTAGGTCATCACAAAGCACAGAGATGATCTCCCTGTGCTATGCTGTTGCTTCCCACTAGCTAGCTATTTAACATATGGTAGTGTATATATGTCAATGCTACTCTCACTTCACCCCAGCTTCCCCCTCCCCCACCGTGTCCTCAAGTCCATTCTCTATGTCTGCGTCTTTACACCTGCTCTGCATGGTACCCTTTTTTTTTTTAATTCCATATATATGCGTCATAAAAACATATATATGTTTTTCTCTTTCTGACTTACTTCACTCTGTATGACAGACTCTAGGTCCATCCACCTCACTATAAATAACTCAGTTTCGTTTCTTATTATGGTTGAGTATTATTCCACTGTATATATGTGCTACATCTTCTTTATCCATTCATCTGTTGATGGACATTTAGGTTGCTTCCATGTCCTGGCTACTGTAAATAATGCTGCAATGAACATTTTGGTACATGTCTCTTTTTGAATTATGATTTTCTCAGGGTATATGCCCAGTAGTGGGATTGCTGGGTCATATGGTAGTTCCATTTTCAGTTTTTTAAGGAACCTCCATATTGTTCTCCATAGTGGCTGTTTCAATTTACGTTACCACCAACAGTGCAAGAGGGTTCCCTTTTCTCCACACCCTCTCCAGCATTTATTGTTTCTAGATTTTTTGATGATAGCCATTCTGAGTGGTGTGAGGTGATACCTCATTGTACTTTTGATTTGCATTTCTGTAATGATTAGTGATGTTGAGCATTCTTTCATGTGTTTGTTGGCAATCTGTATATCTTCTTTGGAGAAATGTCTATTTAGGTCTTCTGTCCATTTTTGGTTTGGGTTGTTTGTTTTTTTGATATTGAGCTGCATGAGTTGCTTATAAACTTTGGAGATTAATCCTTTGTCAGTTGCTTCATTTGCAAATATTTTGTCCCACTCTGAGGGTTGTCTTTTCAGCTTGTCTATGGTTTCCTTTGCTATGCAAACTATTAAGTTTCATTAGGTCCCATTTGTTTATTTTTGTTTTTATTTCCATTACTCTGGGAGGTGGGTTGAAAAAGATCTTGCTGTGATTCATGTCAAAGAGTGTTCTGCCTATGTTTTCCTCTAAGGGTTTTATACTGTCTTGCCTTACATTTAGGTCTTTAATCCACTTTGAGTTTATTTTTGTGTATGGTGTTAATGAGTGTTCTAATTTCATTCTTTTACATGTAGCTGTCCAGTTTTCCCAGCACCACTTATTGAAGAGACTGTCTTTTCTCTATTGTATATCCTTGTTTCCTTTGTTGTAAATTAGGTGACACTATGTGCATGGGGTTTTCTCTGGGTTTTCCATCCTGTACCATTGATCTCTATTTCTGTTTTTGTGCCAGTACCATACTGTTTGATTACTGTAGCTTTGTAGTATAGTCTGAAGTTGGGGAGTCTTTTATAAAATCAGTATGTTGAAAGACTTTGAGATTTATTGAAACCAAAATCAGAGAGCACACACAGACTTTGACCAAGTTGTGAAGCCCCAAAATTTATGTCCTAACATTTTGAATGGGTAAGCCCAGTAAAAACATTGAACTTATTACTATTGCCAATTTTCCAACGTGTACACCAATAAATAATTTGAACAAAGATCCTTATATTGGGCTAGGAAGTAGATTGTAAGGATGGGAGTCTGGAACTGGACTATTTACCAGCTGTATGGCAAAGTGGATACTATCACTAGAGGTGAATACACTGTTGATACTTCTTGGTATGTGCTAGCCATTCAGTTGTTAAGACTTTTATCCATGGTATTTTGGAACCCATTCCAGAATAAAAGTCTTAGCAATTGAGAGGTATGAGAGAAATAGTAACTAGAAGGACAGTGGAAATGTGTGGCTCTTAATAAGCACCAGTGATTGATTAATAAAAGAAAATGATTAGTCAGATCTATTAATCGACAATTTACAGAAAATAATGAGAGTCAGAGGGCCTCCAAGACATCATTTAAATAAATTCTTTTCTCCTGCAGTTGGAGGAGAAACACAGATGAAGATCAGGCACAGAGTGGAAGAGCATCACAGAAAGTTGAATTCTCAGCTTAGACAAGTCTTCTACACCAAGGTTAGTCCTGCCAAGGAAGGAGTGGGATCTTGAAAATTGGAATGAGGGTGTTTGGATAGAGGCACTCGAGACCCTTGAAACTTTAGACTCCTCCAAACCTTCTAGGTCTGCAGAAGAGGCCTACCGCCCATTGTTGGGTTATAGAAGGTTCCTTCCCCTTGCTTGAAGACACTCAAGTAAGGCAATTCCTTTTAAGACAATGCTTTCTCTAATTAGGCTCTGCCTCCATCTCCTTTCCTGGCCACTTCAATATTTAATTGAGGTCATATATTTGCATAATCCAACTGGAAAGTATTGACCTACCAGGGGAAGATAAATTATATATGTCAAGGATACAGAACCTGGCTTACATGTACTGCCAAGAAATAGAAGAGTATGACTGAGAGGAAATCTTGAGGGTCCTAGATCAAGGGGATGGAATATAAAGCTGGATTAGGAAAAATTTGTCAACATGCAGAATTTTCCTATGACATTCTGTGGACATAAGAGATAATGCTTATAAACAGCTGGCATTTCTATTTGGAAGCTTAGAGAAAAATATTCCTCATTAAATACAGCAGAGATGCTATCGATACAACTTCCTTCTTCCAACAAATGAGAAAAGTGGGAATGCTAGAGTGTGTCTTTTATACAAGAGGAGAAGAGTCACTAGCTTCCCATTCTCCTTAGTATACTTCATTTACCAAGGCAATAAAGACTATAGCACAGGGGGTAAAAAAAAAAGAAGGCACAATCTGTTTACAGGACATATATTAAGTTAACCTTAAAACTGCATTCCAATATACATTAGGTGCAGACAAATACTGTTTGGTTCCACTTACATGAGATACCTAGGATAGTCAAATTCATAGAGTCAGAAAGTACACTGGTAGATGCCAGGGGCCAGGGGGATGTGGATGTGGGGAAGGGGAATGGGGAGTTAGTGTTTAATTGGGACATAGTTTCAGTTTAAGAAAGTGAAAAATTCGGAAGATGGATGATGGTGAGAGTTGCATAACAATGTGAATGTACTTAGTGCCACTGAACTGTACAGTTAAATATGGTTAAAATAGTATGTTTTATATTATGTGACTTTCACCACAATAAAAAAAAACATTAAAAAAAGAGAAAAGGATACAATGGTAGGGGAGCACCGGTATCACTGAGAGCTCAGACATGCTGTCAGAACTTGTACCCCTAGTAGTGCTGTGGATTATAGTATCCTGGAATAGCTGAGGCCAGGTGGCAACATTTTACCATCAATGGCAAGGCAAAAAGGTGTACTAGATACTATCATGCTTCACTCATATGTCTTCTTTTTCAGACATAAGTTTCCCCAGTTGCTGAGAATATTGGTTAGTATTGGCACATAGCTGTGTCCCTTGGTCTCAGGGAACTGTATGGTTCAAGGTTAAACTACTTTGCCCAGCAGACAAGATTCTGCCAATGATTGGCTGATAGGAGGGCATCTAAAAGTCTGGCCCTTTTGACTCAGTTTGGGACAATTCTGAGGAGTCCTTCCTGCTTCAGAACAACCTGTTGGATTGGTTTAAGTCTCGTTTGCAACTTCATTGATGACTGGGCTACCATAAACCTAACCAGGTAAGATACCTATAGCAGTTGCTACACTGGTTGTGGTATCTTTGCTAGAACAGATTAACATTGCTCTGCCTACATGGTATGTGACTATTGATTTGGTAAATGCATTCTTTTACTTATCCATCATGAAGGAACATCAGAAACAGATTGTACTCATAAGGGAAGGTCAACAGTACACTTTCAAAATCTTACTTCAAGGCTCTATTAATTCTACTGTTTGTCATAATTTAGTGCATAGGGACCTCAATTATATGGAAATTCTGCAGGAGACCATTGTTCCCTTATATTGATTACATTATGTTAATGGGATATGATGAAAAAGAACTGGCAAATATTCTGGATGCTTTGGTAAGGCATTTGTGCTCCAGAATGTAGGAGAAAAACCCTACAAAAATTCAGGGAAATACCACATTATTGAAGTGTTTAGGGGTTTATGGTCTTGGGTATACCTTTGTATCCCTTCCAGAATATGGCACAATTATTGCACATTGTACTTTCTACACTTAAGGAAGAAGCAGAAATGTTGGTAGGCTCTTTGGGTTTTGTGGTCCACATATTCTACACGGTTACTTTAATGCTCAACTTATATGGTGAAATGCTTCTCATTTTGAGAAGGACTCAGATCAAGATCGAGAAAGGACACCGCAGCACATCTAGTTTGCAATATAAGCAGTTCTGCTACTAGGGATATATAATTTAGCAGATCCTATATAATTTAGCAGATGCTAGAGTGGTAAAGAAAGATGCTGTTTGGAGTTTCTGGCAAGACCAAATAGGAGAAACACAGTACAGACTCATAAGGTTCTGGAGTAAGGACAAGCTTTATACAGTTTATAACTACTATACACCATTCAAACAGCCTTGGCATGTTACTGGGCCCTAAGAGAAACTGAGCATTTCACCATGGGGCCTAAGTGACCATGAATCTGAAAGTACCAATCATGATTTGAGTGCTTCCAGATACACCGAGTCATAAAGTCAGGTAAATGAGAATCTATTCATTGTATGATGGGAGTGGTACATGATGGGGCTTGTGCAGAAGGCACAAGTAAACTACATGAACAACCAGCCCAGATAGCCATCACATGACACTATTGTTGATGCTTCTTTTCAGCATAAATTTATATAAAAATGGTAGGGGGAGAGTTCCCTATGAACAGATGATGAAGGAAGAAAAGGGTAAACCCAATCACATTTAGGTTGGCTGAAAAGGGACAACTCATTCATTATAGTTCCCCTCGAGGTGGCTCTGGAAAGTAGTAGTGAGGTGAAATCTTCCTAGTTGGCAGAGCTGTGTGTGGAGAGAAAATTGGCACAAGGCACGAGTATATATGTGTACGTGGGTGGTGGTGACTAGCTTAACAGTTTTTCCAGGGGCCTGAATGGAAAAAAAATTGGAAAATGAAGGGCAAAGAATATTTGGGAAGAGAGATGGTAATGAACCTATGGAAGTGAACACAAAATGTGAGGATATTTTTGTTGTAATTTAATGATCACCAGAAAGTATACAATTCAGAAAACTAAACTACCAAGTGGAGGAAATGACTCAGAAGCTATCTACTAGTCTCTGTCCTTGGTCACTCTAATGCCTGTGCTCAGGCACTATCCAATGAGCTCAGGCACTGGAAAGCTTTTAGTTACAGGGAAGTTCCCTTCAACCTCCTTGCACTGCACTCCCCCAGGTAGACCAAAACCAGTGATTAACTGACAAGAATATACAAAGGGGTACAGCTTCCTCTCCTTAACCTGAGACCAAATCTGTGTTGCTGTTGCATTCCAGAGCTTCTCCATGGTATCAAACTAAAGCTAGCCTTCAGGCAAGAACCCATTCTTGCTCGGGTATTTTCTCCACCTTATCATCCTTCTCTCATCACACTTCTCCTAAGAATATTCCTTCAATAAATAATTTTAACAAGGATCCTGGTCTCAGGCTGATTCTAGGGACTCTGACCTAAGACAGGAGTCATCAGCATAATAGTGGTATTCGGAGCCATGCGTGATAATGAGATCACCTAAGAAGGATGCAGAGCGAGAACAACTCTGGAGAATAACAATAGTTAAAGAATGGAAGGTGAGTTACAGAAGTCAATGAATTTAGACAAATATACCAAGCATTCTGTTGTGAAACTAAGCAGAGCCATAGGGGTAGAGAGATTTGGGGTTGAAGTAAAGAGAGGGGTGTATGCCTGCACACGTGTGTGTGCATAAGGGTGCATGTAGGTATTTTAAGATGTCAGATTCTTGAGCATTCTATGTTTAGAGAAAATAACCAACAAAAGGGAGAAATTGACAATCATGGAAAAGAGGTGGAACCAGTGTCACTGAACACCTGTGTGATTCTCATAAAAGTGTATGTGATTAAAAACCACAAACTTGGAATAAAGGATGAATGGAAGCATATTTTATTTTTATATCTAGTAAAAGTTCTTGTAGTATAAAGCCTCAAGTACTCAAATGCAACCAAACGTTCTGAATAGATAGTAATGATAATTTTCAGTAAATTGGTGAAGAGGACCTTAAGAATAATAGGTTGCTGATTGCCTGACTTGTGCCATATTAAATATATTTCTTGTTGTTAGGTATCAGATGTGATAAACTATATAGCAAATGATGAATGCTATTTTAGGAGTTTACCAGTTACTTAAAAGCAGACTGATAATATAATCAAATTGGAATGGATGAAGGCAACAAAAATATGGATATGGAAAAAGGAACTAAATGAGAATTTGAATGTTTTAAATTCAATTAACATAAAATCATAAGTAGGCTGTGTGGTAGGGGCTACTAAAAAGTTTAGACTATGAGCCCTGTCTCAACGATATTATAATTCTTATCATATACTTGAAATCCTTATTGAAAAGTCTAAAATTTATTTATAGTAGCACAGGCCCATCATGTAAATTTTTCCACTTATTTTTCCATCTGCAATTGCCAACTGTCCACAAAGGTCATTCATCTTCTTTTCCATTTTCTCCTTGGTATTTTTCAGAGTCTGTCTTCTTAGCTCCAGGAACTCTCACCTATTTGCACATTTTCATCTGTTGGGTCAATTCAGGAAGTTTGCAGATTGGCAACTCTTCATCATACTCAGCTTATCCTCTCTGCTACCATAAATGCAAGTAGATATTTAAGCCCTGGATCCAAGGCCAAGGATGTCATGCTATCATCTAGTCTGAGATGTGACAAGAACTATTAACTTCATGAGGATCCCTTCTGTAATCTTTATACCCCAGGATGTCAATTCATTTTTGTTTTCTCCTTGACATTTCCATTATGTTTTATTTAGAGAAGCAAGTGTGAAGAGTTAAAAGGCATCTGGTTCTCAAGCTTCTGGAAATTGCTTGACCTGAAATGTCAAGTTTTGTACTTTGCTTTGTGGGCCAGCTGATTCAGACTGTCAGACCCCAGTGTGTTAGTCATTTTAAAGGTCACATGCCATCCAGTGGGACTGTCCTGTCAGCTTTCCCCCTTTCCTGCTACCATCTCAATACACAAGTCATTCAGTGTGGCCTGGATTGGAGATAACCTTTCTATGATAGTCAGGTCTTGTAACTGTTTTCCTTATTTACACTTTATAACAAAAATAATAATTGGTGAGTGTGAAATTTTGTAAAGATAACCCTTTTGCTACAGGTTCATCCAGAAGCCTTTTGTTGCTAAATGTTTTTACTCACTTTGTTACTACAAGGAAGAGCTAATGCTCTGTCACTGACTCTGTGGTCCCTTTCTAAATCCCTTGGTTTCCAGAAGTCATTAGTAGTTATTTTCAGATAACTGTATGGATAAAAACCTTCCATGCATAAAAGAAATTTATGGGAGGTGCTACCTAAATGAAACCACAACGTCAGGAATTCTAGATTTTCAGAAAAACAGACACATTTTCAGAGTTACTCAAAATATTAATGTATGTTAAAACTTCAGTCTGATGAATCTAGGTAAATATGGCCACCAAATAGCCAGGCAGAAGATGTAATAATTCTGAAAAACCCATTTGCTTTTACACTTTTCCCTCTGCCCTATCCTTACGTCTCTCTCTTTTCCTTGTCAGTTGTACTCCTGCTTTAACCAACTTATGTAGTCCCTGAATCAAATAAGTGTTGTTCCTTCCTCATTGTCAGAGACCTAGAGTATAGTGAAGGTGGGGAGCAGTATTATGTTCATAAATAACCACAGGACAACATATTAAATGTTCTGAAAATAATAAATATAAGGTGCTCTATATTGAGGATGAGACTATCAAAGAAGAGAAATTAAACTCAGATTGTGAGGAAGTAGAGGCAAAACTGAACTTGTGTTCCTCTGCATTCTCCTTCTGTATGGAAAATTCTGCTGCTCACATAGTCTTTCAAACTTCTTTTAGGCTTTCACCATGGAGGTCCAACCCATCAGCAAAGCTTGTAAATCTATCTCCTTAAGCACTGGCCTCTTCTCCCCATTTCTTCTCTCACTATTCATACAGCCCTGCTCTTTAGTTTTTAGAACTCACAAAAATGCTTTCCAAAATCATGTTTCCTAAATCTAGAATGCCCTTCATCGATTGCTTGATTAGGTTTTCCTCCTCCAGTGAGAGTATTTGTTCTTGGAGGGCAGGGGCTGTAAAAGAGCCAGTGACTTCTTAGCTGAGTGTGTAAGAATAGCTGGGAGTTTCACATCAGATGTGTGAAAAAAGGCAGAGGCATGGAAGAGTACCAAGTAATTTGGAAAGTTTAGGAGGTTTGCTTCAATTCTTCTGTTAAGGGTTGGACTACTGAGAGAACAGACATATTTGGAAAACTGCAAGTAGCTTTGTGTAGTAGTCTATGTTGGGGAAATGGCAGAAGTGACATTGGAGGAGATTTAGTAAACAACAAAATCATTTATACCAGGCCAAACACTTTAACATTTTCCAATTAAAAATCAATCTTCCATACATCATGATCAAGTGGGGTTTATCCCAGGAATGCAAGGATTCTTCAATATATGCTAATCAATCAATGTGATACACGATATAATAAACTGAAGGAGAAAAAACATATGATCACCTCAATAGATGCAGAGAGAGCTTTTGACAATATTCAACACTCATTTATGATAAAAACCCTCCAGAAAGTAGGCATAGAGGGAACGTACCTGAACATAATAAAGGCCGTATATGACAAACCCACAGCCAACATCATCCACAATGGTGAAATACAGAAAACATTTCCACTAAGATCAGGAACAAGACAAGGTTGCCCACTCTAACCACTATTATTCAACATAGTTTTGGAAGTCTTACCCAAAGCAATCAGAGAAGAAAAGGAAATAAAAGGAATCCAAATTGGAAAAGAAGAAGTAAAGATGTCACTGTTTACAGATGACATGATACTATACATAGAGAATCCTAAAGATGCTAGAAGAAAATTACCAGAGCTAATCAATGAATTTAGTAAAGTAGCAGGATACAAAATAAATGCACAGAAATCTCTTGCATTCTTATAGACTAATGATGAAAAAATCTGAAAGTGAAATTAAGAAAACACACCCATTTACCATTGCAACAAAAAGAAAAAAATACCTATGAATAAGCCTACCTAAGGAGACAAAATATCTGTATGCAGAAAATTATATGACACTGATGAAAGAAATTAAAGATGATACAAATAGGTGGCGAGATATACCATGTTCTTGGATCGGAAGAATCAATATTGTGAAAATGACTATACTACACAAAGCAATCTACAGATTCAATCCAATCCCTATCAAATTACCAATGACATTTTTTAGAGAACAAGAACAAAAAATTTCACAATTTGTATGGAAACACAAAGGAACCCGAATAGACAAAGCACTCTTGAGAAAGAAAAATGGAGGTGGAGGAATCAGGGTTCTGACTTCAGTCTATACTACAAAGCTACAGTAATCAACACAGTATGGTACTGGCACAAAAATAGAAATATAGATCAATGGAACAGGATAGAAAACCCAGAGATAAACCCCCACACATATGGTCACCTTATCTTTGATAAAGGAGGCAAGAATATAGAATGGAGAAGAGACAGTCTCTTCAATAAGTGGTGCTGGGAAAACTGGACAGCTACATGTAGAAGAATGAAACTAGAACACTCCCTAAGACCACACACAAAAATAAACTCAAAATGGATTAAAGATCTAAATGTAAGGGCAGACACTATCAAACTCTTAGAGAAAAACATAGACAGAGCACTCTATGACATAAATCACATCAAGATCCCTTTTGACCCACCTCCTAGAGAAATGGAAATAAAAACAAAAATAAACAAATGGTACCTAATGAAACTTCAAAGCTTTTGCACAGCAAAGGAAATCATAAAGAAGACAACCCTCAGAACGGGAGAAAATATTTGCAAATGAAGCAACTGACAAAAGATTAATCTCCAAAATTTACAAGAAGCTCCTGCAGCTCAATGTCAAAAAAACAAACAACCCAATCTGAAAAAGGGCGGAAGACATAAATAGACATTTCTCCAAAGAAGATATATAGACTGCCAACAAACACATGAAAGGATCCTCAACATCATTAATCATTAGAGAAATGCAAATCAAAACCACAGTGAGGTATCACCTCACGTCAGTCAGAATGACCATCATCAAAAAATCTACAAACAATAAATGCTGGAGAGGGTGTGGAGAAAAGGGAACGCTCTTTCAAAGTTGGTGGGAATGTAAATTGATGCAGTCACTATGGAGAACAGTATGCAGGTTCCTTAAAATCTAAAAATAGAACTACCATACAACCCAGCAATCCCACTAATGGGCATATACCCTGAGAAAACCATAATTCAAAAAGAGTCATGTACCACAATGTTCATTGCAGCTCTATTCACAATAGCCAGGAAATGGAAGCAACCTAAGTGCCCATCGATACATGAATGGATAAAGAAGATGTGGCACTGGGCTTCCCTTGTGGTGCAGTGGTTGAGATTCTGCCTGCTGATGCAGGGGACACAGGTTTGTGCCCCAGTATGGGAAGATCCCACATGCCAAGGAGTGGCTGGGCCCGTGAGCCATGGCCACTGAGCCTGCATGTCCGGAGCCTGTGCTCCACAACAGGAGAGGCCACAACAGTGAGAGGCCCAGATATGGCAAAAAAAAAAAAAAAAAAAGAAGAAGATGTGGCCCATATATACAATAGAATATTACTCAGCCATAAAAAAAACCCCGAAATTGAGTTACTTGTAGTGAGGTGGATGGACCTAGAGTCTGTCATACAGAGTGAAGTAAGTCAAAAACAAAAATAAATACCATATGCTAAAATACATATATATGGAATCTAAAAAAAAAAAGAAAAAAAATGGTCATGAAGAACCTAGGGGCAAGAGGGGAATAAAAACACAGACCTACTAGAGAATGGACTTCAGGACATGGGGAGGGGGAAGGGTAAGCTGGCACAGTGAGAGAGTGACATGGACATATATACTGTACCAAATGTAAAGCCGATAGCTAGAGGGAAGAAACTGCATAACACAGGGAGATCAGCTCGGCCTTTGGGCCACATAGAGGGGTGGTATAGGGAGGGAGGGAGATGCAGTAGGGAAGAAATATGGGAATATATGTATATGTATAACTGATTCACTTTCTTATAAAGCAGAAACTAACACACCATGGTAAACAATTATACTCTAATAAAGACGTTTTAAAAAAATCAATCTTCCACTCATTATTTTATTTATTTTTTGTGAATTTCATTTCATTTATTTTTTATACAGCAGGTTCTTATTAGTTATTCATTTTATACGTATTAGTGTAATACCATATTTAGATAGTAGTAGCAATTCCTTTTATATCTCATCTTCTTTTTTTTTCCTCTGAATTTTTTTAAAAGTGTTTGTTGAATTTGTTTCAGTATTGCTTCTGTTTTATATATTGGATTTTTGGTCACAAGGCATGTGGGATCCTAGCTTTCCAACCAGGGATCAAACCCTCAACCCATCGACTGGAAGACGAAGTCCCAACCACTGGACCATCAGGGAAGTCCCCCTTTCTTTGAATTTTATTTAATTATAGTTTTTATAGAGCAGGCTCTTATTAGTCATCAATTTAATACACATGAGTGTATACATGTCAATCCCAATCGCCCAATTCATCACATCACCACCACCATCCCCCGACCACTTTCCCCCCTTTGTATCCATACGTTTGTTCTCTACAACTGTGTCTCAATTTCGGCCCCGCAAACCGATTCATCTGTCCCATTTATCTAGGTTCCACATATATGCATTAATACACAATATTTGTTTTTCTCCTTCTGACTCACTTCACTCTGTATGACAGTCTCTAGATCCACCACATCTCAACAAATGACCCAATTCGTCCCTTTTCATGGCTAAGTAATATTCCATTGTATATATGTACCACATCTTCTTTATCCATTCGTCTGCAATGGACATTTAGGTTGCTTCCATGATCTGGCTATTGCAAATAGTGCTGCAGTGAACATTGGGGTGCATGTGTCTATTTGAATTATGGTTTTCTCTGGGTATATGCCCAGTAGTAGGATTGCTGGATCATATAGTAATTATCTTTTTAGCTTTTTAAGGATTCTATACTGTTCTCCATAGTGGCTGTATCAATGTAGAGTACCACCAAAAGTTCAAGAGGGTTCCCCTTTCTCCACACTCTCTCCAGCATTTGTTGTTTGTAGATTTTCTGATGATGCCCATTCATTTTTTTTTTTTACATCTTTATTGGAGCATAATTGCTTTACAATGGGGTGTTAGTTTCTGCTTTATAGCAAAGTGAATCAGTTATACATATACATATGTTCCCATATATCTTCCCTCTTGTGTCTCCTTCCCTCCCACCCTCCCTATCCCACCACGCTAGGTGGTTACAAAGCACCGAGCTGATCTCCCTGTGCTATGTGGCTGCTTCCCACTAGCTATCTATTTTACATTTGGTAGTGTATATATGTCCATGCCACTCTCTCACTTTGTCACAGTTTACCCTTCCTTCTCCTCATATCCTCAAGTTCATTCTCTAGTAGGCTTGTGTCTTTATTCCTGTCTTGCCCCTAGGTACTTCATGACATTTATTTTTTTCTTAGGTTCCATATGTATGTGTTAGCTTACGGTATTTGTCTTTCTCTTTCTGACTTACTTCACTCTGTATGACAGACTCTAGGTCCATCCACCTCACTACAAATAACTCAATTTCGTTTCTTTTTATGGCTGAGTAATATTCCATTGTATATATGTTCCTCATCTTCTTTATCCATTCATCTGATGATGGACACTTAGGTTGCTTCCATCTCCTGGCTATTGTAAATAGAGCTTCAATGAACATTTTGGTACATGACTCTTTTTGAATTATGGTTTTCTTAGGGTATATGCCCAGTAGTGGGATTACTGTGTCATATGGTAGTTCTATTTGTAGGTTTTTAAGGAACCTTCATACTGTTCTCCATAGTGGCTGTACCGATTCACATTCCCACCAGCAGTGCAAGTGTGTTCCCTTTTCTCCACGTCCTCTCCAGCATTTATTTTTCTAGATTTTTTGATGATGGCCATTCTGACTAGTGTGAGACAATATCTCATTTTAGTTTTGATTTACATTTCCCTGATGATTAATGATGTTGAGCATTCTTTCATGTGTTTGTTGGCAATCCATATATCTTCTTTGGAGAAATGTCTATTTAGGTCTTCTGCCCATTTTTGGATTGGGTTATTTGTTTTTTTATTGAGTTGCATGAGCTGCTTGTAAATTATGGAGATTAATCCATTGTCAGTTGCTTCATTTGAAAATATTTTCTCACATTCTGAGAGTTGTCTTTTGGTGTTGTTTATGGTTTCCTTTGCTGTGCAAAAGCTTTGACGTTTCATTAGGTCCCATTTGTTTATTTTTGTTTTTATTTCCATTTCTCTAGGAGGTGGGTCAAAAAGGATCTGGCTGTGATTTATGTCAAAGAGTGTCTGCCTATGTTTTCCTCTAAGAATTTGATAGTTTCTGGACTTACATTTAAGTCTTTAATCCATTTTGAGCTTATTTTTGTGTACGGTGTTAGGGAGTGTTCTAATCTCATACATTTACATGTAGCTGTCCAGTTTTCCGAGCACCATTTATTGAAGAGGCTGTCCTTTCTCCACTGTACATTCCTGCCTCCTTTATCAAAGATAAGGAGCATGGTTCATCTCTTGGCTTTCTATCATTTTCCATTGATCTATATTTCTGTTTTTGTGCCAGTACCATACTGTCTTGATAAATGTAGCTTTGTAGTATAGTCTGAAGTCAGGGAGCCTGATTCCTCCAGCTCCATTTTTTTGTTCTCACGGGGTATTTGGGGTCTTTTGTGTTTCCATACAAACTGTGAAATTTTTTGCTCTAGTTCTGTGAAAAATGCCAGTGATAGTTTGATAGGGATTGCAGTGAATCTGTAGATTGCTTTGGGTAGTAGAGTCATTTTCACAATGTTGATTCTTGCAATCCAAGAACATGGTATGTTTCTCCATCTATTTGTATCATCTTTAATTTCTTTCATCAGTGTCTTATAGTTTTGTGCATACAGGTCTTTTGTCTCCCTAGGTAGGTTTATACCTAGGTATTTTATTCTTTATGTTGCAGTGATAAATTGGAGTGTTTCCTTAATTTCTCTTTCAGATTTTTCATCGTTAGTGTATAGGAGTGTATGAGAATTCTGTGCATTAATTTTGTTACCTGCAACTTTACCAAATTCATTGATTAGGTCTAGTTTTCTGGTGACATCCTTAGGATTCTCTATGTATAAAATCGTGTCATCTTCAAACAGTAACAGTTTTACTTCTTTTCCCATTTGTATTCCTTTTATTTCTTTTTCTTCTCTGATTGCCATGGCTAAGACTTCCAAAACTAAATTGAATAATAGTGGTGAGAGTGGACAACCTCGTCTTATTCCTGATCTTAGAGGAAATGTTTTCAGTGTTTCACCATTGAGAATGATGTTTGCTGTGGGTTTGTCGTATATTGCTTTTATTATGTTGAGGTAGCTTCCCTCTATGCCCACTTTTGGGAGAATTTTTATCATAAATGGATGTTGAATTTTGTCAAAAGCCTTTTCTGTATCTATTGAGATGACGATATGGTTTGTATTCTTCAATATGTTAATATGGTGTATCACTTTGTTTGATTTACATATATTGAAGAATCCTTGCATCCCTGGGATAAATCCCACTTGATGATGGTGTATAATTCTTTTAATGTGTTGTTGGATTCTGTTTGCTAGTATTTTGTAGAGGATTTTTGCATCTATATTCATCAATGATATTGGTCTGTAATTTTTTTTTTTGTAGTATCTTTGTCTGGTTTTGATGTCAGGGTGATGGTGGCCTCATACAATGTGATTGGGGGTGTTCCTTCCTTGGCAATATTTTGGAATAGTTTGAGAAGGATAGGTGTCAGCTCTTCTCTATATGTTTGATAGAATTCACCTGTGAAGCCATCTGGTCCTGGACTTTTGTTTGTTGGAGGATTTTAAATCACAGTTTCTATTTCATTACTTGTGATTACTCTGTTCACATTTTCTGTTTCTTCCTGGTTCAGCCTTGGAAGGTTATACCTTTCTAAGAATTTGTCCATTTCGTCCAGGTTGTCCACTTTATTGGTATAGAGTTGGCTTGTAGTAGTCTCTCAATATGCTTTGTATTTCTGTGGTGTCTGTTTTAACTTCTCATTTTTCATTTCTAATTTTATTGATTTGAGTTCTCTCCCTCTTTTTCTTGATGAGTCTGGTTAATGGTTTATCAATTTTGTTTACCTTCTCAAAGAACCAGCTTTTAGTTGTATTGATCTTTTCTATTGTTTTCTTTCTTTCTATTTCATTCATTTCTGCTCTGATCTTTTGGATTTCTTTCCTTCAGCTAACTTTGGGTTTTGTTTCTTCTTCTTTCTCTAGTTCCTTTAGGTGTAACGTTAGATTGTTTATTTGAGATTCTTCTTGTTTCTTGAAGTAGGCTTGTATAGCTATAAACCTCCCTCTTAGAACTGCTTTTGCTGCATCCCATAGATTTTGGATCATCATGTTTTCATTTTCATTTGTCTCTTGTTACTTTTTGAATTCCTCTTTGATTTTTTCAGTGATCTCTTGGTTATTTAGTAACGTATGGTTTAGTCTCCATGTGTTTCTGTTTTTTTTTTTACCTTTTTTTCCTGTAATTCATTTCTAATCTCATAGTGTTGTTGTCAGAAAAGAGGCTTGATGTGATTTTACTTTTCTTAAATTTACTGAGGCTTGATTTGTGACCCAAGATGTGATCTATCCTGGAGTATATTCTGTGCGTACCTGAGAAGAAAGTGTAATCTGCTGTTTTGGATGGAATGTTGTATAAATATCAGTTAAATCTATCTGGTCTATTATTTCATTTAAAGCTTCTGTTTCCTTATTTATTTTCGTTTTGGATGATCTTTCCATTAGTGTAAGTGAAGTGTTATAGTCCCCCACTATTGTTGTGTTACTGTCGTTTTCCTCTTTTATAGCTGTTAGCCATTGTCTTATGTATTGAGGTGCTCCTATGTTGGGTACATAAATATTTATAATTTTTATATTTTCTTCTTGGATTGGTCCCTTGATCATTATGTATTGTCCTTTGTTGTGTCTTGTAACATTCTTTATTTTAAAGTCTATTTTATCTGATATGTGTATTGCTACTCCAGCTTTCTATTGATTTTCATTTGCATGGAATAACTTTTTCCATCCCCTCACTTTCAGTCTGTATGTTTACCTAGGTCTGACGTGGGTGTCTTGTAGACAGCATATATATGGGTCTTGTTTTTGTATCCATTCAGAAAACCTGTGTCTTTTGCTTGGAAAATTTAATACATTCACATTTAAGGTTATTTCTTTCTGTATGTTCCTATGATTATTTTCTTAATTGTTTTTGGTTTGTTTTTGTAGGTCCTTTTCTTCTCTTGTGTTTTCCCAATTAGAGAAGTGCCTTTAGCATTTGTTGTAGAGCTGGTTTGGTGGTGCTAAATTCTCTTAGCTTTTCTTTGCCTGCAAAGCTTTTGATTACTCCATTGAATCTGAATGAGATCCTTGCTGGGTAGAGTAATCTTGGTTGTAAGTTCCTCCCTTTCATCACTTTAAAAATGTCATGCCACTCCCTTCTGCCTTGTAGCGTTTCTTCTGAGAAATCAGCTATTAACCTTAAGGGAATTCCCTTGTATGTTATTTGTCATTTTTCCCTTGCTGCTTTCAATAATTTTTCTTCTTCTTTAATTTTTGTCAATTTGATTACTATGTGTCTCAGCATGTTTCTCCTAGGTTTTATCCTGTATGGGATTCTCTGCACTTCCTGGGCTTCAGTGATATTTCCTTTCCCATGTTAAGGAATTTTTTGACACTAATCTCTTCAAATATTTTCACAAGTCCTTTCTCTCTCTCTTGTCCTTCTGGGACACATATAATGTGAATGTTGTTGCATTCAATGTTGTCCCAGAGGTCTCTTAGGCTGTCTTCATTTCTTTTCATTCTTTTTTACTTTATTCTGTTCTGCAGCAGTGAATTCCACATTTCTGTCTTCCAGATCATTTTTCCATTCTTCTGCCTCAGTTATTCTGCTATTGATTCCTTCTAGAGTAGTTTTCATTTCAGTTATTGTATTGTTCATCTCTGTTTGTTTGTTCTTTAATTCTTCTAGATCTTGGTTAAACATTTCTTGCATCTTCTAAATCTTTGCCTCCATCCTTTTCCCGAGCTCCTGGATCATCTTCACTATCATTATTCTGAATTCTTTTTCTGGAAGGTTGCCTATCTCCACTTCATTTAGTTGTTTTTCTGGGGTTTTATCTTGTTCCTTCAACTGGTACATAGCCCTCTGCCTTTTCATCTTATCTATCTTTCTGTGAATGTGGTTTTTGTTCCACAGGCTGCAGGACTGTAGTTTTTCTTGCTTCTGCTGTCTTCCCTCTGGGGGATGAGGCTATCAAAGAGGCATGAGCAAGTTTCCTGATGGGAGGGACTGGTGGTGGGTACAGCTGGGTGTTGCTCTGGTTAGAAGGGCTCAGTAAAACTTTAATCTGCTTGTCTGCTTATGGTTGGGGCTGGGTTCCCTCCTTGTTTGTTGTTGACCTGAAACAACCAAACACTGGAGCTTATCCGGGCTTTTTGGTGGGGATAATGGTGGCCTGTGGGAGGGCTCACACCAAGGAGTACTTCCCAGAACTTCTGCTGCCAGTGTCCTTGTCCTCATGGTGAGACACAGCCAGCCCCCGCCTCTGCAGAAGACCCTCCAACACTAGGAGGTGAGACTGGTTCAGTCTCCTATGAGGTCACTCCTCCTTCTTCTGGGTCCCAATGAGCACACTACTTTGTGCATGCCCTCCAAGAGTGGAGTCTCTTTTTCCCCCAGTCCTGTCAGAGTCCTGCAATCAAATCCCACTAGTTTTCAAAGACTGATTCACTAGGAATTCCTTCCCCTGTTGCTGGATCCCCATGTTGGGAAGCCTGACGTGGGGCTCAGGACCTTCACTCAACTTCTGTGGTATAAGTGTTCTCCAGTTTGTGAGTCACCCACTCAGCAGTTATGGGATTTGATTTCATTGTGATTTTGCACCTACTACCCTCTCATTGTGGCTTCTCCTTTGTCTTTGGATGTTGGGTATCTTTCTTGGTGAGTTGCAGTGTCTTCCTGTTGATGATTGTTCAGCAGTTAGTTGTGATTCTGGTGTTCTCTCAAGAGTGAGTGAGAGCACGTCTTTTTAGTCTGCCATCTTGTTTCTCCCCACTCATTATCTTTAGCTGTGTTTCTCAATCTTGAGTAATATAGAAATTCCATATATAGGGAAATATTTTTCAAGGACCTTGTTATTAAATATATTTCTTAAAAATGTAAGGACATAAAACTGTTATAAACTCTTCATACTTAAAGTCTTTCATGCGATTCAAACAAAAACAAATTTATAAATTAACAAAAACAAGACTAAAAGGCTTATAAAAGTCAAAATAATATCAGGAATTTTAAACAATGAGTGGTATTGCAAAACAAAAACAAAAACAAAAACCCAAACCCAGGAATAAACCTACCTATGGAGGTAAAAGACCTGTACTCAGAAAACTATAGGACACTCAGGAAAGAAATAAAAGATGACAGAAACAGATGGAGAGATATACCATGTTTGTGGATTGGAAGAGACAATCTTGTGAAAATGACTATACTACCCAAAGCAATCTACAGATTCAACACAATCCCTATCAAATTACCAATGGCATTTTTTCCAGAACTAGCACCAAAAATATTAAAATTTGTATGGAGACACGAAAGACCCTGAATAGTCAAAGCAATCTTGAGGGAAATAAACGGAGCTGAAGGAATCAGACTCTCTCACTTCAGCCTGTACTACAAAGCTACAGTAATCAAAAGAGTAAGGTACTGGCACAAAACAGAAATATAGATCAATAAAACAGGAAAGAAAGCCCAGAGATAAACCCATGCACCTATGGTCAACAAATCTATGACAAAGGAGACAAGGATATACAATGGAGAAAAGACAGTCTCTTCAATAAGTGTCACTGTGAAAAGTGAACAGCTACATGTAAAAGAATGACATTATAATACTCCATAACACCATACACACAAAAAACTCACAGTTTATTAAAGACCTAAATGTAAGAACGGAGACTCTAAAACTCTTAGAGGAAAACATAGGCATAACACACTTTGACATAAATCACAGCAAGATCTTTTTTGACCCAGCTCTGAGAGTAAAGGAAATAAAAACTAAAATAAACAAATGGGACCTAATGAAACTTAAAAGCTTTGTAACAGCAAAGGAAACTTTAAACAAGACGAAAAGACAATGCTCAGAATGGGAGAAAATATTTGAAAATGAATCAATGAACAAAGGATTAATCTCCAAAATATAGAAAGAGCTCATGCAGCTCAATATTAAAAAAATAACCCAATCAAAAAATGGACAGAAGACCTAAACAGATATTTATCCAAAGAAGACATACAGTTGGCCAAGAGGCACATGAAAAGTTGCTCAACATCAGTAATCATTAGAGAAATGCAAATCTAAACAACAATGAGGTATCAAATCACACCAGTAAGAATGGACATCATCAGAAAATCTACAAACCACAAATGCTGGAGAGGGTGTGGAGAAAAAGGAACAATCTTGCACTGTTGGTGGGAATGTAAATTGAAACAGCCACTATGGAGAACAGTATGGAGTTTCCTTAAAAAACTAATAATAGAATTACCATATGACCCAGCAATACCACTACTGGGTATATACCCAAAGAAAACCATAGTTCAAAAAGACACATGCACCCCAATGTTCATTGCAGCACTATTTGCAATAGCCAGGTCATGGAAACAACCTAAATGCCCATTGAAAGATGAATGGATAAAGAAGATGCCATACATGTATACAATGGAATATTACTAAGCCATAAAGGGAACAAAATTGGGTCATATGCAGAGACGTGGGTGGACCTAGAGACTGTCATACAGAGTGAAGTAAGTCAGAAAGAGAAAAACAAATATGGTATATTAATGCAGATTTGTGGAATCTAGAAAAATGATACACATGAAACAGTTAGCAAGGCAGAAATAGAGACACAAATGTAGAGAAAAAACACATGGACACCAAAGAGCGAAAGTGGGAAGAGGGTGGTGGTCGTTGTAGTGGGATGAATTAGGAGACTGAGATTGACATATATACACTGATATATATATAATAGATAAGTAGGGAGGGCAGACAGCAGAAGCAAGAAGAACTGCAATCCTGCAGCCTGTGGAACAAAATCCACATTCACAGAAAGATAGAAAAGATGAAAAGACAGAGGGCTATGTACCAGATGAAGGAACAAGTTATAACCTCAGAAAAAACAACTAAATGAAGTGGAGATAGGCAACCTTCCAGAAAAAGAATTCAGAATAATGATAGTGAAGATGATCCAGGACCTCGGAAAAGAATGGAGGCAAAGATCGAGAGGATGCAAGAAATGTTTAACAAAGATCTAGAAGAATTAAAGAACAAACAGAGATGAACAATACAATAACTGAAATGAAAACTACTCTAGAAGGAATCAATAGGAGAATAACTGAGGCAGAAGAACGGATAAGTGACCTGGAAGACAGAAATGTGGAATTCACTGCTGCAGAACAGAATAAAGAAAAAAGAATGAAAAGAAATGAAGACAACTTAAGAGACCGATGTGACAATGTTAAACACAGCAACATTTGCATTATAGGGGTCCCAGAAGGAGAAGAGAGAGAGAGAAAGGACCGGAGAAAATGCTTGAAGAGATTATATTCGAAAACTTCCCTAATATGGGAAAAGAAATGGCCACTGAAGCCCAGGAAGCACACAGAATCCCATAGAGGTTAAATCCAAGGAGAAATACACCAAGACATATAGTAATCAAATTGACAAAAAAATAAAGATAAAGAAAAATTATTGAAAGGAGCAAGGGGAATACAGCAAATAACATACAAGGGAACTCCCATAAGGTTAACAGCTGATTTCTCAGCAGAAACTCTACAAGCCAGAAGGGAGTGGCATGATATACTTAAAGTGATGAAAGGGAAGAACCTACAACCAAGATTACTCTACCCAGCAAGGATCTCATTCAGATTCGATGGAGAAATCAAAAGCTTTGCAGACAAGGAAAAGCTAAGAGAATTTAGCACCACCAAACCAGCTCTACAACAAATGCTAAAGGAACTTCTCTAAATGGGAAACACAAGAGAAGAAAAGGACTTACAAAAACAAACTCAAAACAATTAGGAAAATGGTCATAAGAACATACATATCAATAATTACCTCAACAGTATGGGTTAAATGCTCCAAGCAAAAGACACAGGTTTGCTGAATGGATACAAAAACAAGAACCATATATATGCTGCCTACAAGAGACCCACTTCAGACATAACAACACATAAAGACTGAAAGTGAAGGGATGGAAAAAGATATTCCATGCAAATGGAAATCAAAAGAAAGCTGGAATAACAATACTTATATCAGATAAAATAGACTTTAAAATAAAGAATGTTAAAAGACATAAGGAAGGACAGTACATAATGATTAATGGATCAATCCAGGAAGAAGCTATAACAATTATAAATATATATGCACTCAACATGGGGCACCTCAATACATAAGACAATAGCTAACAGCTATAAAAGAGAAAATCAACAGTAACACAATAATAATGGGGGACATTAACACCTCACTTACACCAATGGACAGATCATCCAAAATGAAAATAAATAAGGAAACAGAAGCTTTAAATAACACAATATACCAGAGAGATTTAAATGATACTTACAGGACATACCAAAAACAACAGATTACACTTTCTTCTTAAGTGCACATGGAACATTCTCCAGGATAGATCACATCCTGGGTCACAATTCAAGCTTCAATGAATTTAAGAAAATTGAAATCATATCAAGTATGTTTTCTGACTACAACGCTATGAGATTAGAAATGAATTACAGGGGGAAAAAAACGTTAAAAAAAAACACATGGAGGCTAAACAATGTTACTAAATAACCAAGAGATCACTGAAGAAATCAAGAGGAAGTCAAAAAACACCTAGAGACAAATGACAATGACAATACAGTTATCCAAAACCTATGGGATGCAGCACAAGCAGTTCTAGGAGGGAAGTTTATAGCTATACATGTCTATATCAAGAAACAAGAAAAATTTCAAATAAAAAATCTAACGTTACACCTAAAGGAACTAGAGAAAGAAGAACAAACAAAACGCAAAGTTAGCAGAAGGAAAGAAATCATAAAGATCAGAGCAGAAATAAATGAAATAGAAACACAGAAAACAATAGCAAAGATCAATAAAACTAAAAGCTGGTTCTTTGAGAAGGTAAACAAAATTGATAAACCATTAGCCAGGCTCATTAAGAAAAAGTGGGAGAGGACTCAAATCAATAAAATTAGAAATGAAAAAGGAGAAGTTACAAGAGTCACTGCAGAAATAAAAAGCACCCTAAGAGACCAGTACAAGCAACTCTATGCCAATAAAATAGACAACCTGGAAGAATGGAGAAATTCCTAGAAATGTATAACCTTCCAAGACTGATCCAGGAATAAAGAGTAAATATGAACAGCTCAATCACAAGTAATGAAATTGAAACTGTGATTACAAATTTTTCACCAAACAAAATCCAGGACCAGATGGCTTCACTGGTGAATTCTACCAAACATTTAGAGAAGAACTAACACCCATCCTTCTCAAACTCTTGCAAAAAATTGCAGAGGAAGGAACACTCCCAAACACATTCTATGAGGCCACCATGACCCTGATACCAAAACGAGAAAACGATACTACAAAAAAAGAAAATTACAGACCAATATCACTGATGAATATAGATGCAAAAATCCTCAACAAGATACTAGCAAACAGAATCCAACAACACTAAAAGGATCATACACCGTGATCAAGTGGGATTTATCCTAGGGATGCAAGGATTCTTCAATATATGCCAATCAGTCAATGTGATACACCATATTAACAAACTGAAGAAGAGAAGCCATATGATCATCTCAATAGATGCAGAAAAAGCTTCCGACAAAATCCAACACCCATTTATGATAAATATTCTCCAAAAAGTGGGCATAGAGGGAACCTACTTCAACATAATAAAGGTCATATACAGCTAACACACAGCAAACATCATTTCCATGGTGAAACACTGAAAGCATTTCCTCTAAGATCAGGAACAAGATGAGGATGTCCACTCTCACCATTATTATTCAACTTAGTTTTGGAAGTCTTAGCCATGGCAATCAGAGAAGAAAAAGAAATAAAAGTAACCCAAATTGTAAAGGAAGAATTAAAATTGTCACTGCTTGCAGATGACATGAAACTATACATAGAGAATCCTAAAGATGCCACCAGGAAAATACTAGACCTAATCAATGAATTTGGTAATGTTGCAGGATACAAAATTAATGCACAGAAATCTCTTGTATTTCTATACACTAATGATGAAAAATCTGAAGAGAAATTAAGGAAACACTCCCATTTACCATTGCAACAAAAATAGTAAAATACGTAGAAATAAACCTTCCTAGGGAAACAAAAGACCTGTATGCACAAAACTATAAGACACTGTTGAAATAAATTAAAGATGATACCAACAAATGGAGAGGTATACCATTTTCTTGGACTGGAAGAATCAATATTGTGAAAATCACTATGCTACCCAAAGCAATCTACAGATTCAGTGCAATCCCTATCAAATTACCAATGGCATGTTTTACAGAACTAGAATAGAAAATCTTAAAATTTGTATGGAGACCTAAAAGACCCCGAATAGCCAAAGCAGTCTTGAGGGAAAAACACGGACCTGGAGGTATCAAACTCCCTGACTTCTGACTATACTACAAAGCTACAATAATCAAGACAATATGGTACTGGCACAAAAACCGAAACATAGATCAACGGAACAAGATAGAAAGCCCAGAGGTAAACCCACGCACCTATGGTCAACTAATCTATGACAAAGGAGGCAAGGGTATACAATGGAGAAAAGACAGTCTCTTCAATAAGTGGTGCTGGAAAAACTGGACAGCTACAGGTAAAGAATGAGATTAGAACACTCTGTAACACCATACACAAAAATAAACTCAAAATGGATTCAAGACCTAAATGTAAGACAAGACACTCTAAAACTCTTAGAGGAAAACACAGGAAGAACACTCTTTGACATAAATCACAGCAAGATCTTTTTTGATCCACCTCCTAGAATAATGGAAATAAAATAAACAAATGGGAACTAATGAAACTTCAAAGCTTCTGCACAGCAAAGGAAACCATAAACAAGATGAAAAGACCCCTCAGAATGGGAGAAAATATTTACAATCGAATCAAAAGACAAAGATTAATCTCCAAAATATATAAACAGCTCATGCAGCTCAATATTAAAAAAAACAACAGCCCAATCCAAAAATGGGCAGAAAACCTAAATAGACATTTCTCCAAAGAAGACACACAGATGGCCAAGAAGCACATGAAAATGTGCTCAACATCACTAATTATTAGAGAAATGCAAATCAAAACTACAATGAGGTATCACCTCACACCAGTTAGAATGGGCATCATCAGAAAATCTACAAACAACAAATGCTGGAGAGAGTGTGGAGAAAAGGGAACAATCTTGCACTCTTGGTGGGAATGTAAATTGATACAGCCACTATGGAGAATAGTATGGAGTTTCTTTAAAAAACTAAAAATAGAATTACTATATGATCCCACAATCCCACTACTGGGCACATACCCAGAGAAAACCATAGTTCAAAAAGACACATGCACCCCAATGTTCATTTCAGCACTATTTACAATAGTCAGGTCATGGAAGCAACCTAAATGCCCATCGACAGACAAATGGATAAAGAAGATGTGGTACATATATACAATGGAATATTACTAAGCCATAAAAAAGAACAAATTTGGGACTTTTGTTGAGACGTGGATGGATCTAGAGACTGTCAAACAGAGTGAAGTAAGTCAGAAAGAGAAAAACAAATATTGTATATGTGTGGAACCTAGAAAAATGGAACAGATGAACTGGTTTGCAGGGGAGAAATTGAGACACAGATGTAGAGAACAAACGTATGGACACCAAGACGGGGAAAGTAGTGGGGTCGTGATGGTGGTGGTGTGATGAATTGGGCGATTCGGATTGACATGTATACACTGATGTGTATAAAATTGATGACTAAGAAGAACCTGCTGTATAAAAAAAAAATAAAATAAAATTCAAAACATATATAGAAAGAGGTTAGCACTTCCCAATTTATTTTATAAAATCAGCAGAGTAATGTCAAAAATCTGACAAAGACATTTAACATTTAAATATCAATCAGTGTAATTCATGATATTAACAGAATAAAGAAGAAAAATCAAGTGATCATTTCAATAATTGTAGAAAATCATTTGGCAAAATTAAAAAAAATAATAGATAAGTAATAACAACCTGCTGTATAAAAAATAAAATTCAAAAAAAAACAGTGAGTGGTAGTTGGTAAAATTAAATTGTTAGTTAATTTTTTAAATTTAATTTTACATTTTTTATTTATTTTATTTTTGTCTGCATTGGGTCCTCATTTCTGTGTGCAGGCTTTTCTCTGTTTGCAGTGAGCAGGGACTACTCTTCTTTGTGGTGTGTGGGCTTTTATTGCGGTGGCTTCTCTTGCTGTGGAGCAAAGGCTCTAGGCATGTAGGCTTCAGTAGTTGTGGCTCATGGGCTCTAGAGTGCAGGGTCAGTAGTTGTGACACACGAGATTAGTTGCTCCACGGCATGTGGGATCTTCCCAGAACAGGACTCAAAGCCATGTCTCCTGCATTGGCAGTTGGATTCTTTTTTTTTTTTTTTTTAGATGTTGGGGGTAGGTGTTTATTAATTAATTAATTAATTTTTGTTGTGTTGGGTCTTCGTTTCTGTGCAAGGGCTTTCTCTAGTTGTGGCAAGCGGGGGCCACTCTTCATCACGGTGTGTGGGCCTCTCACTATTGCGGCCTCTCTTGTTGCGGAGCACAGGCTCCAGACACGCAGGCTCAGTAGTTGTGGTTTACAGGCCTAGTTGCTCTGCGGCACTTGAGATCCTCCCAGACCAGGGCTCGAACCCGTGTCCCCTGCATTAGCAGGCAGATTCTCAACCACTATGCCACCAGGGAAGCCCCTGGCAGGTGGATTCTTAACCACTGGGCCATCAGGGAAGGCTTAAATTCCTAGTTTAAATTTAATAGTAGAAGGATGTACTTTCTGGCTCTCTGTCTATCTATCTATCCATTCATTCATTTATTTATTCACTCATTCATTCTTTTTATTTGAAACCCAATAAACCATCCTCAGAGTGACCACCATGATTGGTGTCATTAATATACTTTTTAGTAAGGCTTTAGTTACTGATACATCATTTTGTGGGGCCAATGAATTGAATATGATATAGCAAAAAAAAAAAGAAAGCAAATTAAAGTAAAATAATTTTAATCACCATTTAGAGAACATTTTCCCCTTTAACCATAAGTTATTTTGTGTAAGACAGGATCTGCCCAAGCAGCTGCTCTAAGTGATTATGCTACCCAGTGCTATGGAGTAGGTACCTTTGTGTTTAGAAATCTCTACTACCACAAGCCACATGGTAACTCCATTCTTTCAGGACTTTCTTTAACTGAATCACAGTGGAACCTTTGTTCATACCTTATAACATGATTTAGTCTTTACTTGGTGCCAACTCATCAATTGCATTGTAAGTCTGCCAATGTTTTTTCCTCATTAGACTGTAACAATTAAATATATTACTATGATACATATGTTATTTTCCTGTTAAAGTATCTATTAATTAAAAGTTTTGTTAAAATGCTTTTGAATTTAAAATGCCTTTACTGTAAAAGAATTATTTTACAAAGTAAGGAAAAAATATTGTAAATGTACAATGGTATAGGTGGAAAAATTAGATTAGTTTGCCAGTCTCTGTTTCTCCGAGTATATTTTAAGCATTTTGAGATTAGTGATAGAGATTTATCCAATTTTGATCATTTAAGTACTCAACAAATGTTTATTGAATGCTAACTATTCATCACATATTACAGAAATATCACTCTCATACAATGTTGGGATTGATTGGAGGTCAGTCAGCAAGACTGAAAATTTGGAGAACTGTCAAGATCATAAATCTGATTAGGAAATGATGAATGTCTGAACTAAGATAAGTATATGAGGATGGAGTGGAGGATGGAAAGGTTTAGAGATAGAATTAAGTAGAATGTTGCATAAATTTGAGATCTGAGATTTATTCTAGACTCCCTAATTCTCTCTCAGCTTTTGCATAACATAATTCACTGGAGTAGATGTCACTTAGTGAGAGTGAAACTATGGGAAGTTCTTTTTAAGTGGGGAGAGGGAAGAAGAATTCATTTTGGATCCCTTAATGTGCCCATGGGACATCAGGATGGAGATTCTGCTCTGGTCCCTATCACCCATGTATGAATCCATGCAAGGGGAGAGGAGATACCTGGCTTGATTTTCTTAGTTCTTATAATAAATTGAAGATCCTAAAGATACCACATATAGAGTTTTCTTAACAAATTTTAGCTTTTTGAAAGTGTAAGTTTCCCTTATTTTTTGTTGTTGTTGTTGTTGTTGCAGTATGCGGGCTTCTCACCGTCGTGGTCCCTCCCCCTGCGGAGCACAGGCTCCGGACGCGCAGGCCCAGCGGCCATGGCTCACGGGCCCAGCCGCTCCGTGGCACGCGGGATTCTCCCGGACCGGGGCACGAACCTGCGTCCCCTGCATCGGCAGGCGGACTCTCAACCACTGCGCCACCAGGGAAGCCCCAACTTATGTATCTTTTATTTTCCCTTCACACTTTCAACTTTTGAACACACTTTTTGAAAAGGGGACAACTTGTGTAAAGTTAGAATTTGTTATTGTGGATTTGCTGACCAAAACCAGAGGAAAAGTGTTTACCAGAGGAGAAAATATACATTAGGAAGAGAATAGTATTAAGAATGGAACACGTGGAATTCCATTTTATTCTTAAAACTTTAAAAAATAAAAGTTATTTTATATTTTCAGCAAAGAAAATTTGAAAACTACCAGAAAAGGTAGAAAAAATTACCTATATAACTACCGCCTCAAACAACCTTTATTAATATAGCTTTGTATAGATACTTCTAGCTTTTCTTCCTCAAATTTATTTATTTTTGAATCTATTTTTTTAAAGATTTATTATTTATTTATTTAATTTATTTTTGGCTGTGTCGGGTCTCAGTTGTGGCACATGGGGTCATCGTTGAGGCATGTGGGATCTTTTGTTGCGGCGTGCGGGCTCTTTGTTGTAGTGGGTGGGCTTCCCTCTAGTTGTGGCATACGGTTTTTCTCTTCTCTAGTTGTGCCATGCAGGCTCCAGAGAGCGTGGGCTCACGTGAACCCTCTCATTGAGGCACATGAGCTCAGTAGTTGTGGTGTGTGGGCTTAGTTGCCCCACGGCTGTGGGATCTTAGTTCCCTAACCAGGGATCGAACCTGCATCCCCTGCATTGTACGGCAGATTCTTTACCACTGGGCCACCAGGGAAGTCCCTTTGCCTCAAATTTAAAGATTTTTTTTTTATTTACCTCTATTTAGAATGGGGGCAATAACATGTAAGGGACAGATGGAGGAAAAGGAGTCTCTGAAAATGGTTGGAAGGATGTGAGAGCAGAAGCAGATAAAGAACTGGTAGAGAACATCACTGGAGAAGCTAAGGAAAAAATGTCGACTCATCAATACTGCCAACATAACTGCTATTGAAAACTGTTTTATTTGATAATTAGGAAGTCTTCAGTGATTTAGGTAGAGCAGTTTTATGGGAAAGAGGTGATTTTATTTTTTATTTATTTTATATTTTTTAACATCTTTATTGGAGTATAATTGCTTTAAAATGGTATGTTAGTTTCTGCTTTATAACAAAGTGATTCAGTTGTACATATACATATGTCCCCATATCTCTTCCCTCTTGCATCTCCCTCCCTCCCACCCTCCCTATCCCAACCCTTCAGGTGGTCACAAAGCACTGAGCTCATCTCGCTGTGCTATGCGGCTGCTTCCCACTAGCTATCTATTTTACATTTGGTAGTGTATATATGTCCATGTCACTCTCTCACTTTGTCACAGCTTACCCTTACCCCTCCCTGTTTCCTGAAGTCCATTCTCTAGTAGGTCTGTGTCTTTATTACCGTCTTGCCCCTAGGTTCTTCATGACTTTTTTTTTTCTTTTTTTTAGATTCCATATATATGTGTTAGCATACAGTATTTGTCTTTCTCTTTCTGACTTACTTCACTCTGTATGACAGACTCTAGGTCCATCCACCTCACTACAAATAACTCAATTTCGTTTATTTTTTATGGCTCAGTAATAGTCCATTGTATATATGTGCCACATCTTCTTTATCCATTCATCTGTTGATGGACACTTAGGTTGCTTCCATGTCCTGGTTATTGTAAATAGAAATTCAATGAATATTGTGGTACATGACTCTTTTTGAATTATGATTTTCTCAGGGTATATGCCCAGTAGTGCGATTGCTGGGTCATATGGTATTTCTATTTTTTAAGGAACCTCCATACTGTTCTCCATAGTGGCTGCATCAATTTACATTCCCACCAACAGTGCAAGAGGGTTCCCTTTTCTCCACATCCTCTCCATCATTTATTGTTTGTAGATTTTTTGATGATGGTCATTCTGACTGGTGTGAGGTGATACCTCATTGTACTTTTGATTTGCATTTCTCTAATGATTAGTGATGTTGAGCATTCTTTCATGTGTTTGCTGGCAATCTGTATATCTTCTTTGGAGAAATGTGTATTTAGGTCTTCTGCCCATTTTTGGATTGGGTTGTTTGTTTTTTTGATATTGAGTTGCATGAGCTGCTGTAAATTTTGGATATTAATCTTTGCCCATTGATTCATTTGCAAATATTTTCTCCCATTCTGAGGGTTGTCTTTTCATCTTGTTTATGGTTTCGTTTGCTGTGAACAAGCTTTTAAGTTTCATTAGGTCCCATTTGTTTATTTTTGTTTTTATTTCCATTACTCTAGGAGGTAGATCAAAAAAAAAACTTGCTGGGATTTATATTAGAGAGTGTTATTCCTGTGTTTTCCTCTGAGAGTTTTATGGTGTCTGGTCTTACATTTAGGTCTCTAAACCATTTTGAGTTTATTTTTGTGTGTGGTGTTAGGGAGTGTTCTAATTTCATTCTTTTACATGTAGCTGTCCAGTTTTCACAGCACCACTTATTGAAAAGACTGTCTTTTTTCCATTGTATATCCTTGCCTGCTTTTTCATAGATTAGTTGGCCATAGGTGCATGGGTTTATCTCTGGGCTTTCTATCCTGTTCCATTGATCTATATTTCTGTTTTTTCTGTGCCAGTACCATACTATCTTGATTACTGTAGCTTTGTAGTATAGTCTGAAGTCAGGGACCCTGATTTCTCCAGCTCCATTTTTGTTTCTCAAGAGTGCTTTTGCTATTCAGGGTCTTTTGTGTTTCCATACCAATTGTGAAATTTTTTATTCTAGTTCTGTGAAAAATGCCGTTAGTAATTTGATAGTGATTGCATTTAATTTGTAGATTGCTTTGGGTGGTATAGTCATTTTCACAATGTTGATTCTGAAAGGTTATTTTTTTAAAATTGAAATATAGTTGATTTACAATATTGTGTTAGTTTCAGTTTTACAGCAAAGTGATTCATATATATATATATATATATATATATATATATATATATACATGTATATTCTTTTTCTGACTCTTTTCCATCATAGGTTTTACAAGATATTGAATATAGTTCCCTGTAGTGTACAATAAGTCCTTATTGTTTATTTTATATACGGTAGTGTGTATCTGTTAATCCCATACTCTTAATTTATCCCTCTCCTATCTTTTCCCCTTTGGTAACCATAAGTTTGTTTTCTATATCTGTGAGTCTGTTGTGTTAATAAGTTCATTTGTATTATTTTTAAAGATTCTACAAATGTGATATCATTGACAGCTTATTAATTGTGGATGACTAGAGAACAAAATGAAAGCCAAAAGATGATTTTGGTGTTTCATAATTTTCCCTAAATAACATATTTTGAGGCATATATTTTTCTGTTTGTTTTGTTACATATTTTGGAAATATTTTATCCATTTGAAAGAAGATTGGACACATGTTTTCTCAAATCCAGATATGTGAGTCTAAGATACCTGGAATTGGCATCCAGACTGGCTGGAATGGAGAAAAAGTGTAGATTGCCTTTTAATGAAATTATTGTCTTTTTGCTTGTATTCAACAGTCATCATTTTGATACTTATTTTATGTTTAGAAAATAGTGGAAGTTGGAAAACTTTTGAGAGTATGTATACTCATGACTAAGATAGTGCTCTCTGGGCCTATCTGACAAGGAAGATGATGTCAATATGTTTTTGGAATGCATCCTATGTGTCTAGTACTGGGATAGATACAAAAGTAAAATGTTGAGATAGGATTATTTTTTGCCTTCACTGACTTTCAATCATTAAAAAATTATTTATTTATTAAAAAATGAACTTTAAAAAATGTTTATAAGCTGCTTTATTGAGATACAATTCATGTGCCATATGATGGACACATATAAAGTGTACAATTCAATGATTTTGAATATATTCACAGTTGCACAACAAGCACCACAATTGGAATTCATTTTTATTACCCCAAGAGACCCTATACCCCAAGAGATGATTTTCAATCTTTAAAAGTTACTAATGCACTGTCATTTAAGTGTTTTAGGTATTTGTTATTCTATTAAAAACAAAAATTAATATTAGAAATAAGTCCACTAGAAGTTGAGAGAAGAGAGATGAGTGTACATAGGAGTATTTCACACACTTCATTACGATGGCTGACCTTGACTTGGATCCAGATTCCAGAAGGATAAGTGGAAGAATTTAGTTGATGAGGGGAGGTAAGACCTATAAAACACAGAAGCTGCTGCTTTCACTCATGGCTGTCAAAGATGGGCAGCTGGTAGATGTTCTGTCAAATTAAAGTGGGGAAAGTGTTTTTCAACCATCATCCTGAACCCCGATTGTATTTTTTTAAAAAATTGAGATATACTTGACCTACAGCACTGGTAAGTTTAAGGTGTACAACATAATGATTTGACTTACATACATCATGAGGTGATTACCACAATAGGTTTAGTGGACATCCATCATCTCATATAGATACATCATTGAAGAAAGAAAAAAAAATTTCCTTGTGATGAGAACTCTTAGGATTTACTCTGTTAACAACTTTCATATATAACATACAGCTGTGTTAATTATCTTTATTATGTTATACATTACATCCATAGTACTTATTTATCCTATAACTGGAAGTTTGTACCTTTTGACCACCTTCATCCAATTTTCTCTCTCCACACCCCACTCCTGGTAGCCACAAGTCTGATCTCTTTTTGTATGATTTTGTTTGTTTTTGAAGTTTAATTGACCTACTTTAATGATGTTACTTCCTGAACACAGTGATTCAATATTTCTATTTATTTCAAAATTATTACCATAAGAAGTCTGGCTGTCATTTGTCACCATACAAAGTTATTACATAATTATAGACTATTTTTCCCACACAGTACAATTCATACTTGTGTTTCATTTACTTTGCAGCTGAAAACTTGTTCCTCTTAATCTCCCTTACCTAATTTTTTTCCTCCCCTCCACCTCCCTCCCCTGTGGAAACCACATGTTTGTTCTCTGTATCTATGGTTCCGTTTCTGTTTAGATATGTTGGTTCATTTACAAAAATTGTGTTTTAGATTCTAGGCTCATCTATACTGTCACAAATGGCAAGATTTCATTTGTTATATGGCTGAGTAATATTCCATTGTGTGAGTGTGTATGTGGTATATATACCACATCTTCCTTATATATTTATCTATTGATAAGCACTTACGTTGCTTCCATATCTTGGCTATTTTTAATAATGTTGTAGCGAACATAGGAATGCATATATCTTTCCAAATTAGTGTTTTGGTTTTCTGTCAATAAATATCCAGAAGTGAAATTGCTAGATGGTATGGTAGTTCTATTTTTAATTTTTTGGGAATCTCCTTACTGTTTTCTATAGTGGCTGCACAAATTTACATTCCCACCAACAGTGCACAAGGGTCGCCTTTTCTCCACATCCTGCCAACACTTGTTTTTTTATCATCTTTTTGATAACAGTCATTCTGACATGTGTGGTTATATCTCATTGTGGTTTTGATTTGCATTTCCCTGATAATTAGTGATGCTGAGCATATTTTCATGTGCCTGTTGACCATCTGTATACCTTCTTTCAAATAATGTCTATTCAGGTACTCTGCCCATTTTTAAATTGGGTTATTTGGGGTTTGTTTTTTGATGTTCAGTTGTATGTGTTCTTTGTACATTTTGGATATTATCCCCTTGTCAGATACATCATTTACAAACGTCTTCTCCCATTCAGTAGGTGGCTTTTTTGTTTTGTTGATAGTTTCCTTTGCTGTGCAAAAGCTTTTTAGTTTTATGTAATCCCATTTGTTTATTTTTACTTTTGTTTCCATTGTCTGAGGAGGTATGTAAAAAATATTACTAAGACCATGTCAAAGAACTTATTACTTATGTTTTCTTCCAGAAGTTTTATGGTTTTAGGCTTATATTTAAGTCTTCAATCCATGTTGAGTTTATTTTTATATATAGTATGAGAAAGTAGTCCAGTTTGATTTTTTTTTGTATGTAGCTGTCCAGTTTTCCCAAAATCATTTACTGAAGAGGCTATCCTTTATCATTATATATTCTTGCCTCCTCTGTCATAGATTCATTGCCCATATAATTGTGGATTCATTTCTGGGCTCTCTATTCAGTTCCATTGATCTATGTATCTGTTTTTCTGGCAGTACCATACTGTTTAGATGGCCTGCAGATTTTCTGCTGAAAAGTCATCTGATAGCCTCATTGGACTTCCTTGTATGTAACTAGTTGCCTTTCTCTTGCTGATGTCAATATTCTCTTTAATGTATGCCATTTTGATTATATTGTGTCTTTGTTTGGTCTTCTTTGGGTTGATTCTGTTTGCTACTCTCTTTGCTACCTGGACCTGGATGTCTGTTTTCTTTCCCAGGTCAGGGAAGTTTTCAGCTAATTTGTCTTCAAGTATTTTCTCTGCCTCTTTTTCTCTCTCTTCTCTTTCTGGGATCCCTATAATGTGAACAATAGCTTGCTTGATGTTTTCCTAGACTGTCCTCAAACTGTCCTCACTTTTAAAATTCTTTTTTTCTTTTCTCTGTTAAACCTGAGTGATTTCCAATGTTCTGTCTTCCAGTTTGCTGATCTGTTCTTCTGTATCATCTATTCTACTATTCATTACTTCTAGTATATTTTTTAATCTCAATTATTGTATTATTCTAATCTGTTTGGTTCTTTATATTTTCTAATTTTTGTTAAAAGCTTCTAACTTCTCACTCAGTTCATCTACTTTTCTTTAGAGTTCTTTGAACGTATTTATGATCATTACCTTAAAGATTTTATTGGATAGTTTGCTGTTCTCCACTTCGCTCTGTTCTTCTTCTCAGGTTTTATCTTGCAATTTCATGTGGAAAGTATTTCTCTGCCACTTCACTTTGCATAATTCACTGTATTTATTTCTATGTATTTGGTAGGTTGGTTATGTCTCCCAATCTTGGAGGAGTGTCCTTATGTAGGAAATGTCTTATGGAGCCCAGCAACACACTCCCCTCTGGTCATCAGAGTTATATGTTTTAGGAATGCCCTCTTGTGGGCTTCATGGGTACTTCTGTTTTGGAAAGCTGACTACTGTGGGCAAGCTGGTAGATGTGGCTGGCTCCTAGGACCTCCTTTTTGTGGAGGCTGCTGGCTGCTCTTGGTTGGGGCTGGTGGCTAAGGTGGTCCCATAATTGTTGTTGCCCAACTGGTGGGCATGGTCTATTCCCTGATGTTGTTGACTGTGGGGCCCAGGGGGACTTGGCTGATTGTAGGTTTTAGTGTCAAGAAACTGGTGGGATTTTCACCCTGGAATTGACACCAGTGTATATATTAAAATAATAGTATAAAAGAGGTGGAAATTTATTCCATTAAAATTGCCTTTCCCCTCCAGGTTTGTACCATTTTCACAATTGATGCTGATGTGTATTACAAACATTTCTATATACATATTTAAATCTATTTTATATACATAAATATGATCAAGATATCCTCATGAAACTTATTATCTACTTGCTGGTGATCATAATTTTTATTAGCTTCTCCCCTTTGAAAATTCCTGTGAGTAGAAAATGTAATTCAAAAAATTATCAGAAAAATTAAAGTCAGCAAAAAGGTAGAGTTGGTAAATCCAAGGGCCTGCTTCCCCTACAGAAACTTCAAAATATAATGCAAAAACTGTCAGAAGCAACTTTGCAATAACTCTGGAAAATAGTTAGAGTTGTAGAAATAAAGCAAATACTGTATTTTAAAAAGGAGTAACTTATAAGTGATATGAAAGCTTTATGGCATTTTGCTTCTTCTTGCTTCACTCCTCTGCCTGGCCTGAGAGTATACTTAAAGATGGCAGCCGGTGTACACAGTGTGAGCCCCTGGTCTCTGCTTCTGGAGGGAACAAAGCAGAATATATCCTCAAAGAATAGTGTTTGTATGTTTTGACCTATCTGGGGGCTACTCGAAGGACTGATGTAAGTTTCTAGCTTTTGTTTCACCTTACTTGAAATTTTCTCAGGGTGGAAGAGTGGCCACAAAAAGTGCATTCCTTGAAAACATTTTAAGGCAAATGAACAACCTGCTGCTTCCTGGGACAAAAGATTACAGTTAAGGTGAAACAAAATGAAACAAACAAACAAAATCAGCAACAACAACTCAACACTTCAACAGCCTGGAAGGAAAAGCTGGAGAGGGAATTTTTTTTGAGAAATTAGGGCATTGAATAGCACTTGCATATACCAGGGAATCTAGAAAGAAATGTGTGGCTCAGGACAGGTTGCCTACTCATAAAGACTGGAGAACACCCATAGCTTTCACCTCTGGCTGTTCTTTAGGCTCAGTGAAAGTACAAAGTGCAGGTTAATTCAGAACTGTGAACAGCCTGGCTAAGCATCAAAAGAACAAATTTGCAAATGCTGAGAGAGGCTTTTGCCTTTCCTTTTCTTTCTTTTTGTTTTTTTGAATCCAGGCATTCAAAGCAGTCTCTGTCTACAGTAGTTGACTGCAAGCTAAAGGGACAGAGACTTGACTTCAGAAACTACACCCAGGAAAGAATACAAGCTTTACAAAAATAGTTTAGAAAAGTAACAACAACAACAGAAAAGAAACCTCTACAACCTCCAGCAAGCAAGAACAAAATAAAATAATATAATATAAAATAAAAGTTAGTACATGAGGAGTGGAAGAATATGATTTCTCAGTTAACATGTTATAATACTCAAAATGTTCAGTTTTCAACAAAAATTGTGAAGTATACAAAGAAACAAGAATGTATGGCTTATTCACAGAAAATGAACAGAAACTGTTCCTCAGGAAGCACATATATTAGACTTAAAAGACAAAGATTTTAAATCCTATATATAATCAAAGAGCTAAAGGAAACTATGGGCAAACAGATAGAGGAAACTGGTAAAATGATGTCTCAACAAATAAAGGATATCATTAAAGAAATTATAGAAATTATAAAAAGGAAGCCAAAAGAAATTCTGAGCTTAACTGCAATAACAGAAATGAAAAATTCAGTAGTAGATTTTAATAGCATAATTGAGAAGGCAGAAGAAAGGATCAGCAAATTTGAAAATAGATCAATTGTAGCTATCCAGGTTGAAGAGAACAAAGAAAAAAAGAGACCTGTTGGAAACATCAGGAATACCAAAAATGCATCATGGGAGTCCCAAAAGGAGAGGGGACATAGAGAAAGAGGTGGAAAGGCTATTTGAAGTAACAATGGTCAAAACTTCCTAAATTTGATAAAATACATGATTCTACACTTACAAGAAGCTGAACAAACTCCAAGGAGGATAAACACAGAGAGAACTGTACTAAGACACATTATAAGCAAACTGTTGAAAGTCAAAAACAAGGAATCTTGAAATTCTGCTTTCAGCAATTTTGAAGTTGCTGCTTGAATCTTGAAAGCAGCAGCTCACCATGTACAGTGATCCTCAGTAAGAATAACAGTTTATTTCTCAGCAGAAGCCATGGAATCCAGAAGGTTGTGGAATGACATATTTAAAGTGCAGAAGGAAAAAAAAATATGTCAACCAAGAATTGTGTACCAAGCAAAGCTATTCTTCAAAATATAAGGAGACACTAAGACATTCCTAGTTAAATGAAATCTGAGGTAGTTCATCACTAGTAGAGTTGCCCTACAGGGAATCCTTCAGGTGGAAATGAAGGAACACTAGACAGTAACTTGAAGCCATACGAAGAAATAAGGAACATTGGTAAAGTTAACTATATAGGTGTGTACAAGAGACAGTATTATTGTTTTATTGTATTTTTGGTCTGTAACTTTTCTTTTTTCTTATAGGAATTAAAAGACAAATGCATAAAATATAAATTATAAATCTATATTAATCGGTACATAACATTTAAAGATGTAATTTGTGATAGCATTATCATAAAAAGGGAGGGATGGAGCTGTATAGAAGAATGGTTATAGGAGCAGAGGATAACCAATAAGAAAATAACTTAAAAAATACAGAAAATAAAATATTAAAGGAGTCAAAAAGATATATTATAAGAAATACATTAAACACAAAAGAAGACAATAAGAAAGGAATTGAGGATCAAAAAGATATGACATGTAGAGAACAAATAGCAAAATTGCAGAAGTCAGTCCTTCCTTGTCAGTAATTGCTTTAAATGTAAATAGATTGCAGGGGGACCTTGAAGATGGCGGAAGAGTAAGACGCGGAGATCACTTTCCTCCCCACAGATACACTAGAAATACATCTACACGTGGAACAACTCCTACAGAACACCTACTGAAGGCTGGCAGAAGATCTCAGACCTCCCAAAAGGCAAGAAACTCCCCACGTACCTGGGTAGGGCAAAAGAAAAAAAGAAAAAACAGAGACAAAAGAATAGGGACGGCACCTGCACCAGTGGGAGGGAGCTGTGAAGGAGGAAAAGTTTCCACACACTAGGAAGCCCCTTCGCGGGCGGAGACTGCGGGAGGCGGAGGGGGGAGCTTCGGGGTTGCGGAGGAGTGCACAGCAACGGGTGCGGAGGGCAAAGCGGGGAGATTCCCGTACAGAGGATCGGTGCCGACCGGCACTCACCAGCCCAAGAGGCTTGTCTGCTCACCCGCCGGGGCGGGCGGGGCTGCGAGCTGAGGCTCGGGTTTCGGTTTCGGACGGAGCGCAGGGAGAGGACTGGGGTTGGCGGCTTGAACAGAGCCTGAAGGGGTTAGTGCACCACGGCTAGCCGGGAGGGAGTCCGGGGAAAAGTCTGGACCTGCCGAAGAGGCAAGAGACTTTTTCTTCCCTCTTTGTTTCCTGGTGTGCAAGGAGAGGGATTTAAGAGCGCTGCTTAAAGGAACTCCAGAGACGGGCGCGAGCCGCGGCTAAAAGCGCGGACCCCAGAGACGGGCGGGAGACGCTAAGGCTGCTGCTGCCGCCACCAAGGGGCCTGTGTGCGAGCACAGGTCACTCTCCGCACCCCTCTTCCGCGGAGCCTGTGCAGCCCGCCACTGCCAGGTTCCCGGGATCCAGGGACTACTTCCCCGGGAGAACGCATGGCGGGCCTCAGGCTGGTGCAAAGTCATGCCGGCCTCTGCCGCCGCAGGCCCGCCCTGCACGCAGTGCCCCTCCCACCCCCCCACCCCCCCCCGGCCTGAGTGCGCCAGAGCCCCCGAATCAGCGGCTCCTTTAACCCCGTCCTGTCTGAGCAAAAAATAGACGCCCTCCAGCGACCTACACGCAGAGGCAGGGACAAATCCAAAGCTGAGCCCCTGTGAGATGTGAGAACAAAGAAGAGAAAGGGAAATCTCTCCCAGCAGCCTCAGAAGCAGCGGATTAAAGCTCCACAATCAACTTGATATACCCTGCATCTGTGGAATACCTGAATAGACAACCAATCAACCCAAATTAAGGAGGTGGACTTTAGGAGCAAGATCCATGATTTTTTTCCCTTTTCCTCTTTTTGTGAATGTGTATGTGTATGCTTCTGTGTGAGATCTTGTCTGTATAGTCTTGCTTCCACCATTTGTCCTAGGGTTCTATTCGTCCATGGTTTTTAAAAAAATTTTTTTTCTTAATAATTAATTTTAATAACTTTATTATACTTTACCTTCGTTCCTTCTCTCTTTCTTTCTTTCCTTCCTTCCTTCCCTCCTTTAGACAACGAATCATCCCAAATTGAGGAGGTGGTCTCTGAGAGCAAGATTTATGATTTTTCCCCCTTTACCTCTTTTTGTGGGGGTGTATGTGTATGCTTCTTTGTAAGATATTGTCTGTATAGCTTTGCTTCCAACATTTGTCCTAAGGTTCTATCCGTCCCCTTTTTTTTTTTCTAAATAAGTATTTTTTAATTCAATAACTTTATTATACTTTATTTTATTTTTACTGTATCTTCTTTCTTTCTGTCTTTTTTCCTTCTTTCCCTCCTTCCTTCCTTCCTTCCTCCCTCCCTCCCTCCTTTCTTTCCTTCTTGCCTTCTTTCCTTCTTTGCTTTTTTCTTTCTTTCTTCCTTCCTTCCCTCCTTTCCTTCTTTCTTTCCTCATACTTCTACTAATGCTCTCTACTTTTTCTCCCTTTTATTCTGAGCCGTGTGGATGAAAGGCTCTTGGTGCTCCGGCCAGGAGTCCGGGCTCTGCCTCTGAGGTCGGAGAGCCAACTTCAGGACACTGGTCAACAAGAGACCTCCCAGCTCCACATAATATCAAATGGTGAAAATCTCCCAGAGACCTCCATCTTAACACCAGCACCCAGCTTCACTCAACGACCAGCAAGCCACAGTGCTGGACAACCTATGCCAAACAACTAGCAAAACAGGAACACAATCCCACCCATTAGCAGAGAGGCTGCCTAAAATCATAATAAGGCCACAGACAACCCAAAACACACCACCAGACATGAACCTGCCCACTAGAGAGACAAGATCCAGCCTCATCCACCACAACACAGGCACTAGTCCCCTCCACCAGGAAGGGTACACAACCCACTGAACCAACCTTAGCCACTGGAGACAGATGTAAAAAACAGCGGGAACTACGAACCTGCAGCCTGCAAAAAGGAGACCCCAAACACAGTAAGATAAGCAAAATGAGAAGACAGAAAAACACACAGCAGATAAAGGAGCAAGATAAAAATGCACCAGACCTAACAAATGAAGAGGAAATAGGCAGTCTACCTGAAAAAGAATTCAGAATAATGATAGTAAGGATGATCCGAAATCTTGGAAATAGAATGGACAAAATGCAAGAAACAGTTAACAAGGACCTAGAAGAAATAAAGATGAAACAAGCAATGATGAACAACACAATAAATGAAATTAAAAGTACTCTAGATGGGATCAATAGCAGAATAACTGAGGCAGAAGAACGGATAAGTGACCTGCAAGATAAAATAGTGGAAATAACTACTGCAGAGCAGAATAAACAATGAAAAGAACTGAGGACAGTCTCAGAGACCTCTGGGACAACATTAAATGCACCAACATTCGAATTATAGGGGTTCCAGAAGAAGAAAAGAAAAGAAAGGGACTGAGAAAATATTTGAAGAGATTATAGTTGAAAACTTCCCTAATATGGAAAAGGAAATAGTTAATCAAGTCCAGGATGCCCAGAAAGTCGCATACAGGATAAATATAAGGAGAAATACGCCAAGACACATATTAATCAAACTGTCAAAAATTAAATACAAAGAAAGCATATTAAAAGCAGCAAGGGAAAAACAACAAATAACACACAAGGGAATCCCCATAAGGTTAAGAGCTGATTTCTCAGCAGAAATCCTACAAGCCAGAAGAGAGTGGCAGGACATACTGAAAGTGATGAAGGAGAAAAACCTGCAACCAAGACTACTCTACCCAGCAAGGATCTCATTCAGATTTGATGGAGAAATTAAAACTTTTACAGACAAGCAAAAGCTGAGAGAGTTCAGCACCACCAAACCAGCTTTAAAACAAATGCTAAAGGAACTTCTCTAGACAAGAAACACAAGAGAAGGAACAGACCTATAATAACGAACCCAAAACAATTTAGAAAATGGGAATAGGAACATACATATCGATAATTACCTTAAATGTAAATGGACTAAATGCTCCCACCAAAAGACACAGATTGGATACAAAAACAAGACCCTTATTTATGCTGTCTACAAGAGACCCACTTCAGACCTAGAGACATACAGACTGAAAATAAGGGGATGGAAAAAGATATTCCATGCAAATGGAAACTAAAAAAAGCTGGAGTAGCAATTCTCATATCAGACAAAATAGACTTTAAAATAAAGACTATTAGAAGAGACAAAGAAGGATACTACATAATGATCAAGGGATTGATCCAAGAAGAAGATATAACAATTGTAAATATTTATGCACCCAACATAGGAGCACCTCAGTACATAAGGCAAATACTAACAGCCATAAAAGGGGAAATCGACAGTAACACATTTATAGTAGGGAACTTTAACACCCCATTTTCACCCATGGACAGATCATCCAAAATGAAAATAAATAAGGAAACACAAGCTTTAAATGATACATTAAACAAGAAGGACTTAGTTGATATTTACAGGATATTCCATCCAAAAACAACAGAATACACATTTTTCTCAAGTGCTCATGGAACATTCTCCAGGATAGATCATATCTTGGGTCACAAATCAAGCCTTGGTAAATTTAAGAAAATTGAAATTGTATCAAGTATCTTTTCTGACCACAACGCCATGAGACTAGATATCCATTACAGGAAAAGATCTGTAAAAAATACAAACACATGGAGGCTAAACAATACACTACTTAACAATGAAGTGATCACTGAAGAAATCAAAGAGGAAATAAAAAAAATACCTAGAAACAAATGACAATGGAGACACAACGACCCAAAACCTATGGGATGCAGCAAAAGCAGTTCTAAGGGGAAAGTTTATAGCAATACAAGCCCACCTTAAGAAGCAGGAAACATCTCGAATAAAAAACCTAACCTTGAACCTCAAGCAATAAGAGAAAGAAGAACAAAAGAACCCCAAAGCTACCAGAAGGAAAGAAATCATAAAAATCAGATCAGAAATAAATGAAAAAGAAATGAAGGAAACAATAGCAAAGATCAATAAAACTAAAAGCTGGTTCTTTGAGAAGATAAACAAAATAGATAAACCACTAGCCAGACTCATCAAGAAAAAAAGGGAGATGACTCAAATCAATAGAATTAGAAATGAAAAAGGAGAGGTAACAATTGACACTGCAGAAATAAAAAAGATCATGAGAGATTACTACAAGCAACTCTATGCCAATAAAATGGACAATCTGGAAGAAATGGACAAATTCTTAGAAATGCACAACCTGCCAAGACTGAATCAGGAAGAAGTAGAAAATATGAACAGACCAATCACAAGCACTGAAATTGAAACTGCGATTAAAAATCTTCCAACAAACAAAAGCCCAGGACCAGATGGCTTCACAGGCGAATTCTATCAAACATTTAGAGAAGAGCTAACACCTATCCTTCTCAAACTCTTCCAAAATATAGCAGAGGGAGGAACACTCCCAAATTCCTTCTACGAGGCCACCATCACCTTGATACCAAAACCAGACAAGGATGTCACAAAGAAAGAAAACTACAGGCCAATATTACTGATGAACATAGATGCAAAAATCCTCAACAAAATACTAGCAAACAGAATCCAACAGCACATTAAAAGGATCATACACCATGATCAAGTGGGGTTTATTCCAGGAATGCAAGGATTCCTCAATATACGCAAATCTATCAATGTGATAAGCCACATTAACAAATTGAAGGAGAAAAACCATATGATCATCTCAATAGATGCAGAGAAAGCTTTTGACAAAATTCAACACCCATTTATGATAAAAACCCTGCAGAAAGTAGGCATAGAGGGAATTTTCCTCAACATAATAAAGGCCATATATGACAAGCCCACAGCAAACATCATCCTCAATGGTGAAAAACTGAAAGCATTTCCACAAAGATCAGGAACAAGACAAGGTTGCCCACTTTCACCACTCTTGTTCGACATAGTTTTGGAATTTTTAGCCACAGCAATCAGAGAAGAAAAGGAAATAAAAGGAATCCAAATCGGAAAAGAAGAAGTAAAGCTGTCACTGTTTGCAGATGACATGATACTATACATAGAGAATCCTAAAGATGCTACCAGAAAACTACTAGAGCTAATCAATGAATTTAGTAAAGTAGCAGGATACAAAATCAATGCACAGAAATCTCTGGTATTCCTATATACTAATGATGAAAAATCTGAAATTGAAATGAAGAAAACACTCCCATTTACCACTGCAACAAAAAGAATAAAATATGTAGGAATAAACCAACCTAAGGAGACAAAAGACCTGTATGCAGAAAATTATAAGACACTGATGAAAGAAATTAAAGATGATACAAATAGATGGAGAGATATACCATGTTCTTGGATTGGAAGAATCAACATTATGAAAATGACTCTACTACCCAAAGCAATCTATAGATTCAATGCAATCCCTATCAAACTGCCACTGGCCTTTTTCACAGAACTAGAACAAAAAATTTTGCAATTTGTATGGAAACATAAAAGACCCCGAATAGCCAAAGCAATATTGAGAACGAAAAAGGGAGCTTGAGGAATCAGGCTCCCTGACTTCAGACTATACTACAAAGCTACAGTAATCAAGACAGTATGGTACTGGCACAAAAACAGAAAGATAGATCAATGGAACAGGATAGAAAGCCCAGAGATCAACCCACACACATATGGACACCTTATCTTTGATAAAGGTGGCAGGAATGTACAGTGGAGAAAGGACAGCCTCTTCAATAAGTGGTGCTGGGAAAACTGAACAGGTATATGTAAAAGTATGAGATTAGATCACTCCCTAACACCATACACAAAAATAAGCTCAAAGTGGATTAAAGACCTAAATGTAAGGCCAGAAACTATCAAGCTCTTAGAGGAAAACATAGGCAGAACACTCTATGACATAAATCACAGCAAGATCCTTTCTGACCCACCTCCTAGAGTAATGGAAATAAAAAGAAAAATAAACAAATGGGACCTAATGAAACGTCAAAGCTTTTGCACAGCAAAGGAAACCATAAACAAGACCAAAAGACAACCCTCAGAATGGGAGAAAATATTTGCAAATGAAGCAACTGACAAAGGATTAATCTCCAGAATTTACAAGCAGCTCATGCAGCTCAATAACAGAAAAACAAACAACCCAATCCAAAAATGGGCAGAAGACCTAAACAGACATTTCTCCAAAGAAATATACAGACTGCCAACAAACACATGAATGAATGCTCAACATCATTAATCATTAGAGAAATGCAAATCAAAACTACAATGAGATTTCATCTCACACCAGTCAGAATGGCCATCATCAAAAAATCTAGAAACAATAAATGCTGGAGAGGGTGTGGAGAAAAGGGAACACTTGCACTGCTGGTGGGAATGTGAATTGGTTCAGCCACTATGGAGAACAGTATGGAGGTTCCTTAAAAAACTACAAATAGAACTACCATATGACCCAGCAATCCCACTACTGGGCATATACCCTGAGAAAACCACAATTCAAAAAGAGTCATGTACCAAAATGTTCATTGCAGCTCTATTTACAATAGCCCGGAGATGGAAACAACCTAAGTGCCCATCATCAGATGAATGGATAAAGAAGGTGTGGCACATATATACAATGGAATATTACTCAGCCATAAAAAGAAACGAAATTGAGCTATTTGTAATGAGGTGGATAGACCTAGAGTGTGTCATACAGAGTGAAGTAATTCTGAAAGAAAAAGACAAATACCGTATGCTAACACATATATATGGAATTAAAAAAAATGTCATGAAGAACCTAGGGGTAAGACAGGAATAAAGACACAGACCGACTGGAGAACGGACTTGAGGTTATGGGGAGGGGGAAGGGTGAGCTGTGACAGGGCGAGAGAGAGTCATGGACATATACACACTAACAAACGTAGTAAGGTAGATAGCTAGTGTGAAGCAGCCGCATTGCAGAGGGATATTGGCTCGGTGTTTTGTGACCACCTGGAGGGGTGGGATAGGGAGGGTGGGAGGGAGGGAGACGCAAGAGGGAAGACATATGGGAACATATGTATATGTATAACTGATTCACTTTGTTATAAAGCAGAAACTAACACACCATTGTAAAGCAATTATACCCCAATAAAGATGTTAAAAAAATGTAAATAGATTAACTCTCTAATTAAAAGGCAAAGGTTGGCAGAATGGATTTAAAAGCCATCTAAGTATATGGTATCTAAAAGAGGCTCATTTTAGGTGCAGTATTACCCTGAATCAAAACCAGGTAATAACATGAGAAGAACAGAAAATGAGAAACCAACACCCCTTATGAATATAGATGCAAAAATCCTCAATAAAATTGAATCAATTAGCATATTAAAAGGATTATATATCACGACCAAATGGGATTTATTCTCAGAATTCAAATGTGGCTCAATATATGAAAATCAATGTAATACATCACATTAATACAGTGAAGGGAAACACCCACATGGTCTCCTCAATTCATGCAGAAAAATATTTGATAAAATTCAGCACAATTTCATGATAAAAAAAATACTTAAGCTAGGAGGAAGGAAACTTCCTCAACCTCACAAAGACATTTATGAAAAACCCATAACTACTTCATACTCAATGGTTAGAAACTGAAAGTCTTCCTCATAAGATCAGGAACAAAACAAGGATACTCACTTTCCCACTTCTGTTCAAGGTTATAATGGCAGTTGTAGCCAGAGCAATTAGGCAAGGAAAAAAGGCATACAAATTGGAAAGGAAGAAATAAAACTATTTCTATTCACAGATGACATGATTTTATATATAGAATATCCTAAGAATCCACAAAACCCAATTAAAGCTAATAAATGAATTCAGTTAAGTCACAGAACACAAGATCAACACACAAAAATCAGTTTTATATCTATACATTAGCAATGAATGATCAAAAATAAAATTAAGAAAACTATTTCATTTACAATAGCATCCAAAAGAATGAAATACTTAGGAATAAATTCAACCAAGGAGATGAAAGACTTGTACATTGAAAACTACAAAACATTATTGAAAGAAATTACAGAATAACTAAATAAATGGAAAGATATCCTATGTTAATGGGGTGGAAAACTTAATGGCAATATTACACAAAGTGATCTACAGATTCAATGTAATCCCTATTAAAATTCCAATGGCCTTTTTTTTTTTTTTTCCAGAAACAGAAAAGCCAATCCTCAAATTCATATGACATTGGAAGGAGCCAAACAATTTTAAGAAAGAACAAAGTTGGGGGACTCTTGCTTCTTGGTTTCAAAATGTACTAAAAAGCTACAGTAATCAAAGCAGTGTGGAATTAGCATAAAGATCAGTGGAAAATGACAGAGAGTTCAGAAATAAACCCTTACATATGTGGTTAATTGATTTTCAACAAGGGTGCCAAAACCATTATATAGAGAATGAATAATCTTCAACAAATGGTGCTAGGGCAACTAGAGTGCCACATGTTAAAGAATGAAATTGTACCCTTAACTCATACTATATACAAAATTAACTGAAAAATGATTAACAACCTAAACATAAGAGCTAATACCATAACATTGGAAGAAAAGATAGAGGTGAATCTTCATGGCTGTGGATTTGGCAATGGATTGTTAGATGATTCAAAAGCATGAACAATAAAAGAAAAAAAGATAAATTGGATACCATCAAAACTAAAAACTTGTGCATCAAAGAACACTATAAAAAAAGAGAAAAGATGGGCTTCCCTGGTGGTGCAGTGGTTGAGAGTCCGCCTGCCGATGCAGGGGACACAGGTTTGTGCCCCGGTCCGGGAAGATCCCACATGCCGCGGAGCAGCTAGGCCTGTGAGCCATGGCCGCTGGGCCTGCGCGTCCGGAGCCTGTGCCCTGCAACGGAAGAGGCCACAACAGTGAGAGGCCCGCGTACCACAAAAAAAAGAAAAAAAAAAGAGAAAAGACAACCTACAGAATCTGAGAAAATATTTGTGAATCATATATCTGATAGGCATCCATTACTGAGAGTTATATAAAGAGCTCTTACAACCGAAGAACAAAAAGACAAACGACCCAATTAAAAAATTAGACAAAGGACTTGAATAGATGTGTCTATAAAGAGGATATACAAATGGCCAACAAACATATGAAAAGATACTTAACATCATTAGCAATTAAGCAAGTCAAAGCACAATGTGATACCAACCTATAGCCAATATAGGATGGCTATAATAATAATACAAAAAGTGAAATTAAAAGGTGTTGGCAAAGATGTGGATAAATTAGAATCCTTGTACACTTCTAGTAGGAATGTAAAATGGTACAGCACTGTAGAAAATAGTTTGGTGGTTCCTCAAAAAGTTAAGCATAGAATTACCATATAAGTCAGCAATTCCACTCTTAGGTATGTTCTCCCCAATGCAAAAAAAAAAAAAAAAAAAAAAAAAAAAAAAATTGAAAAGAAGTACTCAGACAAATTCTTATACAAGAAACTTCATAGCAGTACTATTCCCAGTAGCCCCATAGTGGAAACAACCAAAATGTCCATTAACGGATTAATGGATAGCCAAATGTGGTATATACATACAATGGTTTATTATTCAGCGATGAAAAAGAATGAAGTACCTATATACTATGCTGTAATGTGGATGAGTCGCAAAAATATTATGCTAAGTGAAAGAAGCCAGACACAGATGGTCATATAATGCATAGTTCCATTTATATAAAATATCCAGAATAGGTAACATTCATAGAGACAGAAAGCATGTTAGTGGTTGCCAGGAGCTGTGAGAGGGAAGAATTGAGAGTGCCTACTTACTGGGTATGAGGTTTTCTTATGGGTTGATGAAATGTTTTGGAACTTGATATGGATGGTAGTTGCACAATATTATGAATGTACTAAATGCTACTGTACATTTTAAAATGGTAAATTTTGTTATGAAAATTGCACCTCAATAAAAATAAAAGCACTGAACTCTAAGTTCCAGGCAAGTGAAAAAAAAAACAGAGAGAGAACTTGATTTGAATATAGCACTAGATTTAAAATTAAGCTACTCACATAAAAAGTACTTGGGATTTTTCTGTTATTATTTCTCACAACTGCATTAAATATATAATTATCTCAAAATAAAAATTTAATTAAAAAAAGCTATCAGAGTTTGTTGCAAAACAGAGAGATGATTTAAACTTTGAGATATAACAGTAGATACTTAGGATTTCATACGTTTATTTATTTTTTATTTAATAGACACCTACCACTTAAAATGTGTCAGGTACAGTTCTAAGTGCTTTTTAAATATTAACTCAGTAAATGGTTATTTTTAATAGCCAGTTCCTAGAGCAGTGTCCTCAGTGCCTGCAACACTGCTTGACACTAGTAAGTGCTAAAGAGGTATTATTTAATGATTAGATAATATTTTTCCATGTTGCTCTCACTGACTTTGTTTCAATATCCAAATTTCCACTGTCCAGATTTCACTAGATTTTAAGATATTTGATGTCTTTGTTTGGGTTCTTCTGAAAGCAGAGCCTGAGATTAGAAGCTGGGAGCAGGTACTTTAATTGGAAGGGGAGCCCAGGAAATAGTAGTGAAGGTGCATAGAGAATGAGCTTGGGAAAGAGAAGGAGCCAATATTACAATGAGTCATTGAAGTTGAGGCAGAAACAATTTTCCCATGAACCTCTGAGAAACATACAGAATACCTCCTGGGACTGTCCATCTAAAAGAAACGAGGTTGGACACTTCTCTACCATTTCCCATGCCCCACGGATGGAGTGTGCCTCTGGGCCTTTAACTTGCCCACGTTCCTGGGCTGTGCTTTTGCAGGGCTGAGCAAGCTCCTTGGCTTTGGAAAGCCCTTGATTTAGAAAGGTGGAGATGAAACGCACATGCTTAAGATGGGATGTTGGCAGCTCCAAACTGCAGCTGGAATCCAAGGTGGGCTGTGGGGATGACACTCAGAACAGCAACAGTATTTGTTACACTTGATAAATATAATTTTTTTAATTAATTAATTTTTGGCTGTGTTGGGTCTTTGTTGCTGCATGGGCTCTCTAGTTGCGGTGAGCGGGGGCTACTCTTCGTTGTGGTGTGTGGGCTTCTCATTGCGGTAGCTTTTCTTGTTGCAGAGCATGGGCTCTAGGCGTGCAGGCTTCAGTAGTTGTGGCACATGGGCTCAGTAGTTGTGGCTTGCGGGCTCTAGGGCACAGGCTCAGTAGCTGTGGTGTATGGGCTTAGTTGCTCTGCGACATGTGGGATCTTCCTGGACCAGGGCTCGAACCCATGTCCCCTGCATTGGCAGGTGGATTCTTAACCACTGTGCCAGCAGGGAAGCTCTATACTTTTTAATTTAGTAAACAATTTTTAAATGATGATTAAAGGAAATAACATAAATGAAATGCAAAAATATAGCTATTACAAACTGAGCTGTTAAATATTTACAAGTCAGTGTTCATTTTTCAGAAAAGAGATCATTGCCTCAATGGCTTGTAGAAATATTTATGATAATAGATACAACATGTACAAACTGTCTACGCTTAGGTCATGAAAACCTTCTGCTGCTTGCTGTTCTTTCTACCCACTCCCTCATACTCAAGGTTTTTAGTTTATGGCTGACTCTTGTCAAGTGTCTGTGTTTACTAAACAGCAATTCAAACATTGCCATAAATGGCCTTTGCTTCTGTATAAAAATGTTTTTCTTTCAGCATCATCAGTGGTGGGTACTGTGATTGCTTAAAGTTTAAAGGAAGAGTAATGACTGGTTGATACAGTATTTTCTCAGAAATCAGTCATAGGATGTGGAGTTATTAAAAGAAAATGAACACACATCTTTATCAAAGAGCACATCAATGCTCTTTGTAAAGCTGTGTCTATTTTTAAAACACTAGCTGTATTTCATTTAGTTTTAATCACAGAGTACTGTTCTCTGAATATAACAAGTAGGAAGTAGTAAACTTTATAGTAGAAAAGTCCCTGAAAATCTCTCTCATCCTTATGTGTAATCTTCCAAATTTCAGAGGAGGAGCATGCTTGAAAATACGGAGGAAGAGGTTATGGTGTAAATGTCTCATGGCTTATGGGGGTGGGTAAGGAGTCCTCTTCATTGGGGATAAAAATCATGGGGGTAATTTGGGGATAGGATAGGATCTAGCAATCTTGAGAAAGTAAAGTAGTTTGGGATATGGCATGCTCACAGAAGTGGACATTTTATCCTGCTGGATGGGAAAAGGCATCCAGGTATTCAGCTATAGGTCTTGGGAGCCTCTGCAGATTTTGTACCTATAGACTGTACGGCCTGGAAGACTAGCTTGAGGTGGGGGATATCTGATTTCCAAGAGTAAGAATAATTTTGATTTTTAGTATTTCAAGTGGATCATACCCCTCCAGGGCTGTTGTGAGAGTAGCATGGCAATTGATATTATCCAAATGGAATTTAGAGCATTTTCTTGATTACTTATAGGAAAATTTGGCCTATTAGGACCAGGCAGACCCATAGGGACTCAGAAATATCCTAGTCTATGCTTAAAAAATAAAGGAAAAGAGTTAACCATTCACCAAAGTCTGCTTTCTCAAACTGAGATGGCAAGATCAGATAGTGCTTCTTTTTAGAATTTTCTTAACTTTATTGAGATGATCTCACTTGTATGTGTAATCTAAACTAGTCAAATACACAGAAGCAGAGAGTAGAATGGTGATTGCTAGGAGTGGGGTGAGGGGGAATGAGGAGATGTTGGTCAAAGGGTACAAAGTTTCAGTTACTCAGGATGAAGGAATTGTGGAGATCTAAGGTACAGCCTGGTGATGACAGTTAACAATACTGTACTGTTTACTGGAAATTTGCTAAGGCAAGAGATTGTGCTTCTTAACCTTGAAATTTCAGTCTCAGCTTGTCTCAGGAGATGGCTGAGGCCAGCAAGTCTCACTCATTACCTCTGTTTGCACTTGGCCCTTCCTTGTCCCTCTCTTCCCCTCTGTTGCTTTTTGCTTAAGTAAGGTTTATGGATTTCACCTATTACTTGAAATAGTCTTCCTTTCTTTTTTTCCTTACTTTTTATTTTATTTATGTATTTTTAAAATATTTATTTATTTGGCTGTGTTGGGTCTTAGTTGCGGTGTGAGGGCTTCTCTCTAGTTGTGGCACGTGGGTTCCAGAGTATGTGGGCTCAGTAGTTGTGGTGTGCAGGCTTAGTTGCCCTGCAGCATGTGGGATCTTAGTTCCCTGACCAGGGATTGAACCTGTGTTCCCTGCACTGGAAAGCAGACTCTTAACCACTGGACCACCCAGGGAGTCCCTTTTTCCTACTGCTTAAAAAAAAATTTATTGGAGTATAGTTGGTTTACAATGTTGTGTTATTTTCAGGTGTACAGCAAAGTGAAGCAGTTTTACATATACATACATATCCACGCTTTTTTTTTTTTTTTGCGGTACACGGGCCTCTCACTGTTGTGGCCTCTCCCGTTGCGGAGCACAGGCTCCGGATGCGCAGGCTCAGCAGCCATGGCTCACGGGCCCAGCCGCTCTGCGGCATGTGGGATCCTCCCGGACCGGGGCACGAACCCGTATCCCCTCCATCGGCAGGCAGACTCTCAACCACTGCACCACCAGGGAAGCCCTATCCATGCTTTTTTTTAGATTCTTTTCCCATATAGGCCATTACAGAGTATTGAATAGAGTTCCCTGTGGTATACAGTACGTCCTTATTAGTTATTTATTTTATATATAGAGGTGTGTATATGTCAATTCCAATCTTCCAATTTATCTCTCTCTCCTCATCCCCTGGCAACCATGTTTGTTTTCTACATCTGTGACTCTACTTCTGTTTTGTAAATAAGTCCATTTTTATCCTTTTTTATTCCACATGTAAGTGATATCATATGCTATTTGGCTTTATGTACCTGACTTACTTCACTGCATTTCCCTTGTAGTCTAAGAGATGAGGGGCACTGATTTATCGTAGGGGTGTGTGTGTGTGTGTGTGTGTGTGTGTGTGTGTGTGTGTGTGTGTGTGCATGTTTAGGAAAAACAACAGCCCCTAGTATCATCCAGATTGAATGTTCTCACCCTAACATACATATTTCACTGTTTACTTTTATGTAAAGTTTTACAACCAAATGCTAAAGTGACCCAGATGTGACAATGCCATTTTCTAGAAGGGAATAACAATATTGTTCAGGTACTTAAATCTACTTTCCCCCAGCTCAGCCCTGTCCCAGGCTTAAAGCTCTGTGGGATAGTTTTAGTCTTTCAGCGCCCTATTCCTGGACAGCCCTCCTTCTGAAGCTAAAACTTAATAGCCTGTCAATCTGGAGAAATGCCGGGCAGTTGGGCTTGTCTTACCCTGGGGATATGTCTCTTTGTAAAGAATCTTGGTTGTGAGAGCCTTAAAGCAGGAATATTCCCATAAAGTATTTTAGTACACAGCAAAGAAAGATATTCTTCTTTAGGGGAACTTAGTATGTTCTTCCGTTCACTTACAATTAAGATATTGAGGAAAATGTACAATGTATTTAAAGTTATCTATCCTACACTGGATCACTAAAATACATTTCTATATATTTCTCCAACCTGCCTCATCATATTTTTGTTACACATAATACAGTAATCATAGCAGAAAATATAGTTAATATTTATTGAGTGCTTACTATTTTTCAGGCACTGTGTTGAATACTTTATATTCAGTAACTCATTTAATTATCAAACTACTTCCATGAATTAGATTATTATTATCCCTATCTTTAACCTAAGGTTTGCTTTCTTTCCCAAAGTCACTCATTTAGTAAGGTGGTAGAACTTGAATTCGGTTTTGATTCCAAAGCCAAAGTTATTCACATTCTAATTGGGAAGGCATACACCATAACATGGGGATTAATTCAATTCACAAGAAAAAACATTTATTGAGTGTCTGTGGTATGTAATTCTCTGTGCTAAAAGCTAGTGAACTAAAAAGGCAGAAAAGCAGTGTATTAGTCTGCTAGGGTTGCTGTAAAAAAGTACCGCAGACTGGTTTAGAGAATAGAAATATATTTTCTCACACTTCTGGAGCCTAGAAATCTGAGATTACGGTGTTGGCAGTGTTCCTTCTGAGTGCTGTGAGGGAAGGATCTTTTTCAGGTCTCTCTCCACGTGGCCATCTTCTCCTTTATATTCACACAGTCTTCCTTCTGTACATGTCTGTGTCTAAGATTCCTCTTTTTATAAAGACACCAGTCATATTGGTTTAGGACTGGGGTAATGTGGTCAAAATGTGACTGGGGAGTAGGGAAATGACAGGCCATGTGAGGTCTTTGTGATCATGCTAATGATTTTGGTGTTTATCTTACAACCAAAGGGCAGCCACCAAATGGTTTTCAGTGTGTCATGAATATTTGCATGCACACACACTTCTGCCCTGGTTATGACAGGAACAGACTTGTATTTTGGAAAGATCGCTCTGAGTGCTGTGGGAAGAACTGTTGAAGGGAAGCCAAATTGTCTGTCAGGAGATGAACTGGAGGTTATTTCAGTGACGTAGTGGAAGCAGAGGAGATGGGTCAGAGACCTATTGAAGCTACACCTCAGTACCAATGACCACATTTACTGCACAGGTGTTAGGATCTGAGCACCATTCCAGTAAAGGGTTCAGAGTCTTTAGAGTAAAGGCTGTTTCCAGGTCCGGGGAAGGAAGAGCAAAAGGAAAGCCTGTAATATTGTTGAGTCAGAAAGCAAAGACGTGCTTAAAAATGATGGTGGAGCAGCAAAATGATTCAGAAGCCAGTGAAGGAGCTAATAGTGGTAATAGATGATAGCACATTGAAGTCAGAAATAGAAGCTGTGACTACACAGTGATAAAGTAAATGTATGTGTGGAGAGAAAACTCCTCTTTACAAAAGGATGTCAGCTAAGAAATGTAGAATGCCTGATAGAATTAGACAATAATTATTTTGCAAAATCTATGTAATAATTAATTCAAGTAAGATTCATCAGTGGACTACATCTTTGGGATCATAGAATATTCAGTCTCCAAAAACCATCTCACAGACTAATTTTTTTTTAATGTTTGTGACATTTTTATTTATTTTATTTTATTTATTGGAGTGTAATTGCTTTACAATGGTGTATTACCACAGATTACTTTTTAATTACAAAGAGAAAGCAGTGTCTTTACAGGAGTGATTTGGTAACACTACTTTAACCAAGTGATCAAATTTGGCATCATTACTATTGGAACGAACTGATATTACATACTTCCTTTAATCATGCACACACATCTTTTGAGACACACAAAATCACATAAGTATTATTTTTGCCAAAAATGTTTAACCAGCATCTAAAAGTGAGGGAACAATTAGTCAAATATAGATGAAGATACATTTTATAAGACAAATTACTTGGAGTCTTCAAAATTGCCAATATCATGGAGAACAAAAAAAAGTGTATTGAAAGGGGGTCACTTCTAGATTTCAGGAGACTAAGGGGACATGACAATCAAAAGTAATGCATAATACATTGATTGAATTCTGAATAGGGGAAAAGTAGCTATAAAGAGCCTTTATCTACTCAAAGATTATACCAGTGCTTGTGTTATTTTATCAATTTTTCCATTAGTTTGAAATTTAGGAAAGTAAAGAAACTAAGACAAAAGCAAGAAAAAGACAATAACTAGAAGGCCTTCAGTGAGATAGAATAGGTCAGTGGACCTATTAGTTCATCTGAAACATATAAATTATATAAATTCCATACATGCATGCATTGTAGAATAATACTTATATCTTAGAATTAATCCATATACAGAAATAAATGTATTGTCAGAATTGTCCTAATTTGTAGTGTGTCTCATTATATAACTTTTCTCAAAATTCTTTTCCTATATATCATTTTCTTTTTTTTTGATTTTGCTCCTCTTACTGTGGAATGCTATACACTTCTAAATTTTCACTACATCTTGAACACAGGTGTTTGCTTTAATTGCTGTCAGGCACTGTGACAGGTGCTGAGACACAAAGATAAATAATAGAAATAAAAAATGTTTCCTTCCCCAAAGGAACATATAGGCTATTAAGGAAGAGAACGAAAAACAGATAAATTAGAATACAACGTCTTAAAAATCTTCACACAAAATGATTCATTTACACTGATTCATTCTTTTGAGCTCCAGTTTAAAATGTTGCCTACCAGCATTACCAGCAGCCAGTGTAGGTTATCTTAGATTTTTTCTTAAAATCAAGTCATAGGAAAGGAGAAAAAATTAGCAGCACCACTTAAAACTAAGGCTTAGAGAAAATCTAATGGCAGAATCTAGTTGCAATCCCCACTGACTCTTATGGGAGATGGCACTGGACTGAGAAAGATACACACAGCCTTAGCTTATGGAGCAGAGGCTTCTGGAAGAATCTCCTTTAGTTTGTGCATCCTGACTCAGAGACATTGATTTGAACCAGAAAGAAAACATGCAGCTGCTTTCTTTAAGGAACTGGGCTACTCTTACCCTCTCTCCTTCTTACCCCAATTTTAGATTGTATAGTTAATTATTAAATACTTCAAACATACAGAAAAGTAAAGAGAAAGTATAACAGAAATTCATGTACCCATTACCCATGTTTTAGAAAATATCACATCTCTTTTTTTAATTTAATAAAATAAATAGAAGTGGAAGCCTTTTCATTCCCACAGGGTTTACTCTCTCCCTTCTCAGATGTAATTTTGAAATTAATATGTATTTTTCCTTTCCATGTTTTTACTTTTTAATATTATTTTTAATAAGTTAGTTTATGGACATAAAATATATATCGTTGCTTTTTGTGCTTCATAAATATACATGACTTGAATCATATTGAACTTGTATTTTTTAACTTATTTTTATTCACTCAACATTTTTAGTAATTATCCTTTTCAACATTTGTCAATCCTCTTTCATTCTTTTTACAGGTGCATAGATTTAAATTCTATTAAAAAGCCATGCTTCTTTATTCCCCTTATTTATTTGGCTCTTGAGAGCCCTTCTTTATCCTTTTCTTCTCAGCAGGGAGGTTTTCTTCTTCAAAATATTTCACCTGGGATAATCCACTTTTGCCTTTTGCTTGAATTCAGCAACTGGGAAGCACCAGCTGGAAAGCCATGTGTAGAAGCAGAATGAAATCATAGTACTGATTTACTGTTTACTCCCTGTCACGCCATGGATTTGCTCAGGAGGTTCTCTTCCATAGCTACAACGCTCACTGGGTTCTGGGAACACAGTGCAAGACTATTTCCTTCCTCCTGCATGCTAGTACAAGGTAATAGCTTTCAGTGTTGCCAGTCCCTGGTGTTTCATCACCTCTTGTTGGATTTCTAACCCTGTTCATACCTCTGTCAATAGACTTTTTGAAATTCTTAACAATTATCTGTTTGAGTGTGCCATCTGTTTCTCTGCCATGACCCCAACTACTGAAATTGGTAATAAGTAAATATACATAAACCGTTAAGTTTCCAATATACCAGTAATGACTAGTAAGTTGTATAGAAAGATGTCTTATGCCAGAGTAAATATTTATCATTATTTAGGTGTGTGTATGTTGTGTAATGTTTATTTATACACATCTACGTGCTTTGTACATTGGCTTTCTATATTTCATAATATTATATTAGAAAGATGTATTTGAAAAAATACACTGTGGGTCATAAAAAGTAGAAGTGACTAAATTATTCTGCATACTGCATTCTTGAATGGAAAGGCTAACTATTATAAAAAATAATTATAAAAATTAATTTATAATGCAATGCTTATAATAATCCCATTAAATTACTTTTGGAACTTGATAGTGGTTTTAAATTTCTCTTGAAGAATAAACAAGAATAGATAATAAAATTTTGAAGTTCATCTGAAGAATAAGCAAATATAGACAGCTAATTAAATTTTGTAAATGGATTTAAATGTAGAAGTATTTTATACATCAGATATTTAACTAAACGATGTGATATTAACATAAGGATTTAGAGATGAATGGGACAATAAAGTAACCTACAAAATTTCCTCATGTGTGTATGTTTGACTTTATTAAATAATACATTGCAAGCAATTGGGAGAAAAAAGGAGTTAACCAATGTTTTAAAAACAATTGAATAATAATTTGAAAAAATATAATATCTATATATTAAAATAAATTCTATATATAGTAAGGTGTTAAATGTAAAAAAGGCTATTAAAATTTAGAAGAAAACCTAAGTATATATTTCTGATGTAGAGATGGAAAGGACTTTTGAACTTCTAATCATTAAAAAGAAACCCAGTTTCAAACACATGATAATTTGAAAAATTATTTTAAAATTGATAGAGCTATTATTGTATGTAATTGGTATGCCATAATATAAAGAAATTTAAAAGACAAAAGGAAAATTTTAGAAAACATTTATAACAGTTGATAGCTTATTATACAGAGACTTCTTAAATTCACACAGACACACAGACACACACACACACACACACAATGTAAATGAACAATAGAGTGATAAAACTACTGAAAATCATTAGAAAAAAGTTTAAATGAGGTAGTATGGCACTCTGTATCACGTCAAAGGTGAAGAGGAAATCACAATACTTAGTATTGGAGTGGGTTCATAGAAACTACCCTTTTGTATACTATTGGTTGGTGTTTAAATTGTATTAACTTTTCCTAAAGGCATTTGATGATATTTTTTTGAAAGTATGTGCCCTTTGACACAAAAGTTCCATATCAATAAGAATAACTTGGAATAGATGTGTGTATAATGTATATGTATAGAGATCTTATAGCACTCTTATTGAAATTTATTGTTCTAGACCTACACATTCAGTGCTAACCTAGCTTGCTCAGATTTCATTATCTCATTCAAAGCCATAGAAGAGATCTGAGGGGATTGTTAACCTCTGGCATTTATGTGTCTTGCCCACATATTCAAGAGTCCTTCTCCACTATTTGGTCTCTAGTTGGATCTGACTATAGTTATTTACATTATCTTTAATCAACGTTTTGGCTTTCAGAGACTCAAACTGTAACTTCACCTAGGGGAAAGTGGTGTATTTCATTAATGAATAGATAAAAGGAATGAGAATCATTATTCTAAAGAAAATATACTAAATATTTGGTTGAGAAATAATAAAATGAAAAATGTCAGTCTCAGTTGACAATTTAAAAGGCCTATGCTTAGGGTAGTCCATCTCTAGAAGTCAGCTTTGGTCAGGGGTCCAAAAGGAACCAGATTGAATAAAAAATATATTTCAGTCTTATTATTCTTTGTACATATACGCTGAAGTGGAATTGTTGTATCATACATACTTCTATTTTTAATTTTTTAAAGCTACCTCCCTACTGTTTTCCACAGTGGCTGCCCTATTAGAGTATGTGTTTATTTGTCACTTATGCCAAAGTTGTTGGATGAGTGGTCTTCCATGTGTTTTAGGAATTCAGGTTCTTTCTACCAGGCTTCTTCATCATCCCCTAGGAACTCAAAGTCTTTCACTGGATCCCTGTTTCTAGACAGCGTATGAGGAATAAGGGGAATGTGGAGGATCACTGAGAGGTTTTTGATGCCAGGCTTAAAAATAACTTACATTTATTTTGTCTCTGTTTCATTGGACAGAATTCAGTTGTTTGTTCCCACCCTCTGTCTTGTAGTTTCAAGGGCGCTGGAAAATACAGAATAATACACAGCCCAAGAAAGCAGATACTGTGAATTATTTATTCACTGCATCATGAGTGTCTATAACAGTGATAGGAGCATAGTAGGAACTCAATAAATATTTGTTGAATGAATACTTTAATGAGTTAATGAGTGTGGGAATGAATGAAAGAATCAACCAACCCATGTTAGTACAGTTGGAAAAATCATGGCAAAGCAGGGAGTAGCAAGCACTGAAATCCACGGGGAAATTGAAGCTCAATGTTGACAAGTTTAACTAGAGACAAGGCATAAGTTCTAGAGCAGGTGCTTCTAGTAGAGGAGATATTTTGAAGACCTTCTTAAACGTGTACTTTTTTTGAGGATAAACTCTCAGAAAATATAGTAGGCTTATACATTCAATATCATAGCATACAGAATTTAAAAAACTGTCTTTATTGGAATGGGATATTGGGAAAGTTTTTAGTTATAAAAGCCATGGTTTTGTCAACATAATTTAAAACACTTTTACTTTAAAAGTAAATATATTGTTTATAAGAGTACCCTTGTGAATTTTGAAGATTTAAAATACAGATGTTTTGAAGCTATGTGTTTTAAAAATATTTCTTTGAATTGATTTATAAACACTTTCTTACAATCTTTTGTGAACTAATGGACCTACATAAAATTCATTATACCACACTAAAGCGTTGAGTTTGGGAGAAATAAAGCTCTCTCTAAATTGTTATCATATAGTAAGAGTTAGTATTTGATTGCTAAAGAAATGGGAGAGAGGAAAGAGTTAGACTCTGGATTCAGAAAGATATGAGCTGAATCCATACCCTGCCACGTCTCAGTCAGGGGTCCTTGGTTATGTATGTATCTTCTCCTGGCCTTTTAAAAAATCACTAGTAAAATGAGAATAATACTCCTATGCTAGCACTCTTGTAAGAATTAAATGGGTTAGAGTTACAAAACATTTAGTAGTGTCTGATGCTTTGCTCGTCCACAAAAAAGAAAAAAAAAAGCTAGCTTTGGCCTCTTATTCCTCCTCTCCTCCCCATGTGTGACAGTATTCTTCAAAGAGAGAATTAGACTAGAGAGATTGCCTAACATTGCCCTCTTAAGAGGCAACATGGCCTCAGGGTGGTAAATGAATTTCAGTTTACTGCTGTGGTGGAGGGTGATGAGAAGATTGCCAGCTTCTTCCAGGTCCAATGGAAAGGGCCCATGGATTTGGCTGGCTGGAGTTCTCTATTCAATTTCTTGCATAAATCCTACCCATAATGCAGCATTTGCCATCTCCTATTTCTGCTTTTTTATAAGTCGAGTAAGCATTTAACGACACTGCAATGCATTTTGAAGGCAATATTTTCTTAGATTTTTATGAATTTGTTCCCTATCTTTTTAAAGTTGTTTTTCCCACAACCAAATCAACAGCAATTTTATATTCAATTCTATCGAGTTTTTCCAAAGCAGTCAATGAGTTGTTCAGAGAATTTTTTTTCACATTGATATTTCTTCTGTTTACATACTATTTAATCAAATTATATGTTAATTATATAATAAATACAAATCATGTAACCAGTTTTGGGAAGAAACACAACTTATTTTTGTTTGGCATTCAACTTGAGTGAGACAGAAGAGCAGACACAGGATGGGGTTGCCTGCTACGACAGCTGCCATCAATGCCATTAAATGAAAAAAAGTTTGATGAAAAAAAAAATTATCCAAGTTGCTCAATTGATTCAAAAGTATGCCCAAAAGACATGGAGTTGTTTCAGTGAAAGAAGTTCAAGAGACTTTGGTGGTAAAATAGACCGTATTTTGAAAGATGAAGAAGACATAAAATGGAGACTGAATTTAAAAGACACAAATGGAACCTTCTGGCTCAGCATGAATATTTCTGAGTTTCATTAAAAAATAAATAAAATAGGGCTGCACACTAAGCCAGAGGCAGTGAGAGGCAAAGCGCAGGCAGCAGACTGAAATGTATATACAACTTGTCTGGTAAGATCTGTAGCCAGGGGTAATCACTGAGCAGACTCTTTCCTCCTTGTGGGATCCTGACCATATCTGGAAGTGTCAGATTTGGAGACTGAAGTATTTAGGCCATGGAGCAGATTCTAGAGTTGTCATTTGCCCAGGGAAATGCAGACTTGCCTTTATGTTTTGTTTTGCTCTCTAGCCCTTGGAGATTTCACTTACTTTCTTATGATTTTAGCAATACGTTCAAAAGTATAACTGTTGTAATTCATCCAGGACAGGAAATTGTATTGCAGCAGGAGCTCATCAGAGTATCTTGTCCTTGATACTGAGGGAAGCTGGCCTGATAATTTCTTAGGAATATAAAGAATGAGAATAGAGCAGATGTCTAATTAGAGGACAAATATGGATCTCAGCTTCCACTAAATGAAAATAACGGTTTCTGTATTTTGCTTCAGTCTTTTTCTTCAAATGTTCTCTAACATGTTTCTCCTCAGGACGTCTTTGCAAATGTCATTGTCAATATTTACCTATTGACATCTTATTTGACAGTGTCAATACCAGGCATCATCACACAATAAAATATTTCTAATAATAACCTGATTGTAATTGTTTCTTCTTATAAAATGGCAATTGTAATTAGTAAGGACAAAACAAATAGAGTTCAAAGTGGCTAAATTTGAGATAACTGAAATTTTTAAAGCTCCTAGATTACCTTGCGGTGATTTCTGAGGTAGAATATGATTGTGTCTTCTAAATGGCATTTTTTCTGGGCATTTTATTGTGAAACCCAAACTAAGTGACAATTTTTGTTTATAAAGAAAATAAAATGTTATATTTAAAACATTTATGTTTTGCATAAGTAATAGTTGTCAGCCATAGTCCTTTTTTTTTAAACATTTTTAGAGAGTATAATTGCTTTACAATGTTCTGTTAGTTTCTGCTGTATAATAGAGTGAATCAGCTATACATATACATATATCCCAATATCCCCTCCCTCCTGCATCTCCCTCCCACCCTCCCTATCTCACCCATCTAGGTGGTCACAAAGCACGGAACTGATCTCCTTGTGCTATGCAGCTGCTTCCCACTAGCTATCTATTTTACATTTGGTAGTGTATATATGCACATGTCACTCTCTCTCTTTGTCCCAGCTTACCCTTTCCCCTCCCCGTGTCCTCAAGTCCATTCTCTACCTATGCGTCTTTATTCCTGTCCTGCCCCTACGTTCATCAGAACCTTTCTGTTTTTTTTTTTTTGATTCCATATATATATTAACATACAGTATTTGTTTTTCTATTTCTGAGTTACTTCACTCTGTATGACAGACTCTAGGTCCATCCACCTCACTAAAAATAACTCAATTTCATTTCTTTTTATGGCTGAACAATATTCCATTGTATATATGTGCCACATCTTCTTTATCCATTCATCTGTCAAAGAACACTTAGGTTGCCTCCATGTCCTGGCTATTGTAAATAGTGCTGCAATGAAGACTGTAGTACATGACTCTTTTTGAATTATGGTTTTCTCAGGGTATATGCCCAGTAGTGGGATTGCTTGGTCATATGGTAGTTTTATTTTCAGTTTTTTAAGGAACCTTCATACTGTTCTCCATAGTGGCTGCTCAATTTACATTACCACCAACAGTGCAGGATTGTTCCCTGTTCTCCACACACTCTCCAGCATTTATTGTTTGTACATTTTTTGATGATGGTCATTCTGACCAGTGTGAGGTGTTACCTCACTGTGGTTCTGATTTGCATTTCTCTAATGATTAGTGATGTTGAGCATCCATTCATGTGTTTGTGGGCAATCTCTGTATGTTCTTTGGAGAAATGTCTGTTTAGGTCTTCTGCCCATTTTCGGATTGGGTTGTTGTTTTTTGGTATTGAGCTGCATGAGCTGCTTGTATATTTTGGAGATTAATCCTTTGTGTGTTGCTTCATTTGTGAATATTTTCTCCCATTCTAAGGGTTGTCTTTTCGTCTTGTTTATGGTTTCATTTGCTGTGCAAAAGATTTTAAGCTTCATTTGGTCCCATTTGTTTAATTTTGTTTTAATTTCCATTTTTCTAGGAGGCGGGTCAAAAAGGAACGTACTGTGATTTATGTCATAGAGTGTTCTGCCTATGTTTTCCTCTAAGAGTTTTATAGTGTCTGGCCTTACATTTAAGTCTTTAATCCATTTTGAGTTTATTTTTGTGTATGGTGTTAGGGAGTGTTTTAATTTCATTCTTTTACATGTAGCTGTCCAGTTTTCCCAGCACCACTTATTGAAGAGGCTGTCTTTTCTCCATTGTATATTCTTGCCTCCTTTATCAAAGATAAGGTGACCAATGTGCGTGGGTTTATCTCTAGGATTTCTATCCTGTTCCATTGATCTATATTTCTGTTTTTCTGCCAGTACCATGCAGTCTTGATTACTGTAGCTTTGTAGTATAGTCTGAAGTCAGAGAGCCTGATTCCTCCAGCTCCAGTTTTCTTTCTCAAGATTGCTTTGGCTATTTGGGGTCTTTTTTATTCCCGTGCAAATTGTGAAATTTTTTGTTCTAGTTCTGTGAAAAATGCCATTGGTAGTTTGATAGGGATTGCATTGAATCTGTACATTGCTTTCGGTAGTACAGTCATTTTCACAATGTTGATTCTTCCAATCCAATCGACATGGTATATCTCTCCATCTGTTTGTATTATCTTTAATTTCTTTCATCAATGTCTTATTGTTTACTGCATACAGGTCTTTTGTCTCCTTACGTAGGTTTATCCCTAGGTATTTTATTCTTTTTTTTTTTTTTTTTTTTTTGCGGTACATGGGCCTCTCATTGTTGTGGCCTCTTCCGTTGTGGAGCACAGGCTCCGGATGTGCAGGCTCAGCTGTCATGGCTCACAGGCCTAGCCGCTCTGCGGCATGTGGGATCTTCCCGGACCAGGGCAAGAACCCACGTCCCCTGCATCGGCAGGCGGACTCTCAACCACTGCACCACCAGGGAAGCCCCTAAGTATTTTATTCTTTTTGTTGTAATGATAAATGGGAGTGTTTCCATAATTTCTCTTTCAGATTTTTAATCAGTGTATACAAATGCAAGAGATTTCTCTTCATTAATTTTGTATCCTGCTACTTTAACAAATTCATTGATTAGCTCTAGTAGCTTTCTGGTAGCATCTTTAGGATTCTCTATGTGTAGTATCATGTAATCTGCAAACAGTGACAGTTTTATTTCTCCTTTTCCGATTTGGTTTCCTTTTATTTCTTTTTCTTCTCTGATTGCTGTGGCTAAAACTTCCAAAACTATTTGTATAATAGTGGTGAGAGTGGGCAACCTTGTCTTGTTCTGGATCTTAAAGGAAATGGTTTCAGTTTTTCACCATTGAGAACGTTATTGGCTGTGGGTTTGTAATATATGGCCTTTATTATGTTGAGGTCAGTTCCCTCTATGCCTACTTTCTGGAGAGTTTTTATCATAAATGGGTGTTGAATTTTGTCAATAGATTTTTCTGCAACTTTTGTGATGATCATATGGTTTTTATCCTTCAGTTTGTTAACATGGTTTATCACATTGGTTGATTTGTGTATATTGACGAATCCTTGCATTCCAGGGAAAAACCCAACTTTATCATGGTGTATGATCCTTTTAATGTGCTGTTGGATTCTGTTTGCTAGTAGTTTGTTGAGTATTTTTTCATCTATGTTCAGCAGTGTTATTGGCATGTAGTTTTCATTTTGTGACATCTTTGTCTGGTTTTGGTATCAGGGTGATGGTGGCCTCGTAGAATGAGTTTGGGAGTGTTCCCCCCTCTGCTATATTTTGGAAAACTTTAAGGAGGATAGGTGTTAGCTCTTTTCTAAATGTTTGATAGAATTCGCTGGTGAATCCATCCGGTCCTGGGCTTTTGTTTGTGGGAGATTTTTAATCGCAGTTTCAACTTCAGTGCTTGTGATTGGTCTGTTTATATTTTCTGTTCTTCCTGGTTCTGTCTCGGAAGGTTGTGCTTTTCTGAGAATTTGTCCATTTCTTCCAGATTGCCCATTTTATTGCCTTATAATTTCTTGTTGTAATCTCTCACGATCCTTTGTATTTCTGCCATGTCAGTTTTTACTTCTCCTTTTTATTTTCTAATTCTGTTGATTTGAATCTTCTCCCGTTTTTTCTTGATGAGTCTGGCTAATGGTCTATCAATTTTGTTTATTTTTTCAAAGAACCATGTTTTAGTTTTATTGGTCTTTGCTATTTTTTCCTTCATATCTTCTTCACATATTTCTGATCTGATCTTTATGATTTCTTTCCTTTTGCTAACTTTGGGTTTTTTTTTTGTTCTTGTTTCTCTAATTGCTTTAGGTGTAAGGTTAGGTTGTTTATTTGATATTTTTCTTGTTTCTTGATTTAGGATTGTATTGCTATAAACTTCCTTCTTAGAACTGCTTTTGCTCCATCCGATAGGTTTTGGATCATTGTGTTTCCATTGTCATTTATTTGTAGGTATTTTTTGATTTCCTCCTTGATTTCTTTAGTGATCTCTTGGTTTTTAGTAGTGTATTGTTTACACTACTAAACAATGTGTTTTGTATCAATGTGTTTGTATTTTTAAAACTTTTCCCCCATAATTGATATCTAGTCTCATAGTGTTGTGGTCAGAAATGATACTTGATACGATTTCAATTTTCTTAAATTTACCAAGGTTTGATTTGTGACCCAAGATATGATCTATACTGAAGAATGTGCCATGAGCACATGAGAAGAACGTGTATTCTGTTGTTGTTGGATGGAATGTCCTCTGAAAATGAATTAAATCCATCTTTTTTTTTTTTGTGGTACAAGGGCCTCTCACTGCTGTGGCTTCGCCTATTGCGGAGCACAGGCTCTGGACACGCAGGCTCAGTGGCCATGGCTCACGGGCCTAGCTGCTCCATGCCATGTGGGATCTTCCTGGACTGGGGCACAAACCCGTGTCCCCTGCATCGGCAGGCAGACTCTTAACCACTGTGCCACCAGGGAAGCCCATAAACCCATCTTTTTTAATGTGCCATTTAAAGCTTTTGTTTTCTTATTTATTTTCATTTTGGATGATCTGTCCATTGGTGAATGTGGGGTGTCAAAGTCCCCTACTATTGTGTTACTGTCGATTTCCCCTTTTATGGCTGTTAGTATTTGCCTTATGTATTGAGGTGCTCCTATGTTGGGTGCATAAATATTTACAATTGTTATATCTTCTTATTGGATCGATCCCTTGATCATTATGTAGTGTCCTTCTTTGTCTCTTATAATGGTTTTTATTTTAAAGTCTATTTTGCCTGATATGAAAATTGCTACTCCATCATTCTTTTGATTTCCATTTGCATGGCATGTCTTTTTCCATCCCCTCATTTTCAGTCTGTATGTGTTCTAAGTCTGAAGTGGGTCTCTTGTAGACAGCATATATACAGGTCTTGTTTCTGCTTCCATTCAGCCAGTCTATGTCTTTTGGTTGGAGCATTTAATCCATTTACATTTAAGGTAGTTATCCATATGTATGTTCCTATTACCATTTTCTTAACTGTTTTGTGTTTCTTTTTGTAGTTCCTTTCCTTCTCTTGTGTTTCCTGCCTGGAGAAGTTCTTTTAGCATTTGCTTTAAAGTTGGTTTGGTGGTACCATATTCGCTTAGATTTTGCTTGTCTGTAAATGTTTTAATTTCTCTGTCCAATCTGAATGAGTTCCCTTCTGGGTAGAGAAATCTTGATTGTAGGTTTTTACCTTTCATCACTTTAAATAAGTGCCTCCATTCCCTTGTGGCTTGCAGAGTTTGTGCTGAACGATCCACTGTTACCCTTATGGGAATTTCCTTGTATGTTATTTGTTGCTTTTCCCTTGTTGCTTTTAATATTTTTTCTTTGTTTTTAATTTTTGATAGTTTGATTAATATTTGTCTTGGTTTTTTTCTCTTTGGATTTATCCTGTATGGGACTCTTTGTGTTTCCTGGACTTGATTGACTATTTCCTTTCCTATATTAGGGAAGTTTCCACTATAATCTCTTCAAATAATTTCTCAATCCCTTTTTAATTCTCTTCTTCTTCTGGGACCCTATAATTCGAATGCTGGTGTGTTTAATTTTGTCCCAGAATTCTCTGAGACTGTCCTCAATTCTCTTCATTTTTTTGTCTTTTTTCTGCTCTGCAATAGTTATTTCCACTACTTTATCTTCCAGGTCAGTTATCTGTTCTTCTGCCTCAGTTATTCTCCTATTGGTTCCTTCTAGAGAATTTTTAATATCATTTATTGTTTTGCTCATCATTGTTTGCTTGCTCTTTAGTTATTCAAGGTCCTTGTTAAACGTTTCTTGTATTTTCTCCATTCTGTTTCCAAGATTTTGGATCATATTTGCTATCATTATTCTGAATTCTTTTTCTGTTAGACTGCCTGTTTCCTCTTCATTTGTTTGCTCTGGTGTGTTTTTACTTTGCTCCTTCATCTGCTGCGTATTTCTCTGTCTTCTCATTTTGCTTAATTTACTGTGTTTGGGGTCTCCATTTTGCAGGCTGCAGATTCATATTTCCTGTTGTTTTGGGTGTCTGACCCCCGTGGGTGATGTTGGTTCAGTGGGTTTTGTAGGCTTCCTGGTGTAGGAGACTGGTGACTGTGTTCTGGTGGATGAGGCTGGATCTCGTCTTTTGGTGGGCGGGGTTGCATCTGGTGGTGTGTTTTGGGGTCTCTGTGAACTTATTATTATTTTAGGCAGCCTCTCTGCTAATGGGTGGGGTTGTGTTCCTGTCTTCCTAGTTGTTTGTCATGGGTTGTTCAGCAGTGGAGCTTGCTGGTCGTTGAGTGGAGCTGGCTCTTCGCATTGAGATGGAGATCTCTGTGAGAGCTCTTGCTGATATTTATTATGTGTGGCCTGGAGATCCAGTAGCCAATGTCCTGAACTTGGCTTTCCCACCTCAGTGGCTCAGGCCTGCCACCTGGCTGGAGCACCAAGACCCTGTCAGCCACATGGCTCAGAATAAAAGGGAGGAAAAAAAGAGAGAAAGAAAAAAAAATAATGTTATTAAATTAAAAAATTACAAAATGTATTAAAAAATAATTTTAAAAAAGTAAAAAAAAAAGAAAAGAACAAATAAACCAATAAACAAATCCACCATTGATAACAAGTGCTGAAATCTATACTAAGACAAAGATAAAAATCAGAAACTAGTCAATCACATACAGCAAACTCCACACCTACAATTGCTCCCAAAGTCCACCACCTCAATTTTAGGATGATTTGTTATCTATTCAGGTATTCCACAGATGCAGGGTACATCAAGTTGATTGTGGGGATTTAATCTGCTGCTCCTGAGGATGCACAGAGAAATTTCCCTTTCTCTTCTTTGTTCTCACAGCTCTTGGGGTTCAGCTTTGGATATGATCCTGCCTCTGCATGTAGGTCGCCCTCTGGCGTCTGTTCTTCATCCAGACAGGACGGGGTTAAAGGAGAGGCTGATTAGGGGACTCTGGCTCACTCAGGCTGGGGGGAGGGAGAGGGAGGGAATGTGGGGCCAGCCTGCAGCAGCAGAGGCCAGCATGACATTGCAACAGCCTGAGGCATCGTGTGTTCTCCTGGGAAAATTGTCCCTGGATCACAGGACTCTGGCAGTGGCGGGTTGCACAGGCTGCCAGAAGCGGGGGTGTGGATAATGACCTGTGCTTGCACACAGGATTTTTGGTGGCTGCAGCAGTAGCCTTAGCATTTCATAGGCATCTAGTGTCCATGCTGGTAGCCTCGGCTTGCACCCGTCCCTGAAGCTTGTTTAGGCAGTGTTCTGAATCTCCTCTTCTCACGCACCTTGAAACAATGTTCTCTTGCCTCTTAGGCAGGTCCAGACTTTTTCCCATACTCCCTCTTGGCTAGCTGTGGTGCAGTAGCCCCCTTCAGGCTGTGTTCACTCAGCCAACCTCAGTCCTCTCCCTGGAATCTGACCTTGGAAGCTGGAGCCTCAGCTCCAAGCCCCCACCTGTCCCAGTGGGTGAGCAGACAAGCCTCTCAGGCTGGTGGGTGCTGGTTGGCACTGATCCTCTGAGCAGGAATTTCTCTGCTGTGCCCTCTGCAACCCTGTTGCTGGGCTCTTCTCCATACTCTGAAGCTTCCCCCCACCCACCCACCTTCTCCACCATTGAAGGGGCTTCCTAGTGTGTGGAAAATTTTCGTCTTTCACAGCTCCATCCCAGAGGTGCAGGTCCTGTCCCTTTTCTTATGTCTCTGCTTATTCTTTTTTCTTTTGCCCCACCCAGTACGTGGGGTTTTTCTTGCCTTTTGAGAAGTCTGAGGTCTTCTGTCAGTGTTCAGTAGGTGTTCTGTAAGAGTTGTTCCACATGTAGATGTATTTTTGATGTATTTGTGGGGAGGAAGGTGATCTCCACAACTTACTCCTCCGCCATCTTGAAAGTCCAGCCATAGTCCTTTGACTCCAATAAATTCCTTATAGGTTTTGGATTTTCATCTGTGTTAATGTATGTTTAAAATAATCTAAAGAGCCTAAAAATGTAATATTAATTTGATATGGGGTGGGAGGACCTCTTTAAGATAATAGGAAAACATAAAAAAATTGTGTCAACTACATAAAATTAAATATTTGCATATGTACATAAAAAGCACTATGTTCAATCAAAATATGAGCCACCAATTATGAAAAGAACAAATTACAACAAAAACTAAGGCAAATATGTAACGTATTGTTATAGATAAAGAAAAATGTCTTTGAACACCTCCCTATAAAACTTTTCAAAAATATAATTCTAACCTACTGATAATTGAAGTAATAACATTTAAAATAATGTTACCATATTTTGACTATCGAATTGTCATAAAGTTTAAAAAATTATTATGCCCAGTGCCAGGAAGATGAAGGAAGATTTGTACTCTGTGAACTGCTTGGGTCAGCTTATAAAATGTACATGCTTTCTGTGGGGCAATATTATGGTAAGTTTCAGAAATCGTAAAGATATTCATAACTTTTATCCAGTTTTCTACTTTTAGGAAGTTGTGTTTGCAAAATAATCAGAAATATACACAAGATATAGTTAAAATGGCATTTGCTTCAGCATTATTTATAATATCATTGATGTAATTGAATCCAGCAAGAGTGTATGATCAAATTAATTCTGATATATTGGTATGATAGAATAGTGTGCCATCTATATAATTAAGTAGACTAAAATGTTCATGGTATATTTTTAAAGGATAGAAAATTTTAAAAATATATAAAGTACACTTCTGTTTTATATGTATAAATTATACAAAAGATGAAGGAAACAGCACAAAGTATAAATAATGATTCGGGTACTGAGATTATGGGTGAGCTTATTTTTATCTATATATTTTTTCTACAGCATAACATTTATTATGCTATACATCACATTCACTTATACATTTACATGTTTTTATAATATCAATCTACTAATGTAATAATTTTGTAAAGAATGCTTCTCGATTGCATCAGGTGGAATTTTAATTTTACTTAAAGAGAAGAGAGAGAAGGAGGGAGGTGAAGCAGGGATAGATAAGAAAGAATGCAAAATAAACTTTTTCTTTGCTGTATAGTTTCTAAAAGTGCCTTGCCTCATGTCTCAGTGGCAAGAGATGTGAGTGAAAAATAAAATAAAATAAAAATAGCAAATTACATGGAGTTGATGATGCACTTAAATATCTTGTTGGATTCTGTGATGGTTTATTGCATTATCTATACATGAGTAGAAATAATTTATTCTTTTAATAAAATTTCAGAGAGCATTTTATTTGTGCTGTATATTTGCACCAAAATGCAATGGAGACAAAATACAATTACTATTTTATTGAGGTCTTTTAATGTTTTTATCCTGATATATTTTACATTCCTATATCTAAGATTCAAATTTATAGGTTGTTAGATTATTGGCATTGATGAGTTAGAACTGACAACTAACTCAGCTAGCATACGAGAAAGCAACAGTGATTAAACAGAAGAATTCTTGGATATAGGAATTCCATTCCCTCTTTCTCTATTTAAAGTAAAATTTGTTGCATCAGTTTTTGTTGGCATTTCAATTACTGTTTCATCTGTTTGTTGAGGACGTATTCTTTGAAATCAGTATCTTTTGACAGCCCATATATTTCTCTAAGTTTAGAATGTGAGACATTTGCTTAGTAGAACTTTTTGTTTTCATGCACAACTGTTGTCAGCAAGGAGGAAGCCAAAAATTCAGTTTAGTCTCGCTTGAGAGGTTACAGAGATAGCACTACACAGCACGTTATTGTTCCATGTGGTTGAATTGCATTGTTTTGTCACAAATGTACTCAGAATAAATGTTCTTTTTTTTCTGTCTATGAGCAGCTCATGAACTATTATTCTCCTTTTTCTGTCTTTACAAGAATCAGAACACAAATACATTCACAATTCCTCTAGTTAAAATAACTTTTGCAAATTTCTGTACAGACTTGCCTTTCCATTTCTGTGTTCCTGTCTCTAATGCAGTTTCAGAAACACAGGGTTTTCTGAATTCCAGGCACTTAATTGTGTTATCTGGGCTCCTAGGCCTTCAACATATTCTTGTTGGTGGTAAACCGCTGACTCCCTCAGTACTGTCTTGTTCTCGTTGCTTTCAGACTTTTGGCTTTTTACTGCCCCTGGCCCACTGAGATATTTCTAATTCTTACACCTGCCCCAGCACCTTGTTATTTACCTCACTATTAGATGATTATAACTCTTGTTTCAAGGGTCCCTTCTTTTTACTTGTCCTATCTTAATGTAGTTTCAGTTTTCAATAAAAATAGAAAGGTCTTGTATGGCAATTTATGTTTTACATCTAACAGTATGATTTCTTGATCTTTTCATGCTGATGCATATAAATGTATTTCATTTTTTTGAACTGCTGCATCACAGTATGGTATCATAGAATTTACTTAACTATTCTCCTATGGATGGATAAATAGCAGATTTCTATTTTTTTTTAATCACAAGCAATACCCTAATAAAAATCCTTAGTCATATATTTTTGTTCATGAATTAAAAATATGAAACTGTGTCAGGCTTCCCTGGTGGAGCAGTGGTTGAGAATCTGCCTGTTGGTGCAGGGGAGACAGGTTCGAGCCCTGGTTTGGGAAGATCCCACATGCCATGGAGCAGCTGGGCCCGTGGGCCACAACTACTGAGCCTGCACGTCTGGAGCCTGTGCTCCGCAACAAGAGAGGCCACGATGGTGAGAGGTCTGTGCACTGCGATGAAGAGTGGCCCCCACTTGCCACAACTAGAAAAAGCCCCCACACAGAAAAGAAGACCCAACACAGCAAAAATAAATAAAAATAAATTAACAAACTCCTACCCCCAACATCTTCTTTAAAAAAAAAAAAAAGAAATTGTGGAATGGGTACATGAATTTGAATTACTGGTTCAAAGGGTATATACTTTTAAAATATTAGTAATTATTTACTTTTAATCAATACTGCCAAATTGTCTATTAATATGACCACACTAATTTATACTCTAGCAACCATATTTGAGAGTCAGTTTCCTCATATCTTTATCAACTCTGGTTATAATCAGTATCCATGATTCTTATTAATTGGATGATGGGACAAACCTTCTTTAAAAATTGCATATTTTGTTTTGCTGTGCTGCGCAACTTGTGGGATCTTAGTTCCTTAACCAGGGATTGAACCTGAGCCCATGGCAGTGAAAGCACAGAGTCCTAATCACTGGACCACCAGGGAATTCAAAAAATTGCATTTCTTGATTACTAGTAAGAGTGAGCATATTTTGATCTATTTGTTTCTTCTTTTGTGTGCTATTCCTATTACGATTCCTTGCTTATTTTTATATTTTAAAATTTTATTTATGAAAGTTCTTTATATGTGAAGGACTTGATTTCTTTAGATATTTTAAAGATTCTTTTTTACCGTGAACTATAACACATACACAGATAGAAAAATTCATATCAAATTTTATTTATTCATCAGAGCTACACAATCTAGAGATGAACCTTATATGATTTAACTAGTGTTGTCTCAATAGTGGACAGCTAATATTTTGTTTTCCCATCTCCCGTCCTTCTGGGAATAGTAAAAACCTTGCCCCCTGACCACAGAGGATAAGAGTGATAGATCTGGGCTATGGGAATATGAGGTCTTTCTCTCTCTGTGGCTGGAAGTGAAGCCAAGAAGCTGAGAGAAACAAATGTGGGAGGGAGAAAGAGAGATTGACAGTAGTAATATTGTATCCATTTTTAAAGTTTTATTCTGAAGTCATTTAACAATTCTGTCCTTGGATTTGATGAGAGCACAGTGTTGTTAGGAAGATTTTCTTTTATGTTTAAGCCAGCTCAAGATGGGTTTTTGTGACATGCAACAGAATGCATCCTTATGAATGCAGAATTTCTGCCCAATTTTGAGGTAGATTGTTTTATTTCCTTTCAATAAAGAGTTTGGATGTAAATTTCTAGGAAGGGCATTAACATGCCACCGAATAAGAAGCTATGTTCAGGCAAATTTACTGATGAGATGCCAATATCTTTGATCCTTTTGTTTCCAGATTTCATAGTTTAGTAAAGTTGGGGGAAGGGTAAGGGATAGAATAATAGGGAGAAAGAAAGGATAAGGATTTGTGAAAGGTTGCCAAAACCGCTGGATAAAATGCAGAGTAGGAAATTAACTTCAGTTACTGTGTTTCCTGCTCCAGAAGAGTTAGCTGGTTCTTTTCAAAAATTGTCTCATTACTTTTGTACAGTTTCCAATTCCTTTCAGATATTTTCAAGATTAAAAAATTTATTTAAACATACTCAACATAGTTTCACAGTATGTATGATAATTCCAATAGATGAAGTGTTTATAGATGTTTCAATTATCTTGTTTCTCCTATTTTTTGCCTTTCTTCCTTGTATGCTGATGATTTTGTATGTCTGGTTTTCCAAGTTCAATAATTAAGTTTCCTTGTAATGCTTGGGCTGCAAATTCAGAAAAGTGTTAGCTTACTTCCAGTTTACTCTTGCCTTGGGGGCCCCAACTTAAAGAGTGGGTGTCTCAGGATTCCTGCTTAGGGAGGCACTGGATTTTGCTTTAGTTGCCCTCAATCTAAAAAGCTTCTAAAACCCCTGTTCTGTTCACAGCTATCTCTTCATGTGGGCAAATATCCTCAAAGCAACAGCAATTTTGCAAACTGTTCTTACCTTATTGTGTTCCCACATTTTCCTAGATTTTGATCTGGTAATTTTCATATATATTACCATTCATCTGTTTGTCATACATTATGTACATAATGTTGATTTTTAGTTGTCCTTGGTGGAAAAGCTGGTCTTAATTCCCTGATGCAACATACTAGAAGTGGAAGTCTTTCCTCATAGAGCAGAAAGCAGACCAGTGGTTGCTGGAACCCAGGTGGGAATGAGCATTGACTACATATGGGTGTGAGAGAACATTTGAGGATGATGCAAGTGTTCTAAAACTGCATTATGGTGATGGTTATATAACTGTATAAATTTACTAAAATACATTGATCTGTGCACTTAAAATGTGTAAGTTTTATAACATTTGAACTATCTCACACTAAGGCTGTTTAAAGAAGAGACTCTGAAGGGGTTATTAAAGAATGGGAGAAATCTCAGATAGATTGAGTAGGGGATGTGAAAGCAGAGAGCTTGAACCCTCATTTTCTATTAGGTTCTCAGGAAGGAGACCATTTCACAGGGAGCCCCAAGGTCAACATGGAGAGACCACATGTTAGAAATGATAATTGTGCATGTTTGGGCAGAGAGAGTGCTGGAGATCACTTCTCTCTCTTAAAAATTGTCTTAGCTGTGCAGCACTGAAGGGAGATCCAGAATTCATCACATGTTCTTGTGGAGAACCAGTAGCATTGCCATGGTGAGGACTGTGTTAGCCATATAACAGAGGTCAGACAGAGAAAGCAGAAGAGACCCAGAGAATCTGAAACACCTGATGGAGCTGAGGTGGGAGGTTTGGGGGTGAAGGTCAAGAACCACCTGATATGCTGAAGGAATAGACCCCAAGTTACATAAGCTGAATATTCTAGAAGCAGATGTAGTAAGGACAGAAACTAGAGACCTGGCAAGATTAAGTTGCTGTGGTATGTATCCTACACCTCCTCTCCATATGGACCTCAACCAGAGCTGGATTGGAGCCCCTGTCACTCCAACTCCTTGGGCGTATATGAGCTTTACCCTGTTACCAGAAACTGTCTTGTGAAGGAGGAAGGCAGTCCTTTTGAGAGAGGAAGGACAGCCTGATGGATAGTTTGAACTTTGATTTAACTGAATATTTTCCTGAAAGGGACTTTTAAATTAAAAAAAGACCATTTATGCCCAAAAAGAATGATTCACCTCTAATTGGCATTTTAATGCTCTGCCCCCATCCCACCCCCAGCCATATGCCAGAATGGTGCTTGGCAGGAAGCTTAGTGCTTTTGTAGAGAAATTAGATCACTTCATTTTTGTTATACATGTGAGCTCTAGTGTGTAAATTTTGACACATGACTGCCACTACCGCAGCATCATCTATGACCTGTCAATAAGCAAAATTATAATTTCCCATGAGGAGAGGTGGCTGTCAAATGATATGTACTTGGATATGAATAAGCAAAGGGTGCTTTGTTTCTCTTGGTTCTGTGTGAAAATTTACAGCCTGTCTATTCTCTTTGTCAATACCAGTATATATTTCACTTCTGCATAAAAGAGCTCATCAGACAAAACTGGTTAAGGTGGAAAAGGTTTTCAATCCTGTGTGTACTGCTTTGATTTCCCCCAGTTTCAGCCAAGGTCAATTAGGTCAACTCTGTCCTAGAAATGTCATGCTCATTTCTAAATAAGATGTATTTTGTTGTTGCTTTATATCCTCCTTCTCCTCCTCCACCTGGTCCAAATGCTCCCTTTCTTCCTAGGCCCAGCTTGTATATCCAAATCCACGACTCCTCCAAGCACTTTAAATCACACACTTTTCCTACTCTTCTGGGCTCACAAAGCACTTAAATGCAGACCACTTATTTAGCTCTGCCTACGATGATAATTTAGCCATATCTCATATGGTGATCTAAAATCTTTCCCAAGCTGCGTGAAGTTAGAACCTATAGCTTATGTCTTTGTATATGTCTGTAGTGTAAGGTTGTTTCACTGTTTGGTATCAGCCAAATCTGACTGCTATTTTACTTATTCTATGACCCTAAGTGAATATCTTAGCTTCTATTAGCTTCAGTTTCCTCATGGGGTTGTTGAGAAGATTATTGATATTAGGCATGTAAAGAGTTTAACTCAGTGTATGTATATTTTGGCACACAAATATCGAATAAGTATCAGTTATCCCTAGAGAAAGACCTTTGAGGGCAAGGATTGTCTCCCTTCCTCTTTCCTCTTAACTCTACCTTCAAAATATATTCACGTCCAACCACTTCTCATGACCCTCACTGCCACCAGCCTCCAACTGATACTGGTCCCTATCATCTCTTGTCTGGGTGGAAGTATCTGCTTGATTCTCCTCCCGGCTGCAGGCTACACTACACACAGAACCCAAAGAGATTCTATTGAACTGAAAAGTGTTGGGATTTCACGTAGACTTTGAAATCTTTCAGTAGCTTATTTCTCTTCATGTAAAATCCCATCATTTTAAGGACTGCTTCCAGTGCTAACTCTCTGACTTTATCTCCTACTACTTTCCCCTTCAGTCACTTGACTTTGACCACACTGACCTCCTGCTGCCTCTGCACTGCACCAGGAATTTACAGTTTCAGGACATGCATACTCACTTTTTCACATACATGTTTGCTCCATCGTATTTTTCAGTTCTCTCTTCATACCTTATTAGAGAGGTCTTCCCTTATTACTCAGTGCAAATAGGATTTCTCACCCTGTCTCCCAACAATCTCTATCTCCTTTATCTGGCTTTATTTTTCTCTGATTCACTGACTCTCTGATGTATTACTTTTTAAACTGTTTATTTGCTTTGTCTCTTTTGACTGGAAGGTAAGCTTATGTAGGTAGCCTTTTGTTCACTGCTCTATTCCCAATGCTTTAAAAAAAGTACCTGGCATAGAGCATAAAAGAATGAATATATTAATGAAGAAGCAAGTAATTAATGGCATTTGTTTATAGCTATATGTTGAAAAGTTATCTGATATTATCAATACTTCTCTAAGTTGGTGGGAATATGGGTATTCTCCATCTTTTTATTTTCTAGCTTGTCTGTATTTTCTAGCTTTAAAAAATAATGCACATTTTTTTTTTTTTTTTTTTTTTTTTTTTTGTGGTACGCGGGCCTCTCACTGTTGTGGCCTCTCCCGTTGCGGAGCACAGGCTCTGGACGCGCAGGCTCAGCAGCCATGGCTCACGGGCCCAGCCACTCTGCGGCTTGCAGGATCTTCCCGGACCTGGGCACGAACCCGTGTCCCCTGCATCGGCAAGCGGACTCTCAACCACTGCACCACCAGGGAAGCCCTGCACATGTATTTCTCTGTTAATTTTGCGAAATAAAATTTTTAAACAGAAAAAGGGAAAGTCATCTGAATGTGTTTGCAGTAGAAATGATGAGACATTTCAATATGCAAGCCTATGCTGTATAAGCTTCAAAGTTTTAGCATATTTTCTAACTGAATTAATTCTAATATTCCATGAATTTTGATTATGTCAGCATGGCTATATTCATTGCATACTGTTTTTGTTTTGTTTTGTTTTTTGCGGTACGCGGGCCTCTCCCTGTTGTGGCCTCTCCCGTTGCGGAGCACAGGCTCCGGACGCGCAGGCTCAGCAGCCATGGCTCACGGGCCCAGCCGCTCCGTGGCATGTGGGATCTTCCCGGACCAGGGCACGAACCCGTGTCCCCTGCATCGGCAGGCGGACTCTCAACCACTGCACCACCAGGGAACCTGCATACTGTGTTTTGTACCATTTTTCAATGAGTATATTGTCATTCACTGTGTGGTGATCACAGGATTTCTATTTTGAGCCCTGTTAGACTGTAGTTAATGGAATCCATTTCTAGTAGGGATACCAGAGTTAGTACATAAAATACAAGATGCCTAGTTAAATTTGAGTATCAGATAAATAAATAATATTTTAGTATTAAGTATATCCCAAATATTTATGGGTCCTACTTATCCCCCCAAAATTCAGTGTTTCATATTTAACTGGATGTCTATATTTTATCTAGCAACTACAATTACTAGCATGATTCTCCTACCTGTTTGCCTCATATTTCTGAATGTTTTCTTCTTTTTCCAAATCAAAATCAGGCAACTGTAGCCTGACCACTTGGGCCTGTGCTTTGCTATTGATCTACTTTACCACTAGAGGGATTATTTCCCCTTTGCTTTGGCTCCCGGTAGAAAGTAAAGCCAAAAGATAAGAATGATTAAATAAGAGCCCTTTCTTACCTCTGACTCCAGTAAAACAGAGGACAGAGCACACAAAGCTGGATTAGAACTTTACTTTGTGAGGGAGCTTTGAACAACAATTTGCTCTCTATAATGGAATTAGTCACTTGTTTCTACTTTCTATTAGCTCACCATCATGAAACAGCAGATGGCCTGGTGTGGAGCATGCCCACAGGGTTCTGTTTATGGGAGAAAATTATGTGAAGGGCTGTGTTTGTTTTCTCTTTTCTAATTCCCCTTTTGGCGGAGATATTTTTGGAATTTCCAGTGGTAAGACTTACTAGGTTGAGGATTTGATTTGAAATCTATGTGGCTTATGTAGCACATCTAGCATCTAATCTGTTGGTTTAATATGGTTTTGTGTATTGTCCACTGAGACCTGAATAAAATAATTTTGGACATGAATGAAGGTCTTATAAGTTGCTTTCAAATTTGCCTATACAATGATAGTGATTATTCCTCTGTACAAAAATGTATAGCTTTGTCTGATACATTTAATTTCCTTTTCACTTTAATACTCTGTAGTTAGTAGATTTTATATACTTCCGATTTTAATTCCATACTGAAGCATCATCAGTTGAGGTGTATATGAGCCACTTCATCTGACAAGGAATTTCAATTTACCCAAATGCTGTAAGATGTGGGCTTTTGGGTTTCAAAGCCAGTTGACTCATTAACCACAGGAAAAAATCTTGTATACTATGTGCTGCCTTTTAGTTCTCCTATTTGGTCCATAAACTATTCCTTGTTGACTTTCTAAAGATAAGTACAACTCTGTGAGGAAACTGCATTCTTAGAATTATTAAACTAAAGTGAAGGGCAAACATTTATAAAGAGAGTAACTATTAAAAGAACAGGCAGTGTGGTGTAGAGCTTGTTCTCTTACCTTTCAAATTCTGCTTACTCAGAGGCGCCATATGAAACAGAAACATCCATTATTGTGTACACATTAGGTTAGTAAGAAAGAAAATAAACCTCTTGAATCAAATCAAGTGCTCAGTGTCTGTCCTCAAGGCTATTTTTCCCAGTTCAAATAACAATAGTAATAGTAATAATAAGAATTACAGTTAATAGTTTTAAGCACTTACTATATGCTAACAATTTTTAATATAATGATTTACTTATCCTTCCTATTCATGGAGAATTGCTATCATGTTAAAATTCTTCCACCATATTGTAAGTTCTTCAAGGATATTGACTGTTTTATTTGTCTCTGTATTCCTAGTAACTAGCATAGTGCTTGACTTGTTCTATTTCCTCAGTAAGTGAAGAGTAATGAATAAGTGAAAGAGAAGACTACTTCTTTACTTAAAATGTTAGAGAATAATATTTACTGGATCATTCATAGGATTTAGTCAAGTTTGACCATATTTAAAAATCATATTTATCTTCCTTTTTAATGTAATATTTTATATATTCTAGAATATATACACAAAATAAAGTATGATATGACTAATCACAACCCACAATCCAAATTAGATCCTAGATCATTACCAATAACTCTTGCCTATTTTTATGTTCCTCCCCTCATTTAGTTTCTGTTTCCCTCAGCATAAGTAAAGACTGTTCTGAAATTTTGGTTTATCATTCCATTATTTTTATTCTTTATATTTTTATTGAATACATATATGTGTCTATATAGTGTACCGTTTAGCTGTACTTGCTTTTGAGCTTTATAAAATACGGTATCAGACTATATGAATTCTGCAGAAATGTGCTATTTTTCACTCAACATTATGCTCCTAAGATTCATCTATGTTTTCGCATACAACAGTAGTTTATTCATTTTTACTACTGTATAATATTCCAGTGTGCAAATAAACCACAATTTATTGATTTCTTCTCCTGTCAATGGACTTTTGGGGCTTGATTTTTTAACCTTTTGCTGGTAAGAAAAGTGATGCTGTCAACATTCTTGGACATGTCTTTTTGCCCATGTGTTAGAATTTCCTTCAAGCATATACCTATAATTAGTATTACTGGGGCAAAGTGTATGCAATTTTTCAACATTACAAGTTAATGACAAATGGTTTAAGAAGGCAATCACCTTATTTCCTTGGGTGAACCAGAGCTGAGAATCCAAAGTTAATCTAATTCAAATTACTTACCTTGTTTTCTATTTAATGTTATGACCCAGACACTGTATATCTTGTTAAGGAGCAAATTCTAATAAAGACTACACCTTAAGATGTAGAATTGAGTGTTCCTGCTGACAGTATGTGATATACAAACGATATTTATTAAATAACACCTTTGAGTGATGTTTCTGTAAACTAAAAGTCTAAACTCTGTGTTGGTGGCAAAAATATAGAATGTTATAATTGGAATTGTCCTGAAGACTTTGTAATTCCAAGAGCTTCTCTTCATCTAAATCCCCTTGAATGCAGAGAAGTATTCTGAGAAAATAAAATGACAACAGTATTTCTACTCCATCTTGTTGATGTGCAGAACAGTTCAATACAGGATGAACTGAGCTAGTCAGTTGTTTCCAGGTTTTTTTTTCTTTTCATAATTTATCCTTTTCAAGATTGTAGGCTGATCTATCATTATATTGTAAAAAATATAAAAGAAATCTCAGTTTAGTGTAATTGGTTTCTAAAAGAGTATTTATCCACGTACGTTCTAAGAAAAAGTATTACTATAGTTAACTATATACATATGGTCATATCTTTATCAGGCATCTTGATACATCTGCTACATATTGGAAATTTTAACTGAGGAGAATCCACGTATTTTAAGGAAGTTTTCATCTGACCTACAAGTATTCTGATCCATTTGGCAGATTACTTCCCTTCGGATTCCAATTTTAATCCAGATTCTTTAATTTACTGTACTGTTCAGATTCAGACAAAGAGCAACATGGTGCAACCATGTTACCAGAAAACAGACCTATGATGTAAGAAACTATAGGTGTTCTGCTTGCATGCAGATCATTCTCTTGAGTGTTGTGTCTATGCTATTGAATTGATCAAATCATTGGACTTTTGTTTGAAATTTGTCTTTAAATTTCATATTCTCAAAATTTGGGATAGGTTAGGGGGCTAAATAAATGGTAATTGATCTATTCTTCAAAATAATGTTATTGAGCACACACCAATGTGCCATGTTCTGCTCCAGGCACTATGGGAGCTAGCAGAGAGGATGAAGCTTGACTCTGCCCTGTGGAGCAGAAGATGAATTTTATATTGTAATAAACAATAAACTCTGTAGTGTAGAAATCACATGCTAAGTGAAAACTGTAATAATTTGGGGGAGTGATCCATCCGTTGAACAACTTATTTCTGTCTGTATCTATAAATACAAATAGATCAAAAGCTTCTTTCATTTTGTAGTTTCATATTTTGAATAGCTAGATTTGCTAATACTAAATCTATTCAGATGTAGATTTGTAATTACTAGAAACTTTTTTTAAGATAAAGTTTTGTTCACACCTTATCCTTATTGCTTATAAAAGTGTTTAGCACATAGTAACTGCTCAACTAACATTAATTCCGTGAACTATCACCATTTAAAATAATAACTATAAAAATGAATATAAAATATATTAAACCAGCTTAATGGTGTTCACTATCTAGTGGCCAGAAATAAATGGGAAAAGCTCAACTAATGTCTGAAAACATCGCTTATGTAATAACCAAAGAGTTTAGCTGATAGAGTCTAATTTCTCTGGTAATATCTTCACCATAGCAATGCTCAGCTATTTTACTGTGAACTATGGCCTCTAAAATAATATCGGAAATGAAGAGTTAGTGACATGCAGATTATGAGACACTGGATTGTGTCACTTGAGTAGTTGTTGGGTTACCCTTGAGCACTATGTCTACTTGGAACAAGGTTATGATTAAACTTTGACTCAGATTTGAAATTCATTGTTACATACAGCCATGCCTAATTTATTCTGAACTTTTTAAAAGAGCAAAATAGAAGGTGGTAAACTAAAAAATAAGTCTATCTATCTATCATCTATTTTCTTACAAATATTTGTTCATATTTTTCCAGGGAAATCATTAAGCCAAAGAGGAAATAGTCAATCATTCATAGCATATAAATACCAGTAATCAGTAGAGGTCATAACTTATTGTGAATAATGAAAATTCTACTTAACACTTGTGAAGGTCTTTGTGATTTGTAAAATGGTTTTCATATATATTATTTCACCCACCTCTCCCTATATGACTTTATCTGCTATAACATCATACACACGTAACAGATAAGGAAACTGAGGTCCATTTTGGTTGTGACTTCCCCAGTATTTCATGTTTAATAACTTACCATTGTCCTTTCACTATTGGGCTTATCTTAATATTGTTTCTTCCATTATTGTTATATGTGTATACATATATATTTTTAAATTTAGTTTAACCATAATATACATAAAATCTACGTAAAAGTTTATATCTTCTTTACTTACTACAATATACATTCATTTTGTTATTTAAGTTTTTCAATTATTATCCTAAATATCTGTGTAATATTTTATTGAAAGGATGTGAATCATTTACTCCATTCATTCAAAAATATTTACTTAGCCTTTATAATGTGCCAGGCAGTAGGCACTGATGATATAGCACTGAACTAAGCAGTTTGTTAATATCAGAAACTAAAAGACCTTTAGATATTATTTTCTAATATGTGATACATATATGTATAAAACACGGCATGCAGTGTTCATAAAAATTAGCCTGCTTCCTATGATAATTAGTAAGGAGGGTATTCTTTACATGACCTTTGATATATAAATTACTTTTCAAATAGGTTGTAAAAATTTACACAGTTACTGAGTGTATAATAATCTGTAATTTCCTCAAATTCTGACCAGCATTTTACATGCACACACACTCACGCATGCAGGTACAGTATTATATGTGTGTATTTACTTTTACTAAATTGATAGGTGATAAATGGTATCATTAATTTAATTTATAAATTTTGATAACTAGTGAAAATATTTCACTGTACACTTTTTTATAAAAGTATTTTTCTCTCATGTGAAACACCTGTTCGTGTCTCACCCAACGTGGATTTTGAAGTATAAAGGTCAAAATAGAGAGGTCCAACAATGTTTATGAAGAATCTATTTTTACTCTCTTCATTTTACCACCTTTTTCACATATCTAACTCACATATGTATTTAGGTATGCTTCTGTCTTAGTTATATTTAAATAAATAAATATACTAAATTCTGAATGTGGCTTAGTAATATCTGTTTAAATCACATTATATTTAAATGCATTTTAACATCTGATAAGGCGATTTGCCCCTTATAAATCTCTCTATTCGAAGGTGTGTTAACTTTTCTTGCTCATTTACTTTAACTGTTTTAGCGAAGCATTATCATTTTCTTTATAAAAGTTCTATATGTAAGATTTGTTTCTAGTCACTACATACATATGCACAGATATATGTAATTTTCACTGTTTTTTTGCTATTATTAATAGACTCAGTTTCTTTACAGTTTGTAAGTAGCTGTTGACAATATGTGAAAAGCAGGGTTTGCTTATATATTTTCTAGCTGGCTAACTTACTGAACACTTTTATTATTGTTTTTCAGTTAAATCTATTGATTTTTTCAAAGTAATAATATTTTCAGAAATTAAGTAGTTTCTTCTACTTTTCAATATTTACAGGTCCTATTTTACTTTCTTCACATCTTTATTTTGTAAAAATTCAAAGACAAACTTAGTATGCAACAGCTTGTGATATTCCAACCTCTGTGATGAAAACAATTGAGAAAGATGAATTGAATTAAAAATATTACAACACTAGATTGCTGCTGAAGCAATGAGATCTGGAAGGGACAAAATTCAGCTACAGGGGGAACCACAGTTAGCTGAGTTGATGTTCTGGAGATGATTTATCCTAGGGGTTTGTATTGATTTAGGGTACAGGGCAAGAGACCAAGAATCTGAACTTCATCTGGGAAGAGGATTGATACTAGGTGCAGAGAAATTAATAAATATTTTAGTGATTTTATGGAGCTGAAGATACAAAATTGAAGATTGTGGCCTCTAAAGCATGGTTGCTTTTTGCTTGAAAACTTTGCTGAATTTTGAAATTATTTGTGGCAGGAGGAAATATGATAATTTTCTTCTTGAGAATCATGGTGCATATTAGCAAATTAAATGCTTTGGGAAGTCCCTTAGAAACAAAAGCCATTTAACTTTGCTTCCTGTACTTTGCCAAGCTTATTTGTTTAAGGGGTTTTTCACTCATAACAAAAGACATCCTATCAAACACAGTTTGGAAAATGCTGAACTAGAATATTATTTAGTATATTGTGTCAAATTTATACATGTGTTGACTGACCGTGGCATGTCCGAATATAACCTCTAAATTAATCTAAGTTGTACATCAATTTATTTTAAGCACTAGAGGGAAAACAGGTAGATTCTCAAAACAAATGCACATTTTATTAAATGAAAATCTTGTGTTTTGACAATATAACAAGTACATATGTATTTTGTAATGATATCAAAGAACAGAAATAAAATTTTATGCCTTTTCTCACATAATTTCAATTTGTATAAATTAAAATTTTTATAAATGAATATCTTGGAGAACATCCAGGTAAAAAATCTGTAAGAATCACACATTTGTCTAAAATTACAACATATTATAATATTGTACAATTGTATGAGATTATATTAACTTAATTGTTTCTAATAAAATGAAGTGAGGTGTATTATACAAATATGAAGCAAAAATGAATGGCTATGAAATAAATAGGAAAATGATGAGATAAAACTGAATTTAATTAATTTGAATAGAACCAAGTAATGCATCAAAATGACTTTGGAGACATATGATAAATATAAAAAAATAAATTGCATTTCTATATACTAGTAATGAACGAAACAAAAAGGAAATTAAGAAAACAATTTCATACACAGAAGCATCAAAAAGAATAAATTATTCAGGAATAAATTTAACAAAAAAGTGAAAAAAAGTATACTGAAAACTACAAAGTGTGGCTGAAAGAAATTAAGACAGATCTAAAGAAATAGGATTTTTTGGATAGAAATTGACAAGCTGATCCTAAAAGTTATATGAACATTCAAAGAACCCAAATTAGCCAAAACAATACAAAAAAATTAAAAGTTGGACAATTTACATTTACTGTGCAACTACAGTCATCAAGACTTGTGATTGACATTTATGGAATAAAAAGCCCAGGAATAAGCATTTACATTTATGGCCAATTGATTTTCAGCAAAGCTGTTAGGGAAACTCAATGGTGAGAAGATAGTCTTTTCAACAAATGTTGCTTGAAGAATTGGATATCCATATGTTAAAAAAAGAAAAAGCTAGCTTTGACCCTTACCTCACACCATATACAAAAATTAACTCAAAATTGATCATACACCCAAATGTAAAAGTGAAACCAATAAAACTTCTAGAAGAAAACATAGAAGAAGCTCTTTGTGACCTTGGGATAAGCGAAGATTTCTTAGATATGACTCCAAAAACATGATCCATAAAAGCAAACAATTGATAAATAGGATCTCATCAAATGAAAAGCCTTTGCTCTTTAAGAGATACCATTAAGGAAAAGACAAGCTAAAATCTGGGTGAATATGTTTGCAAATATGTAGTTGATAAAGGAGTTGTATCTATAATATATAAAGAACTATTGCAACTGAATAGTAAGACAAACAACCCGGTTAAATCAATCAGATTTTTTTTAATTGGCAAGAGATTTGAACATTTTGCAATAAAGACATATGAATGACCAAATATGTTCATGGTAAGAAGTCCAACATCATTAGTCACTGGGCAAATGAAGTTTTGATCATAATAAGATACAACTGCATATTCACTAGAATGACTGCAATCAATACTGACAACTGGAGCGCTTGTACAATTCTAGGAGAATGTAATGGTACATCTACTTTTGAAAACAATTTGGCAGTTTTTGTAAAAAGGTAACATAACTTTACTATATGATTTAGCAATTCTACTCCTGGCTATCTGCTCAAAAGAAATGAAAACATACATCCCCCCAAATCCTTATATGCCAATTTCTATGGCAGTGTTATTCAGCAGAGCCCCAAACTGGAAACATCCAAATGTCCATCAACTGGTGAATGGAATGTGGTATATCTATACAATGACATAGGTTTTTAGCAATAAAAAGGAACAAACTACCTATATGTGCTGCCATATGGAAGAACCTCAAAAATATTATGCCAAGTGAAAAAGCCAGACACAAAAGACTATATGTTGTATGATTTGACTTATATTTCCAGAAAGGTCACATCTATGAGAGATAGCAAATCAGTCGTTACATAAGAGTGGGAGTGGGGATTGACCACAAAGTGGCCAAAAGGAATTTTGGTTGTGGTGAGGAGGGGTGATAAATATTCTAAAATGGCATTGTGGTGGATTGCACAATTCTAAGAATTTACTAAAAAATTATTGAACTGTACATTTGCAAAGGGTGAATTTTATAATATGTAAAGTGTACCTCAATAAAGACGTTAAAACAACCACTACCACCAAAACAAAAGAGACTTTGAAAGACAGATACATTTTTAAAACAAGAAAAGTTGCATGAATCTCATGAATGGTTTATTCAATATTTGTGTAACCTTGGGTAATTGTTTCATTTGTTGGGAGCTCAGAGATCATCAAGTTAAAAATTCTTACTTTACAGTGAAAAAACTAAATTTTAGTTTTACATAGATGTGATGAAAGCTTTCTATTCCACCCTATTTGTCAATTTCTCTGTTGTAATTATCATAGCTTCAAAATAAGTCCTGTAGATTTTTGAGCAAGTTCCAGAACATTGCATGTAGCAGAATATACTTTTCAAAAATTAAAAGTAACTTAAACAATATTCTTCTGAGAAATATATACATGATAAAATTATATTAAGAATAAAAAGAAAGAATGAGTATTACCTGTTTCAGGAAAGTGTTAAGCTTGAGTAGGGAAAGGAGAGAGATGGGATGGGGAGGAGGCAGATGGAGTGATTGTTTATAATCCAGACCTCCCATTGGATGGTGAATTCATGGTATTCATTATATTAATAAAGAACATAAATAAATAAGCAAACAAGCAAATGAATACATAAAAAGAAACCACGTTTTTTCCCTGAAAAATTGTAAGGTATGTAAGATGTTTTGGAGGTTACAATCTTTTAAAGAAAATAAGCAGTGTATATTATACCTAGCTGAATACTTGTTAATATTTAAGTACAAAAACGTGTGGGTAGAATTGAAAGTTTGCAAAGCATTTTTCCATATATTATCTCATATGATTTCTCTAATCATGCTATAATTCAGGCAAACTATATACTATAATACCAATTTTCTTGATAAGCAATTAGAATTCTGATAGGTTAAGTCACTTATCCAAAGTAACACAACTTTTCAGTTATTTTTCAATAAGGAATTTGAGTTAAACTCTAACTTTGGGTTCCCAAATTCTTTCCATTATAGCTGCCATCTCTTAAGATACAGAGTAGAAAGATGATTAAAGAGATGTATGTTGTATGAGAAAAAAAAGTGCAAAGCTAAAATGAAATATATGTCATTTTGTGCTTCCTTGCATGCAGTACTTTCATTGGTTCCTATTTTAAGAATTTGGATAAGCTGAACTTACTAAAAAAGTTTGGAATTGATTTTATTTGCAATGTGTTTTTTTGTGCCACTTCAGTTTTAAGTATAAACTTAGCTCAATAGAGTTACTAATCATTTGGTTGACTGACTTCCTTTTGATTGCCTTTTACATAAAAAGTGACTTGGTGATGGAGATATTTGGGACATTTTTTCCCAGGACATTTGAACTAATTGAGGGTGAATGTTTTTTATCCTCTATTGTTGTGAGTATGCAATTCAGCAGGATGTAGAGGCCTTTAAAACAAATTAAGAATTTTAATTGCAGTCCTCTGGGTGACTTGTGGTCAGTGGACCTGTGAACAGGGAGGTCACTACAGGCATTATGGCTTCCTCACCAGGTTTATAATGATTCATTTTTAATTTATGGAACATGTTCTTGCAAACTCTTTAATTTTTCATACACTGTAGGGCAGTGTTGGGTGGGGGGTAAAAGAAAAAATAGATGTTTTCTTAGCAAGTTATGATTAGAAAGACTTTTCTAGGGTACCAAAGCAATTCAGTAACAGATCTGTATTCAGAGTTCAGTTATGTTAAATTCTTTAACAAAAAAACAACTTCACACCAAATTTAACTTGGAGAAGGAGATACACTTCCCAAAATCTTAACAATGATTATACTGGATATATGAATTTATTGTATTTATACAAATTTATAAGTGTAATTTTTTAATCTCTTTTGTAAAAAAATTGTGATATAGCTAAATTTATACCCCTTCTTTCCTATAGTCTGCTAAAAAAGGGCTAGTTTTAATTGGATATCATATATCATAAATCATGGAAATATATTGTTTTTCTACTGTTTTAAGCTTAGCGGTTACTTTATAAATGTTTATTTACAAATAATAATATTGCTATGAAAAGTGCAAATGACTTTTGATTCCATTTTCTAGCCAAAACTTTTCATTTATGAATAAGGAAATTAAGGTTGAGAAGTTAAGAGACGTGCTCACTGTTCAAAAGTTCATAGCTAGTTGGTGGCAGAATTAGGATTATAACCTAGATCACAAAGCCCCATTCTATGTTCTTTCCACTCTACCATAATGCAGATTAAACTTAAAACTTCCGCAGCACAACATGGTTGCAGTCTTATTACTCTATCAGTATTGGTGAAATATGTGGGTGGAGTTTAGCTTTTAAACATTACTTTAAATTAAAACTCTAAATGTGCATTTTTCACCAGTCTTTTGATAAAGGATCCAGGTCATATCTCTTGGTATGGGCCCATTGATTGAGTTATTCATGGTTTTTCTTCCATTAGTCACAGCAACGGTATAGAATTGACTCTTTCCATTGTCAACTTCTTTAGGTTAGAAAACTTAAATACACTTGCAAAGTAATATGAATCTGAATCCAGATATTCATCATTCTCTCTCCCCATTCTCTCAAATTGTTAGCCCCACACATTTAGGCAAGTTCTCTTTCTCCCTTCTTTCTTTCCTTCCTCCTTCCTTTCCTCCCTCCCTCTCTCCCTCCCTCCTTCCTTCCTTCTTTGCCTTTCTTTCTTTCTTTCTTTCTTTCTTTCTTTCTTTCTTTCTTTCTTTCTTTCTTTCTTTCTTTCTTTCTTTCTTTCTTTCTTTCTTTCTTTCTTTTCAATTGACTGGACTTTATGGAATCTTTTCCAAACCTTCAACTTTGTTCTTAGAAACAATAGATCCCTTTGTTTCCTTGCTGCTATTTCATCTATTTACATACTAGTTAATTAAATTACAAAGTAAAAATAATAAGTGCAACCAGCATGCACAGGCTTGGGCAACATTAATGGACCCTTGTAAACATTACTTAACTGTTGGGACCACTAATCCTGGAGTGTCCTGGAGAGCATTATGTTAACTGTGAGTGCTCAGTGTGTGCAAGGATCAGGATGTTGAGAGAGCAAGGGAATGGAGAGCCTATCAGGAGTTTTACTAAACATGATAATTATAGTGCCTAAGTAATGATTAAAATTTCTTCTTTCAGATGTGGCACATATATACAATGGAATATTACTCAGCCATAAAAAGAAATGAAATTGAGTTATTTGTAGTGAGGTGGATGGACCTAGAGTCTGTCATAAAGAGTCAAATAAGTCAGAAAGAGAAAAACAAATACCGTATGCTAACATATATATAGAATCTAAAAAAAAAAAAAAAAAAAAGGTTCTGAAGAACCTAGGGGCAGGACAAGAATAAAGATGTAGATGTAGAGAATGGAGTTAAGGACATGGGGAGGGGTAAGGTTAAGCTGAGAGCATGGGGAGGGGTAAGGGTAAGCTGAGGGTGGCATTGACATATATACACTACCAAATGTAAAATAGGTAGCTAGTGGGAAGCAGCTGCATAGCACACAGAAATCAGCTCAGTGCTTTGTGACCACCTTGAGGGGTGGGAAGGAGATGCAAAAGGGAGGAGATATGGGGATATATGTATAGCTGATTCACTTTGTTATACAGCAGCAACTAACACAACAATGTAAAGGAATTATACTCCAAAAAAGATGTTAAAAAAATTGCTTCTTTCATTGATTTACACTATGGGTATTTCCCACATTAAATATTTTTTCAAAGTGTACACTTTTAATAATTTCACAGGATTTCATATTATGAATTCACTAAAATTATTTACTTGATTGCATATTATTGTATTTTTAATTATCCTTAAGTCTTTTCTTCACTTTTAAGGAGAAGTAGTGTACTAGAATAAATAAAAACATGAACTTTATAGTCAGTATCTGCTAATTATAGAATATAGCACACAGAGTAAGTACCTAAAAGTATTAGTGACATATATCTATCAGTGCAAATCCTCATTCTTATGTTTTAAAGAAACTTTTGGGGCTGTGTATGTATGTGTGTGTATATACACATTTTGGGTAGTGATTGGATTTGTATTATTCTTATAAACAAATTTGACAGGAGATAATATTGAGTCTTGTCATCAAGGAACATATGTTATCTTTCCATCTATTTAGATTTTGTTTTAGGTCTCTTCATTGAGTTCTGTAGTTTCTTTCATATAAGTGATGCATATTTCTTTTAATTTTATTTCTGGGTGTTAATATTTTGTGATTATTGTAAAGAGAATTGTTCTTTATTGTTATGCTCTAATTTGCTAAATTGTAAGCTTTTGAACTCTATTTTTAGTTTTTAAGAGCTTCTTAGTTAGTTTGTTGGGTTTTTTAAAAGGCCTATTTAACACAACTGGTCATTTTAATAGTCGAATGTGGACTAATAAAAAAGTCCAAAAACAGAAGAAAGAAATGTCCAAATCAGGCAAGTTTAATAAAGACACTCCTGCCTGTACTGAGTCTGCTTTCCCAGTTGATTGAAAGTTGTATATATTTTCGTAATAACCTCATAATCTCTTAGTCACATTGTACCTGATTATTGGTAGATCATAACACTGAATTTCAACATGGTCAGATTAATAATGTCTCTTTTATAATAAATAAATCTTTAGCCCTGAAATGAAATCATATACATATAGTAATATATTTTAAAATATCTAAGTTAAAATGATCTGTTTCAATATTTAGACAGATCTGATCTATAAGAAAATAGATCCTTTCACCTACTTATGAAAAATAAATGTGAATTTAAGAGAATGAGAAGATCAGAAGTTATACCAAAGAAACTCAGGGAAATGAAAGAGCATAGATGCAGGAGGAGAAGAGAATAAACATTAGAATCAACAATTGACCAGATTAATATGTACATAAGAGAAAAATAAAAAAGGAAATAATAGGCAGAAACTAATTACAGATTTCAAAGTGAAAAACATAAGGAAGTCTGTTAGTCTCATAAGTGAGCTTGGCCTTCTCTCCCTTCTCATTTCATGCATAGGGTGCAAGTTACAAGTTCCTAAGTACTGCTCTATCCCTTCTAGTTTTCCTGTGTCTTTCTCACACCATTATGAATAGTCCCTTTAAATTCTCCTACAATTTACCCAGTTTGAGTGTGCCATTTGTTTCTCACTGGGACACTAAATAATATAGTAATTGGTATTCAAAATGGCTCCATTAAACAAACTCTAAAAATGGGATCCTGGGAGTGGTTTACTCATTTATTTAAGATGCACAAGGAAAACCCTCTGACAGAGGGAATAAGGCACAGATATTATGTGGCGATATCCTGCTTACATCTTTTGTCATTGGTGGTGGCCTGAGATGGAGGGCAAGGCCTTCGTAGCCAAATGACTAGTATTTAGTCACTGAGTTAGAAAGGTGCTTCTCTTGTGTTTCTCATGCTGCTACCACACTCAACATTTCTGACACCAGATGTGTGGCTCCCCCCCCCCACATCAAGTAATACACCATGATATCAGCTGGGTGTTCTACAGTTAAGTTAATTCTGACACTATCTGCCTTAGAGATAGTGTCGGATTCCACAAGGTACAGGCTCAGTCTCAGGAGACTGCCTTCCACTTTGGATGCCAATTGCAAGTAGTAGGTCCCCAAGTTATCCACAATTTCTGTCCGAATTGGCTACAAATTGGAAGTTCCCATAACCCCCTTCCTTTGATTTGATCATTTGCTATAACAGCTCACAGAATTCAGGGAAACACTTTCTTACATTTACCAGTAATAAATATGTAATAAAGCATATGATAAAGGAGACAGATGGACAGCCAGATGAGAGATACCTAGGGTGAGGTCTGGAAGGGTCCAAAGCACAGGAACTTTTTTCCCTGCGGAGTTGGGGGATATCATCCTCCTGGTATGTGGACGTGTAAACCAGTCTGCAAGTTCTCCAAACCCCATACTTTTGTGATTTTCATGGAGATTAGTAACTCAATCTCTAGCCCCTCTCCTCTTCCCAGAGGATGGGGGTGGGACTGAAAACTCCAAACTTCTGATCATTGCTTGGTCTTTCTGATAACCAGCCCCTATCCTGAGACTTTCAAGTAGATCAACAAGAGTTGTCTCATTAGAACAAAAGACAATCCTATCACCCAGGAAACTCGAAGGAATGTAGGAACTCTGTATCAGGAAGTGGAGGCAGAGACCAATATATATATATGTATATCTTTTTCCATTACCTCACAATTACTAAGTCAACAAGTATGATGACAGTGATTGTGGAACTAGTTACCTGGTGCCTTAGTTTTACTAGTGTCAGTATCCACCCTTGTACACTATCATTTGTGATTTTTCTATTCCCTAACAATGTCACAGGAAATAATTTATTGAATGTTCCTTAATTACTCAATTTGAGTGTGACATCTATTTGTACTGGTTGGGGACTTGCAAGAGAAACTATATCTGTCATTAGGTGACAGGGACTAAATGTTGGTCTTTTAAAGTAGCATCCAAATGAGAGCAATATATTTTTAAGTAAGTTTCTTTCTTTTAATTAATTTTTATTGGAGTATAATTGATTTACAATGTTGTGTTTAGTTCTGCTGTACAGCAAAGTGAATCAGTTATACATATACATGAATAAATTCCTTTAAGCTTATTTTTATCTAACTGCTGCAAAGATGACACTTGACAATGCTCTGTGACTAAAGTAAGAAATAAATGATGTCTGTGGTTCAATCCCTTAATGATTGTTATCATTTTATTGGAAGTGATTTGATTCTTTCATTTTAATAAGAGCCTCATTAACTTTCCAAATGTATATGAAAGATGTATATTATGTCATACTAATGCAATTCTTAATATTTTTTTCATTGTTTGAATGAAAATATAAATAATAGCATCAAATAGCATATAAAATCTTTAAAAATAATTTCTTTTAGGGAAGCACCTTATTTTCAGTTTTAGGAGAAGACATTCAAACTCTTCTTTATTATCATTGCACAGTCTAAAAGATTACTCATAATTGTATTAATAACACTGAATAGCACTCACTGATTTGTGAAGCCTTCCATTAACTTTCTTGGTGACTAATAGTGGTCAATGAACAATGCAGTGAATTTCTGAAATACTTAGTGCTGCTTTTCAAAAATTGGCTATACATCCACATTGCTAAATATTGCTGGTGCTCCATCTATTTTTCTAATATAGAATTAGGAAAAGAATATTTTTCTATGAAGCAATTGTAGAGATTTCAAGCATGTACTTTTTGATGATTCTTTTGTATCCATTTCTAGTAGTTTTGAAAATAACATTACCTTGCAAGTTCTTCATTCCTTAAAAAAACTAATACCTGTAATAAAGCTTTACTATTACACTGAATATGTTCATCCTATTGTAATGAAAACTCAATTGACTGAAACTCACTTTCAGTTGCTTTTTGGCAACTTTTACTAAATCATTGATTTTTTTTCTTGAAATGTTTTCACCTTTGTTCAATGGCATAGAATAGACGTATCATTAAATTTTTTCCATCATTGTACTGGTAACCTCTCATGAAGCTGATATGATTAGTTTTTCTACAGAATTATGGTGTTTATCCCACTTTGCAGCCAATTGAGCTCATCTTCAGTGTAGGACTTCTCACAGTCTTGGCATCTGATCACTAAAAATCAACAGTCTCCAGTCTTTATGATGTCCAAAATCACATACACATTCACAAAACACCACCCCTAGGAGGCAGCATAATTCCCATGGAGAATCATTAGGCTGCAGTAATATTATCACAACACTTTCAAAATCATTGAGAAAAATTGAATTTACACAAATAACTTATTCCATCTGGTTGCAAATTTAAGTATGGCAACAGAAAAGATTTCTAAAGTCTCTCTCAATCATACAATCTAACTCCTAATAAGTGAACACAGCATCATTAGTCAAGGTTCTCCAGAGAGACAGAACCAGCCTATATACATATAGCTCACGTGGTTATGGAGGCTAAGCCCTATGATCTGCTGTCCCCAAGCTGGAGAACCAGGAAAGCTGGTGGTGTAAACCTAATCCCAGCCTGAAGGCCTGAAAACCAAGGGGACCAATGGTGTAGGTCCCAGTCTGAGTCCGAAGGCACGAGAACTGGGAATGCCAATGTGAAGAAGATAGGTGTTCCCGCTTAGAAGAGAGAGTGAATTCGCCCTTCCTCTGCCACATCTTTGTTCTGTTTGAGCCCTCAGACAACTGGTTGATACCCACCCATATTGGTGAGGGCAGATCTTCTCTACTAAGTCTATTGATTCAGATGCCAAGCTCTTCTGGAAACACTCTCACAGATACACCCAGAGATAAGGTTTTACCAGTTATCTCTTAGCTCAGTCAAGTTGATGTAAACTTAACCATCACACAGTGCCTTCACAAATCTACCTGAGAAAGGATTCTCAGTTTCTAATTAATTCTCCAGGTACTAGGGGCTCACTACCTTCAAAGTCAGTCCATTCACTGTTTATAGAATCTTACCTTTAGAAAGTCTTTCCATAGAGTGAACTCATATCTACCTGCTTGAAGTACCCAGGTGTAGAACAAAGCCCAAGTATGTAACAGAGGGAAGTGAGTTAGTATTCAGTGCTTTCTAGCTTTTTTTTTTTTTTTTTGCCTCTCTGGAACATGGTATGTTCTGTTGACCTGATTAAGGTTTTTGTTCAGGTTACAGAAAGTCTGGCAAATAGGTGGTTTTATCCCAAAGCATTTTTTAGATCTGAGCTCTTTCTCCGTTTTCTATAAGTAAGGTTCAAAATCTTACTTCTTAGGCCTTCCCACTATGTGAAATGGCAGAACTTTTCTCCAGCGGAATAGGTATTATTCTGTCCAGGGCAAGAGGACAAAGGAGGAGCCTGCATTTCAAGCTGCTCTTTCTTCTTTCACCTTCTAAATATCATGTTCTCCAAGCCTCTCTCTTCAGTCCTCAGCCCTCACTCCTCTACACACGTGGCTTCACTAGTCACCTACACACTGAGGACTCCTGCATCTGCATTTCCAGCTCAGACTCCTCTGTTTATGGAATATTCACCTAGATGACTGAGGAATATTCAGATCACATGTCTTGAAAACCTAGTTCTCTTCTACTTGGTGAATTATCCCACCATCTGTGCAGTCACCCAAACCCCAAACCTACAAATTATATGAAAGTTTTGAACTCAATCTACATCCATTTAATTAGTAAATCCTATTGGAACTCTTTCATATCTGTTTTGTTTTCTTTGACATTAATCTTAGGGTCTTAGCAATAAAGATGCTCAGTAAATATGAACTATTGTTTGCCAGGTACTGTGCTGGACGTTCCACATACATTTTTATTTAATCTTTAGAAAACACTGAAGGAAAGTAATATTATTCTAATCTTATCCATGAAGAAGCTAAGGCACAATAAGCTGAAGTAATTCTTCAAAAGTAACTTAGCTGGCAACAAGATGAAACCAGTTTTCAGTAAATTTCTCAGTCTTGACCAAACAAAATAAAAAATGTTTACCCATTAAATTTCCCAGGAAGTGAGATTGTTTCATTGTGTCTCATATAAATTAAGAGAATAGTTTCTAATAGACTTCTGTTACATATGCTGTTATTACATACAGGCAAATAACTCTTGAAACTCACAGAAGCTGAGCAGACCATGGGAATAAATACTTCATAATAGTTACTGATTTGTTTATTTATTTTTTCCAGCTTTATTGAGATATGATTGACATATAACATTGTATAAGTTTAAGGTATACACATGTTGATTTGTTACACTTATAAATTGCAAAATGATTCCCACCATAGTGTTAGCTAACACCCCCCCCATCACATCACATAATTATCTTTTCTTTCTTTTTTTTTTGCTGGCAAGAACATTTAAGATCCACTGTCTTAGCAACTTTGAAATATATAATACAGTATTATTAACTATAATTACCTTAATCATCTTGCTGTACATTAAATCCCTGAAACTTCCTCATCTTATAATGCGAGCTTGTACCTTTTGACCAACATCTTCCCATTTCTGCCACCCCCAGCCCCTGGTAACCACCACTCTACTCTTTGTTTCTATGACTTTGGCATTTTTATATGCCATGTATAAATGATGTCATACCGTATTTATCTTTCTCTGTCTGACTTATTTCACTTAGCATAACGCTCTCAAGGTCAATCCATATTGTAGCATATTGCAGGATTTACTATTTTATGGCTGAATAATATAACATTGTATAAATATATCACAACTTCTTTATCCATGTATTCATTGACAGATATTTAGGTTGTTTCCATATCTTGGCTATTGTGAATAATGCTACAATGAACATGGGAGTAGATATTTCTTTGAGATCCTGTTTTCAGTTTCCTTGAATATATACCCAGAGGTGGGATTGTTGGGTCATATGGTAGTTCTATTTTAAATTTTTTGAAGAACCTCCATACTGTTTGGAAAATAGTTTCTGTAAAAAATTATATACCTTGTGCAATAGTGCACAAGGCTTCCATCTTTTCCACATCCTTGACAGCACTTATTATCTCTTGTCTTCTTTATGATACCCATTCTAACAGGAATAAGGTGATATCTTATTGTGGTTTTATTTATATTTCCCTGATGATCAGTGATGTCCAGTACATTTACATGTACCAGTTGGCTACTTGGATGTCTCCTTTTTAAAAGTGTCTATTTAGTTCCTCTGCCCATTATCTGATCAGATTTTTTGTTGTGTTATTATTGAGTTATATGAGTTCTTTCTATATCTTGGATGTTAACCACTTATCAGATAGATGATTTGCAAATATTTTCTTTCATTATGTAGGTTCCCTGTTCATTTTGTTTCTTTTGCTGTGTAGAAGTTTTTTAGTTTGATATAGTCTCACTTGTTGATATTTTCTTTTGTTGTTTGTGCTTTTGATGTTATATACAAAACATCATCTTCAAGACCAACATCTAGGAGCTTTCCCCCTATGTTTTCTTCTAGAAGTTTTATAGTTTAAGGTCTTATGTTCATCTTTTATTCATTCTGAGTTAATTTTTGTGAGTGGTGTCAGGTAGGAGTCCAATTTTATTTTTGAGCATGTGGTTTTCCAATTTTCTCAATACCATTTATTAAAGAGACTATTCTTTTCCCATTGAGTATTCTTGGCTCCCTTGTCAAATATTTGTTGACTATATACACAAGGATTTATTTCTGGGCTCTCAATTCCATTCCATTGGGCTATTTGTCTGTTGTTGTTATTGTTTTAAACCAATACAATACTGTTTTGATTACTATAGCTTTGTAGTATAGTTTGAAATCAAGAAGTGTGATACCTTAAGTTTTGCTCTATTTTTCATAGGATTGCTTTTGCTATTCAGTCTTTGTGGTTCCACACAACTTCTAGGATTATTTGTTCTATTTCTGTGAAAAATGCCATTGGAATTTTGATAGGGATTGCATTGAATCTATACAACGCTTTAGGAAGTATGGACGTTTTAACAATGTTAATTCTTCTGATGCCTGAACATGGAATAACTTTCCCTTTTTTTGTGTATTTTCAATTTCTTTCATCAAAGTCTTGTAGTTTTCATTGTAGACATCTTTCACTTCCTCAGTTACAATTATTCCTATGTATTTTATTACTTTTGATGCTAGTGTGAATGGGATGATTTTATTTATTTCTTTTTCAGATATTTCATTGTTAACATATAGAAATGCAACTGATTCTGTACGTTGCTTTTGTACCTTGCAACTTTATTGAATTTGTTGAATGAAGTTTTTGGCCAACCCAATATAAAATCAGGTCATCTGCAAACAGGGGTCATTTTACTTCTTTCTTTTCTATTTAGATACTCTTTATCTCTATTTCTTGTCTTATTGATCTAGTTAGGACTTCTAGTACTATGAGTCTGTGGAGGTTGTTCTGTCCATTGTTTTTTTCAGAGGCAAAAGCTGCTAGGTTTGTCTGCAGTCCAAGTCACTGTGAATCACAATTGCTCCTGCTGTGTGGTTGCTATTGGTAGCCCCTGCTTTCTTCCTTGCGCCTAGCTTTCTGTATATTTTTCACCTTTGCTTATCTGCGATGAAACTGAAAAAAGACAGTTTTTCAGTGCCCTGAAATTCTGGGGAAGCTAGTAACTCATCCCACTCTTCCTTCCCTGATGAAGGGAACTCTTTCTGGAGAGTTCCCTCTTTGAAATGAGCTATGCCAGCTTGGGGGATGGGACAATGCAAGTAAAATGCAGTTATCTTCCTTTTCTTCTTTTTGTATTCTCAGGCTTTTTTGTTCCATTGTGTTTCTGAAGTTTCTTAAGTGTGCTTCAGAGCTCTCCCAGAGCTGCTTTTTTTCATAGATAGCTTTCTATTTGTTGATCTTTGTGGAGGGATGAGGCTGGGGTCTCCTGCATTACTATTTTGGTCATAATTTGTTATTGACTGGTTTAAATACACTATCTATTGCTCAAAGTAAAGACAACTTGAGGATGCTGAAAAGAGTTGTGCAAGGGGCTGGGATGGGAATCTTGAAAAAACTGCACCAGTAGTTAGCATCAATTGGCATTTGAGGATTTGATAATTTAAATGTCAGTGAAACAGAGATATGATATCACAAAGGGCCAGGACTCCGTGACTAAAGATATTCCTCTTGGTGTACAACAGTAGTGCTCTTAGCACTCTGCAGGCAAGTTTCTCTCTGACTTTGACAACGCCATTTCTCAAAACCCTCTCCCTCAGAGTTTACAATCTACCAATACTAATACCTGAAGGGGTTTGGAGAAGTAATGATTAATCAAGTTTCAACCCTCTTTTACCTTTGTTAAGGCTCAGTTGAAAAAATACACAAAGGTGTGAGATAGAGAGATTAAAGTATTTGCTTTAATTTTGGAAAAACTAGGTTAGATACTGTGTCTTCAAAGCCTCAGTTAGCCTTTTAAAACCTTCTCCCAGGAAGTATTGATCTTCAGGGACAACCAGCCTGAGGGGTAGTTGAGCCAGCACAACTGGTACACTTTCTAGAGAGAGACAGGGCTTTGAATTTACTTCTAAATAGCCGGCCTGAGCTCTAATCTGTTTACCACAGAGGTAAGGCGGACCACCTCTTCATGAAAGAAGGATGATATACAAAGAGAAGGAGAGAGAGATAGAACAGAGATTTGCAAGTTCATTCTCTTCTCCTAAAGTCACTCATGGGATAAACCTCTCTTCTTCCCCTAAGTGAAACATAAAAAAATCACAGAAGTGCTCCTCTAGTAGAAAGTTACTCTTGGTAACTTGAGAACAGGAGAATAGTTACCTCTAATTGTTCCTGACATTCACCACATTGTTTCTTTACCTATGTAAAGACGTATTTCTGCCTGAAAATATTTTCTGCCTTCTTTCCTGTAACATCTACTACTTAAATTTCCTCTGATCCCTTACCATTAATTCCTTACTCCATCCAACTCTGGGTCTGTTACCAAACCAAACTTGGGTCCACTTGCCCATGCACAGTAAATTCAATCTCACTGACACTGGGTTGTGAAGGAAAGTGCAGCATTAATTGCAGGGCACCAAGCAAGGGGAATGGGCAGCTTATGCTCAAAAGACCCAAACTCCCCAATGGCTTTCAGGGAAGGGGTTTTACGGACAGTGTGAAGGAGGGGGCTGCAGCATGCCTTTTGTGCACAGTTCTTGGATTGGTTGGCATCAAGGAGAAATTACAAGCATCATCAACCTTCTGGTTTCAACCAGTCTAGGGACTATGTTCTTGCAGTCAGCAGTTTTCATCTGTTGGGGGCCTGCTTCCTGTAAAAACAACTTAGTATGTCAGGCCTTTATATCTTTCAGGGAACTGTGAGTTCTGTGATTCTGCTATGCGGATGATTTATAGTCTAAATTGTTACCAGTTTCCCAGCCCAACAGCTCTTCTTTGTTTCCACACCTTCACATTTCCTAATCATTAACACTTGAGTCAGCCTTTTGAGACTCAAGGGAGAACTGGGAGGCTAAAGCAAAAGCCTTTTATTTCAAAGGACAGGGACACAGGGGCTGGTGTAAAGTTTCAGTTCCCCCTTTTCTTTGACACTCCTCAATCTTGAGGGGAACAGGTTAAAGAAAAGAAAGGGAGTAAAGTTTTGGATACAGTGGTTAATCATACACTCAGCAGAGGAACTCGGTTTTAGGGAGACTAGGTTTCAGGTCAAGTGTTTCCGGGGATCTCCACCATAGCACATTCTGCTGGATTATAACTCTATGCTTTCTGGTTGAATTCCTTACCACTTTTCTGTGTTTTCCCCTGGATTGAAAGTTTAATCGGGTTTAAGTAGTTTATTATTTTATACCTAGTATCTACCATAATGCTGATACATGGTAAGCAATCAGTAAACATTTATAGAAATGGATCCTGAAAATGGAGTGTCATGTAATTTTTGTCTTCTTAACATAATAGTGACTTAAATCAATATTCCTTATGACAAATGTTTCACCTATGGTATTAGAGCTACCCTAAGTTTGAATACTTGATCTACCTTAGAAGGAAATTTATAGCTTAAGTGTATCTATTAGAAAGAAGAGAATGCTAACATTAATGATTTAAGCTTCCACTCATCATTGGAGGTATAAACTGTCCTGTACTTCCAAGCTTGTAGGCATGCCAAGCAAAGATATACGGGAGATCAGCTCCCCTGCATCTTTTAAGTCTTTAAAGATAACACCTAAAGATGTCATTGCTTACCTTCCAGTATGGTTTATTACCTTGGCTTAGGAGGGGGTAGTAGTTTTAGAAGCTGCCAGTTGTTTTTTCCCTGTATGAGAGTTTTCACACCATAGGTCAAGGAGCCAATGTTGGGTTTGTGCCAGTTACCAAATATGACTATAATTAATTATATATTTGATGACCAGTACAATGATCACCACATGGGTCCATAGACCCAGAGGATTCTGTTTTATTATCTGGTCTCCTCATTCTGCCACTCTAACAGTGGGTATCAATGCCAACTGGAGCCCTATTTCCAATAGTCTTCTCAAAATACAGTTACCCACACACTACTATATATAAAATAGATAACAAATAGGAATCTACTGTATAGCACAGGGAACTCTACTCAATACTCTGTAATGACCTATATGGAAAAATAATCTAAAAAAGAGTGAATATATGTATATGTATAACTGATTCACTTTGCTGTACAGCAGAAACTAATACAACATAGTAAATCAACTATATTCCAATAAAAATTAATTTTAAAAAGTACAGTTATGCAAGTAAATGACTGTAGAAACCCTGGAGAAGATCTGTGAGGAACATAACTCTACACTTGTTATGGTATTAATGAGTCCTCCCTCAAAGAGATGCAGCCTCTCTTTCAACCAATAGCTTCTGGGTCTGAAAAATGGCTCAGGTGTAGAAGTCATTTAAGGAATCACAACATTTCATTGTGACAACTTCCTTCAGCATTCAGATAATTTATCCTGATTCTACAGATAGATGATTACCCTTCCTAGCTGCTTATTTTGTTCATAGGAATACTATATTTTATTATCCACATCTCTCTATAGTTCAGGCATCCATGCCACCTCCATCTTTGTCACTCATTAGGATAATTGCAGTCACAATTATGATTATTATTGTCTTATGATTATTAAATGCCATGATTATTAGGTCATCTTTTGGCTATTGTTGTCTTTCTTCCTATTATTCCCTTTACTATTAGTAAGCTCAGATTTCCATTGGCCTTTTCTACCATTAGCCTCAGCCTATACAGCAGAGTCACCACAGAGCTTCTCACTAGTGCATTCCTTATTGCTTTGGTAGACTGTATCCTCTAAGCTGAAAAAGAAAATCTAGTGGGATCTGGAGGAGCTGTGCTCCCAGTTTCTGCCCTGTGCCAACAAGGTGAGCTAGTCAGTGAGCAGCACACGTCTGAGCTGCAACGTGCCTGTCCTAGAGCAACTTTCAGAGCATAGAATAACTGGTATTTCATGTCTGCCTTTCAAATCTCATGCAAATTTCTCTTGAAGCCCATCTTGACCTGGAACGATACAAAGAAAAAAATTCTGGGAAACATGGTTCCAGCTTAGCTAACTTGATACACTACAGAGTCACAGCACCTTCCATTGCCTGAGTCAAAATGTCTTATTAAAAGGAATTCTAATTTTTGGTAACATATAGGTTGAAAACAATATCCAGCACAATGGTTGGTATAACTGTGTTATCTTATCCTTAGAGCTGTTGTTTCCACCACCACCCTTTTATTTATTAAAAAAAGTTTATCTTTTCTCCTCTTTTAACCAGAAATTTTATTGTTGATTTCATCAGTGATTACTAGAAGAGCATAGGTAAAACTTCCTTATTGTATCTTCATTATCAGATGACACACTCACTACCTCTGCAGTTTCTATTACCTGATGAAATATAAATATAATGTTTAAGTAAAATATGCTTATTTATATGCCTTTTATGTCTTTAAAAATAAAAAGAATCACATTTGGTCAGATGACTTTCTGAAGTCAGGGTGCAACCTCCTCCCATTCCTCTTAGGTCTACTTTGAAGGTGGCTTGTTTTCATAGTTAACCCCACTGAAAAAAAACTCACAATGTAGAAGAAGATAATTGGTAATTTGGTGTTCATTTGTTTGTGTAATTCTACATTTAAGTGGCGACTTTCTTCAATTTATCAGGGAAGCTATTTTAGTACTTTTGTACATATGGTTCTTTGGCGGCATTTTCATTATTTCTAACAAATAATATGCAATGAATCATAAGATGCTGCAAATGTGTTTCACTGTCCTGTGTAATAGGAGAAAACAAGGAATATGACAAACGGCAAGAACTATGACTGAGATATGGAATTTCTTACCATTTTTCTCTCTTCTTTCAATCTCTCTCTCTCCCTCCTTTCTCTGATAAATACAAATATTGTGTTAATAACTTAAATAGCTTATATATGTAAAATCTTCATTGAGATATTATATATATTAAAACTGCTGCTAATTAATTAAGTTTTAAATATTAAACATAAACATTTTAGCCCTTTAAATTTATTTTTATTTTTTTTAACATCATTATTGGGGTATAATTGCTTTACAATGGTGTGTTAGTTTCTGCTTTATAACAAAGTGAATCAGTTATACATATACATATGTTCCCATATGTCTTCCCTCTTGCATCTCTCTCCCTCCCACCCTCCCTATCCCACCCCTCCAGGCTGTCACAAAGCACCAAGCCAATATCCCTGTGCCATGCGGCTGCTTCCCACTAGCTATCTACCTTACTACGTTTGTTAGTGTGTGCATGTCCATGAATCTCTCTCGCCCTGTCACAGCTCACCCTTCCCACTCCCCGTATCCTCAAGTCCGTTCTCCGGTAGGTCTGTGTCTTTATTCCTGTCTTACCCCTAGTTCTTCAGGACATTTTTTTTTTCTTCTTAAATTCCATATATATGTGTTAGCATATGGTATTTGTCTTTTTCTTTCTGACTTACTTTACTCTGTATTACAGACTCTAGGTCTATCCACCTCATTACAAATAGTTCAATTTCCTTTCTTTTTATGGCTGAGTAATATTCCATTGTATATATGTGCCACATCTTCTTTATCCATTCATCCAATGATGGGCACTTAGGTTGTTTCCATCTCCGGGCTATTGTAAATAGAGCTGCAATGAACATTTTGGTACATGACTCTTTTTGAATTTTGGCTTTCTCAGGGTATATGCCCAGGAGTGGGATTGCTGGGTCATATGGTAGTTCTATTTGTAGTTTTTTAAGGAAACTCCATACTGTTCTCCAAAGTGGCTGAACCAATTCACATTCCCACCAGCAGTGCAAGAGTGTTCCCTTTTCTCCACATCCTCTCCAGCATTTATTGTTTCTAGATTTTTTGACGATGGCCATTCTGACTGGTGTGAGATGATATCTCATTGTAGTTTTGATTTGCATTTCTCTAATGATTAATGATGTTGAGCATTCTTTCATGTGTTTGTTGGCAGTCTGTATATCTTCTTTGGAGAAATGTCTATTTAGGTCTTCTGCCCATTTTTGGATTGGGTTGTTTGTTTTTTTGTTATTGAGCTGCATGAGCTGCTTGTAAATTTTGGAGATTAATTCTTTGTCAGTTGCTTCATTTGCAAATATTTTCTCCCATTCTGAGGGTTGTCTTTTCGTCTTGTTTATGGTTTCCTTTGCTGTGCAAAAGCTTTGAAGTTTCATTAGGTCCCATTTGTTTATTTTTGTTTTTATTTCCATTACTCTAGGAGGTGGGTCAGAAAGGATCTTGCTGTGATTTATGTCATAGAGTGTTCTACCTATGTTTTCCCCTAAGAGTTTGATAGTTTCTGGTCTTACATTTAGGTCTCTAATCCATTTTGAGCTTATTTTTGTGTATGGTGTTAGGGAGTGATCTAATCTCATACTATTACATGTGTCTGTCCAGTTTTCCCAGCACCACTTATTGAAGAGGCTGTCCTTTCTCCACTGTACATTCCTGCCACCTTTATCAAAGATAAGGTGTCCATATGTGCGTGGGTTTACCTCTGGGCTTTCTATCCTGTTCCATTGATCTATCTTTCTGTTTTTGTGCCAGTACCATACTGTCTTGATTACTGTAGCTTTGTAGTATAGTCTGAAGTCAGGGAGCCTGATTCCTCCAGCTCTGTTTTTCGTTCTCAAGATTGCTTTGGTTATTCGGGGTCTTTTGTGTTTCCATACAAATTGCAAAATTTTTTGTTCTACTTCTGTGGAAAATGCCAGTGGTAGCTTGATAGGGATTGCATTGAATCTATAGATTGCTTTGGGTAGTAGAGTCATTTTCATAATGTTGATTCTTCCAATCCAAGAACATGGTATATCTCTCCACCTATTTGTATCATCTTTAATTTCTTTCATCAGTGTCTTATAATTTTCTGCATACAGGTCTTTTGTCACCTTAGGTAGGTTTATTCCTAGATATTTTATTCTTTTTGTTGCAATGGTAAATGGGAGTGTTTTCTTGATTTCACTTTCAGATTTTTCATCATTAGTATATAGGAATACCAGAGATTTCTGTGCATTGATTTTGTATCCTGCTACTTTACCAAATTCATTGATTAGCTCTAGTAGTTTTCTGGTAGCATCTTTAGGATTCTCTATGTATAGTATCATGTCATCTGCAAACAGTGACAGCTTTACTTCTTCTTTTCCGATTTGGATTCCTTTTATTTCCTTTTCTTCTCTGATTGCTGTGGCTAAAACTTCCAAAACTATGTTGAATAACAGTGGTGAGAGTGGGCAACCTTGTCTTGTTCCGGATCTTAGTGGAAATGCTTTCAATTTTTTCACCATTGAGGATGATGTTTGCTGTGGGCTTGTCATATATGGCCTTTATTATGTTGAGGAAAGTTCCATCTATGCCTACTTTCTGCAGGGTTTTTATCATAAATCGGTGTTGAATTTTGTCAAAAGCTTTCTCTGCATCTATTGAGATGATCATATGGTTTTTCTCCTTCAATTTGTTAATATGGTTTATCACATTGATAGATTTGCGTATATTGAAGAATCCTTGCATTCCTGGAATAAACGCTACTTGATCATGGTGTATGATCCTTTTAATGTGCTGTTGGATTCTGTTTGCTAGTATTTTGTTGAGGATTTTTGCATCTATGTTCATCAGTGATATTGGCCTGTGTTTTCTTTCTTTGTGACATCCTTGTCTGGTTTTGGTATCAAGGTGATGGTGGCCTCGTAGAAGGAATTGGGGAGTTTTCCTTCCTCTGCTATATTTTCGAAGAGTTTGAGAAGGATAGGTGTTAGCTCTTCTCTAAATGTTTGATAGAATTCGCCTGTGAAGCCATCTGGTCCTGGGCTTTTGTGTGTTGGAAGAGTTTTAATCACAGTTTCAATTTCAGTGCTTGTGATTGGTCTGTTCATATTTTCTATTTCTTTCTGATTCAGTCTCAGCAGGTTGTGCATTTCTAAGAATTTGTCCATTTCTTCCTGATTGTACATTTTATTGGCATAGAGTTGCTTGTAGTAATCTGTCATGATCTTTTGTATTTCTGCAGTGTCAGTTGTTACCTCTCCTTTTTCATTTCTAATTCTATTGATTTGAGTCTTCTCCCTTTTTTTCTTGATGAGTCTGGCTAGTGGTTTATCTATTTTGTTTATCTTCTCAAAGAACCAGCTTTTAGTTTTATTGCTCTTTGCTATTGTTTCCTTCATTTCTTTTTCATTTATTTCTGATCTGATTTTTATGATTTCTTTCCTTCTGCTAGCTTTGGGGATTTTTCGTTCTTCTTTCTCTAATTGCTTGAGGTGCAAGGTTAGGTTGTTTATTCGAGATGTTTCCTGCTTCTTAAGGTGGGCTTGTATTGCTATAAACTTCCCCCTTTGCTGCATCCCATAGGTTTTGGGTCGTTGTGTCTCCATTGTCATTTGTTTCTAGGTATTTTTTTATTTTCTCTTTGATTTCTTCAGTGATCACTTCATTATTAAGTAGTGTATTGTTTAGCCTCCATGTATTTGTATTTTTTACAGATCTTTTCCTGTAATGGATATCTAGTCTCATAGCATTGTGGTCAGAAAAGATACTTGATACAGTTTCAATTTTGTTAAATTTACCAAGGCTTGATTTGTGACCCAAGATATGATCGATCTTGGAGAATGTTCCATGAGCACTTGAGAAAAATGTGTATTCTGTTGTTTTTGGATGGAGTGTCCTGTAAATATCAATTAAGTCCATCTTGTTTAATGTATTATTTAAAGCTTGTGTTTCCTTATTTATTTTCATTTTGGATGATCTGTCCATTGGTGAAAGTGGGGTGTTAAAGTCCCCTACTATGAATGTGTTACTGTCGATTTCCCCTTTTATGGCTGTTAGTATTTGCCTTATGTATTGAGGTGCTCCTATGTTGGGTGCATAAATATTTACAATTGTTATATCTTCTTCTTGGATCGATCCCTTGATCATTATGTAGTGTCCTTCTTTGTCTCTTCTAATAGTCCTTATTTTAAAGTCTATTTTTTCTGATATGAGAATTGCTACTCCAGCTTTCTTTTGGTTTCCATTTGCATGGAATATCTTTTTCCATTCCCTTACTTTCAGTCTGTATGTGTCTCTAGGTCTGAAGTGGGTCTCTTGTAGACAGCATATATATGGGTCTTGTTTTTGTATCCATTCAGCCAATCTGTGTCTTTTGGTGGGAGCATTTAGTCCATTTACATTTAAGGTAATTATCGATATGTATGTTCCTATTCCCATTTTCTAAATTGTTTTGGGTTCGTTATTATAGGTCTTTTCCTTCTCTTGTGTTTCCTTTCTAGAGAAGTTCCTTTAGCATTTGTTGTAAAGCTGGTTTGGTGGTTCTGAACTCTCTCAGCTTTTGCTTGTCTGTAAAGGTTTTAATTTCTCCATCAAATCTGAATGAGATCCTTGCTGGGTAGAGTAATCTTGGTTGCAGGTTTTTCTCCTTCATCACTTTCAGTATGTCCTGCCACTCCCTTCTGGCTTGCAGAGTTTCTGCTGAGAGATCAGCTGTTAACCTTATGGGGATTCCCTTGTGTGTTATTTGTTGTTTTTCCCTTGCTGCTTTTAATATGCTTTCTTTGTATTTAATTTTTGACAGTTTGATTTTGTGTCTTGGCGTCTTTCTCCTTGGATTTATCCTGTATGGGACTCTCTGTGCTTCCTGGACTTGATTAACTATTTCCTTTCCCATATTACGGAAGTTTTCAACTATAATCTCTTCAAATATTTTCTCAGTCCCTTTCTTTTTCTCTTCTTCTTCTGGAACCCCTATAATTCGAATGTTGGTGCATTTAATGTTGTCCCAGAGGTCTCTGAGACTGTCCTCAGTTCTTTTCATTCTTTATTCTGCTCTGCAGTAGTTATTTCCACTATTTTATCTTCCAGGTCACTTATCTGTTTTTCTGCCTCAGTTATTCTGCTATTGATCCCATCTAGAGTACTTTTAATTTCATTTATTGTGTTGTTCATCATTGTTTGTTTCATCTTTATTTCTTCTAGGTCCTTGTTAACTGTTTCTTGCATTTTGTCCATTCTATTTCCAAGATTTCGGATCATCCTTACTATCATTATTCTGAATTCTTTTTCAGGTAGACTGCCTATTTCCTCTTCATTTGTTAGGTCTGGTGCATTTTTCTCTTGCTCCTTTATCTGCTGTGTTTTTCTGTCTTCTCATTTTGCTTATCTTACTGTGCTTGGGGTCTCCTTTGCAGGCTGCAGGTTCGTAGTTCCCGCTGTTTTTGATGTCTGTCTCCAGTGGCTAAGGTTGGTTCAGTGGGTTGTTTAGGCTTCCTGGTGGAAGGGACTAGTGCCTGTGTTGTGGTGGATGAGGCTGGATCTTGTCTCTCTAGTGGACAAGTTCACGTCTGGTGGTGTGTTTTGGGGTGTCTGTGGCCTTATTATGATTTTAGGCAGCCTCTCTGCTAATGGGTGGGGTTGTGTTCCTGTTTTGCTAGTTGTTTGGCATAGGTTGTCCAGCACTGTGGCTTGCTGGTCGTTGAGTGAAGCTGGGTGCTGGTGTTAAGATGGAGGTCTCTGGGAGATTTTCACCATTTGATATTATGTGGAGCTGGGAGGTCTCTTGTTGATCAGTGTCCTGAAGTTGGCTCTCCAACCTCAGAGGCAGAGCCCGGACTCCTGGCCGGAGCACCAAGAGCCTTTCATCCACACGGCTCAGAATAAAAGGGAGAAAAAATAGAGAGAATTAGTAGAAGTATGAAGAAAGAAAGAAGGAAAGGAGGGAAGGAAGGAAGGAAGAAAGAAAGAAAGAAAGAAAGAAAGAAAGAAAGAAAGAAAGAAAGAAAGAAAGAAAGAAAGAAAGAAGTAAAGAAGGAAAGAAGGCAAGAAGGAAAGAAAGGACGGAGGGAGGGAGGGAGGAAGGAGGAAAGAAGGAAAAAAGACAGAAAGAAAGAAGATACAGTAAAATAAAATAAAGTATAATAAAGTTATTGAATTAAAAAATACTTATTTATTAAAAAAAAAAGGGATGGATAGAACCTTAGGACAAATGTTGGAAGCAAAGCTATACAGACAAAATCTTACACAGAAGCATACACATACACCTTCACGAAAAGAGGTAAAGGGGAAAAAATCATAAATCTTGCTCTCAGAGACCACCTCTTTAATTTGGGATGATTCGTTGTCTAAAGGAGGGAAGGAAGGAAGGAAAGAAAGAAAGAAAGAAAGAAAGAAAGAAAGAAAGAAAGAAAGAAAGAAAGAACGAAGGTAAAGTATAATAAAGTTATTAAAATTAATTATTAAGAAAAAGAATTTAAAAATAAACATGGACGGATAGAACCCTAGGACAAATGGTGGAAGCAAAACTGTACAGACAAGATCTCACACAGAAGCATACACATACACATTCACAAAAAGAGGAAAAGGGGAAAAAATCATAGATCTTGCTCTCGAAGCCCACCTCCTCAATTTGGGATGACTCGCTGTCTATTCATGTATTCCACAGATGCAGAGTACATCAAGTTGATTGTGGAGCTTTAATCCGCTGTTTCTGAGGCTGCTGGGAGAGATTTCCCTTTGTATTCTTTGTTCTCACAGCTCACAGGGGCTCAGCTTTGGATTTGGCCCTGCCTCTGCATGTAGGTCGCTGGAGGGCGTCTGTTTTTTGCTCAGACAGCACGGGGTTAAAGGAGCCGCTGATTCGGGGGCTCTGGCGCACTCAGGCTGGGGGGAAGGGTGGGGCACTGCGTGCGGGGCGGGCCTGTGGCGGCAGAGGCCGGCGTGACGTTGCACCAGCCTGAGGCCCGCCGTGCGTTCTCCCGGGGAAGTTGTCCCTGGATCCCGGGAACCTGGCAGTGGCGGGCTGCACAGGCTCCGCGGAAGAGGGGTGTGGATAGTGACCTGTGCTTGCATACAGGCCCCTTGGTGATGGCAGCAGCAGCCTTAGCGTCTCCCACCCGTCCCTGGGATCCGTGCTTTTAGCCGCGGCTCGCGCGCCCGTCTCTGGGGTTCGCGCTTTTAGTCGCGGCTCGCGTCCGTCTCTGCAGTTCCTTTAAGCAGCGCTCTTAAATCCCTCTCCTCGCGCACCAGGAAACAAAGAGGGAAGAAAAAGTCTCTTGCCTCTTCGGCAGGTCCAGACTTTTCCCCGGACTCCCTCCCGGCGAGCCGTGGTGCACTAACCCCTTCAGGCTATGTTCAAGCTGCCAACCCCAGTCCTCTCCCTGCGCTCCGACCGAAACCGAAACCCGAGCCTCAGCTCGCAGCCCCGCCCGCCCCGGCGGGTGAGCAGACAAGCCTCTTGGGCTGGTGAGTGCCCGTCGGCACCGATCCTCTGTGCGGGAATCTCCCCGCTTTGCCCTCCGCACCCGTTGCTGTGCACTCCTCCGCGGCGCCGAAGCTCCCCCCTCCGCCTCCCGCAGTCTCCGCCCGCGAAGGGGCTTCCTAGTGTGTGGAAACTTTTCCTCCTTCACAGCTCCCTCCCACTGGTGCAGGTGCCTTCCCTATTCTTTTGTCTCTGTTTTTTCTTTTTTTCTTTTGCCCTACCCAGGTACGTGGGGAGTTTCTTGCCTTTTGGGAGGTCTGAGATCTTCTGCCAGCCTTCAGTAGGTGTTCTGTAGGAGTTGTTCCACGTGTAGATGTATTTCAGGTGTATCTGTGGGGAGGAAGGTGATCTCCGCGTCTTACTCATCCGCCGTCTTCAAGGTCCAGCCAGCCCTTTAAATTTAAATCCTTAAGCCAATGAATTGAGAGTGAGAATAATTAATTAAAAAATTTTTCTTTTAGATGAAAAAATAATGGCCCAGAAGAAATTCTTAGGAGATGAATTTAATTAACTTGGCTCTTGCCAGGCAGTTCCTTTCTATTTTCTTGTGAATGACCTCAGCTTGATAGGATTGGACCACCTGTTCTTTGTGTCTGTTACAGGGCCTAACTTCAGCTAATTAAACCAACCAGGTTGCATTGCTATGAGTCCCAGGTTTCATTCCTGCAAATGCTCCTGTCCTTGTGCCAGCTGGTCCCTGATTTCCTAAACTTTCTGCTATAGAAGTCCTGGTGACAAGTCGTGGCCATTTCGTCCATTCAGCTGCCCTACCTGGATGACTTTACTTCAGTTTGGTACCTTCTGTCATACTTAAAATTGACAAGGAATAGTTAGTGAAGTCTTGCTGCATGTAGTCTTGGCATCCACTTATATCATTAGGATGCCTTCAGCTCCAATTAACAGAAACCAGAAAAAACACAAACGTGTTATCTCATAAGGGGAAGTCCATGGGTAGAGCAGAATCTAGGGTTACTCAATTGATCAGTTCCAAGGTTCTTTCATTCTTCTTCTCTGCCCTCTTTGGCAGAGGCTTTTCTTCAGGCTGGTATAAAGCTGTTGGTAGGCATCACTTTCAGACAATTCCATATCCCAAAGGTGAGAGAATTGTTTCTTGTTTTGTTCACTCTAAAGAAAGAGGAAACTTTTTTTCCCCCAAGGCATTTCCCATCCCCTGCCCTTCCACTAGATTTCCCCTAATATGTTATTGGCCAGTAGTGTATTCCACCCTACACTAATCATTGCAAGGAAAATGCTATGATCAAGCACCCCTTGAGTGGGGGATGGAGTCTCCTTCTGACCTACATGGTGATGTGGGGAGAGTGGATACCTTAAGAACATTTGGGTTTTATTAAGAAGGAAGAAGAGAGAATGGATGCTGCATAGGCAACCAGTAGTGCCTGCCATGTCACTATGCATCACTTTCTTATTAATGGACCAAGCCAGGGCTGTGGAGTCAGGCAGATCTGGGTTCAAGCCCTTAGTAAATCTTGGATGGACAAGTGGCCTTGATCAAATTACTTAACTTTTATGAGGTTCAGGGCTTGTTTTCATCTTTAATGTAGATATAAGTATAACTATGTTTTAGGGTTATTGAAATTGTTAAATAAGAATAGCTACAACAACTGTAAAACAAAAAATATTTACAGAATTCTGGCCTTTGTAAGTTCTCAGTTTAGTTTTTACTCTTCTACTTGCTTAAACCTATAAACTCCCCATCGTGAGCAAAATCACTTCAAATTCTACAAATTTTATTAATTGCTTGGCTGGCAAAGATTTTGCTTGAGAAACAGTAGCAAAGCTCTTCCAATTCTATTATATAGCATGGCATTTTGTTTCCTTTCTACTGAGCATGGAAATGTTTACTGTGTTGGAGAATTAGCAAAATTTTTATTTATAAAATGAAATGTTAATGTTTATATAACCTGTCTAGCACAAAGACAGTGCCATGTTTTTCTGACTTGGGAAACTGTAAATTATGCAGAAGGGTGACAGTCAGATACATTAGACATAAAATGTGTGCCAATTTGTCACAAAACCTGAAAAAGATAGGTAGAGAGCAACTCCACCACCATGAAGTCTCATCTGAGCTAGTTTCAAATAGTGTTTTGAATTAAAGTTAGACTTAGGCCAATAATACCCAAATTGGAATTGAGTGGTAGCCATGCAATAAAATCCCATTCTAATTTCAAATTGAAAATAAATTTGATGGTTCTCTTTAAAATATTTGAATTCATTCTTATGAGCTAAGGTTCTTTAGATGAAAGGATATGTGACAAGTTATTAAGGTAGATTTCAGCCAGGAAACCCAAGTTTAAGAGCTGTATAACTTGTGTTGGTGAGCTCACTAACTATTCACTTAAACCCTTCTAGTAAACATATCTTGATAGTAATACGTCCCATCCTTTCTCAGGCTATGATTTTTACTTTTTCACTCTAGGGTAGCCAAACACAGAAAAAAAAATCTGACTTTCTACTTTTCCTGCTTGGGAATGTGAGAGTCTCAAGACTCTGAAGAGAAATTATTTTCCTTAAGGGCTCCTGTGTGGGGGAGCAGCTTATCTGAGCTCTAGCTGGTCCTTGACAACTATCTCCTCACTGCCTGTGATAAAAAGCCATGTTCTCAAGGCCTTGCATGTCCTTCTGCCTTGGCCTTACAAGCTGTGATTAGAACCTCCACTCTTGTCTGATTTCTCCAGCTTTTGCGCCTGAATTTCTATCTCAGCTTCTCTTAATGATCATCCCAATTCAATCTCAGATCTCAGGTACTGCCTTAACTTTGAGCTGGAGTGCAAAGATACCGCCTCACCATGTTCCACCAGATTGCCCAGAGGACAGCCCTAAAACCATGACCTAGCTCCATTGCCTATTATCTATTTTTAGTTGAAGTATAATTGATCTACAACACTACATTGGTTCCAAGTGCACAACATAATGATTTGATATTTCTGTACATTACAAAATGATCACACTGATAAGTCTAGTCACCACCTGCCACCATACAAACTTACTAAAATATTATTGACTATATTTCCCATGCTGAATATTTCTTCCCCATGACTCATTTATTTTGTAACTCGAAGCTTGTACCTCTTAATGTCTCTCAAATTAATGTTTTTGTTTTCTTCAGATAAATACCCAGAGGTGGAATTTCTGGACTGTATGGAAGTTCTACTTTTAATTTTTTGAGAAACCTTTATAGTATTTTCTATAGTGACTACAACAATTCACATCACCACCAACAGTGAGCAAGGGTTTCATTTTCTCCACATCCTCGCCAACACTGGTTATTTGTTGTCTTTTTGATAACAACCATTCTGACAGGTGTAAGGTGATATCTCAATATGGTTGGTTTTGATTTGCATTTCCCTGATGATTGGTGATGTTGAGCATCTTTTCATGTGCCTGTTGGCCATATGTATGTCTTCTTCGGAAAAATGTCTATTCAGGTCCTCTGCCCGTTGTTTAATTAATTTTTTTTTTTTTACCAATTCATACTTTTACTCAATTTCATATTGATGTATTTAACAAGATATTTGGCTTCTTGTGTTAGGGTAGTATCAGTTAGCTTTCTTTTGAGGGAGTGGTCTTAAATATTTAAGCATGACTATTTGTGTATTTACATTCTCTTTTTTATTTTTTTTATTAATTTTTCTTATTGAAGTGTAGTTGATTAACAATATCATACGAGTTTCAGGTGTACAGCATAATGATTCAGTATTTTTGCAGATTACACTCCATTATAGGTTATTACAAGATAATGATTATAATTCCCTGTGTTATACAGTATATCTCTGTTGCTTATCTATTTTATACATAGGAGTTTGTATCTGTTAATCTCATACACTTAGTTTGTCCCTCTCCCTTTCCCACTCTGCTTTGGTAACCACAAGTTTGTTTTCTATATCTGTGAGTCTGTTTGTGTTTTTCATATGCATTCATTTGTATTACTTTTTAGATTCCACATATAAGTGATATCATACAATATTTGTCTGAGTTATTTCATTAAGCATAATATTCTTTAGGTCTATTTGATGCAAATGGTAGAATTTCATTCTTTTGTATGGCTGAGTAATATCCCATTGTATATATATACCATATCTTCTTAATCTATTCATCTGCTGGTGAATACTTGGGTTGCTTCCATGTCTTAGCTAGTGTAAATTGTGCTGCTATGAACATTGGGGTGCATATATCTTTTTGCACTTTTGGATTGGAAGAATTAATATTGTTATGGCCGTACTATTGAAAGCAACCTAGATTTAATGCAATCCCTATCAAATTACCCAGACATTTTTAACAGAACTAGAACAAATAATCTTAAAATTTATATGGAAACAAAAAAGACCCAGAATTGCCAAAGCAATCCTGAGGAAAAAGAACAAAGTTGGAGGCATAATCCTTACAGATTTCAGACAATACTACAAAGCTACAGTAATCAAAACAGCATGATATTGGCATAGAAACAGACATATGGATCAATGGAGCAGAATAGAGAGCCCAGAAATAAACCCACACACCTACAGTCAGTTAATCTTCAACAAAGGAGTTAAGAACATTCAATGGAAAAGACAGTTTTCAGCAAGTGATGTTGGGAAAGCTGGACAGCTGCATGTAAAACAATGAATTTAGAACACTCCCTCACAACATACACAAAAATAAACTCAAAATGGCTTAAAGAATTTAATATAAGACATGACAACATAAAACTCCTAAACGAGAACATAGGCAAAATATTCTCTGACATAAATCATACAAATGTTTTCTTATTTTCTTAGGTCAGTTTCCCAAGGCAAAAGAAGTAAAAGCAAAAATAAACAAATCGGACCTAATCAAACTTACAAGCATTTGCACATCAAAAGAAACCATCAATGAAATGAAAAGATAACCTATGGACTGGGAGAAGATATTTGCAACTGAACAACCAATAAGGGCTTAATTTCCAAAATATACAACAAACAGCTCACACGGCTTAATATCAAAACAACCCAAATAACCCAATCAAAAAATAGGCAGTAAAGGGGAACCTTCAAGGTGGTAGAGGAGTAAGATGTGGCGATCACCTTCCTCCCTACAAATACATCAAAAATACATCTACATGTGGAACAACTCCTACAGAACACCTACTGAATGCTGGCAGAAGACCTCAGACTTCCAAAAAGGCAAGAAAATCTCCACATAACTGGGTAGGGCAAAAGAAAAAAAAGAGAGACAAAGGAATAGGGAAGGGCCCTGCACTTCTGGGAAGGAGCTGTGAATGAGGAAAAGTTTCCACACACTAGGAAACCCCTTCACTGGTGGGGATGGGAGGCAGATTCAGATTCTCAGAGGAGAGTGCAGCAACAGGTGTATGGAGGGCAAAGCAGAGAGAATCCCACACAGAGGAGTGGTGCCAACAAGCATTCCTCAGCCTGAGACACTTATCTGTATGCTGGGGCTGGTGGGGGCTGGGTGCTGACGTTCAGGCTTCAAAGTTCAGACCCCAGGAAGAGGACTGGGGTTGGCTGCATGAAGACAGCCTGAGGGGGCTAGTGTGCGAGAACTGAGGGAGTCTGGGAAGTAGCCTGGGCCCACCAGAGAGGCAAGGGATCATTGTAGTGAGGTGCACGAGGCCCTCCATAGGATCTTCTTGCTCCATGCTCTCACAGATGGCAGGGTGCCACCTACATGAGCTCCAGGGGCAGGAGTGAGCCATGGTTGTTATCTGTGATGCCACAGGTGGGTGCAATGGCTACCACTGCCACTGCTGCCACCAAGGGTCCAGTGAGCAAGTGCAGATCACTGTCCACAACTTCCTGGGAGCTTGAGCAGCCCGCCACTGCTGAGAGTCCTGCTATCCAGGGCCAACTTCCCCGGGAGAGTACACGGTGTACCTCAGGCTGTTGAAACTTCCTGATGGCCTCTGCTGCCACCAGCACTCCCCGCACATCCCAACTGTGACAGCTGTATCCCTCCGTCTACCTGGCCTGAGTGAGCAAGTGAGCCCTAATCAGCCACTAATTTTGCCCCCAATTGCCTGGGCATGGAACAGATGCCTGAGGGTGGCCCACATGCAGAGTCAGGGCCAAAACCAAAGCTGAACTTCAGGGGCAGTGGGAAAAAAGAAAAGAAAGGGTATCTCTCAGAGCAGCCACAGGAGCAGCAAATTAAATCCCTGCAATCAGCTTGGTAAACCCTGCATCTGTGGAATGTCTGAATAGACAATGAGTATCCCCACAATTGAGGCTGTGGACTTTGGGGGCAAGTACACATGGGAATAAGGCCAGATCAGAGTCTAAGCTGGCCCCACAGTGCCCACAGCAGGTCAAGAGACCTACCTAGAAGTATTGGAGGACTTCCTGGGTAGGCAGGGGTTGGCTTTGGCTCACTGTGGGGGCAGGGACACCGACAGCTGAGGCCACAGGAAAATATTATTATTACTATTATTGTTTTCATTTTGTTCTGTTGTTTTTTTATTATTATTTTTATTATTTATTTATATTATTTTTTATTATTTTTTATTATTCTTTTAACTTTTATTTTTTATTTACTTTTTCTTTTTATGATTTTATTTTACTATATTTTTTATTTTATGTTTTCTACTTTACTTTTTTGTTGTTTTGGGTTTTTCCCTTTTGTTTTAATCTTTCTTTTATACTTTTATACTTTTATATACTTATACTATATAAAAAAGTTTATACTTTTTTAAAAAATCATTTTTGTGTGTTTGTTTTATGCTTTTTTTGCCTTTTTAATTGGTTTTCTGATTTTGATTTGTCTTTGGTTTTTTGTTCATGTTAGTTTTTAGATTTAGTGTTTGTTTTCATTTTGGGGTTCATTTATTTGTTTGGTTGAACTCTTCTTTTATGTTTTCTCTTTTTTTTTCTTTTTCTGTTTGTGTGTGTGTTTCTTTGTTTGTTCTTGTCTATTTGGTTTTGCTTTTACCATTTCTCTAGGGCTTTTGTTTAACTGTTCTTTTTTTTTTCTTTTCTTCCATGCCGTGTGGCTTGCAGGGTCTTGGGGCTCAGAGAGGGGTCGGGCCTGAGACCCTGAGGTGGAAAAGCACAGTCCAGGACATTGTACCACCAGAGGACTCCCAGCCTCTGTGAATATTAATCAGTGAGAGCTCTCCCATAGATCTCCATCTCAACCCTAAGGCCTGGCTCCCCCCACTGGCCAGCAAGATCCACTGATGGATGCCTCATGCCAAAAAACTAGCAAGACAGGAGCACAACCTCATTCATTAGAAGACATGCTGTCTAAAGTCATACTAAGCTCACAGACACCCTAAAACACATAACTGGATGCAGACCCTGCCCATCAGAGGGACAGGTCCAGCTCCACCCACCAGAATGCAGGCACCAGTCCATCACACCAGGAAGATTACACAAATAACTGGACCAATCTCACTCACTGGGGGCAGACACCAAAAGCAAGAGGAATTATGACCCTGCAGCCTGTGGAAAGGAGACCCCAAACATAGTAAGTTAAACAAAGTGAACAGACAGTGAAATATGCTGCAGATGAAGAAGCAAGGTAAAACCCACAAGACTGAAAAATGAAGAGGAAATAGGCAGTCTACCAGAAAAGGAATTCAGAGTAATGATAGTAAAGGTGATCAAAAATCTTGGAAATAGAATGAAGAAACACAAGAAACATTAAACAAGGACCTAGAAGAACTAAAGAGAAAACAAGCAGTGATGAACAACACAATATATCACATTAAAAATACTCTATAAGGAATCAATAGCAGAATAACTGAGGCAGAAGAATGGATAAGTGACCTGGAAGATAGAATGGTGGAAAAAACTGCCATAGAGCAGAATAAAGAAAAAAGAATGAAAAGAATTGAGGACAGTCTCAGAGACCTCTGGGACAACATTAAACGCACTGTTCGAATTATAGGGGTCCCAGAAGAAGAGAAAAAAAAGTGACATAAAATATTTGAAGAGATTATAGTTGAAAACTTCCCTAACATGGGAAAGGAAATAGTCAATCAAGTCCAGGAAGCACACAGAGTCCCATACAGGATAAACCCAAGGAAAAACATGCCAAAACACATATTAATCAAACTATCAAAAACTAAATACAAAGAAAAATATTAAAAGCAACAAATAACATACAAGGGAATCCCCATAAGGTTATTAGCTGACTTTTCTGAAGAAATTTTGTAGGCCAGAAGGGAATGGCAGGATATATTTAAACTGATGAAAGGGAAAAACCTACAAACAAGGTTACTCTACCTAGCAAGGACGTCATTCAGATTTGCTGGAGAAATCAAAGCTTTACAGATAAGCAAAAGCTAAGACAATTCAGCACCACCAAACCAGCTCTACAACCAATGAGAAATGAACTTCTTTAAGCAGGAAACACAAGAGAAGAAAAAGACGTACAAAAACAAACACAAAACAATTAAGAAAATGGTAGTAGGAACATACATAGAGATAATTACCTTCAATGTGAATGGATTAAATGCTCCAACCAAAGACACAGACTGGCTGAATGGATAAAAAAGACCTGTACATATGCGATCTACAAGAGACCCACTTCAGACCTAGAGACACATACAGACTGAAAGTTTGGGAATGGAAAAATATATTCCATGCAAATGGAAATCAGAAGAAAGCTGGAGTAGCAATACTCATATCAGATAAAATAGACTTTAAAATAAAGAATATGACAAGAGACAAAGAAGGATGCTATGCAATGGTCAAGAGATCAATCCAAGAAGAAGATAGAAAAATTATAAACATATATGCACCCAACATAGGACAACTTCAATGCATAAGGCAGATGCTAAGAGCTATAAAATGGGAAATCAACAGTAACACAATAACAGTGGGAAACTTTAACACCTCACTTACACCAATGGACAGATTATCCAGACAGAAAATTAATAAGGAAACACAAGCTTTAAATGACACAATAGGCCAGATAGATTTAATTGATATTTATAGGACATTCAATCCAAAAACAACAGATTACAATTTCTTCTCAAGTGCACATGGAACATTCTGCAGGATAGATCACTTCTTGGGTCACAAATCAAGCCTTGGTAAATTTAAGAAAATTGAAATTATATCAAGCATTTTTCCAACCACAACGATATGAGATTAGAAATAAATTACATGAAAAAAAACTGTAAAAACCACAAACACAGGGAGGCTAAACAATATGCTACTAAGTACCCAAGAGATCACTAAAGAAATGAAAGAAGAAATCTAAAAATACCTAGAGATAAGTGACAATGAATACACGACGACCCAAAACCTATGGGATGCAGCAAAAGCAGTTCTAAAAGGGAAGTTTATAGCAATACAATTCTACCTCAAGAAACATCTCAAATAAACAATCTAAACTTATACCTAAAGGAACTAGAGAAAGAAGACCAAAAACAACAACAACAAAACCCCCAAAAAGTTAGTAGAAGAAAAAAAATCATAAAGATCAGAGCAGAAATAAATGAAATAGAAACAAAGAAAACAATAGCAAAGATCAATAAAACTCATAGCTTGTTCTTTGAGAAGATAAACAAAATTGATAAATCTTTAGCCAGACTCATCAAGAAAAGGAGGGAGAGCACTCAAATCCATGAAATTAGGAATGAAGAAGGAGAAGTTACAACAGATGCCACAGAAATAGAAAGGGTCATAAGAGACTACTACAAGCAACTATATGCCAATGAAATGGACAACCTGGAAGAAATGGACAAATTCTTAGAAAGGTACAACCTTCCCAGACTGAACAAGAAAGAAATAGAAAATATGAACAGACCAATCACAAGCACTGAAATTGAAACTGTGATTCAAAATCTTCCAACAAACAAAGGTCCAGGACCAGATGGCTTCACAGGTGAATTCTATCAAACATTTAGAGACGAGCTAACTCCCATCCTTCTCAAACTCTTCCAAAGATTGCATAGGAAGGAACACACCTAAACTCATTTTATGAGGACACCATCACTCTGATACCAAAACCAGAGAAACCAAAGAAAGTCTCCACAAAATACTAGCAAACCAAATGCAACAACACACTAAATGGATCATACACCATTAAATGGATCAAGTGGGATTTATCCCAGGGATGAAAGGATCCTTCAATATTTGCATATCAATCAATGTGATACATCATATTAACAAACTGAAGAATAAAAACCATATGATCATCACAATAGATGAAGAAAAAGCT